>NC_073227.2:72360000-73560000 GCF_029281585.2 Gorilla gorilla gorilla | reverse complement strand
ATGCAGGCCTCTGACACTGGTTTGTCCTCTGGAGGGTGCCATCTGCTGCAGGGGCAGTTCTTAGTGTGGATGGGGCATTGGCGGAGCTTGGCTGTGCAGACTGGAGTGCCACTTATTGGGCTCCTCATGGTGCAGGAAGACGGGTAGGCTTTGGGTCACTGGCCTCCATGGATAGTGTGGTCCCAGGTCCTGGCCTGTGCCCCTGTATTATCCAGCTCTGTGACATATCATCATCATGTTTAAACCCCTCCTGCCATCTTGATCAGATCATCCTGATTAGCCAGTTACTAACTTCTCTTGACCCCACCTCCACAACAGCTCTTGGGCACATTCGCTTCTCTCCACCCACGCTGCCTCGGCCTCTCCTCTGTTCTCCTGGGTAAAGCAAAATAACAGCCTCCTCCCTGGTCTCCCTGCCTCTACACCTGCCCCTCCCCAATTCATTCTCTGCACTGTGGCCAGATGATCTTTTGTCCTCTAATCTTGTGACTTCATTGTTATTCACAATCAGAATAACTTCTACTTGACCTTCAGCTCCCAACTTGGAGGTCAAAGACCTACCAGTGAGGTACTGGGGAGCCTCACACTTCACCCCTCAGCACCCTACACCATGCATGTGAATTGTCTATGACCCCCACTGGACTGTGAGCACCATGAGGGCAGTGTCATTGCTTGTGTTGGTTCTTGGGGTCACAATGTCCTATGTAATGCCTTGGGTAGGTTAGATGTTGTGATGGTTATTGTAGACATCAACTTGACTGAATTAAGGAATATCTACAAACTTGATAAAGCATAATTTTGGGTGTGTCCTTGGGGATGTTTCCAGAGGAGATTAACATGACAGTCTGAGTGGACTGAGTGGGGAAGATTTGCCCTCAGTGAGGTGGGCACCATCCAATTGTCTGGGGACCCAGAAAGAACAAAAACAGAGACAAGGCGAATGTGTCTATCCATCTGCTGGAGCTGGGATACACTCTTCTTCTCCTGTTCTTGGACAAAAACTCCAGGCTCTCCAGCCTTTGGACTCCAGGACTTACATCAGTGAACCCCTGAGTTCTCATTCCTTTAGCCTCAAACTGAGAATTACACCATCTACTTCCCTGGTTCTGAGGCCTTCGAACTTGAGCTGAGCCATAAGCTCAGCTTCCCAGCATCCAGTATCCAGGGTCTTCAGCTTACACATGGCCTGTTATGGAGCTTCTCAGCCTCTGTAATTACGTGAGCCAATTCCCCTAATAAATTCCCTCTTAGCCGAGCGCAGTGACTCATGCCTGTAATCCCAACACTTTGGGATGCCAAGGCAGGAGGATCACTTGAGGCCAGGAATTTGAGACCAGCCAGGGCAACAAAGGGAACTCCATCTCTAGAAAAAATTTAAAAATTAGTTGGGTGTGGTGGTGCATTCCTGTAGCCATAGCCTCTCGGGAGGCTGAGGTGGGAGGATTGCTTGAGCCCAGGAGTTCAAGGCTGCAGTGAGCTATGATTGTGCCACTGCACTCCAGCCTGGGCAGCAGAGTGAGACCAGTCTCTAAATAAATAAAAATGGACTGGATGCAGTGGCTCACACCTGTAAGGCCAACATTTTGAGAGGCCAAGGTGGGCAGATTGCTTGAACCCAGTAGTTCAAGACCCACCTGGGCAACATAGGGAGATCCTATCTCTAAGACAGATAATAAATAAATAAATAAATGTTTTAAAAGCTCATCTCAGATATCTATATATTTATACTATTGGTTCTGTCTTCCTGGAGAAACCTGACTAATACACATGTTTGACAAATATTTGTTGAATGCATAAAGGATCCAGACAGACAGTACCATTGCAAGAACTAGAATCTGCCAGGTGCGGTGGCCCATGCCTGTAATCCCAACACTTTGGGGGGCTGAGGCAAGCAATCACGAGGTCAGCAGATCAAGACCATCCTGGTCAACACGGTGAAACCCCATCTCTACTAAAAATACAAAAATTAGCTAGGTGTGATGGTGCATGCCTGTAATCCCAGCTACTCGGGAGGCTGAGACAGGAGAATTGCTTGAACTCGGGAGGCCGAGGTTGCAGTGAGCAGACATTGTGCCACTGCACTACAGCCTCGCAATGGAGCAAGACTCCATCTAAAAAAATAAAAATAAAAATAAAAAATAAAAAAAAGAATTAGACTCTAGATCTGCTAGTCAGTGTCAGACTTATGAGTGCATCAGCCAGGTAACTTCACAGGCCACAAATCTTTTTTCTTCCAAATTTATTTACCTTATTAACAGCAATAATAATAATGATAATTTATGTATGCAGTATAAGTTATTATTGATAACTGAGTGACTAGGTGGGGTTTCCAAGATACCTTAGACTGTTAATATTCTAAAAATGTGAAACTTCTCCTTATCTGAAAATGGAAGAATTCAGATGAGGGCTAACTTTGTGCAGACCTATTATTAAAGGGCTGGAAACTTGAAAGTGTTGAAAAATCTATGGTTTCTTTTTTTATTGATACATAATAATTGTACATATTTATGGGATACATGTAATATTTTGATACATGCATACAATGTGTAACAATCAGGTCAGGTAATTAGGATATCCGTCATCTCAAACTTTTTTTTGTTGTTGTTATACTTTAAGTTCTAGGGTGCATGTGCACAATGTGCAGGTTTGTTACATATGTATACATGTGCCATGCTGGTGTGCTGCACCCATTAACTCATCATTTACCTTAGGTATTTCTCCTAATGCTATCCCTCCCCCCTCCTCCCACCCCACAACAGGCCCCAGAGTGTGATGTTCCCCACCCTGTGTCCAAGTGTTCTCATTGTTCAATTCCCACCTATGAGTGAGAACACTGTCATCTCAAACTTTTATCATTTCTTTGTGTTGGAAACATTTCACATCTCCTAGCTATTTTGAAATATGCAATAAATCATTGTTAACTATAGTCACCCTACTGTGCTACCCAACACTAGAACTTATTCCTTCTGTCTAACTGTATGTTTGTACCTATTAACCATGCTTGCTTCATTCCCCTCTTCACCCTTCACAACCTCCGGTAATGATCATTCTGCTCATGAGATCCACATTTTTAGCTTTCACATATGAGTGAGAACATGTGACATTTCTCTTTCTGTACCTGAACCACCAGTCTTTGAAGGGAGTTTAAACATTGCTGTGAAGCTAAAGCATCCTTGGAAATGTGCCAGCATGGAACCAACTCTATTTACTAGAATTTCTCTCTAGGAGAATATAGTATAATACATCTGGAAAAACTGTTCTGACATTTTCTGGGGAGTATTTGAGTAACAAGGGGTAGTAAATATGGTGCCTTACAAAGTGCTTCCTTTTTTGCTAGGCAGGTATGCAAGTTGGGGCCAGAGCAGAGTTGTTGGGGACAATAAAATGGAAGCTGAGCTGCTACGAATAGTCCCCATTCTTCCTATTTCCCTCAAATCACTGTCAGTGTCTCCTTACGTAGCAGAGTCTCCTCTGTAGCTAGGTGTGCTTGTGCGTCTGAGCTCTCACCACTGAGATGTAAGCAGAATTTTTGTATAGGACTGCTGGGAAGGCTTTATAAAATGTAGAGGATGTGAATACTTTTTTTGCCCTTCCTTGATTCCTCCTTCATGCTGCCTGGAATGTGAATGTAATGGCTGGAGCTACTAGCAGCTATATTGGATCACGAGACAACCTTCAAGAAGGAAAGCAATGAACTAGGTTGGTGGACCAGAAAGCTAAAAGGAACCTCAGTCCCTTTTGAGTTTATAGAGCCACTACAGAAACCCTCTAGATTTCTTTTATGTAGGAGAGGAATAAGCCTCTTCCTGAAGGTACCACACTCAGGTTTCTGATGCTAGCAACTAAATCCAATTTCTAATTGAGTCAGGGGCCAAATGATTAGCTTGCCCTGGGGTCCTACATGCCTCAGTTAAGTTCATTCTGATCCTGGCCACTAGCCAAGGACTCCCCTTCCTCTTCCTTTCTCCTTTTTCTCTTCCCACATTGGCAAAGCCCCAGGCACCTGATGTCTCCCATGAGCAACCCGTGAACAATTCCCTTCCAACTTGGCAAGATGCACCCAGTCTTGCCAAAACAGTGATCAGCAGGGGGATTCAAACATAAGCAAGACTCTACAAATGTTGTAACAAGAAAAACTCTTTCTCAGAAGTTTGGGCCTTTTCATTGATTATGGAATCTGTTTCCTGGAATAAAGTCGATGAAATGTGGTAGTATTCTTGAAATTGTAGACACAGACAACACTAGTCTAGGATGTTCAGAGCACTTTGTACAGCTCTTCCAGGGATCCAGGGTGCAAGGGAGAACAGTGGGGAAGCGGAAGAGACATTGTTCTTCCAGTGGGAAAAGGCAGAGTGTAGGAGGTGCAACGGCAGACCTTTCCCATGGCAGTCGTCCCCCTTCTGATGGTACCATTGTATTTCCCATACATATGACTTCCTGAATGTGCACTGGTGGGGTTGTGCCCCATCCTGGAGCCTGGAATGGAGGGCTATTCACTGACTTCCATGGGAAGCAAGAGTGCCTCAAAAGGCAGGGCTTTGAAAGGTGAGCTGACTTGCCTGAGGTCACAAAGCTTGTTGGCACAGAGTCCATTCAATAATAATAATTAATAATAATAATAATAGTAACTAACAGTGATATTATTACCAAACATAAAATATAATAACTTATTTTGTGACAGATATCCTTCTTTGTACTTTACACATTTCAATTCCTTTAATCTTCAGAACAACCTTATGCGGCATTCAAATCTGCATTTTATAGATGAGGGGATGAAGAACAAGTAAATTAAACATCACCCAAAATTACCTCGCTGACTCATGGCAGAACTTAGATGGGGAGGGCCCTCAGTCCAGTGTTTTTGCTACCATAGCCCAGGTGCTTAGGAAAGGTTTCCAGATCAGAGTAATTTTTAAAATTTTAACTTTTATTCTTTTTTTAAAAAAATTTTATTTCCATAGGTTTTTGGGAAACAGGTGGTATTTGGCCACATGCTATAAACATGCATGTTTATAGCAGCACAATTCGTGATTGTAAAAATATGGAACCAGCCCAAATGTCCATCAACCACCATGAGTGAATAAAGAAATTGTGGGATAGATAGATAGATAGATAGATAGATAGATAGATAGATAGATAGATAGATAGATAGATAGACAGACAGACAGACAGACAGACAGACAGACAGACAGACAGACAGATAGATAGATAGATATGATGGAATACTATACAGAGTCATTTTTGCAAGGGCACTTCTCTTTAGTGTCTTCTTGGGATAGTGCATCTCCATCTGCACATGACCAGGCTTCAGTGATAGGCTGGAGTCACACCTAGGGTTGGGGAACATGATCCCAGAAGCAGAGAAAGCTCACTTTCTTCCTCTCTGCTCTGTCTTTGTCTTCCTCACAGGCAAGGAGAGCCTTGATGGGAAACTTAGCAAATGTCATTCCCTGGGGGTGGTCTGAGCAGATGACCATTGAGTATTTAAATCCGGGGACAGGAGAACTTTTAAACAACAGGTGCACTGATAAAAAGCTGGTGTCTTATTTTTATAAACAGGATTCTGTTTGAAATGCACAAGAAGGATGTATGTGGAGCTTGTCTGTTAGCACGTCTGTGGTGACTCATTTACAAAACCTATTATCAGCTATCACCCTTTACTTGATCTTTCTTGAAAATGTAGGGTTTTGATACAGGTATTATTTAAATATCTCTATATTTATGATTCTGAAATATAATCTGATGCTCCAAGGGTGGGGCTTCTGGGAATTACGACACACCCTTGTGACCCCATCATAGGTGAGTGCTCTGGGGACACAAAAGTGGACCTCACGTAGGTCATTGGGAGGACACCCCTATAGCTGGTGGGGTGCCTCAAGCCCAGCCATGCTTCACTGGACAAATATTTTTGGATCTCTTTTCTCTCTTTTTAAAAAATCTTTACTCACTTCCTATATGATCTCATATTTTTGAGTGACATCTTTTCACTTAGGACTTCCACATTTTTATTAAAGTATCTACTTGGTGTTTTCTCTTGGATGTCCAATGGACATCTCGAACTCAGCATGTCTAAAACTACTTCTAATCAATCCCTTGAAGATGGCTCAGTTCCAGCTTTCCCATCTCAGTAGATGAAAACTGTCTTCTTAGACGTCAGGTCCGAAAACTTGGAACCATTCTCGACTTTTCTCTTTCTTTCAAACCCGACATTCAGACTCTCAGAAAAACTCTTCTTGGCTCACCTATCAAAATATTTCCAGAATTTGACCACCCTTCACCACCACTACCTTGGTCCAAGTGCTAACTTCTCTCACTTGGATTATTGCAATAACCTCATAATTGGCCTCCCACTTCCACTCTTGGCCTCTTTGGTCTACTGTCAACATGGGAGCCAGAATAAACCTGCTAGATAAAAGTGCGATCATGTCAACCCTCTGCTCAGAATCTTCCAGTGGCTTCTTAACTCACAGAAGGAATGTACACTCCAGGTTCTGATCTACAAGTGTCATATGCTTTTCTTGCCTTCTTCTTCATTACATTGCACACTGCGTCTTCTTTGCCTGTCTCTCATTCCTCCACTCCAGCCTCCTTGCTTTTTCTTTAGCATGCCAAGACCACTGCCACATCAGAGACTTTGCACCTGCCATTCCCGCCTACGGACAACCCCCACCTCTCAACACACAACTTCTCCCCATTGGCCACACAATGGGTGCTCTCACTTCCTTTAGGCATTTCTTGAAGCCACCCTTCTCAGTGAGGTCCCCTGTCCATCCGATGTAAAATGTTACCTCCTACTGGTATGTTGTAACCTCTCCTCCTGAGGTAGACATGGCAGTTGCTCCATCCAGAATCTTTTCCTCCCAGTGCACCCACCCTGAGCTGCTGTGAAGATCAGCTGCCAAAGACTCCCAGATGTCCTGCTTCCCTGGAGAATTTCACTCAACTAACAGGTACTGCCTTGATGGGAAATCACATTCCCTTCTCCACCCACGCTAGGGCAGCCTGCAGCCAGTGATGGAAAGATACCGGAACACAAAAGGCCACTTCCTTCACCTTAAGGGGAAGGGGGAGAATTCTGCAGTGTTATGTGAATATTCCAGAGTCCCTGTGGATCAGACCTAAGACCACATCTTGTTTGGCTTTTTTCCCATTCACTCCTTGATTCCTTCCTTCACTCTCTTTCATCTGAGAGCTCTCCCTCAAAACTAAATCAGGGCTGGGTATGGTGATTCATGCCTGTAATTCCAGCACTTTGGGAGGCTGAGACAGGCAGATCACCTGAGGTCAGGAGTTTGAAACCAGCCTGGCCAACATGGTGAAACCCCGTCTCTACTAAAAATACACACAAAAAAATTAGCCTGGCATGGTGGCAGGTGTCTGTAGTCCCAGCTACTTGGGAGGCTGAGGCAGGAGAATCACCTGAACCCAGAGGCGGGGGTTGCAGTGAGCTGAGATTGTGCCATAGCACTCCAGCCTGGGCAACAAGAGTGAAACTCTGTCTCAAAAAACAAAAACAAAAACAAAAACAAGAACAAACAAACAAACACCCTAAAAACTAAATCAGCTGCACTGAATCCCTGTCTCAGGCTCTGTTTCTAAGACATTTCTGTTATTCTTTTCTTCTTAGTGATCACCTAACAAACTATATATTTAACTTTATCCATCTCTATCACTGCAATGTCACTCTGTGAGGACAGTCACTTTGCTTTGTTCACTGAGGCATCCTCAGTATCTAGCACAGTACCTGGTACATAGTAGATGCTCAGTAAATATATGTGGAAAGAAGGAATGAGTCCTTATATCCCTGTGAATCCTGGAACTTACAAAAATCCTGCTCTTGTTAATCAGGCGGGGGGCCTGGACTCTTAATTCTGTTGCCCACACACTCTTCCCACTTTCTCATGCATTTTCTCTGGCCTATTAAGGTGGCTTTGGATTCCAGTGGCCTACTCTGCCCTATCTTGGGTGACTTCCCAATAATCTATATCACTTGCTTGTTTGTCCAAAGGCACCTGTCAGCTCCTCTTTGGACTACTTTCCTCATTCAATCTGCCCATCCACTCCCAGTAAAATAACAAGGTAAGCAAGAGAAATCTATTCATCAGCATCCAGGTGTGGTATGAAAACTAGGTAGATGAGGAAAGGTAAGAGGTAGAAGACAGCCAGGGGCTGTTCTTCACAGTTGGAGTGAGAGATCAGAATGTGTGATAGAGATAGGAATGACCACAGGCAAGGGGAGAAGCTCCCTTTTTGTGGGGGGGGTGGATTGGGTATAACCCTGCTAAAGCAAGCTGAGAGCCACTGCCTGATTCATGTTAAAAGTGAATTTTGGCATAATTACAAGAGGATATCTTAGCACTGTGCTCCAGCCAAGCTGTGCTGCTATTACCCAGGAGTGATTAAAGGTCTAGAGACGTGAAATCAGGCAATCCAGGCGGGGCTCAAATCTTGGAGGTTCTGCACTCTTCACTAGTCAGCGACCTCAGTGCTTTCCTGGGCTGTTCTGGTGAGTAGTATTCATTGGTTTCAATAACAGCAAATGCTTCCTGCTGCTCTTTATGTGATAGGCCATGTTCTGAGTGCTTGCTAAGTACTAACTTATTGATCTTTCCGATAACCCTGTGAGCCACATACCCGTATGCCTTATTATTATACACACTTGTCAAAGAGGAAGCAATGGAAGTACAGAGAGCTCAAGCAACTTGTCCAAGACTGCAGTCAGTGGTGGAACTGGGATTTGAACCCAGTTTTCTCACTCCACTGCTTGTGCTTAACTGAAGCAAAAGGAAATGCATTGAAGGATACTGGGTGCTTGCAGAATTAATGGGAAGCCAGTGTCAGGCCTCTGAGCCCAAGCTAAGCCATCATATCCCCTGTGACCTGCACGTACACATCCAGGTGGCTGGTTCCTGCCTTAACTGATGACATTCCACCACAAAAGAAATGAAAATGGCCTGTTCCTGCCTTAACTGACGGCATTATCTTGTGAAATTCCTTCTCCTGGCTCATCCTGTCTCAAAAGCTCCCCTACTGAGCATCTTGTGACCCCTCACTGCTGCCTGCCAGAGAACAACCCTCCTTTTTCCTTTACCTACCCAAATCCTATAAAACGGCCCCACCCCTATCTCCCTTCGCTGACTCTCTTTTCGGACTCAGCCCACCTGCACCCAGGTGAAATAAACAGCTTTATTGCTCTCACAAAGCCTGTTTGGTGGTCTCTTCACACGGATGTGAGTGAAAGCCAGGAGGACCAGCTCCAAAATAGGCAGGTGTGAAGGTATTCTAGAGAACTAGGAGGCAAGATCAATAAGGAAAAGTCTTTAACAGAAAGAGTCTCATCAGGATGAATAAGCCCCAGCCATTCTTACTCTGCTGAAATTCTAACAGGAAAGGGTGGGCTTGGTCTAGCTCAGGTCATGCAAATCCTCTTTGGATCAAATGAAGAAAATAACTCCTTTAATGGGTACAAAAAATAGTTAGAATGAATGAATAAGGCCTAGTATTTGATAGTACAACAGGGTGACTATAGACAATGATAATTTAATTTTACATTTAAAAATAACTAAGAGAGGCTGGGCATAGTGGCTCAAGCCTATAATCCTAGCACTTTGGGAGGCCGAGGTGGGCAGATCACCTGAGGTCAGGAGTTCGAGACCAGCCTGGCCAACATATTGAAATCCTGTCTCTACTCAAAATATAAAAATTAGCTGGCTGTGGTGGCACGTGCCTGTAATCCCAGCTACCCAGGAGGCTGAGGCAGCAGGAGGCTGGAACCCGGGAGGCAGAGGCTGGAGTGAGCCAAGATCACGCCACTGCACTCCAGCCTGGGTGACAAAGTGGGACTCCATCTCAATAAAATAAAATAAAATAAAATAAAATAAAATAAAATAAAATAAAATAAAATAAAATAAAAATAACTAAAATAATATAATTGGATTGCAACTCAAAGGATAACTCCTTGAGGGGATGGATACCCCATTCTCCATGATTATTTCACATTGCATGCCTGTATCAAAACATCTCATGTACCCCATAAATACATACACCTACTGTGTACCCACAAAAATTAAAAATAAAAATTATATATATGAAAAGAAAATAACACCATATTTTTTAATCTGTTGCTACAAAACAAATTACTCCAAAACTCGGCAACCTAAGAAAACAACAAACACTTATTATCTTACACAGTTTGTGTGTGGGAATGCAGGAGTGGCTTGGCCAGGGAATTTTGGATTGCGGGCCCTCATGAGGTGGTAGTCAAACTGTCAGTGGGTGGCTGCAGCCATCTGAGAGCTGGACTGGGGGCAGAAGTTCTGCTTCATAGGTGTCTCCCTCACATGGCTGGCAAGCTGGCGCTGGCTGTTGGCAGGAGGCCGCAGTTTCTCAGCACTTGGGCCTCTCTGTGGGACTTCTTGAGTTCCCCATAACACAGCAGCTAGTTCCCAGGGTGAGTGATCCAAAAGAGCAAGGTGGATGCAACCTTGTCTTTTATGACATACACCACTCTTTCTACAATCTCTTTTTGATTACACAGATCAGCCCCATTCATTGTGGGTGGGGACTGTCAAGAGCGTGAATATCAGAAAGTGAAGTTCAGTGGCCATCTTAGAAACCAGTTACTACTTTCCTCAAAAAGAATCCAGAGCATGGTTAGGAATGGGGAGCAGATATTACAAAACCAAAACAAAATCACACACAGACACACACATGCACGCAAGTGCGTGCACACATACACACACACACAGAGATATCTTCTAGTTTCCTGCAAGTGAAATGGGAAAATAATAGTATCTACTTTACATGGTTGTCCAGAGAATTGGTGGATTAGCTGGCTACATGGCACATTGTCAGCAATAAACAGATGTTAGTTATTATTGTTGTGGTTGTTCGTTAGGGTCATCAACTTGTTAGTCACCTTCTGGTTTAATAAAACTCTTTCCGTTAAGTTTCAATGGTGCTTTTGCCCTAATTGGCATTTGCTTTATTCTCTTCTCACTGATTTCTGATCACACAGCTCTCAGCATCCACTGCAACTGTGGTTTCTAGGTCACTCCATTCCTTGCACAACCTTTGCTCCTCTTTTCCTGAAATGTATAAGCTCCTCCATGCTGCCTTTTCTTTTCTCAATTTGAATATTTATCTCTACACAATTTCTCATCTTATCCTTCATTCTTTCTTCCTGTGACCAAATGGCTTAAATTCTCACCTGGAAATTCTATCTGTGCCCCAGTGTTAACAGGTCTTAAAAAGGAAAAACTCTAAAATTCTTCACTGCCATTTTAAGCAGATACAGAATGTGGGCTTACCCATGCAAAGAGTAATAATTTTTACTATAATCTCTAACATTAAAGCATCATTTTACAGTTTATAAAATGTGATAGTTATCGAGTAGTATTAAGTACCAGTAACTCCTGGTAATGGAGTTAAATCTATTTACATTCTAAGATCTTTTGCTGAAGTTCAATGCAGTTGAGCTCTCAGGAGTGCCATCCCAGGGGCTGGGTGATCTAGTCCTTTCAGAGCTTGTGGTGAGTCTAAGTGCTACTTCCACTATATCTAAAATCCCACAAGCCAACTCTAAGAATCAATTGTTTGCAAGATGGACAGTACACAACAATTCATTCACTCAATTATTTGTAACCAACATCGTAAGTGAAGCCACCAAGGACCTCTTACTGTGCTAGATGCTGGGGATACAACAATGAATAAAGCTGACTCCATCCCTGTCCTCATGGAGCTGAGTTTGCAGGGCTAGGTCAAGGTGAAAAAGACATTCAACTAATAATGGCACAGATATTTTGTTTTGTGGTTTAGTTCTGGTTGTTGCAGAGGGAAAAGCAGCAGATGCTGGGAGAGTATTCTACAGAATCTCCAACTCACTTACTCTGTCTCACTTGCCCCAACTTGCCCATGCCCTGGCTGTTTCCCAGGCTCCATGACAGCGCAATTCCTGCTTGGTTCAGCCAGGCGGAGGCACTGACTGGAGGCAGTCTGACTGGAGACTGGAGGACAGGGCAGAAGGAGAAAAGCCAAGATGCTTCTGTTCCCTTTCCTTTCTTGCCTTGGATGGTGTCCTCCGCATTGCTCCCCAGCAGCCCCAGCTGCCGGTGAGGTGGCTGTCCTTTGGTTGTGGTTTCTTTCTGGGACTCCTGCCTCGGCTCTGATTCCACCATCTCCTTGCTTTGTCCCTTAAGCTGTGGGGTAGCCGCAGCTTCCTTCTGTTGCCTATTTCAGGTGGCCTCATCATCCCATTTGGCTGCTTGGCTCTTCCCTCACCAGTGTGACAAATTCCCTGGAATCAATTCCCTGTTTTAAATACAGAGTGGTTTCTGTTTTCCTAGTGGGACTAGACTGATATAATTGCTCTCTGTATTTTTTAACCCCAACGACTGCATTTGCTGCAATGTCTGTTCCTGTCGTGGAGCTGGGCTGTGGCTTTCTCACAGACGGTGCCTGTCTTAGGTCATGGCAAAAGAATGTGGCCCAGTGCTGCAGGCAGTAATGGCTAATAGCACTGAGCAGAAAGAACTCAGGTGGGATCGGAGCAGCACTAGTTTTATTAATTTTTCCACCTTTGAGATGAGAAACCTATCCTAAAACCTCAAGTCTCCTGATTCTCAGCCCATTTCCTTATGGAACCCACCTATTACCTCCAGAGTCCCACCCATTGCCCGAGCCCATGGGATCATTCCACACCTACTCCCAGTTTCATCTGGCTTCATGGCCACCAAGCAGAAATTATTTGTCTGCCCACCCCGTAACTTCCACCCTGAAAGTACTGAGGTTTCTGAAGTGCCCTGGGGCAGGTGAGAAGGGGTGGGGGCAGAGGTGAGGGGACAAAAGATGGGCTGTTATTTAAGCAGAACAGAGGTCTCAAGTCCAGGGGATCAGCTAGCAGCATGATCAGAAAGCAAATTGGGACTGGAGATCAAAGGGCGTGAAGCAGGGGCAGGAGTGGAGAGACATGTCTGGAGCTGTGTCCTCCAGCTGCGGTTCTCCTCTGTCTTCAAGCCCAAACCCTCCCAGGCAACTGCCCATTGTGCCAAGCAGTGGCAGCAGGTTTCAATCTAGTAATATCTTTTCTTGGTCTGGAATTGCTTCTGGAGCCCAAGGGAGGATAAGGACCAGTCAGCATTTTCTACCGGATACAAATGTTTCTCTCATTTACCTCTTTGTGCAGAAAGCCTGACCTCCTCAGAAATATCAGCCAGAAAAATCCACACTCTTCATAATCCTACAATTTCCCACTAATCAGATGTCTAGACAAGAACGGTCTCTGCCCCCTTTCCTGTTTGCAAATCTGCCTCGACAAGTTGTATCCTCCTGACAATACCGTTAAAATGTTCTTTATTTGCTCCGTGGGCCTTCTGAGACTTGGTTGCTGGAAATGCTATCAGTTCCTGGACCAATGCAATTCTCTTGAAATCGTGCTTTGATATTCCTCTGCTTAAATTTCATTCTCATGAGAGGAGCTCTGTTAACAAGGCGATTAGTACAGCTTTGAATATAAGTAGAGTACTGTGGTGTTTGCTGCCAGATGGCCCATGAGCCAAACTTGATTCAGGGTTACCGTGACTTTGGAGAGAAAGCTATTCTCACTGTAGCTTGAACTCATTTAGAGAACACAACGTGCTTCTTTAATTTGGTAAGAAAACTGTGGTGACCGGTTTCAATTTCTATCCATCCATTAGAGATCTGGAGAAGCTATCATTTGATTTCTCTTCCTTGGTATGCTACCCGTATCTAACAAGGATAGCAAAATCACATAATGGAGGCTTAAAGCTAATTTATATAGAGTACATTGTTTAAAACTTAGCAATAAGATAATGAGGATCAAAGGCTGTCAGAGAATGAAATTCCCAGCTTCTTCATCAAGTAGCTGGGGAACAGGGCACTGGGTTAAGTGATGGACCACCCTCACCTTCCCGCAAAATCCCACCCAAACCACTTCTTACTTGGCATCACTGGGGACCACACTGGCAATCACTGAGCCAGGGATGGTGCCACCCTCAGGGTCAAGGGTGGCTGCAAGTACTCCCTTCCACATTGAGAAAAAATAGTGACTTCATTCTTTAAAAGCAGTACATGCATATGGTATTGGATTTTTGGAACCTCTCTACTTCGGTTCAGATGCTAGAAGTATAAGCTCTGCACCTCAGTTTTCTCATCTACAGAATGGTCATCCTAATAGTTCCTACCTCTTAGGTGTGTTGAGAATTAAATGAGTCTATAAATGTGAAGTTATTAATGTGAAGCAATACCGGGTATGTAATATGTGCTAAACCAGTGTTAGCTATAATAAAGATATTTTTTAAGTTTTAAAATTCAAACATTATAAATGGGTATCCAGTGAAAAGTAAATGTTCTTTTTACCTCTGATCTACAGGCCCCTCATTTTCCTCCCCAAAAACAACCACTGTCACCAGTTTATTATGTATCACTCTAGAGATATTCAAAGTATATTTATTTATAGATATAGATACTGAAATAGATAAACAAATGGAGAAAAAAAGATAGATACAGGTAACTCCCAATTTAAAACAACAGCAGTAAATATTATACCCTGGCCTGCATTTTAAAAAATTTACATTGAAAAAAATGTGCTGTAAATAAAACATATTTACAATAAAAAGATTACTCCTTATCAGTCCCTACGGATCCAGCCAACCTTCTCACCAGCTGTACAACACCCCCTTCATCTGGATGTGCACGTGGAGCGATTCATTTAGCCAGACCCCTGCCGATGGGCAGTTAAGGGGTTTTTCACTCCCTTTCCTTTGATCACTCTGGCCCCTCCCCCTTCCTTTCCTTCATTCCAGCTAAGTGGGAGAGGCCTTCATGAGTCTCTTCATGAGGACGTTGATACAGATCCTCATGTCTTCTAAAATGATCAGGGCCATGGTTATTTACAGAAGTGACCGGGCAGCTTCTAGCAGAGGGTTCAATTTCCAGCCTACTGCCCGTACTATCCATAAGAGAGGAATTCAGAGCACCTGGGTCTTGCCAGACTTACAACAGTTTATCAAGTTTTAAAATGTCTTTAAAATATCTTCAGATTATTTTTCAGAAGCCATGTCACGAAGATATAGAATCGATGTGTATATAATTGTAAATTACATACAGATTATAATCTGCAGGTGTATTTGCATACCAACCTTGTTTTTCCAGTCTTTGGGAAGTCAAAGAACAAGTCATTATACTTGCACAGCCACTTATCTCAGTTTTTGATTTTTTTAAGTTGCTTTAAAAGAGCATTTAATTTTAGTACTGCAATAATGATGGTTCTGGAAAATAGTCTCCCTCCACACCCAACAGGCTTTGAAATACAGGAATTTCAGGTATAAATAACAATTGGCATGTTACAGTATTGTCCAAAGATTCAATAACAAGTCATGAAAAAAATGTTATGTCTCGATTTCTTTCTAGAACAGGAAACGTCTTTTTTTTTCTGAAAGCTAAGCCCTGAAGCAAAATTTTGAATGTTGGTAAATTTGTCTGAAATAATCATAAGGTCATCTGGGAGGTAGCTCTGTAACAATCAAAGGTCAAGGTTTTTGGCCAGATGGGTCTGCATCCGAACCCCAGCTGGCTGGGCTGCTCCATCATTTTTTATGTGGAACCTGGGCTATGGGAGCCCCAGAAACCTCAGCGACCTCATTTTTGAAATGGGACTAAGGTCTACCATGAAGATCAAGTGAGGAATGAAAAGCACTGTGAATGGGCCTGGCCCGTAACAACATCCTGTGTTCATCACTCAAAGTACCTGACGTTACTCTGTTTCTAAGCCCTTGGAAGCACGTGGATGAGAGAAAAGAGACTGGCTGCCTTGCTTGTTTCCTTTTTAATTCTGTCTTAGTAGAATGGGACTGAGGGAGCCAGGCTCCGACCTCACAAAGGGCCAGTGTCTGTGGGCTCGGTGATGTCTGGCAGGCCCATTAGTCTGAAATGGGACCCCGCCAAGTTTTCATATGGTTTTCATATCACCAGGCTTGTTTTGACTTCTGTGAGCTTTCTTGCCACAATCCCTCTAGAAGCAAGGAAGTGCAGGTGATATGAAGCAAGGCTGCCTGCGCAGAGGCAACCAAGGGTACAAAGACAGAGAAACACCTCCAGGGCCTTGCGGAATCCCTGAGAACTGTCTTCCCCAGTGACTGTCTTCCCCACTGACTGTCTCCTCACTCCCCTTCCAAGTCTCCCAGCCTCTGGCATGCGTCGGCCTCTGAAGGACTCTGTCCGGTCTGCTCTTTCTTCCCAGAGGAGGATGGGCGGGAGAATTGGCAGACAAACAAAAGCCATTAGCAGCGTCTGGTCTGGCGGAGGCATAGCATTTGGGGCAGTCCTGGGCTCCACCAGTCCGACATGGGCTGGGCTGTCCATCAGCTGCCTTTTGACAATTGCACCCCAGGTCCCTTCCAGCTTGGGCAACTGGTTGTCCAGAAATAAAGTTGGGTTAAATTAGGCTCTTCCTAAGTGCTATGTAAATGGAGTGGGCTCTTGATGTCGCTTGTGGGTCCTTTGTGGCAACAATAATAATGATAATAACTAATTCACAAATATTTATTGAGCTCCAACTATATGCCTGGCATTGTACAAGTCCTGAACAAAACAAATAAAAACAGCCAAGGCTTGCTGTATTGACACTGTTGCAAAGAACTTTTCAGGTATTATTTTAATTAATCTGCTCATTATCCTTGTGAAATGGGTATTGCAATTACTCTTCTTCTTCAGATGAGGAAACTGAGTCTCAGAAAGATTAAGCAACTTGCCCCAAATAACATCACTAGAAAGGGGGCCACAGGTAAGGTGGTGGGCAGGAAAATGAAGCCAGGACCCTGACAACATTGTGCAGCTATTGTGACTGTCTACCAGGGGCAGCCTGAGAGTGCTCCTCTAAGACTTCGGTTCCAAGCTGCTGCATCTAACCTTAACTGATGCGCTGTAAAGACCTTTCCAGCTGGGAAATCCTGACTCTGTAAACACAATGTCCTGCTTGCCTCTCAGCCCTTTGTGCTCTAACCTTTACAGCTTTCACTTCCGCCTCAAACTGGGTGCTTTCTCCAGGCTAAACAAAGGAGAGGGGTTCTCAGCCCCAGAGCAGGAGAGCCAGGCTTCCCTGCTCTTGTGACCACTAACTACTAAGTCTTCCTCTTGTTTTGAGACTAAGCTGCCATTTCCACCACACCCCCTCCTTCCAACCCTCCTCCCCCAAAGCCCTGTCTTGCTTCTCTGTCTGCTGCTGAGTTCCTCTTGAACATGGCTCCAGCTTGGAGTTTGCTAATAGGGATAGGAGGGAAGGAGAGAGGTTTGGAAACTCCGGGGGGTCCTATTGTCTGCTACATGGAGAAAAGCTTCCAATGAATGGCTCAAACCGGTCAGTTTTGTGGGAGATGGGAGGATAACACTTTTGCGTTTTCAGGCCTTAGGTCTGTTATCTAAATTCAAGGAAGTGGGAGAGCATAATCTCTTTGACCCTCATTTTCTACTCCAGACACTGCATCTTTATCATAATCCAGATGTGACTAAAGCTGCATCTCCTCCTTAATCTCAGTTTCAAACATCCCTCATGCCCCACATCTTCTACTCCCCTAGCTGGCTTCCTCCAGTTGCTCAACAGAAACCATTCTTTGGCCCTAGTGGGTAGAAGGTCCCATTAAGTTTACTGCCCTCACCTCCCTCCTTTCCTCATTTCTCCAGCTGAGTGTCCACTATCCATGTCTAGAGTCACTTCCTTGCAAAGACCCTCAGCCTCTTTACCTCTCTCTCTTCATTTATTATCCTGGCAGAACACAATCTAGTCAAATCCTATTCTGTGCCTGCACGCAGGCCAAATGACAAGACCTGAGAAAAATACTCAGCCATGCTGGCTAGTCTCATTTTATGTTCCTGACCACCAATCTCAAGTCGGTCTTGAGTTTGCCCAATAATCCTACCATGTATCCCTACTTTATTTACGTCCTTCTACCCCACCCTGTGACTGTTTCACACTTTTTCCTCCTTCCTCAACTCCACAACACCTCCTTCCCCATCACCATCTCAGCTGCTGCCCTTGCTTTCTGCTTCACTGAGAGGATGAAACAGTCAGGGGAGAACTTCCGCACTCTCTCCCCATTCGCATCCACCCTCCTTCCGGCTTCAGCATCCACATTCTGACTTCCTCCTGAAAGGGGCAGTGCCAGCTGCATCAGAGCTAAACGTTTTCCTGAAACTGTCAACAAACTTCCACTTCCTCTATTTCGTTGGCCAGGACTGTGTTATAATCGTCCTCACTATGATAGAGATTGGGAAATGAGAATTTACCTTTCTTTGCTTCTGTAACAGAATCTGTAAAGGCCCAGGAGTTGGGATTGGCTGTTGTATTAGACAGGTAATCCTGTCTGCCACAAATAGTCTTATTCCCTAAGACTCATTCATGGCAGCAAGGTGGTTTCCTGTATTTAGTACATTCTTTCTCCCGAAGGTTCCCTGCTTCATCAAAGTGTGGGGCCCTCACAGGCACTGTTGTCCTAAGTGAGGGAATGTTTTTCAGCTAAGCTAAGAAGGAGATAGCTATTTCAAGCCTTTTGACTTCCTAACTCTACCTCTTAACCTTAATCAACACTTTATTAAATTGATCAGACTCAATTCACAACCAAAACATGAGTGTGTGGTTTATGTTTATATTCCTTTCTTCAGGATGTGTAGATAGTTTCTTTTCACTCCCTCAACTAGTCATTTATGATGGGAATTGAGATTGGTTTCTAAAAAAACAGAGGCAATGAAACTATACACTAAGCAATGATAAAAGAACAAAGGCTTAGCTAAAGGCCTAGCAATGAAGGTGTGAATGAGTCATACCAGAATATTCAAGATGAGGAATATGGATCCAGTTAAGCATCACTCTTAGGTCTGAGATTCCTGGGAATTGTAATGAATAGTGCATGATTGTCTTGTAGAATGAAAGGATGGTTTTATGAAGTATCGCCTTGGTTCATAAAATAAATAAGAAAGTTTTGGTCAGGTGCAGTGGCTCAGGCCTGTAATCCCAGCATTTTGGGAGGCCAAGGCAGGAGGATTGCTTGAGCCCAGGATTTTGAGACCAGCCTGGGCAACATAGTGAGACCTTGTGTCTACTAAAATAAAAAAAAATTACTGGGTGTGGTGGCATGTGCCTGTAGTCTCAGCTACTTGGGAGGCTGAAGTGGGAGGATTGCTTGAGCCTGGGAGGTTGAGTGAGCCGTGATTGCACCACTGCACTCCAGCCTGGGTGACAAAGCAATACTGTCTTTCAAAAATTAAAAAGTTAAGCTTTGGCATCTGTGTCTTGGTCAGCTCCTTCATGTCATAAATGCCCGTTGGGAAGGGTCATGGCGATGCATGTATATGCTGCTGTTGTGTAGAAATCAGTCAGTTGCAGAGGCTCCTCATTGGGGATGAGCTGGGAGATGACCAAAGGAAGCCCTATGAGCTGTTTTGAACAATAGTGTGTGCTTACCAGGTATGAGGTGCTGGGAGAGGCAAACACCAAACACACCAGGGACACTGCATTTGTCACATATACCACTGTGGAGCTATTTCTTTTTATCTAGCTAGAAGATGATTTTCAAAAGCTCCTTCATAAGAATTCCTCTTACATCTCATTGGCCACTTCTGTGATGAGGCATGCTGGAAAAGGAAATATCTAACAATGGGAAACGGGATAGTTATGGTGGGCTTAGACCAATCATGATGCATTCTTTAGGGCTGAGCACATTTCTGACCAGAACCAAACAGAATGAGAAAACCAAAAAGAATTGGTTAGGAAGAAAGGATGGCTGGGGAAGGGGCTGGCTCCTGGAGGCCACTTACAGTGTCTGCCACAGAGGCTGTTTAGGATTGTGGAGGGAAGGCAGGCTTTGGAGCTAAAAAGACCTGGGTTCAAATCCTAGTGCTACTGTTTTCCAGCCAGGCAACTGTGGCTAAACTCTCTAGTCTCTCTAGGACTCATTTTTCTTAACTCTAAAATGTAAGTGATATGAATGAATAATCTATGTATTGCCTGGCGCATAGTAGGGGCTCAGTAAACTGTAGCCATTATTATTACTACTACTAATCCGTCAAGTCCTTTCTTGAAAGTTTTCACATCCTCACCACAGTCACCGAGGTGGGAAGTATATGGTAATTCCCATCTTGGCAAGAGGCTCGAACTTCAGAAAAGTTAGAACTAACCTAAGATCACATGGGAAGCTGGTGGCAGAGCTGGAACTCAGATGTGTAAGTGAGGATTTCCACCTTCCCCACCTTCTGCCTCCCCATGAAGTTTTGATCCCCCAGTGCATGTGGGCCAACCACTGGGGACGAAAACCCTTTTTAGAAATGCCTTCTGAATTCTATTTTTCTGTATCCCAGAGAGACACACTAAATGTGAGCAAGAGAAGCAGAAAGCTTCCGGAGGGCACCAGGACAGCATAGTCTGGTCTGTGCAGGGCCCCTTCTATTTCAAAATGTGAGCCAGGGCCCCATACAAATCAATTAAGATCCCAGAAGAGATTGTTTATTTACACATGGAGGGGAGCGTAAACTGGAGGTCTGCTCTTTTACCTGTCTGGCATTCATTTCTCATTAATAACCGTCCTGCTCCCATTCCTAATCCAAGTGGTTCAGTGTGGCCGACCTCAACTTCTCTGCTCCAGGGCTGGGCATGTGGTCTAGGCTTGGCCAATCAGCAATTTCTATCCTCTTGGCCAGGACACTTGGTTCTGGAGTGGACCTGTGACCAAAGCCAGCCAACTCAGGCTCAACTCTGGAACTTTTGCCAGGAGACAGGTGTTTTCTTTCAGCTGGGAGCTGCTAGCTGTAAGGTTGATATAAGCTTGGAGCTTCCAAGGACAACTGCCTGGCCAGAGACTGCTTAAGAATAAAGACAAGCAAGAGATGAGAAGCAGGCCTGAGACCTATGGACCTGTGGAGATTGTAGGAGACTATAAAATCCAGCCATGCCTAAACCTACCGAATCCACCTTTAGATTTTCCCATTTAAAAAGCCTATACATTTTATTTTGATCCTTAAGACAGCTTAAATTGGGGTTCTGCTATTTTTTTTTCCAAGGAGTATCCTGACTAATTTGCAAAGATTCTTTTCCCATCCTCCCTATAAATCTATTAATCTACACGATAAAATGAAAACCATTCCAGCCAGCGTTATTACTCTTCTGCTACTTAGCTGAGACAGGTCCTTCTTTCTTAGCTAAAGGCATCACGAATTAGTTTTTAGCATCAAAGGATGACACCTTGTCTGACACTATCTGCAACAATAACCCAAAGATCGAGAGATTTAAGTTTGAGTGGGAGACAGTTATGAGAAGGGGGTCATTGCTGACTCTGCTTTTCTACAGAAATTTCATATTTTTAAGCAATTAGACATCTCCTGTAACATTATGGCCAGCTTAATACCAGATAAGCCACCAATGTGACATTAGTATTGACTTCCTCAAAGCATTCTTGTGCCAGGCTTGTGACTATTAATGCATATTCAGTAAATAATGCAGCCAATGAGAAGGAAAAGTCAAAGTTTTGCAGAAATTAGGACAAGACAGTCCATAAATTTTTACTGACTTCACCTTTCTCACTCAAGTAAGTAGAGAGAAAGGTGTGATCACAGATTAGAAATTATTCCCCACTATTAACCGCCCAGAAGAAATAAAAAAAGCCATTTATCCATATATTCCATAGCACAGGCTTGAGAATTCTATTTCCAGCCATTTCAGATGTCCAGCCTGTCTCCTAAAGGGCTGACCTTTCATCACCAAAGGAAGGCAACTCGCCCAGGGGCTTTGTAGAGGATACTTTATCAATCTAGCATCTGTCTTTAAATACACTTTCATTTTCACCTCTCTTTCTATGGGAAAAGCTGCCTTCAGCTCTCCTTGAACCTATTCTAAATGTGAGGACTAGAATGGGTGGGCACAAAGAGCTGGCCCAGGCCCTGGTGTCTGGCAGGATTTGTTTTGGGGCCTTGTGCACACATCTCTTGCTCTCCTTTCTGTGCTCTTTCAACTTCCAACTTTGATTGGCTGGCTGCTTCCTATTCTTGGACTCACCCCTGAACCTACATTCATCTGCATCTACAACAGTGCCTGGGGCACGTAGTAGGCATGCAATCTGGGCCATCCTGATGCATAGCTCCAAAAACACTGTTCGTATTTACTCTACATGGCACTCCAGCAATGCCCTTTATATACAAAACAGTGTATGTGGGGCCCCCTGTGACTGGGTAACTGAATGACTGCACTCAACATATTTTGTTGATAAATAGATAGATGAATGAATGAATGAATGAATGAGACCCTGGCTGGACATGCTTTGACTTCTTTCCTTGGGCGTTGAAGATTCTCCTTTTCACTAAGTTCTAGCTTGCCTTTTCCTAACATGCATCTGACATACAGTTGGCACTTTGTAAATATTAACTAGATGACATCAGCCTCAAAATTAATTCTGTTCCCACGTCTACCTGCTTTCCACTTAGGTGATTTGACTGGTTATTCTAGCTTCTGGACAAGTTCTGCTTAAGGGCCCAATTATTTTTTATTTATTTTTTCTTTTTTTTTTGGAAACCGGGTCTTGCTCTGTCACTCAGCCTGGAGTGCTGTGGTGTGTTCTCGGCTCACTGCAACCTCTGCATTCTGAGCTCAGGCAATCTCCTTACTTCAGCCTCCGGAGTAGCTGGGAACACAGGTGCATGACACCATGCTTGGCTAATTTTTTTTATTTTTGGTAGAGACAGGGCTTTACTATGTCACCCAGGCTGGTCAGTCTCAAACTCCTGAGCTCAAGTGATCTGTCCCCTTCAGCCTCCCAAAGTGCTGGGATTAAAGGTATGAGTCACCGTGTCCAGCCTCAAGCAGCCAATTTTTTATCTCATGGCTCTCACCATCCTCCTGCAGGTTCGTGGCTCCCTAGGGTTGGCCTTCACCCCCTCACCCCATCTCTCCTTTACTCCTCTTCATTCCGCATGTGACTTCTGCCCCTGGAACGTGAAGGCACTAGGAGGAGTGGTTATAGCTTGATTTTCACAGAAAAACAAAGGTAAGAAAGGGACCATAGTTCAATGAGTAACTTAAATTGTGGCCTATTTTTGACAGTAGCCATAGTCCCAATGTTTCAAATGCTTTCGTTTTGGCAGGTTTTGGAGTGCACCTCTCCTGCCAATAGGCTCTAGCAGGGGTAGCTGGCTACTGTGAGAGTGGGGAAGCTTGGGGTCCCCCACTCAGTTTGGGTACTAGCAAGTATCAAGACTAAAGCCTAAATGTCCTGCCTTTCAGCTTCCAAGTCCTTCCACAATCTGGTAACATCTTACTCATTCAATCTGAGTTCCCATTCCAACCTAATACAATTTCGTTGATCAGTGCAGCCTCTTCTGCTTCCTCCACAAGGCCACTTCCATTCCCCCTCAAATGCACCCTCTTATCCAAATCTCATCCATCCTTCAAATTTCTGCCCAATTTCCAGCTCCTCCAAGAAGCTTCCTACAGCCACTCCAGCACTTATTCATCTTCCACTTTCTCCTTAGATACTATTGGACATTATTTTTATAGATTATAGTATATCGTTCCCTCTTTCCTGTGTGGATCTTACTTTCTCAGCAGACTATAAATTCCTTCAATGCAGGGATCATGCCAAAGTCTTTCAGTGACCTTCACGTTGAACTCACATGCACATGATGATTTAAACAAATAAACTTGACTGACCTGCATCATAGTTAAACACTTAGTATTTTTGAGGTATCCTTCCTGGGAAAATTTCATTATTTTAACATTTGAAACAAGATCAGCTTTTCAACTTTTCAGCATCATGTTAATGAGGACAATTGAATGTAAGCATGTTTGCTGAGGAAGTAGAATGAACTTTCTGTCCAAGATGGAAGTAGAATCCTTTCTTTGAGACCCCTGCTGGAGGCTGTTACGTATACATAGTTGTCAGATTGGTAAGGCATACAAAATAATCAAAGGTTCTGTTGATCATTATAAACTCAAGTGGAGCTGTGGCATTTGTCAACAGCCACTAGTGTTCAGCAAATGTGCTCCTTGTCATTTAATGCTGGCCCTGTTTTGAAGCATTATTCCTTTTCTGAATGGGGCTAGCATTATGTAATAGGACAGAAGGTAGAAAAAGCAAAACATCAAGAAATAGACAAATGCTACTTTTCCTTTCTTAAGCACCTTGCAGAGCCTTTGCTTATGATTGGAGTTAAATTAAATTCTACTCCAGATTCAATTTTGAGGGGCTTCTTTTTCAGGCCTTGGAACTTCTGGGTAAAATGAAGAGGTGTTTGATTGAATGCTTAAGTTAAATTGAATAAGTGATGCTCTTTTCCCCTTTTCCATGGGGAAGAGGCTGAAAGTCTTGGTAGGGCGTTTGCTTTTCTGGGGAGCCAGTCCTAAAGTTTCTGTGCTCTGACTCTACATTGGCAGAGGTAACATCATGGTCAAATCACTGTTCTGTAGCTCTGATCCATGCAGCTCTAGAGGGAAATATATGAGAAGCCATTTTTAGCAACTGCAGCCCCTATCACAATACACACACACACACACACACACACACACACGCAAGCACATACGCACACACATTCTTCGGACTCTGGTCTTCTGCTCTCTCTTCATCTTAGAATTTCACATATTCCATTCCAAATACAAACCTCCTCTACCTGTGAGTCACAGAAAAGATAAAAAGGGGAGATAAAGGCTAAGAATAAAGGGGACTTTGCCCTGGGTAACTAGACAGTAGAGCCTACTGAGAAATGGGCAGCAGATTTAGAGTTGTGGGTCTCTGGAACCAGACTGTCTGGGTTCAAATGTTGCCTTTCCCACTTTCTAAAGGTGTCATCTTGAGCAAACTGCCTAACTTTCCTGGGTGTGAATTCTATGTCTGTAAACAGCTGCCAACAGTACTGGCCTTGTCTCATGGGTGTGTCGTGACAATTAAAAGAGCCAATACATATGGAGCACTCAGAACAGTGCCTGGGACATGGTATGTGCTTAATTCATATTAGGGAAAGGGGTTCCTTAAGTAACAGTGCCTGGGACATGGTACATGCTTAATTCATTGTAGGGAAATGGGTATAAGTCCCTAAGGTCCAGGAGAAGATCCACATGAGACAGCAAACAATAGAAAACCGTATCTGCAGCTGGGCGCGGTGGCTCATGCCTGTAATCCCAGCACTCTGGGAGGCTGAGATGGGCAGATCATGAGGTCAGGAGATTGAGACGATCCTGGCTAACACGGTGAAATCCTGTCTCTACCAAAAATACAAAAAATTAGCCAGGTGTGGTGGCGGGCGCCTGTAGTCCCAGCTACTCAGGAGGCTGAGGCAGAAGAATTGCTTGAACCCGGGAGACAGAGGTTGCAGTGAGCCGAGATCGCACCACTGCACTCCAGCCTGAGCGATAGGGTAAGACTCCATCAAAAAAAAAAAAAAAAAAAAAAAAAAGAAAGAAAGAAAAAAAAAGAGAAAACCGTATCTGCCAGTTCTTGCATAGAACCTGCTCTTGCTCATTAATTTTATTCAGCAACTATTTACTGAGTGCTTAATATATACCAGCCACATGCTAGGTGCAGAGAATAAAGAAGTAGAAAAAAAGCGCACAGTCCTTGCCCTTGTACAGTCAAACACATGTGTCCATTCACAGCCACTCTTGGTATGAGATGCTGTGCCACTAGACACTTGGTGTGCAGCACAGTGCCTGGCCCACAGGAAGGCTCCAGAATTATCCACCATTATAGGCTCCTGAGGGACATCCCTGATTCACTTCCCACTTGGATTCCAGAATCAGCCATTCACCAAAATTCCAGATAAACTCACTTTCTTGGCTCTCTGAGATGCCTCCCCACCCTGCTTTGCCTCTCCTTCCCCATAGAGAATGCTGCTGCCCAAACCACACCCTCCACACTCCTGTTTTCTCTTTTCAGCTGGTCCTTTGGCTCTTGCCAAAGCATTTTCAGTGGATGTCGCCTGCCTGTCCTGCTCTCCCTCTGACTTCCCCACCACCAGCCTGCCATTCCTAGTCTTGCCCCTCACTCTGTTCTGGGCCAATGACCTAAATTCTACTTCCTTGAGACCTGAGTGGGCCACAGCAGCATCCTCTCACCCTCTCCATCCTCTCCTCTTCACAGTCACCTCACCCTTCAAGCCCTTCCCTTTCATCTTTCCACTGGTGCCAGTGGAAAAGTGAGCCAAGATTAAGCCTACATCTGGAGCATCCTGAGAGCTTGCCTCATCTCCAAAGCCAGCCTCTGCTTCTGTGATCTCATCCCCACCACTCCCTCCCCACTCCAGCCCCGGCTCCCCCATCCACTTCCACAGTTCCAGCTTCCTCAGGCTCTTCCCACTGCCTCCTTTCTCATTGCATACAAAATGCACAGATTCATTCATTCATTCATTTACAAATACCCATTAAGTGCTAGCATGTGCTGTGTGTTAAGCACTCTAGGTTCTGGGGATAGAGCAGTGAGCAAAACAAAATCTCTACCCTTACAGAGCTTACACTCTAGTGTGGAGAGTTGGACAATAAACAGCCCACCAAATAATGCAGCATGTCAAATGGCTAAAAATACAAGCTTGAACCAAGCCCCCAGGCAGCCCTGGGCCTGCATGTGAACTGGAGAGAAAGGATGGAGGAAGACAGAGGGAGGTCGGTCATTTCTTCAAAGGGCTCTCCTTATGGGTCGAACTATTTCATAGTGGTGGGGGAAGAGCTGCTAAGGGTCGTATTGCTTCACTGGTTTGCTGAGAAACTTCTGGAGACTGCTGCTGGACAGGACTACAGTCTGGATATTGTTCTCTACAAGGTTGTGGGGCTTGGCAGGCAAGGCTGCTGTCTTCTGCCCTAAAATCACAGTAGGTCTGAAGTTGATAACACAGTGTGCAAGCTTGTCCAAGAGGAATCATTCCATCTCTTGCCTGGGGATAGAGAGCAGAGGAATGTCTTGGCTCTTGGCTGTACTGTGTATTTTGGCAAATGAATATAAGAAAGGCTTCAGCATGGTCTTTCTGCCTATCTCCTCATCTAAGTCCAGGTAATGAGGAATTTGTGAGAAGATTTGACAAGTTTATGAAAGTGCTACCTCCCAACCACTAATTAAAGGACAATCCAGGCTGGAAAAAGAGCTCTTTGTTTCACTTTCATCATGAACATATCAAAGTATTAAACTTTTATAATTTACCAGGCTATTTTATATGACAAATTTTGTTGGGTATTCAACATATTGTATGGCACAAAACCTGTTGTAGTTTACTTGTTATTGAGCTGAATATATTTCCCAGTTAGCATGGGGGTACACATACTTTGCAAAACAATATTTTGTTGTTGTTGTTTTTTGCTTTTAGAGTTAGTTAAAATCGTCTCAAATGACACTAGAGCTTTTCTATCTTGCAACACTTTGGAGCAGATAGCTTTACATTCCAGCTGAATTAATAATAGTTAATTATGGACTTCACACAACATTCTCAGCAGAGATGTCCCAGCATACCAGCCTTCACACTACTGATGCTTGGAATGTGCAGTTCCTCTATCAGTTACAATCTGCTGTGCACAACTTCTATTTTGGGCCTAAGTTGTTTCTTTATATAGAAACCAGTACCGTTGTCAAATCAAGTGAGTGCATGAGTCATTTGTGCATTTCCTAAAAACCATCACATCAAATTTTCCTCATCTGTTATCCATTTTCTTTTTTAATTAGAAGGAAAAAGCATTTACAATGCATATATCTTGGTGAAAATCCTAAGTGTTCACAGACTACTGTTACAGTAAAAATGTTTCTTGGCCAGGCACGGTAGCTCATGCCTGTAATCCCAGCACTTTGGGAGGCTGAGGCGGGTGGATCACCTGAGGTCAGGAGTTCAAGACCAGCCTGGCCAACACGGTGAAACCCTGTCTCTACTAAAAAATACAAAAATTAGCCGGGCCTGATGGCACTTGCCTGTAGTTCCAGCTACTCGGGAGGCTGAGTCAGGAGAATTGCTTGAACTCAGGAGGCGGAGGTTGCAGCGAGCCAAGATCACACCACTGCACTCCAGCCTGGGTGACACAGCAAGGCTTCATCTCAAAAAAAAAAAGAAAAGTTCCTTGGTGGTGACTGAATTTCATACTTGTTTAAGAAATGATCAGTCTCCATTTGCATTTTCATCAACTATGTAACTTAAATACCTCTGCTAACTTGGGGCTCAACTTCGATCGTTCATACTGTGACCTGTGATATTTTAGACACTATTGAATGGCTGGAGACGGTGTCACTAATTAGAGTTTAGAAAGTATTTGATGGTTACCCTGATTTTTGAGTCCGATACAGCAATGAGAACCAGTGTGGCCCCAGACAAGACTTAAATTCTCACTTTCCAGGTGACTTGAGGTATGGGGGGATATGAAGCTTGTTCTTTCCCCATATCATGGATGGATATTTTTGAAAAGCTTTGATTTCCTTTAGGTCTTAGTACATTATGCTAAGGAGCTGATGCTTTGGGGAGAGGATACTGCCTTCTATGCGAAGACAAACAAGGACGCCTAAAATGTCCTTAGGTATCCCTTTCTGCACTCTAGGGGCAGTTAGAGGCAAATATGAGGTATGTCTAATCTACTTAAGAATTTGAACCCAAAGAGGTCTGTTAAACAATTGGCCCATTCGTCTGAATCTTTCTGAACATTTCCTGCTTGTGCATATCTTCTGATCACAAAATCTTGTCAAGTATCCCAAGAGTACTCGCTCCTGTGAGGCCAAGGCCAATGCTCATTTCTTTTGCTCTTTTATCTTCTGAACAAATAACGAGTTAGAAGGAAAAGAGGCAGAGGGATATTCTTGTAAGATTCTTCCCGCTAGAGAAGAGAATGATCCCAAAGAACATTGCCACTGTCTATTTGCAATATTATTAGACCTTACATTTAACTGAGGGAACTTCTATCAATGGCTTTATTAATAATGTAGTAATGTCCGTTTCTAGGGTCATTCAATGTTCTAAAGGCTTTGTGAAAATGGGCACTGAGACTTTTCCTATTTCCAATTAAAACAGTGGATATTTACCAGTTGTTTCATGGACTATTTAATATTTGAATTTATTCTGACCTATTGTCATGAGATTGCTTTTCAAATAGGTGTTCTATGCTCCCATAAAAATGACTGAGGCTATTAAGATTCAAATCATTGAGAGGAGAAGAAAATCTCAGATTTTAACTTAAATGAAAAAGAACTAATTTAACCTTTTATTTTATCTTTCTTTAATATATTACATTGAAATAGAGAAAGAGGGTAAAGAAGCCTTCCAGAATAAGGAAGATAAAATCTGACTGAGTAGCAGGGGAATATAATACTAGAACACTAGTTCTTCTTTCCTCCCTGGTGTGGAAAGGGGGACATGTGGGCCGTTTTGCTGCCATGGAAACCAACCAAGGTATGTGGGAGGGGGAGGGAAGGCCCCTTTGAGGCCCATCCTCCCCTTCTTGGAACTTAAATATCTTACTTTTCTCAGAGTTAAAGTGTTCTAGTCAGGAGGTGATCTTCCTAATGGCAAGAGGGGTGTGTGTGTGTGTGTGTGTGTATTTTATTTGAGTTCTAATTTGCCTTCTTTCCTACTTTGCCTTTTAAATCTAGTGATTCTGGCTGTCTTTAGTCTAGACTCACCCAGAAGGAAAGTTGACAGTTAAAAACAAAACAATCATTGAGCACATATTGGGTATCAGCACAGCCTTCTGTTGCGGGGATGCATGGACTGCAAGATATCTAACACATCACATAGAGTCACTAGATACAAACTCTCTGTTATGCTAAGTTATATCTGTCCTGTTCCTATTTCCATACTCAGAGATCTCTTAGAAAATAAGCAGCTCAAAATGAATTTCCTCTCCTCTTTAATTCAGAGGATGTTTCTGAGCCACAGTTCTCTTTAATTTTTAAAACTGAATATTAAAAACTGTCATCCCCAGCACAGATGCAGAAGCCTCTCCTCCCGGGTTTGCTATTTCTTTACAATCCTATGTCACAGGCATCCACCTTTCCTCTTCTTCCTTCCCAGTCCTTTCTAAGCTGCAGCGGAAGGCGAAGGAGCAATGAACCAGGTATTTGAAAAGCTGGTGAGCATGCCAGTCTGTTTTTCTGGAAGGATGTTATAGGAGAGAAGAGATCAGCTTGGTAGAAATGTGCTGCTGTGGATGGTAGGAAGTTCCTGTCACAGGAAGCATCCTAGACTAGGTTGGACAATCTCAGAGGAGGAGTTGGATTAGATGCCCAGTAATCTCATTTTTAAAAAAATAAGCATTTTATTTTTTAGAGCAGTTTAAAGTTCACAGCAAAACTGAGCAAAAGGTGCAAAGATTAACCCTCTCCCCACCAACCTCTCCATTATCAACATCCCACACCAGAATGGTGCATTTGTTACAGTCCATGGATCTACATTTACATGTCACCATCACTCAAAGGCCACTCTACATGACTCTACGTGAGAGTTCACTCTTGCTGTACATTCTATGGGGTTGGATAAATGTATGACAAGTATTCACCATTGTTGTATCATACAGAGTATTTTCACTGCCCTAAAAATCCTCTGTGCCCTGCCTGTTCACCCCTCCCTCCCCAGATTTCCCGGCAACCACTGATCCTTTTACCACAGTCTTACCTTTTCCAGAATGTCATATACTTGGAATTAGACAGTATGTAGCCTTTTCATATTGGCTCTTCTCACTTAGTGATACACACTTAAAGTTCTTTCCTGTCTTTTCATAGCTTGATAGCTCATTTCTTTTTAGTGCTAAATAATATTCCATTGTCTGGATGTACTAATATCCTTATGTTAGTTTCTAGAGATTGCAGGATAGCACTGCTAGGGTATCCACAGAGATGAAATAAAAAGGATGTAACAGCCTGATATCTGTGATTTCTACTGAGAATGAATGGCTGAGTTTCAGAGTTCTGAATGAGGAACATTGCTGATGCTAGGGAGTCAACCCCAGCATGGCTTGTGTGGAGCCCATGACTCTGTGCAAACAGGTTGTGGGAGGGCTTGTGCAGTCCAATGACAGAGATACAGCACAAACCAGCTGAATCTAAACAGGGACTGCATTGACTCCTGTAATTTGGGGTAAGTCTGCATTTTCAGGCATGGTTGAATGTAGGGTGGGAAAAGGTGCTATCAGGGTCCTGGCTGTCTCTGCCTCTCAATTGTCTTTTCTTCCGGGTTGGCTTCATCCTCAGCTGACTCTCCACGAGGTAGCCAAGATGGAGCTCCAGGCTCACTTTCTACCAGCCAGTTGACACCAGCGCAAATGAAGCAGCTCTTTCCTAGCAAAACTCTCAGGGATGGATTTAACTGGCCCAGCCGTGAAGGAATCCCTGTGGTGGACGCCCCTTCTTCCGCAGAATTAGGGATTGGGATCATCATACCACCACCACCTGGGCAATATGAAAGTGGGGCAGGGGAGGTTTCTAAAGGAAAATTGGGAGTGCTCTTATTAAAAGAATGGAAAATGATTCTGAGCAAGGGAGGTCAACAGACGTTCTTTGTAGCCAGACTACAGGAAAACAGTCCAAAAGAGTGGAGATAGGTGTTGATATGGCTTGGATATCTCACTCAAATCTCATGTTGAATTGTATTCCCCAGTATTGAAGGTGGGAGTATTGTGGGAGGTGTTTGGATCAATAGGGCAGATCCATTATGAATGGTTTGGGCCATTGCCTTGGTGATAAGTGATCTCTTGCTTTGGCTGGCACCTCCCCTCCTGCTCTCTCTCTCTCTGTGGCTCCTGCTTTTGCCATGCGATGTGCCTGCTCCCCACTCACCTTCTGCCATGATTGTAAGCTTCCTGAGATCTCCCTGGAAGCCAAGCAGATGCCAGCACTGTTTCCTGTAAAGCCTGTGGAACCATGAGCCAAGTAAACCTTTTTCTTTTCTTTTCTTTTTTCTTTTTTTTTTTTCACCTTTTTCTTTATAAATTACCCAGTCTCAGGTATTTCTTTAGAGTAATGTAAGAACAGCCTAACACAGGTGTCAATACATACTACATAAAAGCAACGACAACAGTGGTCTTGAATATGGTCTCAAAGCAATCAATTCAAAAAGAACCTCATTATACCCTTTTATAATTGAAAGTTAAATGTCTACTGGGACATGATCTCTCCTTTCCTGGGCCTTTGTGTTGTTTGGGCTGCTAGAGAAGAGTGGAAGAAATGGTGAATTCACACTGAGTTCCTGTCTATCTGTTTCCAGTGTGTCTTCATGTACTGCCAGGACTAGAAAGGTAAACATGACACTGCCTAGACTCCCTTGCAGCTAGAGTAATAGATAAAATGAATTTCATTAATTAGATGTGCTCAGAGATTTGAAAGGCAGAAGCAAGGAGGAAAGATTCTTTCTGCTGCTTGATTGCTTTCTGCTGCCATGCACAATTGAGATATTGGGCTTCTCTGCAGCAACTTTCCAATGTCTGGTCTCTAGCTTTGTGAGTTTTGAGAGAGAATAACAGAGGCAGCCACTGTGTTCCCCTGATTATGGAAAAGGCAGCAGCTTCCTGCGTGGGCCAGTTCTGCAGTGCTGCTCTGGGAGCCATTTCTGCAGGTCCAGCCTAGAGCCCGCTACTCCAGCCCTTCCGAAGACATTGAAAGCAGGTAATTTCCTGTATTAAATCGTCTTTTGCTTAAAACCGCTAAAGAGTGTCTGTTTACTGGATCTAAACAAGCAGAGTTGACAAAAGTCTCAAGAAAAAATAAAGTCTGGTTCTTGCTCAAGGCCTGGATGTTCAGAGAGGGCTGATTTGGGAGCAACTCCTGGTGATGTGGGCAGAGGAGCAGCTCATTTGGCTTCCATGAGGGCATGTTCCCATGGAAGAAGGGAGCACCAAGGCAACTTCTGGAGCTTTTCTTATCAATATGAGGGCTCCTCCACAGAAATCACCAGGGCTTTTCTCTCTGTTCACCCATCAGGAACTATCCTCCATTCCTTTAATTCATTTTCTCAATGTGAGGCCTTTGGTATATTCACTTATGCTTTCATTTATAATCCACAACTATTTACTGAGCACCTACTGGCAAGTGCTATTCTCTTGCGAACTAACCCATCTTGCCCCCTCCTAACTCCCTGCTCCATACTCCCATGTACATGCACACACATACATGCACACTGAACACAACACACAAACTTCTCAAATCCTTCACCACCCCCTCCTTGACTGCCACAACCCAGGTTTTTAGTCCTAGTTTGTGCTTCTGTAATTCCTGAATTTTCCCTATCAAAGAGTTTTCTCACACTGTATTGAAATTGCTCATTCACTTCAGTCTCTCATGCTAAATGCAGCTGCAGGGATGGCAAAGGTTGCATTTCTTATTTGCCACTGTAGACTCAATACCTAGCATAATGCCTGGTATACACATAGCCCAGACATCCAATAAATATTTATTGAATTCATATTCTGGCATTCTAAGGGCTTCCAGGGACTGCATTGTCTGGGCTAAACCTCTTAAGATCAAAGGAAGTGCTAGAAACTCCAGATGCTGAGGTAAAATTGAACCTTGGCAAAATACTTCTTTCTTTTCTTCCCAAACCCCTCCTCATGTTTCAATTCCCCATCCTCATCTCTTTTAGCTTGACAAAAAAAAAAAAAAAAAAAAAAAAGGCTCTGTCCCTTGCAGGATATGTAACTTTGGAAGAGTTTTTTTAACCCGAGACTTTGCTTTCTCACTTGTAAAATGGAAGCGTAGTGAATTACAGATGGCCACACATTCTTTGACACCATCCCCATTTAAAGATAGGATCGATGTTCCTGCCCCTTGATCTTTAATCTGGGTGGGCTCTGTGACACTTGACCAATAGAACAGAGCAGAAGTGATGCGGTGCCAATTTCCAAGTGTAGGTCTTAAGAGACTAGCAGCTTCTACTTGGTTTCTTAGAATGCTCACTCAAAGGGAAGCCCGTCACCATGTTGTGAGAGAGCCTGAGCTAGTCCCAGCTGTTCTGCCCATTCCAGCTGACACACAGACATATGAACGAAGATACCATCTTGGATGTCCAGCCTAGTTGAGCCTTCAGATGATAGCAGCCCCAGCTGCCATCTGACTGCAACAACATGAGAGACCCTAGGTAAGCACTCCCCAGCTAAGCCTAGTCAACACACAGAACTGCGAGCCACTAACGTTTGGGGTGGTTTACTAAGCAGCAATAGATAACGGCAACTAGAAGTAATGGTAATACCTACCTCATAGGACTGTTATGAAGGTAAAATGAGACTTTTAAATATAAACCCCTGTGTACAACCTAGAATGAAACAAGCGCTCATTACGTATTGTCACTTCTCCTGCCTTGCCTCCTTCCTCTTTTTAACTCTATGAATGTCCCAGAAGGAGAGGTAGGTGGAGTGGAGATGGGCTATATGCTAGGTATTTGGAATTTGAATAGCTCTCTTTTCTTTTTTACATCTTTCTCTTGCTTCTCTCTTTTCTGTGTTCTTTAAAGCATAGCCAGATCATTTAGATCTAAAATAAGAACACCAAATCAAGCCTTTGCGTTGCAGACAGAAAAATCACAGGTTTTGTATGGGCTTATGGTAATGAAAATCAAGCCCAAAAAACTAAATGATTCAAAGCAAAATTCCCCTTGACAGCTTTTGTCATGTCTCTGTGTGTGTGTGTGTGTGTGTGTGTGTGTGTGTGTGTTAAACTAGTACTTTAGCCTACATCATTATTTTACCATGTAAGCATGATAGAATAGCAGGCTTTTTGGAGGGGAAAGATTTTAAAAGTACATGGTTACCTGTAATTACAGTCTTGCAAAGTTTGATTTTATAGAAGTGACATTCAAGTCTGATTTAAACCATGCAGAAAGACATGGTGCATATTGGAAATGCTTTTTCTTTCTGACTCAAATGGCTGTTTTGTTCTAGTGATCTCCCTAGAAGTCAGCCTTCTATTATGTTTATTGTAAGGTTGTGTGTCTTTCTAATTATGTGGCCCATCCTAGAAAACTTGCTACCTTGAGATTACCTTTCTATTTCTACTTGCATTCCCGCAAACACCTAAACCTCTGTAGACAAGAGGTTCATCTCAGAGACTGAACTGGCTGAGGATCATAAAATTCTGTCAAATACCTGGTCAATTAAGTTCAGGCTGGAAGAGGGGGTCAAATTAGATGACTGACATGTGCGGATAAGGGCACTGGTTTATTTCACATTTTAGCCTTTAATGTGGGTGGGTACACAAAGCCACAGAGTTTGTTGCCATACCCCAACATAAAAGCCTCTGGGACAAGGTTGAAAGGGTAGCGGGGAGAGGGCCTTGGATGGCGGACGGGGTAGTTAACCCGCGACTCTGGTGACATCTTGCCATCAGCTGCAGCTACGGAATGTTGCTCGCAGGAGGAATTTGGCCTGCCGTTGAAGATGTGTTTCTCAGATGAGACTGTAAGGGGCCGGAGCTTGGAATTTTAGGAGTGCAGGGCCCACCTCTTCCTTGGCATCAAGCCACTTAACTAAACTCTTGCGGTGTCTTATGACCAGGGACGAAGTGCGGGGCCCCTTCAGACGTCGCAGCTGGGGTAACTGTTTTCTTTCCATTTCACAGCTCTTGGAGGAGGTATGACTGAGTGAGGCTCTGGAAAGCTTGTTCTATAATTACTTCTTGATCCGCTTCTAGGCGTGCTGTGCATGCGTCCGACCATGTGTGTTCGCGTTAGCTTGCGCCGTCGACAAGAGCCAGAGAACGTGGGTCTAGGATAAAACGTGGATGATATTTTTGCTTCAAATGTCACATTTTACGGGGGTCTAAAGGTCTTAGATGATTGCCAACTGTAGCCGAATCTATGAGCTGGGATGTACCCAAGCCAGTGCAATCGCTCCAAATCAGGGCGTGCGGCACTAAGCCGGGCAGCAAACACCGCTCCCGGCCCGCCCAGAGCAGGCGCCCTAGGTGGGAGCTGCAGCGAGTGCGCGCGTGGGCTGTGGAGCCGGCGGAGGCAGCAGTCCGGAATGGCTCTGTGGAGGCTGCGCTCTCTTCCTGGCCCCGCAGCCACAGCATCTGCCCCATGCTCGCGCGGCAGGACCTACCAGGCGCCCACCCTGGGCTGCGCCGCCTCGGACCACCCGCTGCTCCCCTCCGCCCGCTGCCTCTTCTCCCCGCGCCTCACCGGGCTCGGCACTGACTCCAGGCGCCTCCGGGGGCGTCGCGCGCGCGGAGCGGCGCCGGGGGCGGGGCCTCGTGTAGGGCGCCCCGGGATTGGCTGTGGGGAGAGGGGGCGGGGCCGGCCGCGGAGAAAACAGCCTGCGCGCCGCCCGAGTGCAGTCTCGGTCTGGAGCCTGAGCCCTGCGGAACCTCGGCGCACGGCCCCACCCTGCCCGTACCTGCACTTATTTATTGTTGTTATTTCTTACCGCGGAGCCCCGCAGTCGGGTCCTCCCGTCCGCTCCCGCGCAGCGCTAGCATTCTCCAGTCCCTCAGTCCCTTCCCGCGCGGTGCGCCGCAGCCGAGGCGATGCGCCTCATTCAGAACATGTGCACCATCGCCGAGTACCCCGCGCCGGGCAACGCCGCGGCCTCCGACTGCTGCGTGGGCGCCGCCGGCCGCCGCCTGGTCAAGATCGCCGTGGTGGGCGCCAGCGGCGTGGGCAAGACCGGTGAGTCGTCGCGCTTAGCCCTGGGTCTGGTCGTGGACGACCCCTGACAGGAGTTGAGGCTGAACAAGGCGTGGGGAGCGGTGGGAGCTGCAGCCCGACCGCTCTCCGTCCCCGCGCAGGGAGCCGCTGCCCCTTGGGAGTGGGCTTAGCCGTTGTCTACGCCACCCGCCTGCTTCCACAGACGGGGGAAACAGGGATCAAGAATGGCCAGGCAGCTTTCTGGGGACCACCGGCACCGCCGCCATCAGAACTTTGGGGTGTTTGAGCCTCTGGCAATGCCTGGCACAGAAAGGGGAGTTAGTGAAGCTAGCCCCCCTGGGAGGTCTTGAAGGTTAGGAAGACATGGGTCTACTGGAAGGCTTAGGTGTGGCTCAGCCGGGCTCAGAGGAGGGGGTGGGCCCAGTGAGCCTTCCAGCTGCACAGAGCCATAATTCACGATGCCTTCTAGCCCCCTCCTTTTTGTCTGGAAGAAGGGTCAAGGAGCTACAGGGTAGGAATTTCACTTGGTGGCCATCTATGGCTTTCTTTGGGAGAACTGTTTTCCAGGCAGGGGGTGGGGTGGAGAACAATCTAACTTCCAAGGTTAACACTTTGACGTTCTTTTTTCTGACCTGCAGCACTGGTGGTCCGGTTCCTCACCAAACGATTCATCGGTGACTATGAAAGAAATGCAGGTGAGACAATGCATTTGAGAAAAATTCTGTCCCATTGCAGGAGCACTGCGGTTACCATTTTCCAGCGCTTCCCAGGGAGGTTCTTTCAGTGACAGTCCGAGCCTGAGGATCCCGCCACTTAAAACTTTCCCCAGTCCCCAGCCCTCCCTGGCGCCCCCCTCCCATAACTACCATCTGGCCTCATTCCATTCCAAGCCCATTCATCATTTTATCAAGTGCCTGAAAGTATTCCCCTTGGTATGTTTTAACTATAGTGACCCCAGTTGGAAGCACCCTTTGTAGTCAAGAACCTCTCCCTTCAAAACACTCCTGCAAAAGTTGTAAAAAAAAAAAGGAGTCCCCAGCTCCTTCCCCCACCCCTCTCCTTCTCTGCTGGCTGCCTTTCAGAGGTGACCTTTTAAAGCAAAGGCCAAAGGAGAGCAGTTGTAAACCTAAAGTTCCTCCTTCTTAACAAAGACAAACAACTGGATGGTAGAATTTTAGGAGGAGAATTCCCGAATAAATGAGAGGACACATTTTTCAATCCTTATGATTAAGAATAGCCACTGGGGAGGCTTAAGAGCTTTCTGCCTATGCTCTGTTAGCAAATTGCTTAACTCTGTAGACCATATGAGTACCTATAGGGGATTATTTGAAATGAGCTGTATAAGCTATCCCAAGATAAGACATGGCAGCCTTCTGATTGGATGTAGAGTTGATTATAATTATGTCACATTTTTATTCCAACTGATAACATTGGCTGTGTGTTTACTAACAGTATTTGTCTAGCAAGCCATTATATCTAACGGCCAAAATACAAAGTTACAGTCAAAGAATGAATCAAGTACTCAAGAAAACAGAAACCTCACATAGGCTGAGCAAGATAATTTGCATCAAGGGAGTACTCTAAAAATGGAAACTTTGTTTAAAATTAGATAAATAAGTTTTCAAAAACTTGCAAACTTTGCCCTGGTTTTAATAAATCTAACATAGGGTTAAAATTGCTGTTGTTTTTTAAAAAAAATCTGAAGTAAGCCCACTAAATAGAAATAAACTATAGCTGTTTTGTGTGCATTTATGCATTGTGCATTTTTTTTCTAGCTTAAAACTCACAATGTTTTAAAAGTTGTACAAGAAGGAAGAACATAATCTCTTTTACTTGCCTTCATAGGTAATCTCTATACTAGACAAGTTCAGATAGAAGGTGAAACCCTGGCTCTTCAGGTTCAAGACACTCCAGGTATTCAGGTGAGAAGCTCTGAGACTCTGGGTGAAAGGGGAGCCTACTTGGCTGTGGAATCATTCACTTTTTCTCAAAGTTCCTCATGGTGCAGGATCAGAGAAATTTGGGGAGTCACATCTAGACTTTTACATGTCTGACAGTTCAATTGTATCTGGCTGTTGGTCAATCTTAGCATGGTTTAGTTTGGGAGATTTGGCTAGGGGGCAGAAATCTTCCTTTAGAAGGATTCAACACAGCAGGAAAGCCCAAACCAAATGCATTTGGAATTGGTGTTTTCCTTGCTGTGGTTTAAAAGTCCAGTTTTAATATGTGTGTCTTTGGCATGAAAAACCAAGCTTCTGGGTATAGTCTGCAAATACTTGGAATCGCTTTTGTACTGGAAAGTTGCTCTATAGACAAAAGCGCCATGCTAGGGTTTTTTCCCCCCGCCTCCTGAACTGGGCAATTATCCAGGTTTAAATGCTTCCAGCTCCTATCTTTACTTCCCCAGACTTACTGTCTAGCCAGTTAATTTCCCATTTTGTGCAACTACAAAGTCTCTCTGCATGGAGTTCTCTGCAGGTCAATTTTCCACTTGAGTGTGGTAAGCTGCACTGTTATTTATTCCAACTCTGTGCAGCTGGATCAACATATTGTCAAGAAAGCTGAAGTGTGTGGGATATAAGTTGTTTATGGCCCGCAACCTGGCATTACTATGAAGGGCTCTTTTGAATTTGAAATCTACCCAAGCCCAGGCTCTTTGTACAACTGGCCAGCATTCACCTTGCCATCACTCCTCTGTTTCAGGTCCATGAGAACAGCCTGAGCTGCAGTGAACAGCTGAATAGGTGCATTCGCTGGGCAGATGCTGTGGTGATCGTTTTCTCCATCACTGACTACAAGAGCTATGAACTCATCAGCCAGCTCCACCAGCACGTGCAGCAGCTACACCTGGGCACCCGGCTGCCTGTGGTGGTCGTGGCCAACAAAGCTGACCTGTTGCACATCAAACAGGTTGACCCTCAGCTTGGACTGCAGCTAGCCAGCATGCTAGGCTGCTCATTCTATGAAGTGTCTGTCAGTGAAAATTATAATGATGTCTACAGCGCCTTCCACGTCCTCTGTAAAGAGGTCAGTCACAAACAGCAGCCTAGCAGCACACCCGAGAAGCGAAGAACCTCTCTCATTCCCAGGCCCAAGTCACCCAACATGCAGGACCTGAAGAGGAGGTTTAAGCAAGCTCTCTCTGCCAAAGTGAGGACTGTCACCTCCGTCTGAAGCAGGAGGAGAACTCAAGGGGGTTTGGTTTTCCCAGGAAGAGGGCCTGAGGTTCTCCCAGTGCAGGAACGTTGAATATTGGCAGTGATTCCTGGTTCCAGAAGGGCTGGAGCAGAAGGGCCAAGAGGGCCTATGGAACTGCTACAGAAAAGGAAGTGTTGTTCTGAGCAGGGGGACAGGATTGATGAGGCTTGAAAGAGCCCACTGAGCCACTCTCTGAATATGTGAAATGTACTCTGTGTCTTTTCCTTTAGAGTGGGGAGGGGGCATAATTGTTTTGGTTTCTGCATTCAACTACCTTGTAAATGGTGGTCCGTTGCAGTTTCACCAAATGTATTGATGTGATTTACAGTGGGAATGAAAGAACAGATTAAGCATTGATAGGCTTTGTTTTTTCCCCCTTTTTTCTTTTTTCTCTTTTCTTCTTTCTTTTCCTTTTTCCCCAAGAGGAAGAATTGCTTTTATCAGTATGATTTGTAACTCTGGAACACTATTCTTACAGAATGCCTTTCTAACCTGAAGGATACCCAGATTTCTTTCTTTATGTACAAGATGGAAAATCCCCTACCCCTCAAAAACAGGTTGAGTTTATGGGCCAGAATATTCTGTATACCAGACATTGGTAAGCTCGCACGGTTTACAGGAAGGCTCTGGTTCCCCCTCACAGGATGAGCATGCTCAGTTGGGTGTGTGTGGAGGAGCTGTGAACTTCACACTCTTCAACCCCAGACTTTGACTGTATAGTTTTTTGTTTTTTTAACTGTTCCATCAGGAAAAAAATGTGTCAGTTGATTTTGGTGTGACTTGTGTGAATGGTTCATGGCAATGACGTTGGGTTGCTTCCTAGGCCTGGCTGAGTTGTGCCTAAGGGTGGCTGAAATACTAAAACACTATCTTACAGCAAGTGAACAGGGGCTACCTGCCAAATCCCCTCCACAGATGCACTTTAAAAAGCCACTCATGCTTTGGCTTAAACTGTAATTAATTTATTTTATGTACAATAAATCGCATTTGAAAAAGAGCAGATGTCTAACTTCGTCTCTATTGAAACGTTAACTTTCTGCCGTTTAGACAAAGTATGACCTAGTATCCTGTGATTATTGGGCACATTGAATCTGGCATTGTGCCTTTCAGGGGTTATCTCTCAAGGATCACAGCAATCCAAGGAGGTGCATTCTAGTATTATCCCCATAATACAGATGAGGAAACAGGCTTATAGAACAAGATCAGTAACTTGTCAAAGGCCACAGCCTGTAGCATTGTAAACTGTAATTTGCTGCTTTATATTCAAGAGTAGCTGATCTCCTATTCGCTAACTTTGTGGTCTTCCGGGTATACCTAAGACAGATGTCTGGCTCCACATAGCACAGCCTCGAGGGTATTCTTTCTTGGACACTAAGATGACTGCTTCTTTACACATGCTTTGTTTGGCAGACCTCTTCTTTGGGTATGCTGCTTTCAGGAGATTCACTTTATTCTCACTGTAGAAGCTTGCAGTCATTGATCTGGGGCTGTGAAATCAGGAGCCAGTCCCATGGACCTTTGCCACACGTGTCTCGCTAAAGCTGCCAGCTCTCTCATCTATGCCACTGGGGCCTAGAAGATCTTGCCTGCAAGCTAAGTGAGCCACCATCTACAGGGAGAAATAATCACAGCTGACATTTCTTTGAGTAGTGCTTTCACATACCTGATCTCATTTAAGGCCCAGGAGAACCCAGGAGAATACTGTGGGGTATTGACACCATTTTACAGATGAGGAAGACAGGCTCTAAGTTTTGAGTGATGTCTTCAAATTCACACAAAGGAGCTGAACCAATGCCACCTGACTATATTTACTGTTCTTAGTCTTTTAGAGCATGTCATAGCTAAGACACTCCGGCATGCGTGGGGCGATGGAGCCACAGTGAATAGCAGTTGAGGGGCTACTGTGGGGTGGTGCCAGGATTTCCAATCAGTGTTCCCACAGGGTACAGATCCTGACAGCTGACAGCATTTCCAGGGATGCCTCAAACCTTCCTAATATGCAAGGTAACTTTCTATGCTTTCAGCCTAACCTCATCTCTGAGAAGGGTGTGTGTGTTGGGGGTGGGCAGGGAAACGGCGCTAACATGGGACTGAAACATCTCAGTTTTCAGGTAGTGACAAGTATCTCCAACTGGATTCTATTCACTTTTATTTCTATTCAGCCAATGTGGTTGTGTTAACAATGTCCAGTGAGTGAGAGGTTGATCTTTATATATTTACTGAAGATCCCTTCCCCACATTCGGGAATTAAATAAGAGTTTTCCTGCAGGTGGCTTTATGCTCCCGAGGCACTGAGCAGTGCTGCACTTCAGTGACTACTGCCGCGCCACCGCCCCATTTTCTTCCCACCAGCTTCCAGGCTGCAGGGCTCTGGCAGCCCTTGTCTGCTCCTTTGCTGAGCTGTGAGCTCCACCTTCTCCCTTCCTGGCCCCGCAGCTAGCGATTGACCCTTACTTCCTCACCCCTGTACTGGACTCAGTGTCTCCTACTGCACCTTAGACAGGCTGGAAGGGCGCTCAGAGCTCTGGCGCACCCAGAGGGATAAAGTGGCTTGTGCAAGGCCACTCTAGGAGAGAGAGAGTAGGGGAGAGAGAGACAGACAGACACACACAGAGGAACAGAGACAGAGTCGCAGCTGGAAACCACCCAAGTCCCCATTCTGTCCACTCTCTCAGGCGGACTTGTCTATTTATAGTTCTGGAACACACTTTTCTCTCTTCTAATAAATCTAGCTTTATGTGGTATTACTTTTGCTCATCTCTTTCCTTGTTGGTTAACTCTTCAATTAATCCATGTTTTTGTTTTGTTTTGTTTTAAAATTTATGATCTACCACCACCTGGCCCTGACAAACGACTCTCTCCACCTAGGTAGGGGAAAACCTCCTTTGCCACCTTGGAAAGGGAAGGCAGGGATGTGTACGCATCTGGGGTACAGGGGAGCAGAGAAAGGGAAGGAGTTAGAATTTACTGAACATTTAAAACATGCCAGATTCTACGTTATCCCCGTTCATCTTTTGAAGAATCCTGTAAGGAAGGGTAGTAATATCGCTTCTATTTTAAAGATAAAGAAACTGAGGCACAGAGAGACGAAATTTACCTGCTTAGGGCCACATCGGTTATAACAATTATTGTTTCTATTTATGGAAAATCTGTGTGCCAGACCCCATAGGAGGGTTTTTGAAATAACTGATGTTTGCTGTGATATCTCTACAATCCATCTTTAGTCTCCTCTTCAGAAAAGCAAAAGGGAGGCTGAGAAGAATTGGCTGGCCCAGGCCCTAAGGGGCGGATCCAGGACTCCATCCCAGGTCCGTCTGATGCCACTGCCTAAGCCTTGGGCTGATGGCTCAGCAGAGCCCCACCTCAGAGCCCTCCTCTTCCCTCCCCAGGTCTCCTGTCCTGCTGTTCTTGTCTCACCTTCGCTGCTGTGGGCTCCTGGATTCTGCCGGGCTCCAGGCCCCCCTGGCTGCCAACCACATCTGCTGTTGCCATCAGCCAGCTGCTCACTGGCCTCCAGCTCTGCTCAGTCATAAAGACGTCCAGGCTGGGAGGGGGAGGGGCGTGAAGTCCGGCTGTCTCAGAACCAAATCCACTTCTGTCACGATGTCTGGCTTTTGAGTTTCCTCCCTTGCCTCAAATCAAAAACATTCGCAACACTCTGCAGCCTGCCTGGCGCTGCGTGGTGTGCAGAGAGGGCTCAACCCTCAAAGTCTTCCTGGCTGCTCCCGGCTCCAGCACTCACCAGGCGCCGCAGATCCGGGTTTGCCTGCCCAGCCAGCTCCTAACCCCAGGTTTAGGAGCCATGGGTGTATTTATGGTGAGCCCCTCGCTTTGGTGGAAAATGAGATTTTGACATTCATCTTACACTCCAAGAGGGAGAAAACAAATGTGTTTTCTGGGCAAATGAACAAGTTTGTAGGCACATCCCTCAAAAATGAGCCCCTGATAATCTCTGGTGCTACCTCTGCACCCAGGGGAAATGGGCACTGTCCAGCTGTCTCTGTGGATAACTCATGACAGGTCCCTTGGGGAGTGGCCCAGGATGAATTAGAGAGCTTGTCTGGTTATAATAACCAGGAAAACTGGTGTTGCACAGATTCCCTCTCAAGTCTAAAGAGAGATGGTTCCAGAAAGTTCTTACTATCCTCACTACTCTCCTGAATTTGCAATGAGAATGGGATTAGGGTTATTACTGACTGTGGCAAGATCCCAGCCACCACCCTCCAAGCTTTCCCTCTCAAATAGTTTGCAAACCCTCCATCGTCTGGTTTTGTCTTTTTAAATTCTTTTTAAGACAGAGATGGAGTCTCTTGATGTTTCTTGGGCTGGACTGCAGACATTTGTAATACTGGATTCTGTGTTGTTGAGATTCTGTTTCTGGTAACCAGGGTAAAATAAATAATAGTGGTCTTGGGGGGAGTTTGATGGAATTCTTTGTTATTGGGATCCCATTGTAATGGAGGGGTGGCATAAACAGAGCCATCTGCATAGGCCCCGGCCTGCTAGGGACAACTCTTGGCTGATGTAGCCTGGAGTGCTTCCAACCACTTGGCCGTGCCCATGCCCGCTATGTCTGCCCTGAGGTAGCCTCCAGAAGAGGGTTTACAAAGGCAGAAGTCAACTGCTACAAAGTATTTACACTTCTATCAATTATGTTTATAAGGAGTGTGGCCAGTGAGGTTGCTGGCAGAAGGTTTGGATTTGTAAGTGCTTGTTTAGGTGATAAACACTCAGACCCAGGCCCCAGACAGGGGAAACCAGTCTTATCACTCAGCTCACCCTTTTAAGTCACCATCAGGTGGTTGACAGCTGCTGGATCCCTTTCGAATGGATACATTTGGAGGGGTTGAAATGGGAAATCAGTAAGTCCATCTCAGATTCTGCCTGACTTCGTGGCTAGCATTAGTGATAGAGAAAGTTCTATCAGAGACATACGGCCCTGCACGAGCAATCATCAGACATTTATTACCAATAAATTCTTATGTGCTCTGTATGAGCTCACCATGTGCCATGTTCCAAATGCATTACACGTATTAACTCTTTTAATTCTCCCCCAACCTAATGTGGCAGGTCCTACTGTTACACAACTGCATGGTCAGCGAAGACCAGGAGAGGTGGACTACGAAGTGGAAGAGGTGGGATTGGAATCCAGCCATCGGATCGGGCTCTTGACCTCTGGGCTATGCTATCTTGGACCTATGTTGGACCTAGTTGTTATTCCTCCTCCATTTCCTCATCTCCTTGTAGACCCCATGAATGCCTCCAAATTTCCTCTTCATTTAGTATTATTCTCCTGTTGACGTTTTATAGTTTTGAGAGGTAACTTCCTTGGCGTCCTCAGTGTGAAAACCCACATTCCTTGAGATTCACATGCTGGCCACTGTGTTAGGGATGGCTCCACAGCAACCCCCGCCATGAGGCAGGTGCCACAGTTATCGTTTCCTACAGATGCAGACACTGAGGCTTGGAGAGATCCACAGTGCTTGGAGTGGCAGAACTGGGACTTAGGCCCAGAGAAGCCTTCAGAGCCCTTTTCTGCCTGCTGCTCCTTCCGGGGGTGGAGGGCATGACTTGCTTCTCCTCCAGCCCCTCCCATGCTGAGAAGTGTGCCCACGAGCCTGGCAGCAGCAGGGAGTTTCCGGGAGGCTCTGCCATGGCCACAATCCTCCTTCCCCCAAGCCCCCCTCTTTTCCTTATTTGTTGGAGACCCTTTGCAGGATTTATACCAAATGTCTATTGTGTTCCTGCTTTTTAATCAAGGAGCAGTGAACGTCCTGTGCCTCCTGCTTCATCTTCACCCAAACTCTGGTTACGAAGAAATTCTTCCAGCTCACCTTTCCTCCAAAGCCTTCCACCCCCTGACCACCTGCCTGGCTCAGCTCCTCAAGCCAGCCTCCAGAGAAGAAAAAGATGACCATAAGCCAAACTTCTGACACTTCTCCCACCACGCACAGACTGCCCCTGACCATACTAATTACAGTATGGGGAGCATTTTCAAGAGAAAAGAACTGCTGAATAACATTTACAATCAATACCTTCCTCCTTTCATCATTTCAGATTAGAGGCTTCTGAATTTTTTTTTTTTTTTTTTTTTTTGAAATGGAGTTTCACTCTTGTTGCCCAGGCCAGAGTGCAGTGGTGCGATCTCGGCCCACTGCAGCCTCTGCCTCCCAGGTTCAAGTGATTCTCTTGCTTCAGCCTCCCTACCTGGGATTACGGGCATGCACCACCACACTCGACTAAGTTTGTATTTTTTTTAGTAGAGACAGGGTTTTTCCACGTTGGTCAGGCTGGTCTAGAACTCCCGACTTCAGGTGATCTACCTGCCTCAGCCTTCCAAAGTTTAATATTTTTTAAAATAAAAAATTAATTTGTAAAAATACAGTTTTCTGCTATGGCCGATTGAAGTCACAAAAGTAATACACAAATACACATTTGCTGTAAAAAAAAATAAAATAATACAAAAGTATACTGAGGTTGAGACTCTCCCTTCTCTTAGCTCTCCCATTCGATATTCCTTCCCAGAAGTACCATTATATATGTATTTCCAAAAAGTTTCCTTTGCATATAGACATGTGGTTTACAACTTCACCTTCAGCAGATGCTCACGTCGGGCCAGACCATCAGAGAAGTGCCAGCTACTCGTTCTGAGTGCCAGAGAGTCAGGGACACATCTTGTTCTTTCATCACAGTGGCCCAGAACCTAGCACAGTGCCTGGAACATGGCAGGTGCTCAGTCATCAATCTTTAGGAATGAATGAAGGAGTACAGATTTGAGTCACGTAACAGATTACTTTTCAATTTTTTATTTTAGAAAAGTCGTCTCCTCTTTAACATTTCTTATGGATGGCTACCATTAACTTCCTTATTCAAATTCAACACTTTAAGATTAGTAGAATGAAAAAGGCACCTGCGGTCTCCTCCATTTCATGAAAGAATTGATATCATGTGGAAAACATACCTGGGCAAGAAAAAGAGTGTCTGTGTCCACAAAAATCCTGCTTTGATTACATCATAAAATAATCTCCAACTTCATGGTTCTTTCAAAAATGACAGTGTTTTATAGAGAACTAAAATCAGAGACATGTGAGTGTTTTGGTTTACATGTTATTTCCTCCACCTGTGTAATCCACAATAAAAACCTTTTCAGTTTTATCTCTTTATTACCAACATGGATGCCAGAAACTTCCATCGACCATACACCTACAAACATGTGGGATGCAAGTGGTTCGTTTTTGCCCTGGAGTTCTTACAAAATTTCACTAGGTGGGTCTAGGTTTTTCTGCTATGGTCAGATGGAAAAAAACTTACAGAAAAGAAAGCTTTGTATTTCAGTCAAAACTCATACCCACAAAGTCCATAGGGGTTGCTGTTACAATTTAGACTCCCTGGGACCAGATATCTTGTATTGGAGTCTTTCTTTGGAGGGGAGAAAACCTTTTATATACAGATAACCCTCCAATCAACCACCTTCCCACTACAGTTCCAAGTAGCCTGGCAGACCTGCCCAGTGGGCCAGCTAGAACAATGCAGTCCTTTGTTATGGCAGGATGATTTACAACACATGTAGGCTACCAGCACTGCCCCAGACACTACCCCTCCCTTCCTTGCCTTTTCAGAAATGTTTCAGAGCAAGAGAGAAACAAAGCCTCAGACCCTATTTGCAATGTTCCCTCCTCAGTTATATAATCCTAAGGAACATCAAATTTTCCCCACACTCATAATTCTAAAGCATGTCTAACTTCTCGAGCAACTTCAAATTAAAAGAGTTGTAATCTACCAACACTTGCCAACAGGCTTTTATTTAGAATTAATGAACTTGTAGGTGGAATCAGGAAGATCACAAACAGAGGGTTAAGGATAAATGGAAACGATCACTAATTGGACTCGCCAAAAGACAGACTGTCGCCTTCAGGAAAATAAAAAAACTTTTTTTTTTTTTTTAAGAATCACAGCAATCCAAGCAAAGTACCTCACTGAGTAGGTATCAAGACCCTTCAGGCAGAATTCCATCATACTCGCAATTAATGACAGGGACGCTGGTTGTGGAGGAGTATTTGGAGTGGTGGCAGAAAATTGCATCGGCATTTCCAGCTTGAGTAGGTCTTATCTTCTTAGCGGATGCTCAGAAGCCAAGGTCTGGACGCAGTCGGTCAGTTGCAAATAACAGCTCAGGAATGTTAAGTGGCTTCAGGAGTCGTGTGGACAGCACGATTACCTAACAACAGGAGAGGGCAAACACACCGCAGGGAATTAGGGGGCCCTGTCTCAGGGTACTGGATGATGAGAAATAGAATGCAACATATGTCTTTGGGTGAGGGCATGAAGTGAAGTTCTAGGAAGGAAAAGTAGAAGGCAGCCAGCTGAATGGCACCTGGCGCTAGTGCCCTGCCTGGAAGGAGGGGGGCACAGTCTGGGACAGATGGCCTGTGGGACAGCTGGGCTGTGTCTACTGAACCTTTAGCCAATGGGGCACTCAGGATGGCTGAGACTGGCACTAGGTACATTTGACAGGCAGAGCCCAGCCACTACCTTGCTGCTAAATTGAACTGGATCATATTCTTGCTTTGTAATGCAGTAATTTGACGTCAATATCAAGGTTTCTCCCCATTTCTGGGGGCCTTTGCTCCTCCAGGGAGCATGAGAAGGCACATCCAGGAGGTGGATGTTGTTAGTGATGATGGTGATTGTTAGTTTCCTAGTACCACAAACTGGGTGGCTTAAACAATGGAAACTTACTGTCTCATAGTTCTGGAGCCTAGAAGTCCAAGATCAAGGTGTTGGCAGGGTTGGCACCTTCTAAGGGCTGTGAGGGAATCTGCTCCATGCCTTTCTCCTAGCTACCCTGTGCCTTCACATTGTCTCTCCCTATGCATGTCTGTTGCTGTGTCCAAATTTCCCCTTCTTATATACACACAGTCACACTGGATTAGAGCCCACACTAAAGACCCTATTTTAACTTGATCATCTGCAAAGATCCTATTTCCAGTAAGGTCATATTCACAGATACCAGTGGGGAGGTTAGGACTGCAAGACATTTTAAAGGGGACACATTTCAACTCATAATGATGATGGTGATGATAATGATAACTAATACTTGTTAATTTCGATGATGTGCCAGGTTCTGAGGATTATCTCATTGAATATCCATTTGATCCTGATATCGAGCTTATGAAATAGATACGTTTATTTTTCCTGCTTTGTAGATGAAGAAAATAAAGTACAGAAAGGCTCAGCAACTTGTACAAGGACACACATACAGTCAGCGGCTGAGTCAGGATCCCAGCGCAGACAGGCTGGCCCCAGTGCCCCCGTGCCTCCCTTCCCTGTCATCAAGGGCTCTGGGCCCTTTACTCCCTTACTCCACATGCACCTTTGGGCTCCTCTGGCTTCTTTCATGGTGACCCTTTCTGCTTCCCTCAGTCTGGATTTTATTCCAGGACAGATTTATCTCTGCAACAGTGGGAGAGCCTATTCCCTGGGTCTGGGCTGGGGGCGTGATGTGCTTTGTAAGGGCCTGGTTAGGTTTTGCACAAGCAGTATTGTATGCACCCTAGAAGAAGAGGTGACTATGGGAAAAGCTGTCCTAGAGCCTGAATTCCACAGCCCACAATCCCTTGGAAGGGGATTCCAAGGCCCACAGCACGACTACATGGCTACGCTCCTTTGGAGTGGTGCAAGTGGGCCCGCACACTTTACTATCCTCCTTGCCCACTCCCAAAATTGTCCCAGGTATAATTAAATTAGTGAATTAACCAACCCCATGTCCACGAGCTCATTGATGGAAAACAAAAAGTCTATACTCCAATGAAGAGAAAAAGTAGAAGAGGAAGAGAGAAGGAAGTATTTCTTGTTGTTAAAGAAAGAATTTTTCAACAACCTTATGAGAAAGTTTTCTGTTTAAAAAACTTAGTCTTTGGAAGCATCTATGTTACTTCTTCTTGAAAGAGGATTATCTTTAACTATATATATATATACATATATATATATAGTTAATGTCAGCCAAGTCACATTTTTGGCAGAAACAAATTCACTGAAATCTGTGTTTCACGATTTTCCTTGAAAATCATGCAAGGAGCCTTTGAGGACAGTGGGTGAAGGTTGGCCTTCTCTATCATCTGCATGCATGATTTAGACACCATTTGAATGTGTGTCTCCCAAGAGGTTCTCTACTTATTTCAGGTCTTCCTCACCAAACCTAGTAGGTAATTGAGCCTGGCGGCTTCCAGGCGAGTGCCATCAGCAGACCCTGAGGAGATCCCAGCTCCACACTGACTGGCCAGATGCCCTCCAGAAAGTCACAACTTACAGCCTCGCTCACCTCATCTCTCTCAGAAGGAAAATAACAGTGCCAAGCTTGAGGCAGTATGGCAAGATTACATAAGATCATGTATGTGGAGCACAGGAAGTGCTCAGCAACTGTGAGCTGCTGTATTATTGTGGTTTTGTGATTTGGTCCTAGATCTCCTTTTGAATCTTATGAAAGCTAAGAACTTTCTAGAAAAATACACAGACATTCATACAAGATTTTGTGTTATAGTTTTAGGGATGGTTCACGAACTCCTAGGAATTCACAGACCATAATTAAGAAGCCCTTTTTCGAGCTGGGTGCGGTGGCTCACGCCTGTAATCCCAGCACTTTGGGAGGCCGATTTGGGTGGATCACCTGAGGTCAGGAGTTCAAGATGAGCCTGGGCAACATGGTGAAACCCCATCTCTACTAAAAATACAAAAATTAGGTGCGCGTGGCGGTGCATGCCTGCAGTCCCAGCTACTTGGGAGGCTGAGGCAGGAGAATAGCTTGAACCCTGGAGGTGGAAGTTGCAGTGAGCCAAGATTGTGCCACTGCTCTCCAGCCTGGGTAACAGAGCGAAACTCTGTCTCTGTCTCAAAAAAAAAAAAAAAAAAGAAGCCCGTCTTCAGAAATCTTTTTAAATGTACACCTAAAGACAAACACTGCGCTCTTTGGAAGTAGGTTCTTCGAAGGTGGTAATGGCCAGCAGTCGTTCATGCAAAGGGCCCTCTCCTCCTGCCGTGACTTGGTGGTCTCCAGCACACTGCTAGCCCTTGGGGTCTTTAATTCTAAAGCAAAGACGGTGGATTCCTCTCTGGCTGGGGTGAGGGTGGGCCTGAGGGCTAGGGTACGTCTCCATCCCCATGGGTGCTAATTCTCAGCAGGTTTGAGGAACTTGGAGTGAAAAGGCTAAAAGTGTTGACTTCTAGAGCAGCAATAACTGAGCCCAAAGAATCTGTCACTCTCGGGTACTGTGCTGGGCTTCCAGCCATGGCTGACAGAGACCGTGGATTTGGCTACCGCCACTGAGCTGGAACAGTAAGGCCAGTCCTCACATCTGAACAAGCAGGTATTTAACAGTAATCAGCCTACAGCTTCATGGGGGCTCAGCCAGAGGCTGTCTGGGGCCTGCTCTGTGGAGGGGTGAAAAGAAACAGATGGAAAACAGGGGCTTCTCAAGCAGTAGGTTAGGGGGCCTTTGTGGAGGGGAGACTGCAGGACTGAGGCCAGGAGGCTCTGGGATAGTACAGTGGTTAAGAGCACAGGTTTAGGAGGGTCCAGTCTGCATTGGACCCTGGCTGGGCCACTTGCTAGATGAATGACCCTGGAGAAGTTGCTTAACCACACTGAGCCTCAATTTCTTCATCTGTAAAGTGGGAATGATACCCACCCCACATGACTATGTGAGGATCAACGTGAACATCTTCGTAAAATATCTGACACAATGACAGGCTCTAGAGGGGCTTAGAATGGCAGCTGCCATGACTGCCTTTGTCACCGTCACTGTCCTCATTATGTGCATCCCCGGCTGCATCCTTCCACCCAGCTCACAGCAGTTATCGGGCGGATGCAGGGAAGGTGGAGTTGCCAGAGCCAGTGACCCCAAGTGTGAATCTGATCACATTACTCCCAGGCTTAAAATCCCTGCAGCTTCATCACTGCCCTCTTGTAAGCCCAGCCCTCCCGGAGAGCATCACAGGACTTCAGAACCTGAATGCTGCCAGCACTCCACATCCGGCCCTTGCCTCCACACCCCCAAATCAGTCCCACATTCCAGCCTCCCTAACTCCTCGCAATTTCACACCTGGCACTTTGGGGATGCTTCTTTGTCTGGGAGAGGAGCTCCCCACTCTGCCCAAAGACCCCTCCTCCATTGCCCTTCAACAATCAGCTCAGGCATGCCTCCCCACAGAAAGCCTTCCCAGACCACCCCTCCCCCAAGCCTGAGTGTGTCCCCATGGCTGTTGGTATCTCACGGTATTCCCTGTCAACTTAACTGAGTCTTTTCATTGTTTCTTAGCACAGTGCCTGATACGTAGCAGGTCTTTGATTGAGTCAGTTAGTGCCTGATTGAGTGAACAAAAACCATACAGCAGTGAAGGAGGCAGGGAGTGTAGCCATGGTCACTGGGAAGTTTTCACTCAGGGCAGCTCTAGTAGAAGATGCTCAGACAGCTCCAGGTAAATGTGTTTCCTCTCCATTCGATGAAAAACCTACTTGTCTCTAATTCCTATTTTGAAGAGCAAGCAGGATCATACTGCTGACATTTCACATAGAGCATGAAATATAATAGTTGGTGCTCTTTAAGTATGTTTGCATCTTAGGCATCTTTTGGTATTGGCTACTTTTTTGAATTTTCAGAATTTTTAAAGCACATTTTACTAGAACATTTCTACATTATTTGGCTAAGATCACCCTAAAATTCTAAAAAGTGGGCCCTAAACAGGAACAAAGATGCTCAAAAATGAAAAAGAAAATAGAACAGTTTGAAACTGGCTGATCAGATATGACATTTAATTTTTTAAAAACATAATCATCAAACATGTGATAGTGGACAAATTAAGCACTAGAGAATTCCTTTCAGAGAACTGGTCTTTTCTCAGGCAACCAAGGGCACTGAAGAAAATTCCCATGTGTGATGCTCAATGCTTGCCCATCATATGGCTACTTTTCTCTGCATTTTCTAAAATGTTTCTTTTGATTCTCAGTATTAGAAATCAGAGGTACATAGAACCTAAACCTGGTCTTCCCTGCCTCCTCTCCCTCTCCCCTTTTCAGGGTCCCTGCCATCTCTTCTTCTCCTCCTTCTCCTTCCCCTCCCTCTCTTTCCTCCTGTTCCTTTTTGGGGGTTGTTTTTGTTCTTCCTTCTCAACACAGGCCTGAGTGTCATTCAGGGCTAAAGAGTCAGCTGACTTTACCCCGACCCATCAACTCCTAACCACCCCACTTTCACCTGCTAACAGCCAAGAGGGCTGGTGGCAGTGGTCAGCCTCCTTCTCAAGCCAGAGGCGTCCAGGACACTCAAGAGCACCCCGCAGTGCTCAGAGCTTGGCCCAGCCACCATACCTGCCCTGCACCATCTACCCACCAGGACACCTTCCACAAAAACAGCCAGTGGGGAGAGAATCTTTGCTGATTAAAAATAAATTTCACACTTAAATATGAGAAATGGAGTTTTTAATGAAAACAAAAAATTGTTTTTGAAGAGCCTGAACGACACTGCAACTGCAGGGCAGTTATGACTTAGGTGTCACATGTGTTGCCAACTGCAGGCAGTTCTATCAAGGAATGTTTGAAGATGCAGCTCATTCATCAACAGCAAGCCTCTGTGTCAAAGCAGATAACTTGACATCAAAAAAATATATCGACTGACTGTGAGATGGGGTGGAGGACATCAGCCAGGGAACCAAGTCCCTCCAGCAGCCTTCAGCCCACACTTGATATCTACTCCAGCTGGAAGGGGGATGTTCGGTCTTTGTTCTCAGGCCTGCCCCGAACTCCACATGGGCAGCCCAGCCCTTAGGAGTGACCCAGCCCTCTGGGCTTTCCGTTGCTCCAGACCATGGCTGTAATTTGTAGGTGCCAGCATCTTCCTGTTCTATTTCTGCTGAGCACAGAGGAAGCAGGGAAGTCCAGGATTTACATTCCATATCCCCCTGATTTCTAACACTCAGTATTAAAAGGAGCAAGGGGTACATTTTTTTCTCCCCTTTTCTTTTACATTTGGGAGATTCTTCCCCAAAGTGACCCACATATGCACAGGCACCAACATGCATATTCATTCGATAGGCAGCTTTTGGAGCATATATTGTATTCACGCTGTATAGGCACACGCACACATACACACTCACACACCTGTGTTAAACCCAGAAGGTTTGTATCATTAAGCCAGTGGCACAGTGGATTAGCCTTACTGAAAAACCTGGAAACATCTGACCTGACTACCGCTGCCTCAGAGCCATTGTTCAGTGCTTATAAGGCTCTCAGAAGACCTGAAGTGTGGTTCAGATCTTTTCGCTGTTGTCTCGCTGGGGCTTCCCATCAATTTTAGAATAACCTGGAGGCAGGTTTTGGAGCCAGGATTAGGGATCCTTGAACCTCTTAAGTTGTGTGCAAAACTTTTTTTTTTTTTAAATTATTGTGTCTTCACTAAATATTCAACTCTGGGTTGGGCATGGTGGCTTACTCCTGTAATCGCAGCACTTTGGGAGGGCTAGACGGGTGGATCACTTGAGGTAGGAGTTCAAGACCAGCCTGGCCAACACTGTAAAACCCCGTCTCTACTAAAAATATAAAAAATTAACCAGGAGTGGTGGTGGGCGCCTGTAATCCCAGCTACTCGGGAGGCTGAGGAAGGAGAATCACTTGAACGTGGGAGGTGGAGGTTGCTATGAGCTGAGATCATGCCACTGCCCTCCGGCCTGGGTGACAGAGTGAGACCCTGTCTCAAAAAAAAAAAAAAAAAAAGAAAAAGAAAAAAGAAAAAAAAGTATTGAACTCTGTAAATGCAGAACTACAGGAAAGTGTGGGTGCGGCAAGCACGTGCCTTGCTATGAAAAGCAGTGGATGGGGGTCAACTTTCCCACTGGCCTTCCCCTTTTTCCTGAGCTGGCCGTTCCCTGTATTTCCTCAGAGGTTCCCTCCCTGTTATTTTCTTCTTACAATCACAGGCTTCTGCTAGCCTCTCGGCTACCATCCAGCTGCGAAGTTCAGCCAGCCAGAGCTGTCTGGCCATGGAGTCCCACAGTAGGCATCAAGTGAGTGAGGAGAGAGGCTGGTGTTGGGCACATGCGGATCAGAGCAGGAGAAACCTGGAATCTCCCACTTGGTGTTTGTGGCAGTTTGGGATGGGGGAGGTTGCCCTCTTGATCCCTTTTCTGTAGACAGGAAAGAGGACCTTCTCCAATGCACCCATTTTCTCTCATCAGCACATCTCCCAACAGCCACAGGCAGGAGAGTGGAGAAAACATGTCCCTTTTAGAGCAGAGCAGTCTTCAGAGGCTAGCAGGTGGGCATGTGGTTTCTGGTTTCCTATGTTTCATGCTATTCTTGCCACTTTTTGTGAAAGATAGTTCATTTCTGGAGGTGCTGTGAATGGATTCTATTCATTTCCTTTGAACAGCTGATCCCCGAATGCTTTTTAAATCTCAGCTCCAAAGCCTTCTCGATGGGAGTCTGTGCTATCTAAAGGAAGCTCTTCCTCCTGGTTTTTCTACACTAGCACCCATCTATGTCTGTTGTCCACTTGTCATGAGGTGGTGCTTCCATGTTTATTGTCAGTTACCACCCAGTAGAATGGAAGTTCCATAAAAGTAGGAATGTGTCTAGCTTGGTCACTGTTCTGTCCTTAGCATAAAAGACAATGCCTGGCACAGAGCAGATCATGTTTTTGCTTTTTAGATAGTCAATAAATGCCTGCTGAATCATTAGTTAATCCAGCTTAATAGGAATGATTGCAAGTTCCTATACGTGGTTCCAAAGAGCACCCACACAGCAGTAGAACAGGGAAGATTTGGAATAATAGCAATAGATACAAAAGACAAAGTGGTTTTAATTGTCTATAATGTGTCAGTCAATAGGTTGGTGTGGTTTTTGTGGTCTCTTCCAGAAAAGCTGCTTTTCTGTTATGTTGGAATGGCACACGTAGAGTCTCTAATGTTCAGTATTGGACATTCAATTAACATTCATGAATATCCACTAAGTGGCAGACTCTGTTTGTGGTGCTGAGAATACAATAGTTGAAAAATGCAAAGTCCTGAGGCTGGAGGGGCATATTCAAGGAGAAGAGTGGTAGGAAAAGAAGCCGAGACGTAGGCAGGGGTGAGATCATGTGAGCTTTCTAGGCCATGGTAGAGAGGAGGAGGAGGTGACCCTAATTTTCTCTGAGCTGATCAGTCCACACCAAGGTTTGGCTTTTGGTTCTAATCAAGTGCGAGAGAGGGAGACAAATTGGGGTTGAGGAGAGCTGCAACATCGTCAGGGGATTCAGATCCATTTCACAGGGTAAGAGTGGGGTGGCTACAGGAACTGATGATATTCAGTTTGGAGAAGAGAAGACCTGGGGGAGGACATGGGAGCTATCTTCATATGTCTGCAGAATTGTCGTGCGGAAGAGGGATGAATCTCATTTTCTTTTAAATTCTATGTGGCACAAGAGCTAGAACCAGCACTGGTGAGTGACAGTGCCAAAGAGGCAGATTTGGGCTTCATCTAGAGGAGATATTAGAACCAAGAATGAAGCCCTCTATGATGGTTAATTGAGTGTCAACTTGATTAGATTGAAGGATGCAAAGTATTGTTCCTGGGTATGTCTGTGATGGTGTTGCCAAAGGAGATTAACATTTGAGTCAGTGGACTGGGAAAGGCAGACCCACCCTCAATCTGGGTGGGCATAATCTAATCAGCTGCCAGGACAGCCAGAATAAACGCAGGCAGAAGAACGTGGAAAGACTAGACTGGCTTAGCCTCCCAGCCTACATCTTTCTCATATGCTGGATGCTTCCTGCCCTTGAACACTGGACTGCAAGTTCTTCAGCTTTTGGACTCAGACTGGCTTCCTTGCTCCTTAGCTTGCAGACGGCCTATTGTGAGACCTCACCTTGTGACTGTGTGAGTCAATAGTCCTTAATAAACTCCCCTTTATATCTACATTTATCCTATCAGTTTTGTCCCTCTAGAGAACCCTGACTAATACACCCTCCAAGCCTCAAACAGGCTGCAGTGGGAGGGGACAAATCCTCATCCTGGGAGATGGTCAAGTAAAGGCTGGATAGTAAAGCCAGAATGGAAGCACTAGCTATGTCTATTATTGCTGTTTACACCAATGATCAAGTGAGGGTTACTCCCTTGCTTGCCCAAAGGTCTTAGACAGTCTATTGGGTATAGATTCCATAGAACCTATCCCCTTCAATTAGGTCACATGTGTTCTCGAACAGAAGTCTGAGTTTGAGCAGACAATGGAACTAGCACGCATGCCACTTCGTGTGTTGCTAGGGCAGCAAGGCATGATTTCCGCTGCACTCTAAAAAGCAGGAAGCTGGTCATGTCTCAGATCGGCAGAGTTTGCTGTAGGGCCAGGGCAGCTGTGTGTCTGTCAAGATCTAAGAAAGGGAGACCCGCCACAGCATGTGTCACTCTGCAAACATCCAGGTAATTCACCTCCTTTCAAAAATGTGGAGATGAAGGACTTCATGATAAAGAATGCCTTTTCTGTTTCCCCTGCTGCCTGAGGAATCTTCCTAGGGCCTGTTAACTCTTCAGGGGAGCTTTTTGCACAAAGGGCAAGTAGCAGTCAAGGCTGATCCTTAAGCTCGAAATTCTTTGAGAAGCTCTCTCTGCAGATGACTGAGCACAGGGTCAGATTGCAGCAAAGTCACTGTAGATTCTGGGGCTCTGTTGTCAAACTCAGGTCACAGGACTTTGAAAACGTCTGCATTTTATCCTTTTAGAGTAGGGATTAACATGTCTGTCAGGCTATTACAATGCATCACTGTTCTGAAGAGCTAAGAATTTGGTTCACCATGTTAGGGGCAGCAAGAAGTGTGGTTTCTGATGAAAAAAAAAAAGAGGTCTTGCTCAAAAAGGCAATCATTCATTAAACAGAACCTTATCACTGCTGGCAGGGAGGGTGTTAAATGAAACAGAACTTACAAATTTATCAGAAATCTCACCAGCTATGACCATAACAGGTGATAGTAACAGAAGAATGGTCATAGTCAAAAACTGGCCACTCCCCTGCTCAAGAGTCTGCTGTAGCTCTCTAGGTACCCAGGTCCCATTCCTCCGTTGGGTGTCTGGAGACCAGCAGGGACCAGACCTTCTTGGCTTAACCTGGTAACTCAGCCACTCCAACAACACAGACTGTTCCTACCAGGCCAGTTCTCTTGGAATCAATAAACCCCTCAAACTACAAGGGTTACTGAGCCACTGCCATGTGCTCCGGCCTGGAAAGCCCCAGCCTTTGTCCTCAAGGAATTTGTATTTGATTGAGGAGACTAGGCCAGCAAATATGAAGTAATCAGGGAGAAGTCCAGAGCTGCATTGCCCAGTATAGATGGTGGATGTGGGTAGAGATGTGGAAAGAGCCTGGAGCAACAGGTAGGATGTCACAGAAGGGAAGGATGCAGCTCCTGGAGCTGGCTGTGTGGGTATGTACAGTAGTGGGTGGAGGTAGGAGGTGGCACAAAGCTGTAACCCCAGAGCACTGGGAAGATAACACCCCCAGAGTCAAGTCTCAACCTGGGAGGATGAGAGTGGAAGGGAAGACATCCCAGGCTCTCTGACCTCTGGCATGACAATTCTGAGTCATGTAACACCAGCTCCTCAGGGGCCCCCAGCGGACTGCGCCCAGAGCATACCCAGCTTGGGAGTGTGTCATTTTGTGGCTTTTCTTCTTCACTGTCTTTTTTTTTCTGAGTTCTTCACTTCTGCTTCTTGGGATCATCTGCCAAGTAAACTACCTGCTCTCTCATCCCTGGCTCAGGGGCTGTTTTGGGGAACACACTAAGGCAAGGGTTTTACATCTTACTGATTTAACAGGCTGTGCATCCCCAGTCACAGCAGAACTTCCAGAAGCAGGGGTTCTCCTCTTCCAGAAGCCTCTCTCCTTGGGCTCCTGCTGCATCATGCTGTGAGCCTCAAACCCTCCAGCACAGCAGTGTGGTGACTGCTCAAAAACGGCCGGGAATAACTGCAGCCATCATTGACTGAGCGTTCTGAGCCAGGCACAGTGCTAAGAAGCATATTCTCAAGCCTCTTCTGATTTAAGATTCACAGCCACCCTGCTGCATTTCCTAAATGAGGAAACTGAGGGCTTTTCCCTCCCAGATCACCTGATTAGTCAAAGGCAGAGGCAGGATTGGAACTTGGGCCCATAAAATAGAAAGGTCTATGTTCTTCACCACTGGGCCACAGAGCCAGTTTTCTTGTTTAGGGGATGGGATGGGGCCTGACAGGAGGTATAGAGAAGAAAGCTACAACACTAGTCATTGTCTGGACAGTGATCCTTCCCACACTCCTCTGGCCCCGCCCTCTAATTGCCACAGTTGGGAGGTGGTTCCTGGAGTTATCCCTCCATATCTGGAGCCTAGAAAGCAGTGAAAACTCCTGAGTGATTCAACACTGATTGGACACCAGAGAATATAGGCCCCTAAGGAATCAAGAATAGGGATAACAGTACCTTAGCCCCGGAAGCCCAGAGCTAGAAAAGAAGAGCTCTCCTCCCTCCCTTCACCCCACCGGACTCCACCCTGCCCCAGATTATTTTGCAAAGAACAGAGTTTCCATTTAAGGCTCATTTGCTTGGTGTCATAGCATTTAACCTGTCATGATAGACTTTATCAAAATGACCCAGTCCTCCACCACTGAGAACAAAGGAACTCCAGGGCATGTAGGGCTGGTTCTGGCTGCAGGAAGACATTGTGAAACAGGCGGTAGCAGGAGGGAGGGAACAAAGCCAAGAGGGTGATGGGCAGGCAGGCTAGGAGAGGGGCACTGGGACCCGTAGGTGGAGGGCCCTCACCCACCCTTCACACCCCTACCTCTGAGCTCTTGTTCAAATCATGGAGGACTCAGTACCTGGGTTCCTGGCTTCAACGATGCCACAAGATCTTTGACCATTTTCACTTCAGAGACTGTGACCCCACCTACCACAAAGAGGATCAGGAGGGGGTAGTCACTAGGATGAGGCCGGCTCACCTGCAAAACAAAACACCAGCAATATCAGATGGATGGCAGTGATGCAGGCACAATGCAGCTGGGTACCATCTTCATTGTCCCTCTGTAGAAACCTCAGGACTACTACTGATAGTGGCAGGAGGCAGACAAATCCTAGACAGACAGGGGTGGGTCCCTGGTGAAACCTGATGACAGTTTAAAACCTAGCTACAAGTCCCAGGTAAACCCATGGACCGGATTGAGAACTTGTCTTCCCATTTGGTGTGTTTTCCTCTGATTGATCCCTACCCTTCACCTATTTTACATATACCTACCCTTCCCTAATTGTTTGTTTACACTGTCATGTCCATCTTTGAGCGGTGACTTTGTTTTAGCCTTTTTTTGCATACTTGCAAACCAATCAGCATGCACTCTCCATTCTGAGCCCATAAAAGCCCTGGACTCAGTCACACACAGAGAAAAACCACCTGACTTCGGTTGGGGGACCACCCTTGCATCCCCTCTCTGCTGAGAGCTGTTCTGTTGTTCAATAAAATTCTTCTCCACGCTCCTCACTTTTCAATTGTCAGTGTGACCTCTTTCTTCTTGGGCACGGGACAAGAACTCGGGAACCGTCAAATGCAGGTATGAGCTATAACATGGGTGAGCTGGGGCATGCCTGCCTAGCCACAGGCTAAGCCAGTGCATAAGCCAGGTATGGCCCAGTGGGCCGAGTAGGTGGGGCATCTCCTGTGGCAAGCCCAGGGCCTAGCAAGGCCTGGGAGTGGGGCATTGCTGGCTGTGGAGGTCCCTGGTTGGCAAAGTGGGTGAGAAAAATCCTGCATCACTACCTCCATTATGCAGGTGTGATAAACAGCCCTTAGAGAGATGATGACTTCTTAGCTACCAGATGTCCCAGTGGTCTGTGAACTCATTGACCAGGAAACTGCATAACACAGTACCTTATTATGTCTCTTTCAATAAAGATTTCATTGAAAGAAAAGTTAAAGGAGCAGGAGCTACTAAAAACAAGAGAAGGCTGAGGGACAACTTCTTTCTTCCTTATTAATCTTCAGGTCTCAGCATAAATGTGCCCCCTTCTTTGTTGCATGGCTCTGTATATTTCCTTCAAAGCATCTACAGCAGCCTGTGGTTACTCTATTTGTTTGTTTATTTATTTGTTTACTTGTTGGCCATCTTCTCTACTGGAACATAAACTCCATGAGGCAAGAGCCTCATCCTCCTGGTTTATGCTATTCCCACCTTACCTAGTACAATTTCTTCTACATAATAGGTGCTCAATAAATGTTAGTGGAATTAATAAATAGTTAAAGCTTTAGGTAGGTGGACGCAGAGGGTGTACAAAGATGAAAGAGAACAGGGCCCACCCTCAAGGTGCTTACAGTACAGTACAGACTTACAGCCCTTAACTTCTTCAAGCTAGCCTGAGCTGAGGGTCCATGTTGCATGGAACCTACACTAGATGCTGTGGAGAATTCCTCCTGATTCCTTATGATTTCATCAACGAGGCAAAAATATTCTTATATACTAAAATGAGAATAACTCAAAGTAACCACTCAGGAAATGCAAAACGACCAATAACTAGACTCAGTGATGGAGACACTGAGGGGACAAGAAGGGATTCCTGAAGACAGTATGTTTTGAGCTGAATCTGGAAGCCACAGTTGGTTTGATGAGGAGTGGGCAGGAGAAATAGTGTGAGTCAAGTTCCAGAGAAAATCAGTCACCAGAAGGGTGGAGCGGGACAGGGAGGCCCAGCCAGAATGGAGCATGCATGGAGTCCTGGCAGGAAAAAGTCTGCCAGCTGCCTGCGTGGCCACCAAAGCCAGAAGGTGGGCAACAGGCTTCACCTCCAGCAAGGAGAGAGGGAATGAAGGTAGTAAGTGTTCTTGCCCAACACAACGCATCTGTGGGTCACAGGCAGTCCCGAGGAGTGCCTGGGGGAGGAGAAGGTCAAGAGGAAGCCCTTTCTCTTACCATCCCCCAACTCCTTTCTCAGCTGAACTCTCTGGCTCCCTTGCCTGATTATACCCACGTCTCAACATCTTATTCTAAAAGCACTTGAAAGGATGATGCATTAAGTATTCCAAGTTATGTAAGTTATTCCTTGGCTTCTGAAGAGGAAATTCAGAATGCAAAGGCAGGCAGGCAGGAGGAAGGAAGGACACAGAGAAGAGAGAGGACTGGGGGACTATCTAATGACCTCAAAATAGGTGGTGGTGAATACCGGAAAAAGTTTCAAAACACTCTCATCTTTAGAAAAAGACTCAAGTCCGCATCCTGCTCTGCACCTCTGTTTCCCCCGACCAATTTGTCAACTGCTTTCTTCCAATCTGCATACCAGACACCATAGCAACGCTGCTTTTGTCCTACTGTACCCTGGAATTGCTCTCATCAGAGTCACCAATGGCTATCATATTGTAGGAGTCAATGGACACTCCTTTGTCATCATCTAACCTGACATTTCTATGGCATGTCACAGCTGATGACACCCTTCTTAGGTACCATGACAGTACTTTCTCTATGTAGTTCCTTCTACCCTTCTAATTATTTCTTCTCAGATTTCTTAATAGATTCCCTTTCTTGGTCTGCCCATTTAAATGTTGTTACTTATGGCTCCATCCTTGGTTCCTTGCCCTTTGCACTCAATGCAACATCCCTGAAAGACCTCATCTTCTCATGTGCCTTCAATATCTTTTACGTACCTCTCAAACCTATGTCTTTTGCTCAGTCATCTCTATTGAGCTCCTGTGGACATCACCCCCCAGCTCCTGCAGACGACACCTCCTGGGATTTCTGAACTCAACAGGTTTCAAATGTGATCCATGATCTTTTCCCCAAAACCTTTCCTTCTCTTGAATTTCTAACAGTATCACCACCTTCAAAGTCGCCTGAGCCAGGCACATGAGAGACATCTTAGACTTTGCTGTCTCTTTCATCTCCCAGATGAAGTTCTATTCATTCTACCTACTTAAGGTTATCAACATCTCCTTGATTACTTCCACATTAGATCGCTGCTATAGCCTTCAAGTTTGTCTCCCCATCCGCAGTTTGGCCATACCCCATCCATTCTCCTCATTTCTGCCAAGTATGTTTTCTAAAATACAAATATTTATTATTGAAAATAGCAAACATTGTACTATTTTTGTGTATTATCTTATTTAATTTTCAAAATATACTTAGAAAGCAAACACAATTATTAGTGTATTTTGCAAATGCAGAGATTGAGGTTCATGCACAGTAATGGATCCAGGAGCAAAACGCCAGAGGCCACACTCTTAAAACACCTCTCAGCTCCATCACACACTCAGATTATCTGCATAGAGTCTCATAGCTCTTAGGATAAAGTTCGAACTCTGTATTTCAGCATATAAGGCTTTTACAACGTGGCTCTGGTTTATGACTCTATTTTCATCTCCTCCACACACATTATTTGCTGGAACCATTCACAGTGGCTTGTGCCATACCTGAACACCTGGTATTTGTTTTTTGGAATATCTGTTAAACATATGATAATTTACTGAGTGTATGCATATCACCAGTGTGCTGCTCCATTAATTTTAAAGTAAACAAACCAGTGTAACCAGTACCCAGACCAAGAAACAGAAAACCAGCACCCTGAAGAGACCCTCTCATAACCTACTCCTGTCACTACCTCCCCACAGGTAATCATCATCTTGAACTCTAACACTCTACCTTATACTTACTCAACCATACACCTTGGGGATTTTCCATATCAGTAAGAAAAGCCCGTAACCTACAGACACGGTGTGGACCACACCAGTGGGTTTTGGCCTGTTTGTGCTTAGTACTTAGCACCTGGTAAGCTTTCAGTAAATGTTGCATGAATGAAATAGTTATATGAAGGAATGAATCATATCCACAGGTTAACAGGAAAGGCCCTTCTTTTCTTAGAAACTCTCCCTTTGCTTTATGCATAGTTCTTCTGGCTGAGTAAGTAACCCAGACCTTCCTTCCAGCCCTACAAACAATTGTTGTTTCTCAGTTAATCCTGGGACAGAAATAAATTGGCTCCAGAACTTGAACGTGGTGCAATATGTTCCCAAAGACATATGCTTTCTATAAGAGAGTCTGGAATCCAAAGTACATTGGGAGAATCTTGGAAGGATGTATTGACAGATGAAAAGGGAAAAAAAGAAACAAACTGCAACAACAAAGAACAATACCCTGGGGCTAAGGAGTAGGGGAATGTTGGTTTTGGTACAAATAAATGGGTCCAATTAATGCATGTTGGTGTTTGCTATTTTGGTTTCTGTTTAGATTCATGTTTTGATACCAGACTTTTCTTGTGGAGCCGTTCAAGTCAACAGACTGTTGGGAAGCGGAGTCTTTTCAGTCTTTTCCATCAGAATAACACATTCCTTATAATCAGCCATACATGACTGAGTCCTGTTTGCATGTTAGTTCATGGTATAAGGCACTTTGAAGATGAAAGACTCAAGCATAACTACTGCGATTGCAAATGCACAGATTAATAAAGCAAGTCCGAGTCACTGTTCTTTCTTTCATTTTCTAAATCTTTGCTGGCTGTGATTTTAAGACATCAGTTCTGGTGAGAGAAGACAGTTTCCTTCCACTATTCCATCCCAACCTTTGCAGCAGATGTTGCTGAGACCCCTTTTGAGGTGTGCGCCCCTGAGAGAGCTCTTTGATGTGTTGATTGTCGTCTATCACTGGGGTTGTCAAAAGAAGGGTTTCTGCTGCTGCTTCCAGTTTCTAGGCGCCCTCTAAGAGTTTGGGATCCTGATTCCTCCTCCACATGGTGCTCCTCCACTCAGTTTCTCTTTATTTGTGACTCATTTGCCCCTACAACAGGCAAGGGGCAGGTCATTCTCCAGCTATGGGCAGGGCCTTGTAGAAGGAAGACAGTTCAATAGGAGCTTTGGCCTTAAGGGGTACTAAGCCTAGGAAGCACCCAGGTTGACACTGAAGTTGGGCCTTGGTAATGGCTTTTCTCCCACCAAGAATTAGTAACAGCACTGCCACTCCCTCTGAACACTTCACATCTCATGTTTCATTCATTTATTCATCCATTCAACAAATATTTATTGACCAACTACTGTGGGGCCAGACACCATTCTAAGCATCAGAGATTCATCAGTGAACCAAAGAGAAAAGAACCCCTGCTGTCACAGAGCTTATGTTTTAGTGGAGGGAGAGTGACAGTCAATAAAATCAGTAAGTCAGTGGGTAAGTAAGGAAGGTGGTGAGTGCTATGGAGGAAAATCGGGGGGGGAGGGTAAGTGACAAGCATCACTTTATGCAAGCCTTAGAATCTATGAAGCAGGCAGAAGCCCCATTTCACACAGAGACACAGAGGCTTAACGAGGTGAAATAACTTGTCCAAAGCGGCTGAACTAGTAAGCTGTAGGGTTGAGGTTGAAATCAAAGTCCATCTCACTGCAGAGCAGTAACCGTTCTATCTTTCATTCCACATACCGCCTTTTCCCAACAAATTCTTCAAACGAAAAGCATTTTTATTAGCATTCATCTCTTAAAACTCTGTATTTTTAGTTCTTTAGAAATATCAGCCAATCACCAGAGCCTTGTGGGACTTACTTTTACTTACACTTAATCCCTTTGCAAAAGGTTTCCATGCTGCTAGAGCCTATCGGCTATTCAGCTTGACCTCTCTGCCTCATTTGCTGCAGTTGATGACTTCCTTTTTCCTGAAACGTCCCCCCTGCCCTCCACTTTCTAAGCCCTCTTAGCTTCTCTCCCTCCTTGGAGGGCTCCTCTTGCTCAACTTGCTCCATGACAAGCTGTGTTCCTGACTGCTCTGGCCTCTGGCCCCTGATCTTCTCCCAAACATCCTCCCTTGGTGGCCCTGGCCCTGTCCATAGTTCAATGCCTCACACATGCCAGTGTCCCCAGATTGCTACCACTGGCCCAAGCTCTGCTGAGCTATAAGGCTGTCTCTCAGGCTCCTAAATTCAACAAGTCTAAAGTGCAAGTTTTCTTCTTTTCCAGTTCTGCTTCCCAATAGAAACAATGTTAACACTGTCCATCCAGTCACTCCAAACTAAGCAAATGGCCCTAGACAGCCTCCACTCATTTACGGCTGCATCCCCTCAATCCCCGTCCGGTGGAATCCACCAGACTTCATCTCTGCCCCCTTGTTCCCTTGGCCCTACTTGACCTTAGACTTTCATCTTCTCACCTTCCCTCCCCAAGCCAGTCTGCTCTTGTTTCTGTCTTGTGCACTGCTGCCAGGGTGAACTTCATAAAATGTAAACTGGTTATATATTCCTAGCAAACATCCAATGGCACTTCAGTGTTTCTGGTCAAATGTCAAAACTCCAGCCCTCTGGGATCTAGTTTCTGCTTATCTCTGTCTTCCTATTCTTCTACTCCCTGCAGGTCACCCTTAGCTCCAGCCATTTGGAATTGCCTGTACTCACCTCAATATATGATGGCATTTCATTACTTTGGAGTTCCTAACTCCTGCTGGTCTGGCAAAATCCAACTCCCCTGGGAAGCTTTCTCTGACTCCCTGACTGAGCTACTCCTCTGTGTCCTCACATCCCATCCACCACACCACTTATCTCTCCTCTCTGCAATCCTCAATTTTCTTATCCATCTCCTTAACAAACTGTAAGCTACATGATATAGCTGTGCTTTGGCAGGTAGGGAACCTGGTTTGTCTCTATATCTTCCTTAACCGCAACAATGACTAGCATACAAAAGAGCCTCTCCATCACTGCACACTGTCAGATGCAATACACAGACTGCCAAAATCAAGTTTGTGTTTTTGCTTTACAGTTCATACCAAAATCTATCTCACTTGAACTTATGGATCATGTTTAGCTAATGTTATGCAAATACTGAACCCTATTTCATAGCATGGAGTATGATTAAGAAAAAGAAAATATAAACAATGGTTTCAAATAGTGTTGCAAAGAGGAATTCCAGGACTTGTACTCATTTAATCAACAAATGTGAACACTGAGATATTTTCCTCTTGTCAGAAATGCCCTTAAGTCCAATGGACCTAATCCAATAGTTCAACCCTCTGAATCTTGCTTTTTCTTCTCTCCTCTCCTCTCCCTTTCTTTCTTTTCTTTCCCTTCTTTCTTTCTCTCTCTCTCTTTCTTTCTTTCATCTTGCTATGTTGCCCAAGCTAGTTTCAAACTCCTGGGCTCAAGCGATCCTCCTGCCTCAGCCTCCCCAGCAGCCGGAATTACAGGAGCACTACTGCACCCTATCTTGTTTTTCTTATATGAACAATGTGGAATGGGACTAGATGACCTCCAAGGCATGTTCAGCTCTCACCATCCAAGGACCTGACATCAGTCTTTACTGACAGCCCATCATTTTTGCTCTGCATTCCAAAGCATCCTTTACCCCTGCTGTATATTCCTCTGCAGGTATCTGTCCAATCCACAAGCCAACAATCTCCCCTGCCCACATGGTCATAGGAAAGGCTCCTATGCAGTTACAATGTGACCCTGTCCTTCAGCCACAGTTGTTTGGTCCTGGAATGGCCCCCTGACCCAGGGTGGGCCAACTAGAGGCCCTTCCCTGGGAAGTCAGGCTTGACCTAAGATAGATAAGGTTCAGTCAAAGCTGTGGCAATAGCTACTCAACCATTCATTTATACTATTTATTGAGCATCTACAAAATGCAGGGTGCTGTTCTCATGCAGGGCAGAATGGGTCTCACAGAACTGCCTGGTTTCCTGATGGCTTTCCAGTTGTTAGTCTCAATCCTTACTGAGGCCTCTCTCATTGCTGTCCTTGGGCTCCCCAGGACATGCCATGGGCCTCATAATAAATTTTCCTTTCTTTAAGTTATTGCAATTTGTTGGCATCTTACTTCCAATGGAAAGACTTTTAACTTACCCCCTCACCACCAGCAGCTTTTCAAAGCCTACCTGAGTGGTTGCTCTAGTTCTCTTTGTGGTCCTCTTTTTGTTGCCACTTAAGGCAATGGGGGACTCATATCCACTCAAATAAGGGACCCAGAGGTAAGCACTGGGCTTTCTGTGAGTCTTTTTCATAGTTTTAAAATTTTTTTCCAATTAAGCATGGCCACATAAGAAATGAAAGAACAAAAAAAGAATTTCTTAAAAAGCACACATAAAAGGAGGTAAAAGGGCCTCATGCAGTTTCATTAGATAAAAACCCACCCTTCTCATGTCAATTTTAGCAGAGAAAGCATCTTGACAAATCATGTCCTTTAGTCAAAACAAGCTGAGGTCCAAACATATGGAGTAGATAGAAAATAAATTATTTTCAGGAGACTGAGATCCAAACCACAAATTCCAGAAATGCACTTTAAAAGTGCTGCCTATTAGACATGCTAGTTTTAAATTAAATTAATGTTGTAGGGAGAGGGGTAAGGTATGTTTTGATTTATTTATTAGATCATTATCAAGCTTTCCTCTAAGGAGCTCAAGGTATTCCATGCACAAGGATTTTAGAGAAAACGCTGTTTGAAGAATGTCAGGTTCTGCCAAAGCTGTTTCTCCCTAGTTTGCTAGAACCACTCCCTAGTGGGCTTCACACACTACCCTTTGAAGCTGACAGCTTTGTGTGGCTAACCGCAAGTCTATCCTCTGGTTGAGAAGTACATCAAGTTACTTCAAACACTTTCTCAGAACTGCTGGAAAAATGATCTAGTGGGTATACCTGCTCTTCTCCCCAGCTCATCTGGCTTACTTTATGGGACTTGATGGAGCAAACTTGGGAGAGGAAAGTTCCCTAGCTCAGTTTCTTATCCGGAAGTATTTTTAAAAATGTTATATTGTTAAAAAACATTATGGAAGAATAGCAAACAGGCCTTTCACTAACAAAGCCTTTCTGGGCTCACTTATTTTGAAACCAGCATAGAAGCATGAGTGACTTTTCCATCCTCTAGATTGGAGGGAAAACTCCAAGGATTAGCCAAACACTGCCTTGCCCAGCTGGACAGCCAAACATATTTAGGTGGGGTACAGATTGTATTTTCCAAAAGTGCCCATGACAGTATTTTCTGCTCCTCACGCTCTTGATCCACTTTTTTTTTTATACTTTAAGTTTTAGGATACATGTGCACAACGTACAGGTTTGTTACATAAGTATACGTGTGCCATGTGGGTGTGCTGCACCCATTAACTCGTCATTTAGCATTAGGTATATCTCCTAATGCTATCCCTCACCTCTACCCCTACCCCACAACAGTCCCCGGTGTGTGATGTTCCCCTTCCTGTGTCCATGTGTTCTCATTGTTCAATTCCCACCTATGAGTGAGAACATGCGGTGTTTGGTTTTTTGCCCTTGTGATACTTTGCTGAGAATGATGGTTTCCAGCTTCATCCATGTCCCTACAAAGGACATGAACTCATCCTTTTTTATGGCTGCATAGTATTCCATGGTGTATATGTGCCACATTTGCTTAATCCAGTCTATCATTGTTGGACATTTGGGTTGGTTCCAAGTCTTTGCTTTTGTGAATAGTGCCGCAATAAACATACGTGTGCATGTGTCTTTACAGCAGCATGATTTATAATCCTTTGGGTATATACCCAGTAATGGGATGGCTGGGTCAAATGGGATTTCTAGTTCTAGATGCCTGAGGAATCGCCACACCGACTTCCACAGTGGTTGCACTAGTTTACAGTCCCACCAACAGTGTGTAAAAGTGTTCCTATTTCTCCACATCCTCTCCAGCACCTGTTGTTTCCTGACTTTTAAATGATTGCCATACTAACTGGTGTGAGATGGTATCTCACTGTGGTTTTGATTTGCATTTCTCTGATGGCCAGTGGTGATGAGCATTTTTTCATGTGTTTTTTGGCTGCATAAATGTCTTCTTTTGAGAAGTGTCTGTTCATATGCTTGGCCCACTTTTTGATGGGGTTGTTTGCTTTTTTCTTGTAAATTTGTTTGAGTTCATTGTAGATTCTGGATATTAGCCCTTTGTCAGATGAGTAGATTGCAAAAATTTTCTCCCATTCTGTAGGTTGCCTGTTCACTCTGATGGTAGTTTCTTTTGCTGTGCAGAAGCTCTTTAGTTTAATGAGATCCCATTTGTCAATCTTGGCTTTTGTTGCCATTGCTTTTGGTGTTTTAGACATGAAGTCCTTGCCCATGCCTATGTCCTGAATGGTATTGCCTAGGTTTTCTTCTAAGTTTTTATGGTTTTAGGTCTAACATTTAAGTCTTTAATCCACCTTGAATTAATTTTTGTATAAGGTGTAAGGAAGGGATCCAGTTTCAGCTTTCTACATATGGATAGCCAGTTTTCTCAGCACCATTTATTAAATAGGGATCCTTTCCCCATTGCTTGTTTTTGTCAGGTTTGTCAAAGATCAGATAGTTGTAGATATGCGGCATTATTTCTGAGGGCTCTGTTCTGTTCCATTGGTCTATATCTCTGTTTTGGTACCAGTACCATGCTGTTTTGGTTACTGTAGCCTTGTAGTATAGTTTGAAGTCAGGTAGCATGATGCCTCCAGCTTTGTTCTTTTGGCTTAGGATTGACTTGGCGATGTGGGCTCTTTTTTGGTTCCATATGAAGTTTAAAGTAGTTTCTTCCAATTCTGTGAAGAAAGTCATTGGTAGCTTGATGGGGATGACATTGAATCTATAAATTACCTTGGGCAGCATGGCCATTTTCACGATATTGATTCTTCTTATCCATGAGCATGGACTGTTCTTCCATTTGTTTGTATCCTCTTTCATTTCATTAAGCAGTGGTTTGTAGTTCTCCTTGAAGAGGTCCTTCACATCCCTTGTAAGTTGGATTCCTCGTATTTTATTCTCTTTGAAGCAATTGTGAATGGGAGTTCATTCATGATTTGGCTCTCTGTCTGTTATTGGTGTGTAAGAATGCTTGTGATTTTTGCACATTGATTTTGTATCCTGAGACTTTGCTGAAGTTACTTATCAGCTGAAGGAGATTTTGGGCTGAGACGATGGGGTTTTCTAGATATACAATCATGTCATCTGCAAACAGGGACAATTTGACTTCCTCTTTTCCTAATTGAATACCCTTTATTTCCTTCTCCTGCCTGATTGCCCTGGCCAGAACTTCCAACACTATGTTGAATAGGAGTGGTGAGAGAGGGCATCCCTGTCTTGTGCCAGTTTTCAAAGGCAATGCTTCCAGTTTTTGCCCATTCAGTATGATATTGGCTGTGGGTTTGTCATAGATAGCTCTTATTATTTTGAGAAACATCCCATCAGTACCTAATTTATTGAGAGCTTTTAGCATGAAGTGTTGTTGAATTTTGTCAAAGGACTTTTCTGCATCTATTGAGAAAATCATGTGGTTTTTGTCTTTGGTTCTGTTTATATGCTGGATTACGTTTATTGATTTTCATATGTTGAACCAGCCTTGCATCCCAGGGATGAAGCCCACTTGATCATGGTGGATAAGCTTTTTGATGTGCTGCTGGATTTGGTTTGCTAGTATTTTATTGAGGAATTTTGCATCAATGTTCATCAAGGACATTGGTCTAAAATTCTCTTTTTCTGTTGTGTCTCTGCCAGGCTTTGGTGTCAGGATGCTGCTGGCCTCATAAAATGAGTTAGGGAGGATTCCCTCTTTTTCTATTGATTGGAATAGTTTCAGAAGGAATGGTACCAGCTCCTCCTTGTACCTCTGGTAGAATTCGACTGCGAATCCATCTGGTCCTGGACTTTTTTTGGTTGGTAAGCTATTAATTATTGCCTCAATTTCAGAGCCTGTTATTGGTCTATTCAGAGATTCAACTTCTTCCTGGTTTAGTCTTGGGAGAGTGTATGTGTTGAGGAATTTATCTATTTCTTCTAGATTTTCTAGTTTATTTGCGTAGAGGTGTTTATAGTATTCTCTGATGGTAGTTTGTATTTCTGTGGGATTGGTGGTGATATCCCCTTTGTCATTCGTTATTGTGTCTATTTGATTCTTCTCTCTTTTCTTCTTTATTAGTTTTGCTAGTGGTCTATCAGTTTTGCTGATCTTTTCAAAAAACCAGCTCCTGGATTCATTGATTTTTTGAAGGGTTTTTTGTGTCTCTATTTCCTTCAGTTCTGCTCTGATCTTAGTTATTTCTTGCCTTCTGCTAGCTTTTGAATGTGTTTGCTCTTGCTTCTCTAGTTCTTTTAATAGTGATGTTAGGGTGTCAGTTTTAGATCTTTCCTGCTTTCTCTTGTGGGCATTTAGTGCAATAAATTTTCCTCTACACACTGCTTTGAATGTGTCCCAGAGATTCCGGTATGTTGTGTCTTTGTTCTCATTGGTTTCAAAGAACATCTTTATTTCTGCCTTCATTTTGTTATGTACCCAGTAGTCATTCAGGAGCAGGTTGTTCAGTTTCCATGTAGCTGAGCGGTTTTGAGTGAGTTTTTTAATCCTGAGTTCTAGTTTGATTGCACTGTGGTCTGAGGGACAGTTTGTCATAATTTCTGTTCTTTTACATTTGCTGAGAAGTGTTCTACTTCCAACTATGTGGTCAATTTTGGAATAGGTGTGGTGTGGTGCTGAAAAGAATGCATATTCTGTTGATTTGGGGTGGAGAGTTTTGTAGGTGTCTATTAGGTCTGCTTGGTGCAGAGCTGAGTTCAATTCTTGGATATCCTTGTTAATTTTCTGTCTTGTTGATCTGTCTAATGTTGACAGCGGGGTGTTAAAGTCTCCCATTATTATTGTGTGGGAGTCTAAGTCTCTTTGTAGGTCTCTAAGGACTTGCTTTATGAATCTGGGTGCTCCTGTATTGGGTGCATATATATTTAGGATAGTTAGCTCTTCTTGTTGCATTGATCCCTTTACTACTATGTAATGGCCTTGTCTCTTTTGATCTTTGTTGCTTTAGAGTCTGTTTTATCCGAGACTAGGATTGCAACCCTTGCCTTTTTTTGTTTTCCATTTGCTTGGTAGATCTTCCTCCATCCCTTTATTTTGAGCCTATGTGTGTCTCTGCACGTGAGATGGGTTTCCTGAATACAGCACACTGATGGGTCTTGACTCTTTATCCAATTTGCCAGTCTGTACCTTTTAATTGGAGCATGTAGCCCATTTACATTTAAGGTTAGTATTGTAATGTGTGAATTTGATCCTGTCATTATGATGTTAGCTGGTTATTTTGCTCTTTAGTTGATGCAGTTTCTTCCTAGCCTCGACGGTCTTTACAATTTGGCATGTTTTTGCAGTGGCTGGTACTGGTTGTTCCTTTCCATGTTTAGTGCTGCCTTCAGGAGCTCTTTTAGGGCAGGCTTGGTGGTGACAAAATCTCTCAGCATTTGCTTATCTGTAAAGGATTTTATTTCTCCTTCACTTATGAAGCTTAGTTTGGCTGCATATGAAATTCTGGGTTGAAAATTCTTTTCTTTAAGAATGTTGAATATTGGCCCCCACTCTCTTCTGGCTTGTGGAGTTTCTGCGGAGAGATCAGCTGTTAGTCTCATGTGCTTCCCTTTGTGGGTAACCCGACCTTTCTCTCTGGCTGCCCTTAACATTTTTTCCTTCATTTCAACTTTGGTGAATCTGACAATTATGTGTCTTGGAGTTGCTCTTCTTGAGGAGTATCTTTGTTGCATTGTCTTTATTTCCTGAATTTGAATGTTGGCCTGCCTTGCTAGATTGGGGAAGTTCTCCTGGATAATATCCTGCAGAGTGTTCTCCAACTTGGTTCCATTCTTCCCGTCACTTTCAGGTACACCAGTTAGACGTAGATTTGGTCTTTTCACATAGTCCCACATTTCTTGGAGGCTTTGTTCATTTCTTTTTATTCTTTTTTCTCTAAACTTCTCTTCATGCTTCATTTCATTCATTTCATCTTCCATCGCTGATACCCTTTTTTCCAGTTGATTGCATCGGTTACTTAGGCTTGTGCATTCGTCACGTAGTTCTCATGCCGTGGTTGTCAGCTCCATCAGGTCCTTTAAGGACTTCTCTGCATTGGTTATTCTAGTTTTACATTCGTCTAATTTTTTTTCAAAGTTTTTAACTGCTTTGCCATGGGTTTGAACTTCCTCCTTTAGCTCGGAGTAGTTTGATCTTCTGCAGCCTTCCTCTCTCAACTCGTCAAAGTCATTCTCCGTCCAGTTTTGTTCCGTTGCTGGTGAGGAGCTGCGTTCCTTTGGAGGAGGAGAGGCGCTCTGATTTTTCGAGTTTCTGGTTTTTCTGCTCTGTTTTACCCCATCTTTGTGGTTTTATCTACCTTTGGTCTTTGATGATGGTGACATACAGATGGGTTTTTGGTGTGGATGTCCTTTCTGTTTGTTCGTTTTCCTTCTAACAGTCAGGACCATCAGCTGCAGGTCTGTTGGAGCTTACTGGAGGCCCACCATTTGCCTGGGTATGAGCAGCGGTGGCTGCAGAACAGTGGATATTGGTGAACCGCAAATGCTGCTGCCTGATCGTTCCTCTGAAAGTTTTGTCTCAGAGGAGTACCCGGCCGTGTGAGGTGTCAGTCTGCCCCTACTGGGGGGTGCCTCCCAGTTAGGCTACTCGGGGGTCAGGGACCCACTTGAGGAGGCATTCTGCCGGTTCTCAGATCCCAAGCTGCGTGCTGGGAGAACCACTACTCTCTTCAAAGCTGTCAGACAGGGACATTTAAGACTGCAGAGGTTATTGCTGTCTTTTGTTTGTCTGTGCCCTGCCCCCAGAGGTGGAGCCTACGGAGGCAGGCAGGCCTCCTTGAGCTGTGGTGGGCTCCACCCAGTTCGAGCTTCCCTTTCGCTTTGTTTACCTACTGAGGCCTGAGCAATGGCGGGCACCACTCCCCCAGCCTCGCTGCTGCCTTGCAGTTTGATCTCAGTCTGCTGTGCTAGCAATGAGGGAGGCTCCGTGGGCACAGGACCCTCTGAGCAAGGTGTGGGATATAATCTCCTGGTGTGCTGTTTGTTAAGCCCATTGGAAGAGCGCAGTATTAGGGTGGGAGTGACCCAATTTTCCAGGTGCTGTCTGTCACCCCTTTCTTTGACTAGGAAAGGGAACTCCCTGACCCCTTGCACTTCCCGGGTGAGGCGATGCCTCGACCTGCTTCGGCTCATGCACGGTGCACTGCACCCAGTGTCCTGCACCCACTGTCCGGCACTCCCTCGTGAGATGAACCCAGTACCTCAGTTGGAAATGCAGAAATCACCCATCTTCTGCATCACTCACGCTGGGAGCTGTAGACTGGAGCTGTTCCTATTTGGCCATCTTGGCTCCACCCCCAGCTCTTGATCCATTTTCAAGAGGAAGAGTGCATGTCCCCTCCCCTTTAACCTGGGTGGGCATTTTTGATGGCCCTGACAAATAGAGCACAGTGCTGTGGAAGTGCTGTTATGTGGCACTTAAGGCTAGGCCATAAAATACAATACATCTGAATCCTGGCTGTCTCCTAGGATGCTGGCCCTTGGAACGCAGCTGCCATATTGCAAGAAAGCTTGGCCACATGAGAATGGCCACATGGAAAGAAACTGAGGCCCCTCGCTGCCAGCTGACACTCAGCATCTACTTTCTGACTATATGAATGAGCCATCTTGGAGGTGAATCCTTCCCTACTGAGCTCTAACCAGAGTGCAGATTCATGGTAAAATGAATGATCAATATTATTTTAAATCAATGATTTGGGATGACTTGTTATGTAGCAATAGATAAGCAGAACAGGTGGAGATGAAAGGCTTCTCTGGACAATCTGATTTCAACAGGAATGCATGCTAAATGCTGCAAAGAAAGTAAGTTCAACCAGTTGCAATATGATGCAAATGAAATTCTGACTCTAGTAAAGGCAAAATCCAGCTACCCTGACTTTCCTATCGCAGAGGATTTGTTTGATGCAGATAATCTTACATACACAGGTATTTTTCTTAACTTTCGCTGCCTGCAAGAAATGTACATAAATAAGATTGAGTTCTGTGAGCCATTTCCAAGTACCTGGAATGGAGGTCTCCATTTCCCTGCAGTGCTGAGGCTGCCCAAGGAGCAGCAGCAAACCTTTGCAGAGCACAGCTCTTGCTCATTCCCCATACGTGGAGACTGCACTGCTGAAGTGCTCCTGGGAGAGTTGGGGGCCTGAGTAGCTTGGGGCTTCTGCCTCTGTGTTGGCCAGGGTCTAGCCCTGCTGACCTCCATTCCTGTGAAACAGCTTGTCATGGCATGTGTCCAGAATTTCACTGGCTCCCTACGGTTTGCCCCAGAAGGACAGTCTATATCTCCCAAGACTGAGGAGCTCAACAAGTTACTCACAGTGGAGAAGAAAAAGGGGAGTCTGGAAAAACACGTCACTGCCTTATAAACATTGCTTCCCACAGGCACAGCAAAAGAAGAGCACTCAGCACTCTATGTCTTTCTGACAAGAGCAAATCAGTAGTGAAATATGAAATGTTTGTGACTTCTTCTTTGGGGGGCAGTGTATCTATTCTCTTCTATTTAATTCACTTATTCACCCAACAATTAGTCTTTGTGCCCCAAATGCTTGAGCACTGGCTATGTACAGGCATACAAGGGTATTCAAGGTGGCTCTTTTCAGACATCACAGTGTGGCAGGGATACAAATCCATAAAAATAATAATAGCAAATACTTATGTAGTACTTACTACGCGCCAGACACTGTTCTGAGTGCTTTATATGCATTCATTGATTTAATTCTCATAATAGCCCCCCAAAGTCGATGCTATTATCATCCCCGATCTATAGATGATGACACTTAGGCACAAAGATGTGCCCAAGGTCACATAGTTAGTAAATGGTGGAGCTTGGGTTCTAACCAAGGTAGTGTGACTCCAGATGTGTTACCACTACTTTCTGTTGGCTCTTGTAAACAAACACAGTAGAATGAAGTGATTGCTATTAGCATAGCTTATAGTAGACGTCATGAGGAAGGAATGCATGAAAGAGACAGCTGTCTATCATTTATAAAATCTAACTTAAAAAATAAAGATGTTAAATAGGAAAGAGCCTCAAATCTCCCTTTGTGTCACTCATCCTCCTATGTGACCACTCTGTGAGGTCACATTTTTCCTCTCGATTCCTTGAATTTCTCAGTCTACAAAATACACCCCTTTATTTCTGTTCTGTTCTCTAGAGAAACAAAGAAGTTGGAAGAAACAGACTTGCACACTGTCAGCGTGGAAAGGAGAAGAGAGCATCAGATTTTTTTGACAGAGGTAGAGGCAGGCTTCCTTCCCCTTGTGCACATCAATGCATGGTGGGCGAGGCAAGAGCGAGTGGGCTGCTGCTTCTTTGGGGTTACCTACAGATGAAATAATGACCAGCTTTGCCTTGCTTAGTAGCTGCTGGAAAGGAGGGTCAGGGCCTCCTTTGAGGGTCACTGGAGTTGAGTGATGGGGCTGCTACCTTGCATCCCCTGTGAAACTGAGATAGAAGCTTTTGGCTTAAGGGCAGTAGTTGGAAAGAGGAACCAGTGACTTGAAGCTGTGCTGCATTCTGAATAAGGACTAAAACAGGTCCACCCTAACCACTCTCCCAACTTTGGGTGAGCCTCTGTTGTTTGTAAGGCCTATACAGGTGCCGACCGCTGAGGATGCAGAAAAGAATAAGACCCAGATCAGCTTTCTGATTCTCACAGTGATAGCTCTCACATTCTTTTGATAAATAAGAAAACATTTAAATCATGCGTGTGTATCTATGTGCAACTGGGTTGTGTTATTTTACCTTGCTAGATGCAGTGAACTCTGATCTAATCTGTTCTATTCTTTTTCATTTAAAAACATGCTGATTAAAACCATTAAATTGATATCTTGATCCACTAATGTGCAGTGAATCAAGTTATGCAGTTAGAAAAACGCTAGCATGAAGAAAAACATTAGTCTGGAGAAAGGTACCTAATATGTATAGTTACAAAACAGTGTATGAGTGCAGCTACAAAAGTATGAACAAAATGTATAGAGCCCTGAAGAAGCCACACGGGGCCTGGACAACACTCTCCTGTATTCTTTTCATCACCCGCTGTGAGGGCACACACTCCACACCCCACGGGAGTAACTGCTGGCTCTCTTTCCCAGCACATCTCTCACCAGCCTCTCAATCTGCCCTCATCCCCACACAGTCTATAGACCCTGCTTCTGGGTGTCCCTGAGCCAACATCATCACGAAACCATCTATGAGTTCAGGGACAGGACAGAGATGGACGAGCGGCTTAGCTAGAGCCTTTCAAGTTCTAGAATTATCCCATTTGTACGGCAGCACCCTGAGCACAGGAAGGATTCCGCATTGATAACTTTATTCACCAGGCTTTGCCTTTTTGTGTCTTTCTGGCTCAGCACTGGTGGGTCTTCAGTGAGAAGTGGAGGAGGGAGCAGATTCCAGAGGAACAGAGCAGAGCAGTAAGTGACAAGAAAGAAATGAGCAATAACTGTTGGTAGCTAATACACAATGAAGATGCAATGTGTACACGCAACTCAACTCTAATGCACACATTTATTCTCCTGGGGAGCGCTGCCAATGAGTCCCAGGGCCAAGTCGCAGAGACACAGATGAGGTAGCAGCAGATGACCTCGAGGGAGCTCACTCACACTGGCTGTCTTGATGACCAGCCCAGGCATAGATTTTATTCATGAGCTGGATAGATACTGGAAAGGGAGAGCATTTGTGCTAATGAGTAACCATGAAGGAAACCAGAATGAATAACATATGAGTATGTGAATACTTAACTTCCAAGAAAATGCCTGGCAGCCTCCTGGAGCCAAGAAATGTGGTTAAGAGCTAGGCTTTGGAATAAGAGTGACCTTGGGACAAATTCTGGTGTCACTATTTCCTGTGTGCTCTTAGGAAAATGCCTGAGAACAGAGGAGAGTAAGACCCAAATCCCAGCCTTCTGGAGGTTCACATCTACTGCTTAACCTTTCTGGGCCTCAGTTTCCTCACTGGTAAACAGGGATAATGATAGGACCTACATTCTAAGGCTGTCATGAGGATCAATATCAGAATGAATGGTAAGAACTTGGCTGAACTGTGATACACACTGATCACAGGTTCTCTGTATAACTTTGGATAGTAAGAGGTGATGGAAAACAACACGAAGAAGGCTGGTAAATGGTTATAACCATGTTAGACTCCATCTGCATTTTGCATCCTCCTCTTCTGGAGAGCCTTAAAGCAGAGTGGTAGACATCTTCTCTTGATGGCTTCACCTCTATCTCAAAGAAGTAGCTCTTTGGGAAATTACAGTCAATGTCTCAAAGCCCTACTGGGTGTTCCTCTTTAAGTTCATTCCAATTTTGTTCAAACTCCAACACATACGCCAGAGGTAACTCTTTGCTCTACTGTGTGGAATTGTAGGAGGGTTCAGCCACGGAGAAGGCCCATTTAGAAACCAAACAAAATGGCTCTCCTTTGGGGGCTGGAGTGGACAGGGCTTTGTTGCCAGCCCACCAGAACTCTCCCCCACCCCCTGTAGATAGATGAGATGCCCTGGCAACTGAGAGCTGAGGCCTCACAGCTAAAGGCTGAGGAATGGATCCTGACAGCTGCTGGGAGAACATAAATTCCTTTTTCTTAAATCCATTACTTGGAAACCTCCCTTTGAGATCAGTCTTAAGCTGGCAGAGCATTTTGTCACGAGCCCTAACACTGGGGGTTTGAAATGGAGAGAAACACAACAGCCCAGTGCTGCCCAGGACGATTCTAAACATCTTCCTAGGTGGAACCTGCTTGAGGACAGTGGAGCAGGAAGAGATGTAGAAAACACTCTGCAGAATTTGAAAGGGTCATTAAAAAATAAACTCCAAAATAAACATGATCAACAACAACAACAAGTGACACTCTTGTTTCATCAAACAGTGACAGAAAATGCAGGTGGATATTCCTTACACAACACGACTCTGTTCTATAATATATTCCATATTCTCCTCAGGAAGGATTGTAAAGTCCATTAGTGTATTAGAGGCACTGTGATGTTGGACTGCAAAGAAACAATCAAATTTGTTGTTTAAGCCAGTGTTTCTGGAACATATTCGATCAAAGATCCCTTTGGCTAAGAAACAGTTATTTCTGTGGAACATCTTTGGACAAAGAGCAGAGTTAGGGCCTCCTGTCACCCACACTGCAACTCTCCAAGTGCAGGTGGGGTGGAGCCTCCATTTGTACCCTTGGCCAGACCCCCCTGTACAGGGTCTGACTGCACCACAGACACAGCAGCCTGTCTGGGAGAGGGTATATTGGCATTTGGGCCATCCTCAGACCTTACTAACCAGGCTCTGAAAGTCCACACTTGTTATTTTAGTCTCTCTTCAGGGTAAAGCCACGCCTGTGAATGAAGGAAAAGAATGCTCAAGTGGAAAAGGTTGGAAACCGTGTCTAGTCTGGTAGTTTCTGTACCAACTAGCCACCATGAAGGGCTACTCAGGATAGGGAGACACTGGCCAATTCTGGGCCTACTTATACCATCTCAGAAGTCCCTAAACACTTTGAAGAAGCTGACTACACTGCTTTATTAAAAAATATAGAAGGAAAATGCACCAACCAGGCACTGCAACAGAAGTTGCTGAAAATTGGGAACAGCAGGAAGGAGACCTGCAGGTCTGCTCCAGCAGGCTTACTGCTTGGTTTAGAGTCTGATTGTCTGGCGTCTGTCCTCTGGGTTTTGGAGTGGAACAGTTTTCCTGGAATATGCATTTATTGAACTCTGAAAGGCCAGATCTCTTAGGTAGATTAATTCATGATTTCAAAGATGCTTTGATGCTGGCAAAACATTCTGTTACTTCCAAGAGTTATTACAAGTGAAATCCTGGCATGGACTGAGAGGTCAGCCTGTAATCTTATTGAAATCTTTTTAGATTTAGAAACTCTACAGTAGGTTAAAAATAGATCACATTTGTGTACTTTTTCCTCCTTTCATCCCCACTTCAAGGGTTGTTCAGTTATTTTGACCCACCCCAGATATCAGCCAGATAAATTCTGGCACTTGTCGCCTAGGAGTCTGCCAGTCCAAAAGTCATTTCCAAGTGGGTTTTGAGGTGATGCTAGCCATAGGACTGAGCAGAGCCGCTCATCATCCTACATAATCAGTTCTAGAATTAAGAGCAAAGGGCTGTCACTAAGACCGGTGTGTGCTATGTGGATTCATTTTAAGTGAAAACATAGGCTGCAAGGAGGAGAGTTTTCAATAGTGCTGTCCCAGAGAGCTTGTGTCCTCCACCTTAGACCACATGTGCTGACCAGAAAAGACCACAGTGCTCAGGTCAGAAGAAGCTGTATGATGCTAACAGGTCAGCCTGCTTATAATCAAAAGATAAAGATTGCCCTTGATTTTAGAAGAGCCAAAATGCCAAATGTTATCTGTATGGTGCTGGCTAGGGTTAACAGGGTGCCAGCATTTTCATGCCCAGCAAAGAGAACATTTCTACACTCAGGATTACCTCTCCATGGTTACTTTACCTTCATGAACATGCTAAATCCAGTTTTAAGGAGATCAGTGAGGCCTGAAGACATGTGTTCAATATCAACGGAATCTGGCCTCTCGGGATGAAATATTTCCTCCACAACTTGCTTCAACAATGGCTTATAAGATGCCTGGAAAGACAAAATACTATGAGTAAAGGGATTGTTTGGTTTGTCTGGAGAGAGGACAGCTTTATCTGCAATGAAGAAAGCAAAGCAAGTTTATTTTGATACTGAGCAATGGCTATATGTGTGTGTGTGTGTGTGTGTGTGTGTGTGTGTATGTCACAGAAAAGACAATATGACAACATTGGGCTTTTAAATAAATTTTCACCCCAACACTTTAGCATGCTTTTCTGCTTCTCATGCTCCCTTCTACAAGCAAATATATCTTACCAGAGCTACAATCATACTATGACTAATTTTTCTATTTAAAGTGACAATTTTATGTATACTGAGAAACAAAGTACTGTTGTTTGATACAGACATGAAGACATGAAGATGGTCTCCAGTTTTTCCTGAACATTCTTAGCATTATGCTCTCCTCTGCTAGGAACTCCAATGTTATTTACAATGTGCTGTCAATAACCAAGCTTAAAGCAATCCGTCTTCCTTCTACAAAGCTCAACTCCCAAGTATGACTTGGCCAGGAAAAGAAGCTGACATAAAGAAATCTGACAAAGGTCAGAAAGCAGACTACATGGTATCATAAGAATTTCAGTAGAATTAGGGAGATGTTAGTTTGCAACAACTTCTACAGTTTGATAAATGCTGCTAAATGCCTTCCTTTTCTGTAACCTGAATAACCCGTCCATGTTTAGGTTATATTGGGAGCCAGCTGCCTTATTGACCCTGCACTTTCTGAGCTGTTTTTCACCACCTCTTTCCTTAGTTCTTGCTGCCAAGTTCTTCCCGTTTTCTTTTCTCACTTGGTGGACCACCTTCCTCCCAATCCTCCAGTCAGATATGGCACGAAGTCTGGGGCATGAAGGGCAAAGGAGGAAGGAATATCTTCCCTCAGTGCACTCTCTGATCTATTATAGCTTCAGTAAAGCCAGTTTCTAACAGGGCACAGTTGAGGCGTATCCTGTATTAAACTCTTTCTCTCTCTGATTGGCCAAATATGTGACTTGTCTGTAGCAACTGTCAAGGATATTTAGTGTACTGACCTCATTCCTGGCTTCATCTTGCTTTTCTTCCAGTCATTTTTTTTTACTCAAATTTTCCCTTTCCAATTTTCCTGTTTTAAATAGCTTAGAAATAAAGCAAGGTATAAACCATTAAAATCATAAATAACCATTCAGCAGGAATATAGCTGGCATCTTTCCCAGGGATAAGATGCAGGGAAAACTAGCATCTTCTCACTTGGGGATACCAACCTTTTTATGCTTATTAGTCAAACAGACCATTGTTTGTCCAGAGATCTCATGGTTACATGATCAGGAAGGGCAAGGCAATGAACAGAAACACTGGTCAGACAGAAATATTTTGAAAACTATGGATCCACCTTGCTCATAAAGAAATTGCAATTAAAGCTATGCCAAGATGGATTTTTTTTTTTAAACCAGACTATTGAAACTCCAAAAGTTTGAAAATACACTCTTTTGATGAGGCCATGGGGTAACAGGCCCTCTTATACATTGCTGGTGGGAGGGTTAATTGTTACCATCAATGCAGAGAGCAATTCGGTAATACCTATCAATATTACAGATGCATTCAACATAGCAATCACACTCCTAGTCATTTATTCTTTGCATATGCTCATGTATGCAAATGAGATCCAAAAAGGCTGTTTATTGTTTGTAGTACCAAGATTAGAAACCACCCAAGTGCCACCAGTAGGGAGCTGTTTAATAAATGGGGTGCATCCACAGGGAGGAATGCCATGAAAGAGAATAAGCAAGCTCTGTGCTTGTGTGGCACAAACAAGGTACAGAATAGTGTGTGAATGAAAAAAGCAAGGTGAGGATACTGTGTATGATGGGTTAGCATTTGTGTAAAAAGTGGCAGGGGGAATATGGAAGTTTAAATTGCTGAAATATGCAAAAATAAGCTCTGGTGTGAAACATAGTAACTATCAGCAGCAATGATTTTGGGGTGGGGGACCAAGCAAGGGAGAAAGGTGAGAGGAAGACTTTTCATTGTATTGTTTATTTATTTATTTATTTACAGCACAGTTTAAAGCACCACTACAAACGGCAAGAATGATCTCAATTGTTAAAAATTAATAAATTATTTATGCATGAAAAACAGATTGGGGTAAAGCACACCAAAATGTTATTTAGGGTTATCTCTAGGTTCAGGAAGCAGGAGACATTTATTTTATTTTTCCAGATTTTCCAAAATTAAGAGGTCTACTTCCAGAATCGTAAGATAATTTAATAAATATTATTTTAAATGTAAAAAAAGGGCCATGGAATCTGAATCCTGCAAATCCTGCAAATACTCTTCCCTGAGTAAACTGTTCTGAATGCTCTTCTATCACCTTAGCCTTTCTGGACATTGACTCGCTTAAATTTCAATCTCCTTAAAGCTCCTCCACAAGAAGTCCTTTGGCCAATAATCTGATACCTTATCAGCACTATCATCAAATAATAATTGACCTCTTCCTTGGTAATAGACTTCAATCTTCAGCCATGCACATTACCAGCTGGCTAAAAGACTACATTCTCCAGCCTTCCTTGCAGCTGAGTATAGCCATGTAATTAAGGTCTGGGCAATGAGATGTAAATAGAGTAATGTGAGAATTTCAGAAGTCTCCTTTTTAAAATGGAAGGATATGCTTTTCTCTTTTCCTCTGCTCTGCTGGCTGGAATGTAGAAGTGAAGCCTGGAGCTCCAGCAGCCATCTTGGAAGACAGGACATTCCTTAGAGATGGTGAAGCAGAGAGCTGAAGAAACCTTGGTAAGTGATGACTTATAGAGCCACTATCACCATAACATGGACAGGCTAAATTAGTACCTACTTTACATGTCACTATAAAACCTTGTATATTTAAGCCACTGTTTTTCAGATCTCTGTTACTTGTAACTGAATGAAATTCTGATAGAAAGTATGAAGGGAATATAAAGATATAAAAGGACATTTCCTCCTTCCAGAAGCTTACAGTTATTTATTTTATTAGTCTATTAAAACTCATTAGCAGAATCACAGAGAAATACACATAGGCTGTCATATTTAAGAGAGAAGAAAATATACCCCTGATATGGTTTGGCTGTGTCCCTACCCAAATCTCATCTTGAATTATAGCTCCCATAATCCCCACATGCAGCAGGAGGGACCTGGTGGGAGGTAGTTTAGTCATGGGGGCGGTTACACTCATGCTGTTCTCATGACAGTGGGAGAGTTCTTACGAGATCCGATGGTTTTACAAGCAGCTTTTCCCCCTTTTGCTCAGCACTTATCCTTGATGCTGCTGTGAAGAAGAGCACGTTTGCTTCCCCTTCTGCCATGATTGTAAGTTTCCTGAGGCCTCCCAAGCCCTGTGGAACTGTGAGTCAATTAAACCTCTTTTCTTTATAAATTACTCAGTCTTGGGAATGTCTTTATTAGCAGCATGAGAACGGACTAATGCAACCCCTTAACCCATAAAAAAAAAATAGATTGTCATTCTCCATAAGATGTACTGTACAAAAAGGAAGAGTAGTGATTCTGAAAAAGAGATCATACACAGCACAAAGGTGGCTCTGTAATTAAGCGAAAACACTATACTCTGTACCTCCTCTGTGCAAGGCACAGTGTACCTGGGGTCATAGAATTTGTTCTCAGGGGTCCTGTGACCCCAGTGTAGACTGGGAGACAGGGGAAAGCAGGAGTTATGGAGGGATTGGGGTAAGTAGGGACACTAGGATCACTCTCTCTCTTTCCCTTGCTCCACTTTTGACTAAATTTTGGGGAATGAAACATCCAGGAGAAAATGCTCGCTGAGCTGGGTTCTCCTTGGGGGTAGTGAGCAGAGATTTTAGAAGTGCTGTTTTCTCAACCTCTTCATTCTTGAGACTTTGTGATTGTTCTGTGCTACACTGGGAATGTTGGAAATCTTTTTTGTTTTTTATTTTTTTAAGGTATGTAGGTGCACATTTATTTAGCAGGAGAAAAGAAACTATGATTTAAAATACAGAAAAGTAACAGCAAACACATCACATAATCCAGGAAAAGAACATAAATGCTTTTATTAATTTCCTGACCTACCTCTTTGATATTCATTTCTTACATTTTTTTGGTTGCATTCTCTCTGATTATCTTTTCATATAACAACAATTTTGAAATAACATTTTCTATGAAAATATGATAGTCATCAAGCTATTGTCTCTCAATTCCAAACCCTCTCTTCTAGACTCAGTTCTGTGATGCTGGGCTGAGACTCTGAAAACCACTTTTGTGCTTTGCCAGCTAGGTCTGTTAGACTCTGCCGATAGGGGGCACTAGAGGGAGACCGGAAGTTAGGAAGAACAGGCAGGAACTTGCTTCTCCTGTTTATTTGCAATTCCTGCCACCATCACCCTGGCGATGGCCTCTCACCACTTGAAGCTGCCCTTCCTCTAGACTTTTAAGTCATAGGATTTAATAAATTACCTTTCTTTTTTTTTCAAGCTCAAAGTGGCATTTTATTTAGTAAACAATCAGTATGCATAATGCTATAATAGTAACAGAAGCTGATTAAGTCTACAAACAAAACAAAACATGACAAATCTTGAACACTGACAAAAACAGGTACAGATATTAACAGAAAAGATGAGATAATGAACATTATAAAAATTTATTCTAAAATACATTTATTCCACTAAAACAATGTAGTAGAGGATGAGAGGGACACTCTGGTTTAATATTTTATCTAAAAGCATTAAGATTTTTAAAAAAGACATAAAATGGGAAAAAAGGAGAGGGGCAAGGATCAGGGGCTAGAAAGGCAGAAAAAAAAATACCTTTCTTGTTTAAGCTTTTTAGAACTTTTTTCTTTATCTATTTTTAATTGTAACCAAAAGCATAGTAAACGATGTAAATATTAATTCATAGAGAAGTTGATAGGTTTTCCTACTTGAATGGGAATATGGGGAAAAAAAAACCCTCTAAATTTTCTACTAAAAGAACTAAGTACAGAACAACTGGATTACATTGTGTATTCAGAGAGCACAATTTGGTAAAGACTTTCTCAGGCACGAAACAGTACTTGTGCCTTCTTAATAAAAAAAATTTCCAGTTAAGTTTTTAATGAGGAGAACCTTTGGTTTCTGTCTCTCAGCCTCTTAGTTTGGACCATTTTGTGCCATAAATCATGTCACTGAAATCTGGTTAGAATGAACTGCTTGGCAATGACTTCTTAGATGGGAACCCTCTGACTTGCATGAAATTTTCTACTCAGCCAGGAATGACTCACTTCTCAGCAAAGGACCCTGTAGAAGGTGGTGATAGTGGAGACAGATGTGATTTCTCTGGTGCCCTACTCAAAGATTCTCTCGCATGCTAGGAAGGGCCAGAGGAGAGATTAGCCATATAGTTTGTCTCCATATTAAGAGGGTAAACCATAGTAATTTAGTTTTCCTAATCAAACACTCTCTGCCAGTTCACCTTTTTGGGAGATTGGGAGAGGAATTAAAAACTCAGAAAAATTTGTTCTTTCCTTTTCTTGCTGGTCATATCTCTGGATATCCAATGTGGGTTGGCAATAGGAGATCTGTGCCCTGCCCAATCATTCAGAGACCCAGGTTCCTGCTACACCAGGGATCCCCAACCCCAGGCCATGGACCGCTACTGGTTCGTGGCCTGTTAGGAACCGGGCCACACAGCAGGAGGTGAGCAGTGAGTGAATGAGTGAAGCTTCATCAGTATTTACAGTTGCTTCCCACCACTTGCATTACCGCCTGAGTTCCGCCTCCTGTCAGATCAGTGATGGCATTAGATTCTCCTAGGATCACAAACCCTATTGTGAACTGCGCATGTGAGGGTTCTAGGTTGCATGCTTCCTATGAAAATCTAATGTCTGATGGCCTGTCACTGTCTCTGTCTCCCATCACCCACAGACAGGACTGTCTAGTTTCAGGAAAACAAGCTTACCTCTCCCACTGATTCCGTATTATGGTGAGTTATATAATTATTTCATTATATATCACAATGTAATAATAGAAATAAAGTGCACAATAAATGCAATGTGCTTGAATCATCCTGAAACCACACCGCCCCACCCTGCACCGCCTGGTGCCTTCCACAAAAGAGGTCCCTGGTGACAAAAAGTTGGGCACCACTGTGCTACACCATTCCCTAGAGCATTAGAATCCTACACTGAAGACTTTACCTCTCATCAGCAGATGATGAATGAGAGAGAGAGAGTATGAAGGATTTCCAGAGACTTTATGGGTCCAGCCCTAAAGTGATATGTATCACTTCCACCACAGTTCATTGGCCATAACTAGTCACAATTCTACAAAGGAACCTGGAAAAAGGAGTCTAACTGTTTGCTCCAGAAGAAAAGGCAATAGAGTTTTGGGAATACACAGGATGGTCTCTGCCATAGACACATTGTTAAGTTTTGATTGGAACATTAATGTAAATATTTCCTTAAAAACTGGCAAGCTGCAGGTTGTAGGTAAAAGATTATTAAACCCTTTTCCCTTCTGCATAAGAATTTAACCTTTGGTTAACTTTTTATCTCTGTTTCCCTGGAAACCTGATAAAGGAAGAATGTCAAACTATGCAGCCAGGCAAGATTGCTTATGACAAAAATGACCGCTGGTTGGTAAACTGCATTAAACTGAAAGAACTATAAAAATTTGATAGAAAGCCAGAGCTTTGGGCTTCTCTGAGTATAATGATTCTTGAATAATAATTGGACTTGTTCCTTGGAGGAGTGCTGGAAGCTACGTCTGTGGAGTTCTTACAGAGAAATTAGCTCCTACAGGATATGAGGTTTTTAAGCCAGGGGACTTGTGTATTCATCCCATGTGAATCTAGCTCTCTCACTCCTGAGCTGTCACCTTGAAACCAGTCCAAGTAGCTCCTCAGTAGCTGCGTGGACTGCTTCAAGCTTCACGGATGGTCATAGGGACTACTCCAAGGAAGAAAAATGCCTTATGCTCCCCTGATGGGGAGCTACGTTCCTGTCTTGGGGACACTTGTGTCAAGTGGGAGCCATGACCACAGAGCTGACTTATTTGTTAGATACAAACATACAGTGCCTTGGGCCCACATTCCTTTTGAGGGCCCAAGAAAATACATTTTTTTAAATCAGAAGAAAAAATACTTTAAGGTGAAAGTGATGTTTTCATATGTAATATTGATATATTTATTTTTACACCAGTGCAATTGTACCATATGCTTTTTACTATTTTTTATTTTTACAAAAAAAGGGGCCCATGAAGGTCATATCGTGGCCCTGTATGAGAGCCTCATGAGGCTGGCCTGATAGCTTGGTAGAGCTTGAAGAGACCCCTTGATGGCTGATACACATGGAATAGCTGAAGTTTCAAGAAATGAATCTTTAAAAAAATACCACATTTAAGTAAAATATGATAACTAAAATACTGTGTCAATGTCTCTGGTTATTCTTTTGGGGTGAACATACTGTGTGGTGGGTCTGGAAGATTCTTTTGTTGACTTGAATGTTAGCTCTTCAGGAAAAGCAGTGAGTATAGCAGCAGTTCCTGACATAATATATAGTAAGTCAGATACAATCTTGAGAAACTAGTGTAACTACAACATCTTGAATTTGGTGCACCTTAAAAATGACTTAGGATAGCAGTTTCCAAGAAAACCCAGTTGTGGCCACAGTCACATCTTCATCAGCTGGGGCTGCTGACCTTGTTTTTGCTGTTACTGTTGGCGTAGCTGGAGACTCCTCAGTTCTGATAGTGAAGATGTCTGCTTCTCCCTTTTCTGCAAAATTGACTCTGAACAACCAGCCTCTCAGAAAAACCAGGCTTACTGGGAGGGTATTCATTTTGTTTCAACCCAAGACAGCACAGAAAAACATCTGTTCAAAATTGCTCATGGCTTTGACTAATCCGTGGCTCATTTATTTTTATTTTTTGCTATACGATGACTGTTTTTTCTCCTTTCATCTTCTTAAAGGAAACAATTTATTTGTAGATTTTAAAATGGTTCATTTGTCTGTCTGTTCATCCATCCATCCATCCATCCACCCACCCAGGCTTCAATCCAGAAGCAGATTAGTTTTTAAAAATTTGAGTATAGCCCCTTCAATTCAATATGAGGAAGGTGAAGCCCAAACACATTAACATGTTTGCTTGAGTTCACACAGCCAATTAGAAGTAGACTCAGGACAGAGCCAAGTTTCCTGGCCCTCAGTTTAGTCCTACCCCATGCTGATTCCTTCAGAAAGGATGCTAGCAGTTCTGTTAGAAAGAATCAGGAGGAGGAATAGAACTTAGCACTTGGAAAAGAACAACTGGAGGCCAGGGCTGGGGACTGTTGACAAAAGAGGCCAGGCCTAAAGCCTGTTCAGAGAGCCATATTTCACTGGGCACAAGATGAATCAAGCCTCCTCAGGCACTGCTGGTTCGAAATGCTCTTGTTCAACATGCCAGAGGCACAAAGTACACTATGTGTCTGTGGAAGGTTTTCTGCAGCTCAGCCCTGGTCTTCAAGATGCATGCCAAGGCAAGCCACGCGAGAGCCATACAGTATTTTGTCTGAAAGCCCCGTATAAGCTCCCTGCCCTGAGACATCTGCCTAATATCCTCCTGGTGTCGCAGTTGAGGAATGGCATCGCATCAGACACTGTGGCATTTAGTGGGGAGATTAAGCCTCTCACTAAACTGAGCATTTGCAGTAAGAAACGGAAGTGTAAGAAGACTTTCTGCGGCCGGGCGCAGTAGCTCATGCCTGTAATCCCAGCATTTTGGGAGGCCGAGGTGGGCAGATCACCTGAGGTCAGGAGTTCAAGACCAGCCTCGCCAACATGGCGAAACCCTGTCTCTACTAAAAATACAAAAACAATGTAGCTGGGCATGATGGTGCGCACCTGTAGTCCCAGCTATTTGGGAGGCTGAGGCATGAGAATCGCTTGAACCTGGGAGGCAGAGGTTGCAGTGAGCTGAGATTGCGCCACTGCACTCCAGCTTCTGCGACAGAGTGAGACTCTGTCTCAAAAACAAAATAAAACAAAACAGAAAAAACACTTTCTGCACAGGCACAGTTGGGGGCTTAGGTTTCCAGTCAACAGAAGCGACCAAAAAACACAACCTTTTAAAACAAATGGGTGTCAGCAATAAACCTTCTGCCATACACAGCTAACAGGACACTCAGCTTTTGAAAGATACCCTTTCTGTGTAGCCCATGTCCTAACAAAGGAAAAGATAAAATGTTGCAAAAGAAGACAAAGGAAGGCCTCTTTTGTTCTTTACTGTTACAATGGCTGTGATAGCAAATGCTTACATAGTGCTGTCTAGGTGTCAGATACTATTCTAAGAAGTTTTTTGTTTTTTGTTTTTGAGAAGGGGTATCACTCTTGCCCAGGCTAGAGTACAGTAGCAAAATAATAGCTCACTGCAGCCTAGAACTCCTGGGTTTAAGTGATCCTTTTGTCTTAGCCTCCCTAGTAGCTGGGATTACAGGTGCCTGCCACCACACCCACCTAATTTTTTTAAATTTAAGAATTTTTTTAGAGATGGAGTCTTGCTGTGTTTCCCAGGCTGGTCTTGAATTCCTAGCCTTAAGTTATTCTTTCACCTCAGCCTCCCCCGTAGCTGGGATTACAGGTGTGAACCACTGCACTCAGCATGTTCTAAGAGTTTTATACGTATTAATTCACCAAATCATTAGAGCATTTTTATGAGAGAGTGACTATTATTAGCTCCTTCTTACAGAGTAGGAACCAGGCACAGAGACGTGAAGTTGCTTGCCCAAGGTCACACAGTTAGTAGAGGAGACAGTTGGGCTATGAACCCCGATGCTATGGCTTGAAAATCTGTTCTGTTATCCTCTGTGCTAAGTTCTCTCTCACTAAGAATTAAAAATGTAAGAAATGCCATTCTAGATAACATGTACAGTCTAGGATCCATCTAGCCATCCATCTACCCACCCACTAGGTGGCAAACACTGAGTTAGCCCATGCAGATACCATGGTGATCAAAGACAGGCGCTGTCTCCAGCCTTGGTGAGATGTTCTTTAAGTCAAGAGCTTCTGTGGTTGCCTCTTGATCCCCATTGCCCCCACTCTCCAGGCTGTGAAAAGGTCCTGGCTGCCCTGGAGGGCCAGGCCTGTGGTGATGTTCTGGGATTTATTTCTGGAGGTCTAGTCCAGATCCCACTCCTCTGACCCCTCTAGAGATTTTATATGCTCGATGTAACGCAGTTGGGACACCTTCTCCTTAAAGTGACTAGATGGTGTCTACTTTCTGCATCTGAATTGTGATTGACACCTTTTCCTAATGGGTTAATGGGTAAAGATGAAAATAAGAGGTGCCTCTAGTCCTAGCAAGGGAAACAGGAGTGGCTCTGAGACTTAGTGCATGCGCATCACAGCAGGACGGAGGACCACTGGGAGGGAAGGTGGGGCCAGTGGGGGCCCAAGGCCTAGATCCTAATATGCAGCATAGGTCAGACCTGGAACAGGAACCCAGGGCCAGGCCAGCTAGCACTCTCCCACGTGGCCAGGGAGCCCAGGACATCTCAATCAGATTCTGTCTGGAGACAGCATGGAGCTGGGTAGAAAGCATAGATTTCTTCTGGAGCCACAGGGCTGAGGACCAAATTGGGAGATGAGATGAACAGAAGATTGTTTAGCCAAGGACTATTTTTCTAAACCGGACACGCAGCTGGACTCTGAGTCTAGTCTGGACACTTGTACTTTCCTATGCATGCATATTTTGTGTCCCAATAAATCCCCTGATCTGTAATAAAGATATATGTATTGTACTTAAGATGCACCTAACAAATATTTACTAAGCATCCACTATGTGACAGATGCCACTCTAGGTACTGGGGATATGGCAGTGAACAAAACCCATAAAAATCCCTGTTGTCACAAGGCTTACATCTGTAATTTAAAAATATTTTAAATTTGAAAAACACTGAAAAACCCAGAGGTAAAAATTACCCATAATCCCATTAAAAAGTGTCACGTGTATAGAATATGTAAAAATAAAGCAAGAAATCAGTGTTTCTCCTTATTCATCCAATCCTACCCATCCACCATAAGGTAACCATTATAAATTTTTCCTAAATTTTAAAGACATTAAATATACATACCTATGAAATATTTATTTTATTCTATTTTTACAAAAATAGAATAATGCTTTACAGAATGACCTACATGTCCCCCCACTGCCACCCAATTGATTATGGACCTCTGTTCCAGTTGAGCTCCCCAAGAAGTGGACCCTGGGCCAAGGATTCAGACACACACCCTGCTCAGCATATCTAGGTCTATTCCATTCATTGTAATGGTTGCACAGCATTTCACCATGTGTCTGTATCATTATTTATTTAATCTCCCCAACGTACACACATTACCCTACCTCCACTCCACTTCCCACTCACTGACACTTAGGATTGCTGGGAGTGTGCTGATGTTATTGACTATTGTAAGGGGGGACATATGCAACAAAGGGAAACTCCATTTTCCAAAGGCCATGGCTGCAAGACAGGGTTCTGAGGGCTGGAGAAATGACAGTGTTGGCAGCAGAGAGATAAGGTCTAAGAAACTATCATTGTCCTTATCACGCGCAAGATATATAGCTAATACATGTTTACGTGAAGTTGGCCAAATCAGTCACCCAGATGACATAAAATGGGAAAGACCTCATTCATTTAGTGGTTTATTTTCTCTTTGCCAACTACAGCAGCCACTTGCTTCTTGACATTTTTGGTCTCAATGTCATCATATATCACTAGTTCTAGCATGTCTTTTGGAACTAGTCCACATTATAGTATTTAAGATTGCTGATTTTTTAAAATGACAAAACTACGTATGATTATCTGAGTGATTTTATCTGTATTTTGTCGCCGTGGCATTCTCAGATCTTTGAGTAAAGGGTGAAAATCTTTATGTTTCTAAGAAGAGTGACAGTTTCTAATGTCTTCAGTATCTTGGTAGGTGATTTCAGACGATCATCAGCACCACCAATCAACACTTCTAGAATCTCTATGAGAACCATATTATAGTCAGGGAGGAGGTTTTGGGCTGGCAGCAAAGATCTGGCATCTGCCCCTGGCCATCTGCATGCCTGTGGCACGTCACTTGGCCTTCCTGGATCTTGGAATAATAATGCCTCCCTGGCATAACTTGTGGCAATCAAAGGAAAAATCCAATGTAGAAGTGCTCTTCAGGTATCAGCTCCCAAACAAATACAGGATACTGGAGGAAGAATCTGGATTGTGCTAGCTGCAGTGGGTAACATTAGCTCAAGTCTCCCTTAAAGAGTCAGCACCCTGAAGCTGAACTCCTCCCCACTAACAGCACATTCAGCTCTCCAAAAAGCCTTAACAAATAGAGTTTATTTTACTAAAGGTTTTATGGAGAAATAAATAAGATTCCCCACAGTTAAACTTAGTCATCTTTTCCATCAGAAACATTTGTTCTTCCCTGAGAGCTCATCTTTGGCCACCAGGAACCTTAGTTCTGTCTCCTAGCTTGTCCAACAAAGACTACCCAGCCTCAGTGGCTCTAACCTTTCTTTATTCCTTAAGCTTCCCTTTGGGTCTTTCTTTTTTTTTTTTTTTTTTAATTGTCTGGTTTTTTTTTTTTTTCATTTTATTTTATTTTTTATTGATCATTCTTGGGTGTTTCTCGCAGAGGGGGATTTGGCAGGGTCATAGGACAGTAGTGGAGAGAAGGTCAGCAGACAAACAAGTGAACAAAGGTCTCTGGTTTTCCTAGGCAGAGTGTTTGTGTCCCTGGGTACTTGAGATTAGGGAGTGGTGATGGCTCTTAACGAGCATGCTGCCTTCAAGCATCTGTTTAACAAAGCACATCTTGCACCGCCCTTAATCCATTTAACCCTGAGTGGACACAGCACATGTTTCAGAGAGCACAGGGTTGGGGGTAAGGTCATAGATCAACAGGATCCCAAGGCAGAAGAATTTTTCTTAGTACAGAACAAAATGAAAAGTCTCCCATGTCTACTTCTTTCTACACAGACACAGCAACCTTCCGATTTCTCAATCTTTTCCCCACCTTGCCCCCTTTTCTATTCCACAAAACCGCCATTGTCATCATGGCCCCTTCTCAATGAGCTGTTGGGTACACCTCCTAGATGGGGTGGTGGCCGGGCAGAGGGGCTCCTCACTTCCCAGTGGGGGCGGCAGGGCAGAGGCGCCCCTCACCTCCCGGACTGGGCGGCTGGCCGGGCGGGGGGCTGACCCCCCCCCCACCTCCCTCCCGGACGGGACGGCTGTCCAGACGGGGGGCTGACCCCCCCACCTCCCTCCCGGACGGGGCGGCTGGCCGGGCGGGGGGCTGACTCCCCCACCTCCCTCCCAGATGGGGCGGCTGGCCGGGCGGGGGGCTGAACCCCCCACATCCCTCCCGGATGGGGCGGCTGGCCGGGCAGAGGGGCTCCTTACTTCCCAGTAGGGGCGGCCAGGCAGAGGCACCCCTCACCTCCCAGACGGGGTGGCTGGCCGGGCAGGGGGCTGACTCCCCCACCTCCCTCCCGGACGGGGCGGCTGGCCGGGCGGGGGGCTGAACCCCCCACATCCCTCCCGGACGGGGCGGCTGGCCGGGCGGGGGCCTGACCCCCCCACCTCCCTCCCGGACGGGGCGGCTGGCCCGGCGGGGGGCTGACCCCCCCCACCTCCCTCCCAGACAGGGTGGCTGCCTGGCGGAGATGCTCCTCACTTCCCAGACGGGGTGGCAGCCGGGCGGAGGGGCTCCTCACTTCTCAGACGGGGCGGCCGGGCAGAGACGCTCCTCACCTCCCAGACGGGGTCGCGGCCCCGCCGAGGCGCTCCTCACATCCCAGATGGGGCGGCGGGGCAGAGGCGCTCCCCACATCTCAGACGATGGGCGGCCGGGCAGAGACGCTCCTCACTTCCTAGATGGGATGGCGGCCGGGAAGAGGCGCTCCTCACTTCCCAGGTGGGATGGCGGCGGGGCAAAGACGCTCCTCACTTTCCAGACTGGGCAGCCAGGCAGAGGGGCTCCTCACATCCCAGACGATAGGTGGCCAGGCAGAGACGCTCCTCACTTCCCAGACGGGGTGGCAGCCGGGCAGAGGCTGCAATCTCCGCACTCTGGGGGGCCAAGGCAGGCGGCTGGGAGGTGGAGGTTGTAGCGAGCCGAGATCACGCCACTGCACTCCAGCCTGGGCGCCATTGAGCACTGAGTGAACGAGACTCCGTCTGCAATCCCGGCACCTCGGGAGGCCGAGGCTGGCGGATCACTCGCGGTTAGGAGCTGGAGACCAGCCCGGCGAACACAGCGAAACCCCGTCTCCACCAAAAAAATTCGAAAACCAGTCAGGCGTGGCGGCGGGCGCCTGCAATCGCAGGCACTCGGCAGGCTGAGGCAGGAGAATCAGGCAGGGAGGTTGCAGTGAGCCGAGATGGCAGCAGCACAGTCCAGCTTTGGCTCGGCATGAGAGGGAGACCGTGGAAAGGGGAGAGGGAGAGGGAGACCGTGGAAAGGGGAGAGGGAGAGGGAGAGGGAGAGGCCGAGGCCCTTTGGGTCTTTCTATGTACTTTCCCCCTCTGAGTTTTTACACAGCAATTACACCTTAATCTTGATACCATCTCCTTACTCAATGGTCAAAAAACATTCTTCTTAGGTCCTCCTGCCCTCCTTTGAAAGCAGTGGAGGAATTTTAAATAACACATATTTTCATCACAAACTTTTTCCCTTGTCGTAACATTATCAGGTGTTTTCATTATTCTGCTCATTCAAAATGTTTACGGACTGGTTAGATCCAGAAACTTGGGAATCCTCTAAGGCCAGCCCCTCATTTGGTACCTGTAGTCATTGGCTCCCAGAGGAAAGAAGGGACTTGCAGAAGGCTATAGAATCAGTCTGTGACAGACCCACAGTTAGAAAGCCATGGCTGACTCCCAACTCAGTGCTCATCCCACCATATCAAGCCTGGGGCATAAATGAATTGAGAGGCTTTCAGATTCCGTGGGACCCAAAACTCTGAACTAAAAGAGAACTTGGAGATCATCTAGAACAAACCTTTGATTTTGGGGAGGTTAAAAAGGAACTTTTTCTTCTATAGACTCTGAATCCTAGAAGTACAACAGATTAGAAGGTTACTTTAAAATGTATATACTTGCCTGGTGGGTATGATTTCCAGGAACATATACAGACTTAAACTGTTTCAGGAGACTCCGAGCTCCAGCAATATCCCGAAGTGAATTAAAGAGTTCATCCACGGCAATTTTGGATTTGTGAAATGTCAGGTTAATTGAAGAGTCCCAGTCTGAAAAAATCCAGAGATATTTTCTTGAGTGAGTAAATCTTTAAGTTTTCATCATGACAGCTTGAGCTCGATGTAATGTAGTTGGGAGGTTTTTTTTTCTTTATTATTATTATTATTGTTACTGCTATTTTTTACCCTGTTTTCCTCTGGCTGTTTACCAACTGGGCTGTTTCAATCGTCCATGAGCAATGAAGCAAATTGAGTATAAATGCCTTTGACAGAAGTGGAACTCAAAACTGCCTGGGATTGCAGCCACTGGCTTCCATCCCTAGACTGCAGACATTTCACAGAAAGCAAGCTCCTAGGGCCCATAATCCTCGGAACACAACTTTGGGAAAATATGAGGAGACACAGGAAAATACGAGAGACTGTTATGATCAAACTCGCTTGCTTGAATCCCACCAATAGTTTCCATAAAGCAGGACAGCAAGAATGAGAAAGATCCTGTCTAATGCACTAACAAAGCACATGGCACATTTCAGAGGGCTGCCATTCAAAGCTGATCAAACACAGGGGGACTTAACAAGAAGACGGTTTTCTGCAACCTTCTGTTTCTTTTTCAAACTCAGAAGAACATATTCTCTGTTTTGTTAGAAGCTCATTCAGAGGAGACATGATCATGGATAAGTTAAAAAAATAGGAAAAGATTAAAAATATGTCTTCTTACCTCTCCCAAATACATCAGCTACATTAACTCATTAATCGTCACATCATCCGTATGAGGCAGGAACTATTGTCTTCACCATTTTAAGTATAAGGGGACTGAGGTGCAGGTTAAGTAACACCCCTGTGTCAAGGATTGCCAAGGCCCTGCCCATACCCACTCGGTCACCCTGGGTGTCCCCTGCGAGAGTGGTAAAGTTTCTGTGTATTCCGACTGCTTCCTACCTCAGTACCTGCATGTCAGGCAGTTAGTCTGTCTGTCTGTCTCTCTCTGCCTCTGCGTCTTCTTGTCTAAGGGCTTTCTCTGATGTAGAAGCATGTTTGGCTTGTGTATGGGGCAGACTGGGAGTGCTGGGGAGTCAACACTCATAGAAATAATCCCATTTTCTCTTCCCGTGGAGGAGTAATTCTGAGTTGTGGTCTGCACAGCCTTTCTGAGGGGCCCCAGAAGGATGAAGCCCCCACTGCCCACAACATCAATTCACCCATTAATACCCCCATTAGTGGCTTTCCTTCCTCCCCCGTCTCACCTCCCTACCTCCTGACTGTGCTTTGGGATATCTTTCCAAATTCAGTATTCGCACCCACATCCTTGTCTCAAGATAGTAGTGATTTGAAGACAGGTCTGGCTTTATGTTTTTAGTAACGGCTTTGTTGAGATATAATTCATATACTATATGGTTACCCATTTAAAGTATAAAATTCAAAGTTTTTAGCATATTCTGAGTTTAACAACCATCATCACCACCACAATTTTAGAACACTGTGTCACCCCAACAAGAAATCCCATACCTGTTAGCAGTCACCCCCGATTTCTGCCCCCTCCAGCCCCTGGCAATCCCTAATGTGCTTTGTCTCTATGGATTTACCTATTCTGGACATTTCATACAAACAGAATGACAGAACATGTAGTCTTTTGTGACTGGCTTCTTTCACTTACCGTAATGTTTTCAGGGTTCATCCAAGTTGTAGCATTAGTACTTCATTTCTTATTGCCTACTAATATTTCATTGTATATAGAATATTCATGTATATGGAATGTGGAAATAGTATATTTTATATATCGACTTATTGGTTAATGGACATTTGGGTTGTTTTTGCCTTTTGGTTATCATGAGTAATGCTGCTAGTTTTACATGTACATGTTTTTGTGTGGACATACATTTTCATTTCTCTTAGGTATATACCTAGGAGTAGAACAGCTGGTCATATGGTAACTTTGTGTTTAACCTTTTGAGGAAGTGCTAAGCTGTTTTCCAAACTGATTGCACTATTTTACATTCCCACCAGCAGTGTAAGAGGGTTTCAATTTCTCTATATCCTAACCAATGCTTATTATTAGCTATCTTCTTAATTACAGCTATCCTAGTAGATGTAAAGTGAGGATACACGTGTTGAAAAGAAATAGTTTTTAGGGAGTAGAGGTAGATTCAAACAAGCTTAAACTAAAATGGAATGAATCTAACATACACAGAAGCATCCAAAAGAATCCAGCTGCATCAGACACAGCGAGGTGGCATGTGAGAAGCTAAGCTTGTACTCTCAGTCACTGTGTGACATTGTATGTAATAACTCTTAAAGGATGGGCAAAAGCCTCTGATTACTCTTCATCTCCTGGTTTCCAGAAATGTCCAACCCATTGCCATTAAAAAAAAATCAGGCTGGACATGGTGGCTCACACCTGTAATCCTAGCACTTTGGAAGGCAGGGGCAGGTGGATCACTTGAGGTCAGGAGTTCGAGACCAGCCTGGCCAACATGGTGAAACCCTGTCTCTACAAAAAATACTAAAATTAGCTGGGCATGGTGGCAGGCCGCTTATAATCCAAGCTACTTGGGAAGCTGAGGAATGAGAATTGCTTGAGCCCGGGAGTTGGAGGTTGCAGTGAGCTGAGATCGTGCCACAGCACTCCAGCATGGGTGACACAGTGAGACTGCATCTCAAATAAATAAATAAATAAATAAATAAATAAATAAATGTGTGGTCAAGTTCAGTGAGAAAATGCCCCCTCACAACAGTGGACCCTACACACATGGGATTCATAGACTGCAGGGGATTGGGGGGTAAGGGATGAATGAAGGGATTCAGGAAGTTCGTGGGAACTTCCTGGAATTCTATGCCAAGCTTTGAGGAAAGAAGAAAATGTGTAGTTTTATGGGGAGCATGTCTATAATTCCCTCTTGATTCTAAAAGAGTTCATAACCAAGGCAAGTTTAGAGCCACAGGTACAGAGCATGGATTGGTATCACAGCGTGCTTGCTGTTGGCATCACACTTCAGCTGAAATACACTGGCTTGTGCTTTAGACAATCACCAGCCAGAAGAAACCCTGGGAGGTTATGGCTTCTCACTCAACATGTGGCTTCTTTCCTTCAACCCCTAGGCTCAGCCATTTAAGATGTGAGAAACTGAATCAATTATATCTAGGAGTTGAGTACTATGTACTACCTTTTCAAATTTAAAAAGGCACAAAAACAAGGAGAAAAAAAGTTACTAGTTCTAATATCATGCAAAGTCTTTCAGTTCCTCTAAAAGCCAATCCAGCTAAACAGACTAATTTTTTTATTTAAAGTAATTCATTTTCTATAGAACAGAAAGAGTCATCCATTTTCCATATGGTCTCTTGCAATTTTTTGGAATATAAGAAGTATGATATTCATTCATTAGGCTGGGTGGAATAGAATCATCTACTAGATTATACAGTATTTACTTAAAATCCTAGATTATACATGAAAATTGTGGATTATACATTGACATTAATTAATCATAGGCTGTGTAATTGCAGGGATTTAGGTCTACTGTGGAGCAGGTTGTCTGATATAAGTGTTTACAGGTTACTACTGGTAAATTGAACTCAAATGAACCCAACAGAAAAATAAGACTGTTAAAGAAACTGCTGGACGGAAAATGCAAAGTCCTAAATTCACAAATATAGTCAACCTTGCTGAAAAATAGTTGATTACGTCTATTTTTCAAGCCAACTGTACATGGGCAATTTCTATCCAAACCATTAACCCTCTCCAATTTGTCTGTCATCCTCAAAGTTCTATGATATATACGTTTTAGGGATACTGGGCCAAAGGTGACTCATTTTTATCAGTCTTTAGGCATTTTTCATAATCACATCAATCCTCACCAAAAGAAGGATTTACATTTATTTTCCCAAACCCTATAATGAAAGTTACACACACACACACCCTTTAGAAATATGGATCAGTCAGGATAAATGACGTATGCAAGATCACATCACTATTCCCAGCAGAGCCAGGGTTCAAATATCCCTGATTGCAGACCTGAACTTCTCCATGTATGCTGCCTCCCACAATTCCAAATCTCATCTGTGAATGCAGCTCATTCCAAATATATGCTGAATTGATAGATAAGATGGAATATGGGTACAAAAGCTGTTAAACGGGGTGAATTATTTTCTGTGATAATAGTAGTATATAAGCGCCAGTTGCTCACACTATGCTAGAAACTATTCTAAGAAGTTTATACATAATAGCTCATTTAATCTCCATAGACACCTAATGTGCTAGGTACTATTATCATTCTCATTTTCCAGATGGAGAAACTGAGCCACAGAGAAGTTAAGTAACACAAACTCACTCAATCAGTACATGGTAAAGCTAAGATTCAAACCCTTACAGTCTAACTCCAAAGTTGGTCCTGTTAAACACTACATTCTGCTGCCTTTCATATCTGCTAAGGCCACATGTGTATATATATATATATATGTATGCTATATGTGCTATTTTACATATATGTACTATATGTGCTATTTCATATCTGCTAAAGCCATATATATATATATATATATATATATGATCAACAAAACACTTAATTCACATTTAAACCAAAGAGATGCTAAAATGGAGGGAGTTGCAAGTACCTTTCTTTTTGGGAAGACCTGGGCCCGTCTCTAGGTTAGATGCTAACAGTGTGGTTTGTAGCTAGACTTTAGATCCTTCTTTTTTGGCCATACGAGGTGTGAGGCATCCCGGGCCTGGTCACACAGCCTCCTTTGAATCTCTGCTCTGTAAGGTGCTGTATTCAGTTACTTCTAATAAGCCCCTGACAGGCTGTTCCATTAAGCCAGCTTATGAGATAACAGCCTTTTGTAAGGAAACTTTAAGTGTCCAATTCCAGTCAATTCTCATTTAATCCACTTAGTTAAACAGATAATAAACCAGAAGCTGATTGTAACCTTTAGCCAAGCACAGTCTGTGTACTTCAGTTGCCCACTTCTTGATAGGGGAGGCTCTCAAACCCCTAGGGTGCCCTATGTTCTTCCATAACCGGGGGATGACTCATGCCTCTGTAATTTCTTTCTCTAGAGGGCTTGAGGACCTCCTGGGCAGGGGTCTAGTTACCCCTCAGATCAACAAAATAGGGCTCCTGTGTCAGCACCTACACTTCCTCTATTCCCCCCTCACTCTTCTCCATTTACTGAAGCCCCTTTCCTTCAGCAGAGTGAGAGGAATGGTTTCCATAGCTCTGTACACCGCAGGGACCCACAGTGTGGGTCCATTTCCAGCCCCAACATAATTAAAATGCAGAGAAAACAGAAAAGCTTAATGATCCTTCTGGGATGGCTGAAATGAAGCTCTACTCCTTACTCCAGTCTACCTAGTTCTCTTCTGTTTGGTTCTCTCAGGAAACAGTCTTGAAGCTTGCTGGTGCTTGGGGGACCTTTTCATAAGAACCTGGTTTCCATAAGTTTGGGTTCATTACTTAGGTATTTAGAAAAATAAAACATCTTTCATCGGAAGGGTTCTTCAGTCTGGATTCGAGCTGAAGTAGCCCTTACCTGAGGCCTTCAAACACACAAACACACACACACACACGCACGCGTGCACGCCTGTACACATATGCATTTATGCAGGTCAAGCAAAAATCATGCACGTGTGGCTTGATAAGCTGGGAGTAGGAGGGCATAGCTAGAGTAGGATTTGAAAAGTCTCCCTATTTACTGATATCATTATCTGCACAGTTCTAAAGGCCACTCAGGCCCCTCACATCTGTTTGGGAAAAGCCAGGGTCAAAAAATATACTTTAACCCTGGTCAAGAGGCTATTTTCTCATCTGGTCTAAGACTGGTCTCATTTTTCTACTGGCCTGAGTTTGAGAACCTCAGGCCCACTTTCTAGTTTGCACTCCTGCCTGCCTGCCTGCCTGCCTCTCAGCAAGCCCCAGCGCAGCAGGGGCCACCTCCATGGGCTCCTGGGGCAGTTAGAGAAAGGGTTGGCTAGGGGGTGTGACACAGCCAGAGAGGGCAGAGCACTGGGGGTCACGACCTCCCCCATCCATCCAGCAGTCTGACAACGCCTTTTCTCTCTTTTCAAATGATTGTTTTTAAAATGGAGTCTTTTCTCATGGCTTTCAATAAATGTTTGGCAAATGAAAACAAAACTAAATGAAGTAAAAATCAAATAAACCTTAGCAAGTGGCATCATATCTGAAATTTTCTAGTGACGCTGACTGTATAAAACCCCTCTTGAATAGGACAGTCCCGGGAAGTGCATAAGGCAAATAAACAACAATAGAAGCCCTCTTTCCAAATATGCTTGGACTGATGTGTGATTGGAAAAGTCATTAAAAGATGGGGATCATGGAAAATCAATCTCTCTCTTGCAAACATTTCTAAATTATTCTATCCACACCTCCATATGTATAAGTACATATTCATATATGTAATCTTTAAATTAAAATATAAATGTGTTTTCATTCACTAATCCTTTGATGACAGACTAAGGTAATTTTTTTTTTTTTAGTATTGTCTGCTGATTAGAGTTCTTTTTTAAAAAACATTATTTACCATGTAAGATTTCTGACATACCACATGCAATCCCATTTAAAGTGGAACCAGAAGTTAAAGACACCTGCAGCACAATCTGAGAACAGAATTCTTCTAGATTTTAAATTGTTTTCTTCAATCTTTTACATTTGCCTTGTTCACACCTAATTCGAAAGCATTTTTATTAATGACCCATTTTTACTGAGTCTTTCAAAAACATCCAATTTGGTTTTCACTGAGACAATTTTCTTTTTGAGTTCATACTTCATCAGTATGTGAGAACATTTAATTAAATCTTGCAACTTAGTAACAAGTACAACTGGCACACACAGGTTTGAGAAGAAACACAGTTGACTTTCAGAAACACACAACTCAGCTGGGAAGAGCAGGTGTGCACAGGATGTGGAAATAGCTTTAGAACTGTGATTGGTCAGGGTTTTGGCATTAGTCCTATTTTATAAAAGGATTGTGAAGTGTGAGTGATTCTGGTGACTGGGTCAGGTGGAGGCTGGTTTAGAATACATAAATTATATCTATTATATATACACATATTTATTAGATGTATTACTATATTTTACATAAATCAAAACAATATATAAGCACATATTTCTGAGGTTTTATATTTATGCTACCCAGGCACTTGTATCTGTCATCAATTTCATGTTTAATAACCTAATGTGACTTTAAGATCTAACATAAAAAAATTATAGGCTAGGTGCAGTGGTTCATGCCTGTAATCTCAGAACTTTGGGAGACCGAGGTGGGAGGATCACTTGAGGCTAGGAGTTTGAGACCAGCCTGGGCAACATAGCAAGACTCTGTCTCTACAAAAAAATTTAAAAAAATAGCCAGTGTGGTGGTGCATACCTGTAGTCTCAGCTGCTTGGGAGGCTGAGGTGAGAGGATCACTTCAGCCCAGGAGTTCAAGGCTACAGTGAGCTATGATCACCACTGTCCTCTAGCCTGGGTGACAGAGTGAGATTCTGTCTCAAGAAAATTATAATCTAGGTTGTCAGACATCAGGTTTTATAGGGACAATTTCCCCTTTCATATTAGAGTTCTTGAGCTATGTATCACACAGCAGGGCACTTCAGCAGGTGTGGAGGTAATGATATAAAGGTGCCTGGATTAGTGAGGAAGGCAGACTAACAAAATTAGAGCTATAACTATCTAGGTGAGGTCACAAAAGGCCAAAGACAAATAGGCATGCACGAAGGGGGGACTCCTTCTTGAAGTCCTCCCAGAAGTCTCCCTTCCGGCTCCCAGACTATGCTGATCCCATGACTGTTGGTGCACTGAATCCTGCTTGGTGTCTTGGAGTCTCTCAGCCTATAGTTATTGCTCCTATTGTTATTGCAGTCTGCAGCCTATAGTTATTGCTCAAATGACAAAGGAAGACAGGTAAGAGGAGGCGTGAGGACATGCTCCAGTGGGAGCAGAGACTCTGGACTCGCCTTGCATGCCTAGCACAGTGCTTAGCTCACAGAAGACACTCACTATATAGTTTTTAAATAGGTGAATGGGGAAAATAGAGAGGTTATAGAAAAAAATAGTTAAATCAGACCAAAAAATGACATGAAGCAGCAGCACTGATTTTCTTGAGCGGCTGATAAACTGTTTCTGCATGAAATTTCAAACAAAGAGCTCCCAGATGGTTTTGAGCAATTGCAGCCTACATGGGTAAGTGGATAAACTTCCAAAAAGGCTACTTGAGAAGACCAACCTCAATTGGCTGATAAATTCTGCTTGTCTATTTAACAAGCAAAACTAAACTATACGTGGTTTAGGTATACACACATATATGACAAAAACTCTGAAGTTTGTGTTTATCATTCTCCTTCTCTGTTTTAAAGAGAAGGATGGGTGAGGAAGGCAGATTCATCTGGAGGTAGGTAAGCAAAGTGCCAGGATAGGGTGGTGGATTCATGGGTGTTTGTTATATAAGTATGTTTAATACCACACAGATCATGTAATTTTTATATGTATCAGCTATTATCTTAAAAATATAACAAAACAAAAACCAGTTGCACTACTTTCTAAAGCCTCCAGCAAATTCAGCTTTTTAAAACAGCTGATTAGAGGAAAAAATGTCAGCTGAAATCTATTATTATTAGGCAGGTTTGGGATGTGTGATGGACATGGAAAGACTTGTACATTCAGGAGAGAATGTGACATGGTTGCAAGTGGCTGCCCAGCTAGAATTCTGAGGCTTTTTGTGAGAAATCACATGGTGGGAAACCTGAAGGAAGGAAAACCATCAGGAATACGCTTCAGAACTTGCACAGTCTTAAAGGTAAGTTTGCCTGGCAGGGTGCAAAGTTGCCAGAGAGGCCCAGAAAGCGGGAATCCTGTTAGGGATGCAGGCACTGGGACAAGCAGCCCTTTGATCCTGAATATCTGTACTGCTCCAGGAAGCATTGCTACAAAAAGAATAAAATACCTAGGAATCCAACTTACAAGGGATGCGCTGGACCTCTTCAGGGAGAACTGCAAACCACTGCTTAAGGAGATAAGAGAGGACACAAACAAATGGAAAAACATTCCATGCTGGTGGATAGAATCAATATTGTAAAAATGGCCATATATTCCAAAGTAATTTATAGATTCACTGCTATTTCCATTAAACTACCATTGACATTCTTCACAGAATTAGAAGAAACTACTTTAAAATTCATATGGAAACAAAAAAGAGCCTGTAGAGCCAAGATGATACTAAGCAAAAGAACAAAGCTGGAGGCATCACACTACCTGACTTCAAACTATACTACAAGACTACAGTAACCAAAACAGCATGGTACTGGTACAAAAACAGACACATAGACCAATGGAACACAATAGAGATCTCAGAAATAAGACCACACATCTAAAACCATCTGATCCAAATTTGACAAACCTGTCAAAAACAAGCAATAGGGAAAGGATTCCCTATTTAATAAATGGTGCTGGGAAAACTGGCTAGCCATATGCAGAAAATTGAAACTGGAACCCTTCCTTATGCCTTATATGAAAATTAACTCAAGATGGATTAAATACTTAAATGTAAAACCTAAAACTAGGAGAAACACTAGGAGAAAATCTAGGCAATACCATTCAGGACATAAGCACGGGCAAAGATTTCATGACAAAAATATCAAAAGCAATTACAATGAAAGCAAAAATTGACAAATGGGAACCATCAAGGAGGTAGAAAAATAGACGATCCTAGATCATCATGAAAACAATGAAATAACCCCAACTATTTCTAAAAATTTTCTCTAAGCTGCCTATGCGAAAAATCTCTCTAAAATGGCTCTCTTCTGACTGCCATAACTGTAAACTAACAGTTTATCTTAAGGTTTTATGTGTTAAATAAGGGAAGTGTGGAGAACTATAAAAATATCATGATACTGTATCACAGTAATTCATACAATTTCATATGTTGGTCATTAGGTTGTCTATTAAATCAAACTAAATACACTGTAGACAAAGAGATTCTGAAGTTCAGCATTCAGAGTAACTGAAATACAATGTTTGAGGTTATTTCTTTTAAAAGGTAGGCATCAGATTTTTGATCAGTTACCCTGATGTTCTATTGTCACCATGGGAAAATCAGATCTCTCACAGCGTTTCGACTTTGGGACCTTTTTCCGCAATTAAACCTACTGTAAGTGGGGGAAATGCCTGTATACAGCCACTTACGTACGCCAGGCTCAGGTTCACAAATCTTCCCATTCCCAAGGAAGGCAGCACACAGGCTCCTACTAGGAATCACAGCCAAGTTCTCAAACAGGCATATCTCACTAGAAGTGCTTCCTAAAAGGTGGATTGTTTTTATTCCATTGAATTAATTCTACTGAATTACAAACTTGCCATTTTCACTATAATAAGTCCCCTTTCAAAGTGTGTTGACATTTCTGGTGGTTCTGAATAGCTCAAAATGGTTTGCTGGACTCTCAGAGCTGACTTGAGAGACTACTTGGAGCTGGTTGTTTTCAAAAGCTGTTGGGTGGTAGAGCCTGGGGAGCTATGCTGCACCTGATAGAAGAACACTATGACATTATTACCACTGCTTTCGTCTTCTGAACTAGGAGAAAACAAGGTACACAAAAGAGTTATCACAACATGCCCACAAGTTAAGCACAGCTGGCAGTTTTCCTGTTAATATTTGCTTACTTCTTGTTTCCCACCACCCCCCTCCACCACCGGGTGGGGAGTGCAGGGTGCTGCAAAAGATGAAGCAGCAACAAAGTTAAGAAAACACAGAACAGATGAAAACTTACAGTGAGGAAATTTTAATCTGCTTACTTTATTTTTCTTTGAGTTGAGAAAAGACTGCCATAATTTGATTTTTGCAGGAAATAGTATTCCCCCAGTGTATAGTTTCAGAATGAATGGGCCAGTCCAGCATCTCAGAGAGAGTGACATGGAAGCCCAGATGCATCTTCTGTGGATGGTCCTTTAGAGACCTGATGGAGGCTGATCCCTCCTGCCCTCCAGGAAGCATATCTGATGTGCCACTTCCTGCAACAAGTCCCGTACCTTCTTACCCTCCACGCTGTCTCCCCCTGTATTTCATCACGAAGATATGTGGCTGTATGTGTGGGACGGGGATTCTACCTGATGCAGCTGCAGCAGAGGCCCCAGGGCTCCCCCAAGAAGACCACCTGGAAGGCTTCCTGGAGGTGCAGGCCAAGAAGGAAGCTGTGAAGGATGACATCAGGTACACTATTTCTGCTCTTTTCTGAATCTTAGCCCAAGACCAGTCTGGTTGCTGGTTTAAAAAACAGTGCCAAAGGCCCACCTCACATGGTGATTTGTTTAAAGAGATAACGTTATACTTTATTTTAGAAATGCCAATAAAATTGGAGTACAGTGTGGGAGTCATATGGTGACACTTCTGGCTGTGATGCGTCCCTGGAAAATGCTTTTCTTATTGGGTTACAAAGAATACTTCATTCAGAGTTTAACTTGTCTGCTAATTACACAAACCTCTATCACAGCTAATTGTCCATTTGTAGAAAAGGATGGAATCAGAAGACCAAGTCATGGCATACTTAAAAGCCTTTCAAGTTACTGTCTGCCTTCCCCACCTCTTGTTCTCACTGTCACTTGGAAGAGTTCTTTAAAAATCTTTTTTTTCCATTATGCTTTTTGAGGTCCAGCCTCACTGACCGTATTATAGGATTCTGTAAGTATCGGGGGAATAGTAGTGTTTTTTGTTTCATATTTTTGGGGAAGGCAAGGTGGTTAATAATATGGGATTATTTTCTGATCTATTTGAGAAAGAGGCAAGAATAAAAGAAGCTTAGTGGCCTAAAGTTCCTTTCATCCCTTTGTTTCTTAGAAGAAGAGAAGGGCAATTTGAGTTTATTTTTCTTCCAGTAGCAGACAGATCAAATGAGGCCCCCACTTTCTCCCCTCCCCCAAACACACACACATCACTCTCTGCCCCAATCTAAGGTTCCACTGCACCTGTTGTTGTAAATCTCCATTGAACCGAGCCAGCATCACTATGCCAGAAATTTAAGCTCCCACTAAATGAGGCCCCTTATCTATCACTTTTCTCTATTTTCTTTTGGAGGCAGCATGAATTAGTGTGTAGGTTAGGCATGCTTGATTCAGAGTTGGGACACAGTCCAGAGAGGGTTGCCAGTAGGCCGTGGTGAGAAGGAGAAGGGTAGAAATATTCCCCTTCTTCTCATCCCTTTCTGAGGCAAGGCTGGGCCTTGAAGGTGGATTCCAGAAACAAATGCAGAAAAATCAGGGAAGCTTACAGAAAGATGTCTCCCTCTTGAAATTCACTTAGGCTCAAAGCACATTCAAGTAGCACTGCAAGCAGGGTTAGGATCTGGAAGAAGTAGGACAGGAAGCAGCAGCTCTCTCTGTTTCCCTGACCCTGAGGACAGGGCTAGACTTCCTGCTGGGGTACAGAGGCTGCTGTCTGCAGCCTTCTAGGTGCTCCTTACCCGGCCCGACCCCAGTCCAGACTTAGGCCCCCATGGAGATGCTCACTCATTTCCTTCAGCCTCTGGCAGAGATAACTAAGATGAATCACATTGTCTACAGGGAGATTTAAACTCTTAACAAAACTGAGTTATCACAAAGATTTAGGGCTTCTAGGCTTTCACTTGTTTCTGTGCAGGGACAATTTCAAGCCCACAGCTGTTTTCATAGTTACTATGTCCACCATGTTCATGTAGGATGGGTTTGAGAGAGTGGGGCTTGGGCTCAGAGTGTAGCTCTTTCCTTCTGCAGGATGGGGATGGGGAGAGTTAAAGAACTGGTGAACTACAGCCGGCTCCATGATCTGAAGGCAGAATATGCACCGGACAGCTGAGAAGGTCTTAGCTTCTCATTTCCCAGAAAGAGCAAGGGATTTGAGAGTTAGTTTAGAAATAAAAACTCTAAAGTAGTTAGAATTTCTTTTGGGCCCTGCTTTGACTTGAATGTGTCCCCCAAAAGTTCATGTGTTAGAAACTTAATCTCCAATGCAACAACATTGGGAGGTGGGGCCTCATGGGTCATGAGGGAGGAGCCCTCGGAGTGGGTTAATTATCATGGGAATAGGTTGTCATAAAGCAAGTCTGAAGCTAAGTGCCTCTGTCTTGTGTGCTTGCTTTCTCCTGCTGTGGGATGGTCTTGCCAGATGTTGGTGACATGCCTTTGGAATTTCCAGTCTCCAGAACCATAAATGGAATTTCCAGTCTTCAGAACCATACACTTCTATTGTTTATAATTTACCTAGTCTGTGATATTCTGCTATAGCAACACAAAGTGGACTAAGACCGAAAAAAATGAAAGAAAAAATGATCAACCTAGATGGGCCAAGTTGGTAACACTTAAGTTCTCTTTTCCCACACTAGCATACAACCTCCTTCGTTACTGCATCAAGTGCTTGCCTCTCTCCCGGTGGGAAAAAAAATGTGCAAATTGTTCAGGACCAGCCTTAATGAACAGCCATGTGTTGCCCCCCAAGTTGCCACAATGGTTTCACTGTGAGCTCATAAAATGAGACAGGTCTCAGGCCTGCAACCAGTTTGGCATCTCATGTAGGGTCAAGCATCCAGGAGGTGGTCAATAAATGTAACATGTGGCTAGATTCAAAACACATAATTATTCTGGAAAAAATTTTTATGGAAATTGTTGGCTGTGGCTTCAGGGCTCTGCATTTCCAGAGGCAGGCTGTGGCTGTCTGGTTTGTTTGTTGTGAAAAGCCTTGGGGCCCAATTTAGGCAGGAAGCCTCTAGGAATTGCAGCTCCTAGAAATGCACCTCCAGGGGCTTCTGCAAAGCTTCACATAGTCATAGTCAGCATGTACTGAGCTCTTACTGGGTTTTCAGCACATCACCTGTATTATCTGATTGCACTTCGCAAAATTTATGTTAAAAAAGGTTGGAGAAATGCACAAGGATATAAGTTCCAAGGAAGTTCATGGCAATATTATTTATAATAGTGAAAAACTGGAATTAAATATCCACTAATAGGAGGATACAAATCAATGTGTTTGATTTATTGATAAAAGAAGATGACCACGCTAGATTAAGCGACAAGAGTTGGTTGCTGAAGAGTATGAATGGACATTATTGTCCCATAGAACTTTCTGCAATGATGAAAATAGTCTATACCTGTGTGGTCCTATACAGTAGCCGCTAGCTACTTATGGCCACTGAGCACTTGAAATGTGGCCAGTGTGACAGGGGATCTCAATTTTAAATTGTATTTAATTTTACTAAATCGAAATAGCCACATGTGGCTAGTGGTTACTGTGTTGCATTGCACAGCAGTAGAATGTAAGCCCAGCGGGAAAGAAGATCTTTAATTACAATGAATTGGAACTTCCCAAAACAGTGCTTGTGCGTGGCATATGGAAGGAGCTCAATAAATAGTTGCTGAATGAAACAATTGCCTGTTAAGTGTTGTTGTGTCAGGAATTATGAGAGATTTCTATTTTCCACTTTATATGCTTTTGTTTTGATTTTTAAATAAGCATATAATTTAAGTGTTTAATTAACAACAACAACAACAAAATTCTGTGTGGAGGCTGAAGCAATTCCACCTTGAAAGGTAATCTACCACGTTGGCTCCTGATCAACACCTGTTCCAGGAAGACCTCTAAGATTTCCAGTTTATCGATTGTTGCTTGTGTAAGAGCACATACTCACTGTAAATCCTGCCCTTAGGTCAAACATCCTTGATGTTGTAATACTTTGATTGTTCTACATATACCTTCCGAACCAGCCCTCCCCTACGGTATGTAAACCCTGGGTCTGGGAGTTAATGGCATGGGGATCCACCATTGTGTCTCACCGCTGTCTGATACACAGACGTGGCTTCTGTTAAACATTTAAAGTCCCTATTAAATGTTTCTTTCTAAGCAATTGGATATGTCAGCCTCTTTCTTTGGCATCTCAGCTTCCTCAGACTTTGGGGTAGGTTTTCATAGACCTGCCCAATGCAAAACAAATTCCACTTCTGAGAAGCAACACATATCTATCTCATCCTTTTCTTTTTCTTTTCTTTTTTTTTTTGAGACAGAGTTTCCCTCTTGTTGCCCAGGCTGGAGTGCAATGGCATGATCTCGGCTCACCACAACCTCCGCCTCCCAGGTTCAAGCAATTCTCCTGCCTCAGCCTCCCAAGTAGCTGGGATTACAGGCATGCACCACCATGCCCAGCGGATTTTGTATTTTTAGTAGAGACAGGGTTTCTCCATGCTGTTCAGGCTGGTCTCAAACTCCTGACCTCAGATGATCCGCCTGCCTCATCCTCCCAAAGTGCTGGGATTACAGGTGTGAGCCACCGCACCCAGACTTCCTTTCCTTTTTCATGGCTGTCTAAATGACTGCTCACTTTGGCTGGTGGGGAGGAAGGCCGACTCCTGGGTAGTGATGTAATTTATTGCTGGGTACCTGGATTAACTTTCCCTAAATAAACATTACTGGGTGCCATAGCTCCACCCGCTTAAACTCATCCTCCTGTCCTTGATGCCTGGAAAAAACCATAGCCTCCATTTCATTTTTCATCAGTCAATGCAGTCTTCAGGATTTCCATATGTCTGAACAAGGTTAACAGCAGAGGGGAAAAAACCTGATATATTGTCTCTGCCATTGAAATATGGGGTCAAGTACATATATTTTTGTAATTTACAAGGTCAGCCACAGTACTGATTTATAGCCTTTCTAAGTCAATGAGTGTCTTAGTAATAAGACTCTAAAATACCTCTTCACTTCTCCTGAGCACCCATCAAGTCTGTCTGCCAACTCAGTTTTCAGTTCTCTCCTCAAGCCTTGGTGAACACCAGTTAGACTTCCAACGTCAGGCTGGCCCCTCTAGCTCTGACTTATCTGCTCTTCTCCTTCAAAGCCTGACTCTAGAAGCCAACTCCAGAGCACTCTCCTCTCCACTCCTCCACCTCCTTCAGCTCATAGACATTGTATCTGCTAGATCCATGTTCCCCAAACTTCAATCACTCATTTATCACCTTCGCTTCTGCAACTTCTTTGTACTGTCTACTCCATTATTTACTCAGTCTTCTCCTGTAAGTTGACTTTAAATCAACTCATGTATTTATTAGCTGTAAGCTGATCTTCCTTTCTTTCAATAAATATTTATTGAGTGCTGACTACCGCTAGGCACTGAAGGTATAGTGTCTGTGCTCATGGAGTCTACACTTCAATGGTGAGAAATAGACATATACACGTAAATAAATCATGTGATATTAGAGGTAAGTGCTTACAAGAAAAATGGAGGTAGGGGATATTTTACATGTGGCCAAAAAGGGCCTCTTGGAGGAGTTCGCATTTTAGCAGACACTTTTTGAAGTGAGTAGGCAAACACTACAGATACCTGGGGAAAAACTTTCTGGACAGAAGGGCAGCAAGTGCAAAGTCTCTGAGGCAGGAATGTGCTTAAGTTCTAGAAGAGCAAGGGGGCCAAGTGGCTGGCTGAGGGGTAGGGAATGCAGAACAGGTGAGAGAGGCAGAGAGGGCCAGATCACCTGGGGGCAAGTACAGAATCACAGACGAAGGAGCAAGAGAGACAAGAGCATGCACATGGATGAAGGCTGGAAAGGAAGGCACATTCACAAGCCTGAACTCCTTCTTAGGCTGATAAGTGGACTTACGTGGGGGCACCAGGAGAGAAGCAGACCATCTGCAAGGGGCTCCTGTAGAGAGCATACAAGCTCTGCACTTCACATGACCATTTTCAATGTCTCCTCCATCCCTTCCCGACAGTAAGAACATGATGAAATTCAGTGGGACAGAAAGCCACATTCTGAAACACAATAATCATCCAAATTGCTATAGGAGGAAGCTATAGCATGGCTTCATTGTCACCAGCCTCTGTTGTGAGAGGCTCAATATTGTAATGCCAGAGTCACCAACTGAGGGTGTGAAGAGGAGGGAGGAGAGTGCCAATCTCAGAAGCTCGACATGGGCACCTCTGCCGGATTTGATTGAAAGTGAGCTGGCAAGTGAAGGAAAAAATGAAAATCCTTGACCAGTGAGGTTACTTACTGGTTCATTCTGGATCCTGAAAATTCAAGGTTGGTTAAGGTAGCTTTAAGAAAAGGAAATTTTCTTATTATTCCAATAAAGTAATCAAGAATTAAGCCGACGTTTAAATTTCACAAAGGTAGTGCTCATACATTGATTCATACATTGACTCAACAAATATTTACTAAGTGCCTGCCATGTGACACTGTCCTAAACATAGGTTAGAACAGCAAACAAAACATAAAAACTTCTGCCTGCATCACACTTCCTCTGCATTTCTCCACTGTGTCTAAAAATGATGAAAATAGTTAACATTTATTGAGCACTTACTATGTGCCAAGTACTGTTCTAAGTACTTTATATGTATTAATTCATTTACTCCTCAGAGCTGTTCTATGAAGTAGGTACTAGCATTATCCCCATTTCACAGATGAGAAAAATAACAGAGAGGTTGAGTAACTTGCCTAAGGCCATGCAGCCAGTCAATGGCAGAACCATTATTTGAACCCAGGCAGTCTGAGCCCAGAGCCCAGACTCCTAAATGTTATGTTTTTACTATTGCAGGAAATCAATAAACACTGAAATGACTATGATAAAAAGTATAGTACAAACACAGTAAAATAGTCCAAATTTAAATAAATGGCTAAGAGAAAGATCAGTTTAAATTATGACAAACCTATGAGTTACTTAGAAACTGCACTTTTATTACCTGTAAATACATACTGATACTAGGGCTATTCTGTAATATACTAACAAGCAGAGGTCTGTACTGCTTGTTGTGATGAACACTTAAAATTAGATTCCAACTCAAGTGCCCTATAGCTAATAACTAACACTTAATGTCCTTAAAATAATTTTTTATTCTCTTAAGCAGGCTAAGCAGTTGCCATTGTAATTTTATTGATTTTACTCTTTTGTTCAAAAATCTTCACTCTCAGTCTAGATTAAAGTAACCTAAATGAATAAGGTTTCATTGTGTTTCAAAGTCAACTGATCTTAAATATTGCTGGACTCGTCATCGGTGTTCAACAATATACCAGTTCTCCTCTTCCGTGTGTGGTAGGATTTTACTCTTCTCTGAATGAGGTAGGGATTGGGCAGTAAAACATGAGTGGCAGGGACATGTGCCACTTCTGAGCTGAAGCCTTTAAATGCCAGTGTCTAATTTACCACTCCCCCTTTTACCTGCCTCAGTGATCATGGAAGCCAGGGGACTTCTGGATGTCTGGCAGAACCCTCATAGATCTGAGGTGGACCCATAGCACAGTGAAGAAACCAGCCATTGTTTTAAACTACTGAGATTGTGGGGTTGTTTGTTATTAGTACAACCTAACAGATACAAATGCCAACCCTCCACAGTCTAGGTGAAAAAGAAAATGAATAAAGAATCTATGCAGCCAATTAGAAAGAAAATAGAAACAAACATTAATTGGCCATTATGATATTTTAAATATTTACATGTTATCACACCTAATCTTCTTGGTATTGGCAATACTGAGAAGTAGGTATTATTTCCATTTTATTTCTATGGAAACTGATGTTCAGAATTGCTAGTAAGTGACAGAGATGAGTTTCCAACCCAGGCTTGTCTGAATCTTGTGATTATACTATGTTGTCTATAAAAAGCATATGGCCCTTACTCTAAGGGCCAAACATAGGAACACTAGGAGGGAAAGGCATTCAGTCACTGAGTCATTCTCCAAAAGGGATAAGATGCTTACTATGTGTCAGGCATTGTGCTAGGAATCTCAGAGTGAACAAGACAGTTCTGTTGATGAGCTGACAATCTAGTGTGGGCAACAGACAAGTAAAGTGGCAATTTCATTATGGTGTGATAAGAGCCATTTGACTAGGGTAAGGATGGGTTTGGACTTAAGAGTACACTCAAAGGAATGGAAGAAAGAAAAAATGAAAAAAAAAAAAGCAGAGAAAGGAAAGCTAGGAAATAAATGAGGAATAATGGCCAAATAAAGAAGCACCATCAACGTCATCATCTCTTCCTGTCCAGATTTGCACACATTTTATAAGAATATGCCATATGTTTCACCCTGGCACACATAACTCTGGTGGCATGCTGCCACTGGCTGGTGACATCAAAGTCACCTGTGAAAACCAAGAGAAGCTCTGCTCTGTTAACAGCAGTCCCCAGCCCAGCTGGCTTAGGAATTCAAACCCAAGCAGGGAGCCTACATTCCCTCTAGGGCAGCTGGCACCCCCAACTCAGGAGGACAGAAGGGCAATTTGCTTGCTAGTCTTCCCTGCTGGGCTACGACTCTTGGTCACATTTATCAGAACTTTACTATGCCTGACCTGCGAGCTACTCAATAAATGTTGATTGGTTGCCTGATAGAATGAACAGCCATTGGGGTGGAAAGGTGCCTAAGGAACCTCAGGTACTGTAAAGCATCAAGAGGCCTGAGCCCCTTTAAAACCCAGCCAAGGACCCCAGAATGGCTGGGGCTTGTTCCGACTACACTCAGCATGTATTAATAGATCTCCATTCTCAGTTTCACAGGGAGATCCCTCCCACATGGAAATTAAGAAATAAATGGCTCTCCTGAGTGGAAATGTCAGAGTAGGGGCTGCTAGGTCACAATGTAGGACCATGTGAACTAGAGAGACAAGTAAGTCCCACATTAGAAATTAAAGGCACAGTCTGTATCTGGGCAGTTTGACAATCTAACTATAGAAGGGTTAATGCATAAGGTAGATTAGAAGATGACCTGGGAGGACTCTTGTAATCTGAGGATTCCAATTGCAGCTAGAAAGAGGAATGTAGCTGAAATGACAGGAAACACGAACCATTGCTCGTAAGTTCGGATTTCAGAAGGGTACCCCTGTGTCCCTATTAAACTGATTTTTCTGAGGGCTCGGCCAGGGAACAATCTGTTTTGTGGTAATGTGCAAAGGGACTTCTTGTTGTAGGACTAAGCACTTATAGGAGAAGACACAAACTGATAGAAAGTGCGGAAGGGACAAGCGTTTTAAGGTAGAAAGAGTAGACACCACCCTGTGGGAGTAGGAATGAGCATGTTCTTTAGGGAAGGACTGGTTAAGACCCTTGGGCACGCTCTTTCCACTGTTAGAAATGCCCTTCTGATCCTGTGCCTGGTAAACTCTCCTTCTCTCTGATATACCAGCTCAGATGTCCCCTTTCCCATGACACCTCCCTTGATTCCCCCTGGTCCTAGATAGCAGTTTTACAGCCTAAGTTCTGAGACCCTCTATCCAAGCCATAAAAAACCGTGCTAAATCCTGGCATTTTTTTTTTCCTGCAGAAGAGAAGGTAGCCTCACACCCCTTTTCAACACAGTTCCAGAAAGATCTTTTCAGCTGACAAAATTAATTAAGCACATATTAATTGAATACCTACTATGCAGCATGTAGTTTCTAGGGGATGTAATGGTGAACAAGACAACATACATACCTGTTTCATGGCTCTTACATTCTAGCTGAGGAGACAGATAATGAACAAATAGATATGTAAGTAAATGTTAGAACGTAATAAGTACTAAAAATATAAACAAAGCAGTGCATGGCAGAGAGGGTGATAGCTTTTCTGACATTCATTTCTGCTTCTTTTGGTGGGTCTTTCTATATAACAGAGGCTGGAAAACTAAGCACTCAACTTCTTGGACTCCTTGCCCAGAAGCTGAGATGCTCCCTTGGTAGTCTTAAGAAGATCCCAGAAATACAATGTTGAATTATTACCCCACTGTGTTAAACCTAACTGTCTTCATCATTGGACAGCGAGTATTGGGAAGCCAGACACTCACTCCGGTTCACTTATCTGGCACATAGAAGGCACATGCCAAATGCTTCTTGAATGAATGGCTCCATCTGAAACAGACTGCCTAGCTTAAACAGAGGGCCTGCCCTGATAGGGATGAGGGAAATTTACAAAGTTAGGATGTGGGCACAAGTTACCCACTGCACAGTGCACGCTAAGAGGCCATGTGAATACTACAGGTTGAGTATCCTTTATCCAAAATGCTTAGGACCAGAAGTGTTTCAGATTTAAGATGTTTTGATTTGGGTTTTGGAATGTTTGCATGATACTTACTGGTTGAGCATCCTTAATCTGAAACTCCGAAATCTGAAATGCTCCAATGAGCATTTCTTTTGAGTATTACGCCAGAGCTCAAAATGTTTCAGATTTTGGAGCATATTGAATTTAGGTTTGGGATGTTCAACCTGTTTATACTAATTAAAGAGAAGCTACTGCTGATTCTTTTGATTCTTTCGCAGGGCCAAGAGTTTGATGAAAATGGTATATGAGAGGAAAGATTTTTCTAGTGTCTATGTGTGGTAGGATTGGAGTATACAGAAAGTGGAGGAAAAGAACTAAAATCTTGACTCTAGATGGTAGAAAGTTGGTTGCCAAAGAAAAAGGAAAAGAGCGGGCAGAAGCTACAGAATATTTGGCAAAAGATTAGCTTTTTAGTTTTTAGCCAAGGGACGAGGGGGAGAGTGGGTTGTGGGACATAATGGAGAAGTTGGAAAGCGTGTGCTAGTTTGAAAGAAGCTGAGAGTTCTGATTCCAGCACCAATGTCATGCTAGAGGAACTGGGAGCTGATCTGGACAGATGTGACTATCTTAGCTGGAAGTGCTAACTTAGGAGAGGTAGAAATCATGTGGCTGTTAGGAGCAAGGGCCAGGGAGCCAGGGAGACTGTTATGAGTCCTATTCTGCCATTCATTAGTTGTGGGGGCCTGAGCAAGTTACCTGACTTCTCTGGGCTTCATAAATTCAATATGGGTGATAAAAGTACCTCCTTCATAGGGTTGTTGGGGGAATAAATGAGTTACTATATGGAAAGCCCTTGAAACAGTGCCTGACACTGAGAGAAAGGCAACTTTGTTAAAGTTACCTTTACGTAGCACTCTCAATGAATGACATCTCAGGAGAAGTACAGAAGGGAGAGGGACTAAGGTCCAGGGAGAAAGTATTTCACTCCACTTAATATAACTCAAAACAAGTGGGCTAGCAGTGGCTTGGCCTTGGAAATATTCTGAGCATTTTGATATGAGAATATTCCTCATCAAAATGGGATTTGCCTATATAGGAAAGCTTATAGATAGCTAAGGATATGACCTACATAAATCTGCCATGGAAAGTAAAAGCAAAAAAAAAAAAAAGTCATTAAGCACAAGGGAATTTGGTACTATCTGAATTTGACTTTACCTTGATACTACTAAATAAAATCTCCTAAAATGGTAAAAAATAATTTAAACAAAACAAAGGTATGGGAGTAGCCCAGTGATTCAAGATGGTATGCCTGACACAAGAAGGCCAGCTGCAGCCCCCAGCTTCTCTGGCACTAGTGTCAAGAGTATGCCTTACGGAATGTGCTGAATTCCAAACATCCCATATTAAAGAAACTGTCAGTAACTCATGCCTTAAACAAAACAAAACAAAACAAAAACCCTGTTAAAGATAGGCATTAAGCTTATGCTAGGTATATGTTTTAGTTTGTTCTGTGCTGCTATAACAGAATATTTCAGACTGGGTAATTAATAAAGAACATAAATTTACTTCCTCACAGTAAATTTATGGATGTTGGAAAGTCAGTGTCAAAGTGCCAGGTGAGGGCCTTCTTGCTGCATCTTCACAGGGCGGAACCAGGTGTAGCTTCTCTTTAATTGATACATAGTATTAATCTGGCCTTCAAGCACTCACCATGCAGTGAGTAACTTGTGCCCATATCCTAACTTTGTGAATTTCCCTTATCCCTAACAGGAAGGGCAAGAGAAAACCAACCCCCTCCATAGAGCCCCTTTATAAGGGCACTTAATCCTCATTCATAGGGGAGGAGCTTTGTTGGTCTAATCACATCTTAAAGACCCCACCCCTTAATACTATCTTATTGGCAACACTTGAATTTTGGAGGGGACACATTCAAAGCAAACCCTAGCATATTAGGCTGACATGAAGAGAGACCCTGAGCTCACCATGCAGTGGCTCTGTATGACCCATCTTGGCTTCCTTCTTCTTCTCCCAACCCTTCAATGTGCCTAAAATAGAACCATGTGGGAGGGCTGAATTCAGACACATGGTATAGCTTTATTTTTAGCCCATTGAAAACATTTGTTTACCAAACAATCACATGAAATGAAAGCCTAACTACAAGAGCTCCAGGATGTCAAAACGTTAAAAGTACAAACAATTATTTAGCAGATAAACCCTTAGAAACTGACAAGGATAATGAGCACTAAAAATATTCTTAATGGGCCTTATTGAATGATAGATAACACTTGTAATTTTAAACACATTCTGTCTCTTTTAGTTGTATCTGGATTAATATAATTATATCATATGACCTCTCAATATTTATTTTAGTCATTGTGGACTAAGACAGAATTCTCTTGTTTCTTTATTCATACAAATTATGTATTACTGCTTATCTCATTTGTCAAAAGATTTCCATACTGCAGCAATGTTATTGAGTTCTATACCAAAAGGTCTCTGGTTGTGGGAGAAGACATTGAAATTATATTGCTTTTATAACAATCATGTCTTAGAAATGTTAAGTTCCTTCTTATGCCCAAATATCTGGGACTTAAGAGAAGAACCATGACAAGTAGGGTTAAAAGCACTAAAGGAAGAGACCATAAGACAGAAAAAGATAATAGCTAACTATATTATTCAGTTCTTTAGGGCCCATGCCAGAGAACTATGCAACACTGTAAAGAGATAGATGTCATGACTCTTTTATTTAAAAGATTGAATTACCTATGTCTGTTGTTCTAATGACAAATTTATCATCTAAATTTTGCTCTCAAGGACAAAACTGCCTGGTCTCTCTTTTCACATGTTTAACATAATAGATACTCTATTTCAACTTTTGAATTTAGTTTTAAATATATTTCACTAAAGTGCCTGGGCACTGTTGCCTAATGCTTGATCAGAGACATCCCTCTGAGGAGAGCTATAGGTAGGTGAAGTAACCTCCAGGTTAACTGGTGGAAGGAGAAGGTGGCCTCCTTCTGAAGTCCCCTCCCTGGAGTCATTAAATGTCTTTGAGCTACTCAGAGATAATCAAACCTTCCATGTCCACCTAGCTGCAGATATTTCTTGACCAACTCCTGTATCAATAAGTAAAGACTAAATTAATAATATGGAGTAATATGCAGTCACTAAAAAAGCTCTATAGAGTTATCTGAAAATAACTAAGACATATTAAGTGGAAGAAGCAAGCTGTGGAACAATATGCAGAATATTATGTCATAATGCTTTAAAAAGCTCTATATACTTCTAAGCATTTCTTTGCAGATAAATTTGTATGTGAATACTTACAAAAGAATGTAGAAGACTACATCAAAACTGATGAAAGGGGTTACATATGGAAAGGGGTGAAATTAGAAAAAGAGATCTCAAGAGGGACTTGTGCTTTTATCTCTATTGTTTAAATTTCATTCGAGATCACATTTGTACGCTATAAGTATTATGAATCTTATTTAATTATACATTTAAATTATTTTTCTTTAGAGAACTAAAGGCACAGCCCAGAAAATCTGGTTGGAATGCCTTGTTTTTATATCCCCAGCCCACACTTAAGATTTTCTCTCCCCAAATCCTCTCCCCCTCAACACATATATTTTAACTTAGTCTGGTAAAATAATTCCATATCATTGTCATGGCAATGAGTATGAGGATGTTAACACTGACCTTTTTACAGATGTTTCTTTTTACATTAATACTTAGTGTTCATCCATGGAAAAATGAGTTGTACTTCTGCTAATGTCAAGAGCAAGACTCAAATTCAAAAAACATCACCACTACCAATAAACAAAACCAAAGGGAAAGGATTCCTTATCAGCAGACAGTTACAGCTCCCACTAGGACACTGCCTTCTCAGCGGCTTCAGTTATCAGATATTCCTGGACATACTTTCCAAGCCATGAAAAATAACGTAAGTTTCAAATGGGATGATTATTTTACTGACTTTAAATTTAATTCTCTTTTTCTTTCTCTAACCTTTCAGTTACAGAAAGACTCATGAGAATTTTAACATTACTTTCTCTTTTTTCAAGAAGGAATAATGAGTTTGGGATTTATACATCGAACATTTTGGGGGGTTATATTCTTTTCTTTTCCCTAAATTAACTGATTTTAAAAAGCAAATGCTGCATCCTTTTAAAATAATCTTTTAACTTTTTTAGTTTTAGGAGAAAATAAAACCACGTGCATTTGGAATAAGTTACTATCATGGAAAAATGAAATAGGTTATTTGCAAAAAATTGAGACAATAAGACTCTTGCTTCAAAAGCATAGAAAATTATCACAGGTGTCTAATGAATCTCTTGGCATGGTACTAGGGATCTGCATTTTTAATACCACAGTTAGTTCTGATGGTTTGCCAGCTATGTTTTCCTTCTTGGTATAAAATGCATTTTCTAAAGCAGTGATGATCAGCCGTGAACATCACAGGTTTATCTCAGTATGCCAAAAAGATCCTTAAGATCTCATAGGAAAAGATACTAAAATTTTCCATTTAAAAAATAAATATATTCCATTGAGTACTTTCAGAAGGATAGGAAATGGCATGTTTCAAAATTACCAAAGTATTCTTACTCTAAAAATGTTAGGAATATTTGCCCTTTACTTCTAAAAAAAAAAAGTTTGATGAAAATACCTAAAATTCAGAGTTCCTTCCTAAGCAAAGAGAAAGGAGTATCAGAGTTCTCAAGAATTTTTCTATAATTAGGAATAAAAATGACTTATCATCATAACAACTAAGATTAGGGTCATAAACAATCACTATGTTTTCATCTCCTTAACCAAAAATATTAATTATGTTTCTGTAGTTTACCATAATAAAGCCACTTATTTTAATTTCTAGAAAATCTTAAGAGTTAAAAGAAATAGGCTCTCATCTTCTAAAAATCCTCATTTACCAGGATTGGAACCTCCTAGAACAAAGGATTAGCATTATTACTATTCAGGACTCAGGGATTGTTTTTCTTTGAGTCTTAGGTACTTATGGTTGGAAAGCTGGGAGGATCAGGAAAGTAGACATCAGAAGAAAAGGGTAATAATCTTTGGAATGAAATTGGTTGGGCATGTCAACCTCAGCAGGCTCGATGGCACTGTCCTATTCTATTTTTGCATCTCTGTCCTGCTGACAGTTTCCAGCCCATGCAGGCTGCTCACTGTGCCCTGGTGCATGTGAGCGCTTTCATTCAGGCCATCTCAGGGACTCAGCTGGCAGAGCTGAGTTGGCTCCTGCACTGTTCTTACAGGCTTTCTTCTCCCTAATTACATATATTTGATCACTCAGCTAGAAAAAAGTCTTGGCAAACTGCACTACAATAATCATTTCTCCCTTCAGCTCACCATCAAGAAAAATATCTGTCATGATGAACTCAAGATTTGTTGAAGGATGGCCATTCGGAAAGAGCTTTCCATTCACGGGGAAACTGACAGACAGAAGCCAGAAGTCATTTCATTATTTAGAGCGAGCTCCGGCCTTCTTAGGCTTATGGCAGTTGAAACTCAGGTTCCATCAGGCATTAGTATTGTAAAAATACCAATTCTCTACAAATTGATCTAGCAATTCAGTACAATTTCAGTGAAAATCACAAAGTGAAGTGTGTATGTATAATTTTACAAATTGATTCTAAGACACCTATGCGAGAGCATATGGTTAAGAATAACAATGAAAAATTTGAAGAAGAACAGACTCATTATACATATATAGTAATTAAGACAGGGTGGTATTGGCACAGGGATAGACACATTTAGATGAATGAAACAAAGCAGAGGGCCCACAAACAGTTCCACGCACATATGGAAACTTGATATACTACCAAGATGGCACTGAAATTCAGTAGGGGCAAGGATGAACTACTTAGCAAATGGTGTTTGCAAAAAAACAATATAAAATTTTATCCCTAGATTACAAATTTCATGGAAAAAAATACAGGTGTACTAAATGTGAAAAGGCCAAAACTTTAAAATTAAAAAAAAAATTGAAAGATACCATGAACAGAGTGAAAAGCTAAGCCTTAAGCTGGTATAAGGTATTTGTAACATAAAACCAACAAAGGATTACATAAGTAAACAAAAGAAATCAATAAGAAAATCAATTGGAAAAATACAAACAACCAAGTAGAAAAATAGGCCAAAAAAAAAAAAAAAGGCAAATCCTAGAAGAAATCATGTGAATCACAAAAAATCACGTACAAAAAATTCTTTACACAGGATCAGGGAAGAGAGAATGACACAAATTTAAAGGTATGATACTACCCAAATCCATACGGGATACAGCGGAGGCTGGAACCCTGAGGTGGGAGAGTGTAGTGTTGTAAATAAAATAGAGGGATCAAATGAGATAAAGGCTATTACATGCCTGGAACACAGCAAGTGCTCTGTTAATGCGCTTTCTCTTCCCTCTTTTGTCCCCCTGGCACATGGCTCTTAATCCGCAGAGCCACAGCTTTCCCAGCACTCTGACAAACGTCCATGAGCCCCCAAAGACTGGGAAGTAATGATGATGCAGCTGCGGCACCATAGAAGAAACAAGTGATTTCAGTCAAAGGGCCTGGACTCATGAGCCGGCAACTTTGGACAGATTCTTGGACTCTTAGCTTCAGTTTCTGCTTCTGTAAAGGGAGATAACTACAGTGACCTTCAGGTTATCTTGAAGATGCCAATGAGCTAGTGAAAATGCAATTCAATCTGTACAGAACTAAACAAATGTAAGTCAGTGCTAATATTCTGTTCCTAGTGGGGACATGCCAAGTCTCTTTACTGCAACCAGTGGTTCACATGTGGAAATACTGTGCTAATTTCCAACTCCTACTTATATATATGATTTGTTAACTCTGGAGGATGCAGCCATCAGCATAAGCAACCAACAGAAGAACACGCTGGATCCTCTCCTTTTCCTGACAGTGTGTAGTCTTCATGGGGGTGGACAGGCTAGATTTAAAACGATGGGCGGATTGATTATTTTTCCGCATCTATTTCCAGGGTTGTAATGTATATTCTCTTTCTCCCACATCCCGCCTTCTATTTTCTTCTCCCTACACAGGCTCTTTTAATACAAATTAATTAAAAGCAGGCATCTTAAGAGGTGGCTTAAGAAGACTCCTGCATCATCATAGGGAGTTAAAATTCTGAGCAAAAAGCCTTCTGGAGGAGAAGCATAGGACAGGCAGCCCCAAGACTGGACTGGATAGATGTTGCCGAGCCACCAACTCTCTGAGGGACCTGAGACAAAGCCAGGTGACCTCACCAGTGCTCCATGTTCTCACCATAAGTTCTATAGGACACTCAAATATTCTCAGGACATCAGTTTACTATACACATGCACACACACATATTTTACATTTCATTCAAAGGGTAAAACATAGACTCCTTTTGTTCTATAAACCTACAAACATGTCTGAGCATTTTTTACATAAATATTTCACATAAATATTTTACATGAATACTTCGACTTATAAGTCCATATTTTAACAATGGCATCTTTTCCAATGTGTACATTATGGAAGTGTGGTTGGGGTGTACAGCCTAGGAGCTCAGGGACTGCACAGGCCTGTTCTTTATGGATGCATTGCATTCATCTCCCACAGCCATTTGTAGCTTCAGCTGTTTCTGAAAGCAGCCACTTTCCCTTTTGATGTCTGAGGTTCATTATTTTCATTTTTGACTTAACCAACAGGTGTTCTCTCTTGAACTCTTTCCTACATGAGCTGTCTTGCCTCAGGGTTCCCACGGACAGGAGAGTTTTTCCTACAGTGTTACTGAGAGGCACAGAGAAATCAGTTCCTCCTGGTCCACTGGCTCCGCTCTCAGCACTGCAGTCTCTTGTGACCACGCTGAAGTCTCAACGTTTCCCCCTTCTGAGAACATGCAGGGACAGAAGGATGAACCACAAGGGCCAGATCTAATGCTCCAGGAAAACAATGAAAGAACAATTTTCCATCCTCTTATTTAGGGCTTAAGTAAGCCAGGCCTGTAACACCAAACTGCGAGAGTGCACAAGATGTTTTTGAACCTTGGTGCAGAATCCAGAAAGAAGTGCAGCCTCTGGTGACAGGGTCTTGGGCTAGCCATGTGAAGCCTGGCTTTATGTCAGGCCTCTCAAATGTGCTGCACAAACCTACCTGCAGGTCTACTCTAGGCAGAAGGGGTGGACCGATGGCACCAACAAACACATCTGTACACACAACAGTGCAGCAGACACTTGTGGATGGGGTATGAGACAAGATGAAGATGCCCTCAATTAAATCTGAGGACAAAAGAAGACTGCCCAGAGAGTGGCACTAGCATGGCAACAAAATATTTCAAAATATTAATGGGTTTTACATACACGCATAAAATCACATTTTTCTGACCTTATAACACATTTCAGTCATGTAGGTATTGAGTTTGTAATGCTTGTGGATACTTGAAAAATTGAAAGAGGCAAAGTTAGACTTCTTGTCCCCAAGACTGGAAATATGTCCCTTTGTTGGGAGTTGGGTGGTGTTGAATGCAGTTGGGGTGGAAGGAGAGGAGAGCTAATGGGAAAACAAAGAATAAGTTAACGTTCTACATTCCTGAGAAAAGGGGCCCTGCCCCCTAGCCATCTCTGCAGCAAAGCCCTGGTGGAGAGAGAGAGAATGCTCAGACATGTTTGTAGGTTTACAGAACAAAGGGAATCTATGTTTTACCCTTTGAATGAAATACAGGAAAGCAAAATACCTAGAGCAGAAATGGCTGTGTGACATGTCAGACAAGGTCATAGAGTTTTCCATGGCCCTGCACTGCCCGTGGCTCATGTGGCATGACTGTAGGTGAAACCCAGAATGGACTCTCAAGGTGCCCTGGGCTCCCTTCCTCAATGGCTGAAGAAGGCTTCTCTTGACCTAATGGAGCTTAAAGAGACTTGGGGATATAGTGAACTAGACCCCAGAAGCCTTACAAACAGGAACTAGGGGGCGCCCACCAGGACCTTGTGGACTGACAGTGGAGGCTCAATGAGACAAAATGTGTCATGGAGATGCCTTCAGGACAGACAGCATTCGGGAACAGATACCAGCTCCTTACAGTCTTGGCCTCCAGATTAGACATGGCCCTGGAAAAAGCTGATGGGGGGCCTGGAATTACCAGACAGCAATTCCGTTCCCCCACTTAGTGGAATGGGAGCACAACATGTAAATTAAAGGAATTAGAGAAAAACACTTAAAGTTGCATTTGTTATACACCCGAACATTTATCCTGAGACTGATGCCCACTACACTGGTAAAATCAACCCATAATAGATGTGTTTAGTTTGGGACTAACATACTCTAAGGGGTGGCTTTGATTGATTGATTGATTCATTCATTCATTCTCTCCCTCCCTTCCTTCCTCCCTGACTCACCAAAGAGCCAGCCATTCTGCTGAGTATTAGCAATGTTTTTCTTTAAAAAACTCCAAACACCTATTTCCTGCCCTCAAGATTTAGAAGTTTGGCTAAGACACGGAGAAGCATAGAGAGGCAGAAACAGAAACACTGACAACTAAATCTAATGCAACATGGTAAGGTCTATAACCAACATGCATACTACATTGTCTAAGAGCACAGAAGAAGGCTTGTTAACCTGAGACTGGGAAATCTTTGAAAACTGACAACTCCAATCTAGCCAACCAGTACCCTTAGAAAGACTAACTTACGATTGGAAAGCTGTAATCGACTCAATTGTATTGAAAATTTGGGGGGATGTGTTGTGGCAGAAGCATCATCTGCATACTGACTATCTGTAGGATCCACCTAATTTTCCAGCCCCCTAGCAGTTAGGAGAAGTCATGTGATTAGTTCTTGTCAAGAGTCTGTAAGAAGTGATACTCCAAAAGCTTACACAAGACCCTCCAGCTCAGCTCTTCTTTCCCCACCATAGTTTCTGCGGAGACCTCAAGATGGTGCAGCTTTGAGCTGTCTGAGCCTCCATCAGCCTGGATCTTTGAGAAAATATATGAAACACAAACCTCACTGAGCCATACTGAACATGTAAAATCAGCAAGAAATAAAGTCTTAATTGAATTAAGTCCTTGAACTTTTTGGGTTAATTTGTTATTGCAGCAAAACTTAATGGCGATAGAGGATTAAAAAAGGGAGCTGGATTACAAAAATGCATTTCAACACTGTGCAGAGGAGAAGGCGCTCTACCCCTAGGTGATCAGTATCTTAAGAACAAAGAGATGATGGAGTGGCAGGCCACAGAGTGATATCTGTACACGGAGACAGTACCTAGAGATGAGCTCGGATGCCAGGTTGGTAAGAGAAGCCTGGACTAGAGGCAGAAGACAGGAGGAAAGCAGGAAAGCCACACTTCTACTTTCTCTCTGTTCGTCTGTCTGAGTAGTAGCCCAAAGCCACTCCCTACCATATCCCCTCTCACCTCCCCATCCCCTCTCACACCCCCATCCCCTCTCACACCCCCATCCCCTCTCACACCCCCATCCCCTCTCACACCTCTGCCCCAAATGGTCCCACGTGAGGCCCAGACAGTAACACACCACCATCAGGCATCTTTCTGGGGGACAATCTAAAGGCAGCTGCCCTCCTCTCTGCAGGCCCCTGCGGTCTGCTCCAAGGGAATGAATAGCTTCAGACTTGGCACCTTAGAAAGGCCGACAGCTCCTGAGAGAGAAAGCAAGTAAGTTCAACAAGGCCAGTTTAATTTTACTCCAGAAAAAAGTTTATCTTCTCTCCCACAAATAGTAAACATAAGCTTTAAAGTGTTTCCATTATTACTGCAATAGTTAATTTTAAAATTTTAATTTCTTTTGAAATAGGCAGTAATCGCATATAGGCAACATATAGGTGACCCCAGCAGCATGGAGCTGCTGCACGGATTGCTGAAGGCCCCTTTCTTTCCTGATACATATCTCATGATTTAGTGTGGAACAGAAAGGTTTACAGCATTACAATCTCTTAGAGATAAGGGGACACATGTTGGAAACAGGTCCATTAGAAAAATGATGATCCTTTCACTCCCTAAATGTCACTTACCTTCTCCCCCACCTTTTCCCAGATAAAAATAGAAATCTTCATGTGACTGAACCATTCCCTGGGAAAGTCACCAAACAGAAGGGAACTAGTGATAAAATGAATGCTAACATCTTGAAATCTAGCAAAAGTATCTTTTTAGTAGCCACAGATAGCAGAAAAGTTTATAACTTTAAAATGTCCCATAGGCCCAGCAACTTTTTCTGCTGGGTAGGGTGAATATGAAGGCTCGTTGGAAAAGTAACAACAAACGAATAACAGTAACAACAACTACAACACCTAGATGGCTCCATTATCTGAGTATTTACAGAGTGCCTGGTAGTACTCGGTGCATTACCTTCCTCAGTCCTCACAGTGAGCCCTTGGGGGAGTTACTATCATTGCCTCCACATGGCAAATGAAACACTCTAAAAGCAGCCATTTAACTACAGTAGTTTCCAACTATAGAGTAAAGAATGTGTATCTAGGTTAATTTGCTTTATAACCTATAGACCTGGTGTCAGTTTATGCCAATGACTGTGACTTGGACTAACATGGGATAGCCAGCCTCAAGTAGACCAAAAAGGGAAGGGACCTCTACTATGTCTACAAGATAGACAAGTTCACAGACAGCGCTGGACACCAACCCTGCCAGCTATGAATATTCCTGATCTAGGAATAAAGAAACAAGCTCAGGGAGGTTAGATCGCTCTCTAAAGTCATGCAGCCCCTGAAGGTGGTGTCAAGGGGAGTCAAAGCATTTCTTTAGCAGCGCCCTGTGAATTCAGTTTCCTTATTCAGGAGACAGGGATTGTGAGGAATGAATGAGAAGATGAACCTGGAACTGCTTTGTCAAGTGTCAAGGGCTGCACAAGTGTGCAGAGGATGGTGGTAAAATCCCAGGAGAATTAATCATCAAGAAGATAATTACCAATGGACTTATATTAGAGTTTATCCAGAAAAACTACTTCATCCAAGCCAACAACAATGCCAGGACAGCGCTGAAATGAAAAGGCTGGGCAGGAATATTTGATAAATAATAAGATTAGCAGTGTACAATAAAGGACAGATGGGCACTTGTTGATTCTTGTTTGGTCAAACACCATTTTATAGTGGAGTGGCTGAGACCATGGACTCCTGGGCCAGGCTGCCTGGGTTCAAATCCTGGTTCTGCCACCTACTAGCTATGTAACTGTGGGTGAGCTGCCTTACCTTTCTGTGCCTCTGCTCCCTCATGGCAGATGGGGACATTCCAAGTACTCATGGCATGGGGTTGCTGTGACATTCACAGGCAGCACTGGGAGCAGTGCCTGGCATAGAGGGCTGCCATCTAAGCACGAGCTGCTCCCACATCCATTTTCCATTCTTGACAGTTAACTTGCTTTCTGTCACCACAACCTCCTCTTCGGTGGCAGGTTGTCCCCAAGTCTTTGGTCTCTCACCTGCCTGTGGAGGACCGGGCTTGATGGGTGGGAAGCAGGCCCCATACCAGGCCAGTCTGAGTGCCTGTATTCTTCTATCAAGTATGTCTTTAGCCTCATCTTCCCATCTTCCTCAAATCTGTGGAAGGTGAGGAAGATGATAGAAGATTACAGGCACTCAGTTCCAAAGATGGAATGCCACTGGAAGGTGAGGAAGTCGGGCGGGTGGCTACAATCCAGCTCCCTTGGGAATTCACGGTTGTAATCTTAACTTGAAAATATTCAGTTGGGCCAAATGAAATTGCTGTTTTGGTAGGTCAAAAATGGCTGAAAAGCAGGAATTTCATATTCTGCCACCTAATCCACATGGGCAAACAGATCAAAAGCTCAGAAAAGCAGCAAGAGAAAGGAAAAAGCAGTCTAGGAAAAATCATAAAGGGTGAGTCCAGAGAAAAGTAAATAAAATAACCATGGCTTACACAGCTGCATCAGAATCAAAGAAATGCATAAATTAAGTCCAGGATCTAATCATGTCCTTTAGCACAAACATTAGCTCAAGGAGCTGGTGGTTTTGCAGATGTACACATCTGACTAAAAAGTGGGAAGAGGAGGGATTCTTCCAGGTCATAAAAGAGACATGGAAGAGGCTCTGTCCTCCCTCAAGAAGTGGCTCCTATCTGTACGAGTACACACTCCTCTTTCATCTGTTGCTTTTCCTCCCTTTCCTTTTGATCCACAAAAGAGAACCTCCACCCACCCCTCCTGCTCCTGACGTCAAGCCGTCTCCCACACAGTACCCCATTCTTGAGACTTTCCTTACTCCATCTGGCGGCTACTTTCCTCCCACCTTCGAGCTTCACCTTTGTCCTCTCTCCCACAAGGGCAGCCCTGTTTAGGAGGAAATAGAGAGCAGACAGGGGCTCAGCTGTCCACAGTGGGCAGCTGGGGTTCCAGGATGCTCCCTTTATACTTGCATTGGACAGGAGAGCTTAGGGCAGTGGGTTTTCAGAACTGTTTTCTGTTCAGTGCTAAGAGCAAGAGGTCATCCCAGCATCCTTCTCTTCCAGCACACCTTTGGTCTTCTTGCTACTAATTTTGCTGAGTCCCATTTCCCAGAAGAAAGAGAAAGACTATAATATAAGAAACAGATCTCACAGCCTCCATGTGAAACAATGATTATTATTGCTAATATTTATTAAATGAGTACTAATGTGGTAGACCCTATGGTAAGCCCTTCATGTCTTCTGTAACATTTAACTTCTCACAATGGCTCTATAAAATAGGTGCTGTGCCTAGCGTCAGTTTTCATGTGTGGGAACTGAGGCACAGAGGGGTTAAGTGATTTGTTTCAGGGAACACCACTGGTAAGTAACAGATCTAGAAGTCCAACCAAGCAGTTGAACACCAGAGCCTCTGCTCTTAGCCTTACTCTAAATACCTCTGAAAATTGGCTTTGTGTTAACATAACCTGATAGGACATTCATAAAAAGACCCCGGCAGCAGATTCTACCTCAGCAATGTGGAACAGAAAAAATAATGTATTTATACACAGAGAAATAAAAGAAAATAGCTTTTCCATGATGACTTTGGGACAAAGACAGTGGTCGGTAATAATGATTTGGGGCTGAGAAAAATATCCCTTGTGTGCCCAAGTTAGCATGCTCTAATTGAAGGAAAGGCAGCTACTTGGCTGTGGGAATACTTCCTAAGGACAGAAGATAATCCCTTACATTAACCTGGTGTCCCACAGTAGGCTGAGATACCTATTGCTGTGGTCAGCAACACCATGGAGGCTTCACTGTGGGACTTCAGATTTGTTGGTGAAGAGAAAGCTATGGGGGTCCCACTCTCCCTCCCAGCTTGAGGTCTCTGAGATGCAACACGAGGAGCCTTGGAATGAATTTCTCCACAGCCAGAGCTCTGAATCTGGAAGAAGCCCAAGACTACTGCTGGAGCTCACAGAATGGTCATCCCTGGAGCAGCAGCCGTCTCCCCTATATCCTACCTGCCTCCCCATCATACTTAGAAGGCAAACCTCCTTCCCCTTGGAGCCTGGAAGGGGAGCTGTGGCTGAGGAACCAGAGGAAAGCAAGGTGGCTTCATGACAGAGGTCAAGGGGACTATGTGAGATAGGGCACTTGATGGCAAGTGACAGAAATCCAGCTTAAATTATCTTAAGGAAAAGAGGAAAATGTATTGGCTCAAGTAACCAGGCTGAGGGAAGGGCAGGTGGCCACCAGGGTCCTGGGACAGTGCAACGAGGACTTGGAACCCACCAGGCCCTTTCTGTCTCTTGTCTCTTCTCTCTAAGGCTCAGTTTAATTCTCCTGCAGATTGGTGGCTTCCTTGCAGTATAAAAACATGGCTGCCAGCTGCTCTCATGAGCACCTCTTCCCAGCTTCATGGTTAAGAAGGAATGCTCTTCCTTCCATTCCAGTTAGTAAAGTTCTAGACAAGAAAGCCAAATGGCCCAGTCCTGTGGGCAAAAAGGTGAAGCACTATAAAAGACAGTCCCCATTAACATCAAGTGGAGGAAGAGGAAGAGTAGCTGCCCATGAAGGATTCTCAGAAGGGGGGCTGGGTGCCCGGCAGGCAACAGCACAGATGTCCACCAGATAAGGATCTTCCAGTCCTGGGCCCCCAAGCCTCTGCAGTATAGTGGGAGCTGCCCCGGGTGAGCAGCAGGGGAAAAGAAAACAGGGATGAGACAGCAGGGCTGGAGTTGCTGAAATCCTGGCAAAATTCGATTTGTGGTCAGAATGAAACATGCCTTCATAACTCAGGTATTCAATGCTTTGGGGAACTCATGTGGCTTGGGAGGCTGAAGGCACACAAGACAGGAGGGCAAGGGGATCAGAGACACCCCACAATTCCAGAAACCACCCTGGGCTTCAAATGCAAATGTTGCTGACATGCAGAAGGAGTGGGGTTGTAAACATAAGGGTTGGAAAAAAGAAGAACGCAGTCTGGTTGCAGTATTTCCACCTGAGCCCTGCAGAGCTGTTCTGCCAGACAGTCTACAAAGCACGCACCTGGGTCTGCAAGTGCTGGGTGTGTGCTTCTATTTAATAAATAACCCTGGCACACTGTATAAACATCAGATGAACATGAAAGCTGCAACATCTGGAGAACTGTCACCATCTGCCACTCTGAAGGGAGCATTTAAAGAATCAGCGGGATAGGAGCGGTATGTGGCCTGAGTTAAAAAAAAAATGTTGGCAGCTGCTGCCAGCTATCAGTTGCTGCGAATAGCAGTGGTTCTTCCTGACGTGGCAGTTTATGGACTTTCACAAATCCCGGGTGACCCCTCACAAAGGCGGAGGCCAACATACTAACTGGCTCCAATAGCCATCACTCACCAAGTGGGGTTACAAGGCTTTGTTCCTGTCTCTTCTGTGGCCTCACAATGGCAGATGCACACCAGGTCCCACAACCAGAGAAAAAGAGAGGGAGGTTACTCATGGAGATGTCAAAAAAAGTACTCCCCTTGTGCCTGACTTCTTTGATTAAACCCTTGTTTGATTTTGTCCAGAGAGGCAAGACTTCAACATGTAGCTCTAAGTGCTGGGCCAGGCACCCCAGGTTTAGATGAAAAACTAACGCTGACAGAGGTATGTGTTTACATCAGACCGAGGTTATACTTACATTTTTCATTTGTTAATATAAATCTAAGTTAACCACCTCAAGCGGGACTCAGCAAGGGCTGCTCTTTATTAATGGGCTGGTCGTTGCTGTTTTTAAGAGAGTGCCATTAACCCTAACATACGGGCTCCTTGTGTAATTGAACAGTAAATGTGATTATGATCCCAACTGCCATCTCCAGGCACTCCTTGGAACACAAGTTCTTTGTACAGGAGAAATAAAGTCAGACACAAAGGAAAAAACGTTCATTTTCTCTTATTGTATCAAAATTGTTCCTTTAGATTAAGCAGGGTTATTCTTATTCCCCAAGGTGAGAAGCAAAAACAAAGACACTTTAAGTCCAATTAGAAAATACACTCATGCGTAAACATTTGATCCCAGTCTTTATTGCAAGGTTATGAACTTGTGCTTACATATTAAAATCTGACTGAGTTGTGAGGCCCTTTTGTTAATACTATAAGGCAGGCTCCACATGTTTGTTTATTTCTGGGAAGGAAAGAATTAACTGGGCTCTTATCCCAGCTCTGTCTCAAATCAGGTACTTTCCTCACTTATTAATGGAGGAGGGGAGAGTGCCGGACAAGATGTTTTCTGAAGTTCCTTACAGCAGTAACATTCCATAACATGGTAACATTTTTATGTTGTCATGACTGACCTTTCATTACGGTTTCACCCCCACCCTCAACAAGTGACGTTCATTGGCTTACCGTCAGATCCAACATCCCCATGTCTACAGATCTCACAGCCACCATAGGCACAAGGACAAAGGAACAGCTCTCGGAGGAGTGGCTCTAACTTGGGAGTAGTTGAGTCCCACATCAGCCACCCATGGCCAGAAATACGGGAGGAAACGTGTGGCTAGAGCAGAGGACAGGTGTCTCTGTACAGCTCTCCTGTTCCCCAGAGATGCCTTGCCATTCCATCTCAAATGGCTCTTACACTTTTTGGAAAGCTCTACAGGTAAATACATTTCAAACATGGAGATAATTTACCATAAATGAGAACAATAAGCTGATAGTCACTGATAATCACATTTAAACATTAACCTGAACTCATTATGTATTAGGCATTATGCAGAGTGCTTTATGTGTATTATCATGTGTAATCCTCCCAATAACTCTTGACAATTGGTATTATTACACCTACCTCACTGATTAAGAAACTAAGGCTTAGAGAGGAAAAGTAATTTGCAGAGTGTCTCCTGGTTCAGAGGTGGTCACGTTGGCATTTGAATCCAGAGAGTCTGACTCTTGAGTCCATATGTTTAACCACTATGCTATGATGCCTCTTACAAGACAGGCAGACAGGCAAAGCTCTGGACAGGGTGTCAAGAGGCTTCGGTTCTAGTCTCCATCTGTAATGGCTGTGTGATGTTCAACAGGTCACTTTGCAAGTATTGGCTGCAGTTTCTTTCTGCCTGATAATAGGAGGTTGGGCTAGGTCAGTACTCCTCAAAGCGGGATGTATGGGCTGCTGTACCCAGAATCACCTGGGGTGCTTACCTGGGCTCCATTGCAAATGTACAAAATCAGAATCTCTGGGGATAAGGCCCAGGAATCTATCTGTTGAACAAGAACCCCAGGTGATTCTTAAGCATATTAAAGTCTGAGAACCCCGTGTACATGATTCCTAAATCTCATCTGGGCTATATTATTAAATGGCCCATGGTTTCCTTTTGTTAGAGACTCTTCAAGAATGCAAGCCATTCTCTTTCAATGGGGCCCAAAGTTAACCCCCAAATATCCAGAATATCTTCTTTAGATCAACTTTATATGACACAAGCTCTTGCTTCGTATACGACACAGGCACATTCCTCCTCCTCTAAAATGTTTAAACCATGCCAAATGAATTCCGCTCATTTAAGAGGAATGCAAAAACAAGATGACATGGCCTTAGCTAAAATAATTTTCTTAAAGTTGTTTTGCAAATAGATGTGAGTAAACAGATGGAACTAGTTACTAAGGAAAGGGTCACTGGATCACAGAACACTGACAGTACATGAGGGAGGGAGGCAGGGAGGAAGAGAGAGACTCCAAATTGAAACACACACACACACACACACACACACACACACACACACACTTGAATCACCTACACAGAAGAAAACAGTTAAAATTAGGCTGTAAGTGAACAATGTGAGAGAAAATAGGCTTCATTTTTACTGAGAATAAGTAAGTTTTGTCACCTTGTCCACGGTCTTAATTTTTTCTCTGAATTTATGTTCCGATTTTCCCCTAAAAATGTCCCTCTCACCGCATTATCGTCATTCTTTCCCCCAACTTACCTTTTGGCCTATTTATGTTTGTCCCTTCCTGCTGAAAGTGAGGTTAGAGTGACAAAATAACCCACACCCAGTACCTTATAATTTCATGATTTTACTGCCCAACAGGTAAGGATGCAAAACCTCCTCACCTGAGGCCTCAGCTCTGGCTACCAAGATGGCCAATTACTGGTGTTAGTCATGCGGCCACCAGGCCCATGGGCTGCCTGCTGATGTTTCCGCAGAGAGGCACATCTTCTTCTTCTTCTTTTTTTTTTTTTTTGAGACAGAGTTTCGCTCTTGTTGCCCAGGCTGGAGTGCAATGGCGCGATCTTGGCTCACCACAACCTCCGCCTCCCGGGTTCAAGTGATTCTTCTGCCTCAGCCTCCCGAGTAGCTGGGATTATAGGCATGCACCACCATGCCCAGCTAATTTTGTATTTTTTAGTACAGATGGGGTTTCTCCATGTTGGTCAGGCTGGTCTCAAACTCCCGACCTCAGGTGATCCGCCTGTCTCAGCCTCCCAAAGTGTTGGGATTACAGGCGTGAGCCACCGTGCCCGGCCAAAGCACATCTCCTTTTGCACGCACCTCATTTCTTTCTCTGACACACACACACACACACAACACACACACACCACACATGTGCTAATAGTAGCAAAAGTCACTCACAACAACAAAAATTTATTATACATCAACTATGCAAAGTACAATTCCAGTTGCTATGAGGAAAACAAAGATGCAAAGATGTGTAAGATGTGGTCTCTGCCTTGAAGGACCTTAGCGCCTAATTTTAGAGACTACGAATGCTCCAGGAAGTGAGTATGGTAGGAGTTCATGATCATTGTGAGTAGTCTGGCTACAAAATGGCCTCCTGGGGGAAGTGGGACCTGAGCGGGACCTTGCAGGAGAGGCTGAGGAGGGTTGGCAGATCATTCTGGGCACAGAGAATGACTGCAGTCTCCACTCCCACTTCTTTTGATTCTGGCATATTGATTTTCTTTACCCTTTACCCTCAGCTCCCGTGATTCAGAACTTTACCTTGCTCACCAAAGCACTCTGTCCATCTGGCCACGGTGAGGGCTCAGCATGGCCCATAATCCAGATCAGTCTGAGACATGATCTTGAGACTTTTGCTGGAACCATGGGAAAGGGAAGTTCTCCTTTTTGGGGGGCTGCTTGTTCAGAGGATGTAATCCCGAAGCTACTGGTGGCCATTTTGCTACTACCCAGAGAGGGATGATCTAAGAATAAGGCCAACACTGAGAGAGGCAGAGCCAAGACAGAGGCAGACTCCTGAGGACAAAGATTGAGGAAACCAGACCTATCCCTGGCCTTTTATTTCATATAAGCTGTTTATTTTAATCTGCTTTTTAAAAGCTAGCTTGAGTTGATTAGCTGTCATTTGTAAGTTGGAAGGAGAAATGTCAGGGTGTTCATGGAATAGTGGGAAAACCAGCCTCCCTAGTTGATGTTGAGCAGCTGAAACAGTGAGGTGTGGCCAGACTTGGCAGAGGATGGGAGGGGAGGCATGAATGCAAAGCAATGGAATAAGAACTTTATATCTTATTAGCAAGAGATGCCACTGACGACTTATGGGTGAGAAAATACTGATGACAGAGGTAACGTTTTAGTAAGAGTTCATGCACAAGACAGGAAGGAGGGCAAGATGAGCTCTTAGGTTACTTTCAGCCTGCAGATTCTGTGTAGATGGTAATAGCTGGTGACAGTCATGGCTTAGAAGGGGTGAGACTGGAATCTGGGATAAGCAGAAGGCAGTTATAGACAGTCTGAAGGCAATACTACAGTGGTGATGATAGGAATGGAAAAGGGAGGCTTGGAATGACATTGTGAAAGAACTGACCCCGCGTTGGTGACTGCTTGTGACAGGCAAAGAGAAGAGAAGATGTTGAGTCCCTGCACCTCTGAATTGAGAGGATAGTGGTTCCACTGATGGAAATTACTGGTGGAGTGGGGATGATTCTCACCTAAGACTTTTGAAGGAATGTGACTGGAGCTTAAAGGTGGCCATGGTAATCCTTTAATCTCCCTGCATATGGGTTGGACAAGACAAGCTTTGAGGTCCCAGCCAATTCTATGGCTCTCTGATTCCAGGAAGTAGGTCAAGGTTGCAAATGCAGATTTGGCACTGAAGGGAGCTCTCTGTTCTAAGCAGCTTCAGAGGGTACCTCACAGAAGCTCCAACTCAAAGCAGAAATCTCCTTTCCAGAAAGTCTGTTAGTTGGGCCTTCAACCTGAACACATTTTACTCCTGGTACCTTACAAACTCTTGAGGCCATCAACTTTGCTGCCAGATAGCTTTAACAAAAAATGATACCCTTTATTGAGTTGAAATAGTCTTCCCTATAAATGTCGTCTGTAGGTTGTAGTATTTTCTCCTGAAGGTAGCACATTTAAGAAGAAGCATAGCTGGGCTGGGAGTGGGGTGGCAGAGGTCATTCTCCTTGGCCACATTCTCAAAATATGATTGTCTTCCTATTTTTTTCTTTTTGAAATAATATGTTAAAATGAGCATTGTGTTAATGCTATGGTGAAAATAGTTTGGGGGGGCAGCATGACTGAAACAGGCTAAGAAAGTAGACAAAAGTTGTAACTTCTTGCCTCCCTGTCCGTCTGCTTTAATCAGCAGTAGGAAACCTGCCTTAGCCCCAGACTGGCTCTCCCAGATGATGGAATCTGACTTTCTTTGAAATGAAGTTGAATCCCTTTTTCCCAAGACACCTTATCCAATATTTTACTATCATGGTCATTGTGAATCTTTCTTTTCCAAATTAATTATCTCTGTGGATGACACAGCTGAAGTTTTTAGCTTGGATGAGATCCCAAAAGGAGAGGGAATAGAAAGAAGGGCCAAGGCCTCACAAATCCACACAAAAGTGACTTACTTGTATATAAGCTCATTGGTTTCCTTATTTCTCCTCCCCCAGCACAACACACATACACCTGGCTTTGTTTAAATCAAGAATTACTAAACAAACACAAGTTTTACCAAGTCGAAGTCTCCAGAAGTACTCCATTTCTATGAAGGCATTTTAATTATCCTCTATTGAAAAAAACTGTATCTTCCCAAGTTTGCAACTTATTTTCAGAATGCCCTGATCAATTATTAGTGAGATTACTATGGGGACCATTTAGGGTTAAAAAAATAAAATATTTCTCTCTGTTCTTTTCTGTTGTTTTCTCCTGATGCAACGTAAGGTTGGAGGAGAAGTGAGAATCCTGGGGTCACTCACCCTACTGCTTTAAAAATGTTCACATATACTTCATTCTTTTGCATTAAGAATTTGCTGTAAGGTCCTTGGACTGTCTTCTCTTTCCCATTTCTTGGAGTCGGGTTCGAAAAGGCAATGTATCTTTCTGAGAGTACCCATGTCTGTAAAGAAAATATTTTTAACTTGACGTTTTGTTTTTAAATCTAACCACCCTGCCCCGTTCCTTATCTTAAATTGAACTACTTCAAATATGAGTATATAAGGTACAGTTACACACTCAACTGTCTGCAAAAGTCTCTCCATCAAATGAACTCAAATTCCCCTTTTCTAGCCATGATTATTTATTTTTCCTCAGGAATGGGGAAAAATAGCTCCTTTGAGACAGGAGTCTCTTCTGTAAATTTGATGAGCAACAGCCTACATCTTTCTCTCAGCCTCAGTTTCACACTCCAAAAGATACACTATTGGTAAAAACAGAGGTGAGGGGAGGATAAAATGTTGCCTTTTGGTTTCATAAGTTGGACAAGAAGCAATGGCTGCACAACATTAAAAGTTCCATATTGTGTCATTATCTGAATAGTTAATCAAATACCTGAAAATCAAGAGATGCCTAAGAAAAATTACACATGAGAATGAAGGACTAGTCATACATTTGTCCTTGCCAAATTACATTTTTCTCTTGTCATTAATTGGGAAAAAGAATAATACAAAGATTGTATTCAATTATTTCCACTGAAAAGCTCAATGATGGATTAATTAAGACCAACACATCTTTTCCTGAAGCAGGCCACTTAGCAATGTTCTGGGCACCAATTTTAGAAATGGAAAGCCTCCAAGCGGTTGTGTTCCAAGATTTTAAAGCTAATTAGTACAGAGAAATTATTTTTATCTATGCATCATGTAAAGACACAAAAACTAGGTAAGGAATATTTCTGCCTATTGTTAGTTGCTTAAGTTCTGGGCTGGTTGGAGGCACAGGAGCTTGGCAGAAGGGTAAAGATGCATATATCACAGGTTGAATCCAATCCAGTGTTAAGTCATCAGTAGTAACTGCTAATTGCTTTAGCCAACAGGTCCAACTTTTCCAAAATAGGAAAAGGATATTTTACTATACCAAAAGGGGGTTCACATATTCCCAAAACCAATGTCTTTTCCAACAGCCCTATCAGCACTGAAGTAATCTCCATCCATGTTTCCAGGAACATTCTAGGAGTTGCAGGCTAAGTGTCTTGAATTTTGATTTCACTGAATTAATGGTTCAAGGTAAACAAAGTGGGTTTGCAATGAATGTCAAGACAATATAGTCAACTACTACAATCCACCTCAGATTGCCAAAGTAATATTGACCTTGCAAAATGTGAGGGACACACACACACACATACACACGGACTCAGAAGCGATCCTTGAATCTTTTGGTCTCAAACACCCATCAAGTGCAGTTTGTTGTCCAGCCCTCACTTGAGTACTCCTAAGGGTAAGCCAGCATAAAATTGGATGCTCTAAGATAAGCATCTGAGATAAAATAACACTATGTTAATTTAGTCAGTAATTTAGACAATGGTATCAGTTCAGATCCCATCTTGCAATGGAAAAAGCCTCGCAGAAATGACATTAATTACATGATTCCTAATCTGAAAGGCACAATGTATGGTGGTGACTAAGTGAATAAAACAAAACACACACACACACACACACACACACACACACACAGTGCTGTTGCCATCTATTTCATAATGATCATTCACTCAGACAGCATTTATTGAACACCGTCTACATGCCATAACCATCATGATAGGTGGAGGCCAGGCTGGAAAATATCAGATTTCGTGTTATTTCTGCATTCAGTTGCACATATTTCCTTTTCTAGGAGCCATACTGAAAACACCCCAATAAATTAGGTAGACTATAAAAGCCCCCCCCAAAAAATGATGGGCCTAAGAGTGACATCTTTCATGGCATATTATTGGATTTCTTTGATTCCTCACTTCATGCCACAGACACTATTTACTGGTTTCCAGCCTCAGCCCAGAGCCCTCAGTTCCTCTGGCACCCCTAACCAATGCCCATTTTCCCCAGCAGCTGAGCACATGCTTCTTTTATTCTGCCCCTGCCATGCTAGTGTTCATTCTACCCACAGAGTGGTGTCCCATAACTTCCTTACTCTTCTCATGTTGATTGGTCAGAATCTGTGCATGCCCAATTTCCACAGCACTGTGCAGTATTCAGAATGATGCCAATATTGCTGATATTTCAGCTCCCAGAGGGTGTGGAGCAGAGCACCCATGGAGGCTGTGCGGTGCCCACTTCTGATGTTCCATGCCTCCTCTAGCACCTCCTGCTGTAGTCAGCAAGCCTGGCTGGGTCTGGCCTTTAGGAAAACAGCTCAGTACCATACATGTGACCAAAACCTGCCATGACTTGGTTTCATTTGGCTTGACAGTTGTTATAGAAGGAGCTTAGGAGCTCACAATTCATTCTTTCATAGTCATAATAGGAAGATCATGGTTGTGGTCCTTTTTCTATTATTTATTACTCAAAAAACTTGACTCTGGTGTCTGCAAATAATACTCTATGCTAATAATGCTACCAGTTATTGTAATTCAAACAACATGGGTAAACATGCCAAATACAGACTTCATGGGTGCTAAAAATGTGCTAAACTTGGATCTGATTGATAAGGACTTTCTTGGGACAAGAATTAAAAATGGCACGATCCTATGAAAACGACATCTGATTTATAGGATCAACCCTTGACAGCCCAGTCTTGACATGTTGAAGTGTCCTCATTTATGGAGACACACCAGGCCACCTGGTGATGGGCCCATGCCTCATGCCCTGCACCATTCTTTTTGCTCATAATTGCCAGGATTTTGTTGTGCTTTAAGGAAACATACCAAGGACGCATGTTTAGTAATCTTCCATATCTGGAATTTGAAATACTCTCAACTGATTACACGTGTGTTTTTTATGACATTCTCCTGTGCATGTGCAAAGTAGATCAATGTAAGCACAGGTCACTTGATGACCTGAGTCCTTTCCCAGGCAGTGCCCATGGTCATCTGCTCATCTGCTGCTGTGGTCAATCTTGTGATTCCTTGGATTCTTTAAATCCCTTTCCTCCTTCCCACATTACCTTCCAAATCACCTTTTTAATCTCTGTTTTCAGGCTCATAACAATCTCTCCCCAAATCTCAACCATCCCTTACTCAACCAAGGGAGCTCTTACTCAACCAAGCAGCTCTTTATCTGGTTCTTCCCATCTTCTGCATCTACTTTTTAAAAATATACTTCATTTATTTGGTAGGACAGTTTTAGATTTATAAAAAAAGTGACAATAGTATAATGATTGCTTATATAATTTATTGCTATCTGAAGCCAGTTTCTCTTATTATCGACATCTTACATAAGTCTGGTACTTCTTTTACTATTAGTGAAGCAATATTGATACATTTTCATAACTAAAGTATAAACTTTATACAGACTTCCTTTGTTTTTAAAAAAAATTGTGTAAAGCTCATGTATATAACATAAAATTTACCATTGTAGCCATTTTAAGTGTACAGTTCAGTGGCATTAACAACATTCACATTGTGCAGCCAACACCACCATCCATCTCTGGAACTCCTTTTATTTTGCAAAGCTGAATTCTTGACCCATTAAACTGTAACCACACTCTCCCTTCCCTCCAGGACCTGGCAAACACCATCCATTTTACTTTCTGTCTCTATGAATTTGACTATTGGAGATGATTCATATAAGTAGAATCATACAATATTTGTCCTTTTATTTTTGGCTTACTTCAGTTAGCATAATGTCTTCTAGGTTCACCCATATTGTCCATCATCTGCATCTTTAAACAACCTCAAGGGCATGTTGCTGCACATTCTTGATCTTTCTACCATGGTCTCACTCTTACTTCTGGTTCTCTACCCTGGAGTTGGCCATCTTCCACATGGAACCCCAGCTTGCCTCTAGTTCTGGGACCTTGCCCTAAATCCCATTTTGCCTCTGGGACCCGAGAACCCCTCCTAGATCTTACATTTCCAAATCACTTACTACATGGCAGTCCTTGCTGTCCCTAAGTAACTCTATACATGTTATTTTGCTTAATTTTCACAACATCCCCATGAAGTAGGTACTAATATTAATCCCATTTTACAGATGAGGAAACTCAAGCATAACTTGCCAAAGGAATACAGTAAACAAATGGCAGTCTGAGAATTGGAATCTAGGCAGTCCCAAATGTCCTGTAATGTCTCTCAGTTCCTGCCAGTCCTGGTGTTCCTTCCATGGGAGAAGTGGTCCAGCTCTCTGTACTCCTGATAAGACCACAAATGCACATATTTCCTCATGAGACTACAGCTGGTGCTGATTCCTTTTGGAATCTCTCCCCATTGCCCTGTTTGCTGGTTTGGGTCTGGTGGTACCAGTGTTTTCTGAGCCATGCCTGAGCTTGTGAGACCCTTTGTCTACCCTCTGGGCTCTGGAGCCTGTGTCTCATGCCCTGCTCTGCACAATTCTGTCTCTTCCTTTTTCCCCTCCCTATGTCATTCCCATCATCAGTGTTGACTTGTTTCCCAGTTCCAATATAACTTCAGCCGGGGTCCTCTCAGTTATTAATATTTTTGTTAAATTTAATTCTACAACTACAGGGAAGATGGCTCTAGCATCCCACTAACATTTTATTTTATCATCTGGAAGGCTGGCAATACATAATAATTCAATTCAAAAGCCACAACAGTCCTTTGGCCTGTATTAATAGGGGCCATTTCATGGCTGGGAAATGCCACCACCCTTGCAGGGGAAACACAGCCATCAATGTTTGCTCATTCCATTTCTAAAGTCATCTCTGCTCTCATTTAGACCGGGGCTACTGTGTGCCAGGCACTGTGCTAGGGCTAAGAATATAGGTTGCTGTTGCTCAACTACGCAGAGAGCATTGTTGTTTGACATTTTAAATGCTGCGCACAAAAGGTATTCTTACTAAAAGGCACTAAGTCAGAGGCTGCATCAGGGAGGAGATAAGGTACTTAAAATGACACCTTGAGTTCAAATGGGAGCAAGTCAGAACATGCAGGCATACTTGGTTCTGTTTCATGGCTGGGCTTTGTTAGTATCTGGTCTTCCAATCTGTGGCCATGGGGCAAATAGGTGATCGGGTGTACGGGTGTGTGTGTGCATGCATGTATGTGTGTTCAGCATTTATGTAGCCGTGGTTGGCTGACATGGAAGACAGATATTATTATGAATTCTTTACTGCAAGAAGGGAAGATTACACAGAGGTTGTCAAGAACCTAGCCACAGGGAAGTGGGTGTGAGAAAAATCTCTGATTTATACTTCTATCACTGCAAGACAGAATTGGACAGGTATGAGGGGGATGCTGTTGGTGTGGGGATCGGCAGCCAACTGTGTGTGTGTCTGGGTGCTTGTGTGTGTGCATGTATGTATATGTGTGTGTTGTGCTCAAGGGATCTCATGTGGGGGCAGCCAAATATTACCTGGGGATGGGGCCATAAAACACATTCAAATATATGACAAAGATTCTCTGCTTGGCCAAACGCCAGTTAGGCTTCTGAATCCTCTGCTAGGCCCATATGTTCACTTCCTTGTAAAATCCAGTTTTGGCAAAGAACTCTGCTACATCAGTTTAGCAAGAACCGCTATCCTCAATATCTGACCATCCTTGACATCTGATTAGGTTTCTCACCCTCCACCATTCCCCAGGTGATGTCCAATCACCCTGGCCTGTCTTTGGCAAGAATCCTGTTAGGTGGCTTTAGCCAGACTCTCCCTCGCCCCTGATGTCTCCCCTCAGTAATTTTCCATCCACTGACTCCCACACTCTTCCTTGGCTATAAATTCCCACTTGCTTATGATGTGTTTGGAGTGGAGCTCAATCTTTTTCCTGACTGCAAGACCCTATTGTGGTGGTCTCTATAGCTACCTTTATGGTTCTGAATAAAGTCTTCCTTACTGTGCTTTAGTAAGTATCATTGAATAATTTTTAATAACATGTTTTTAAACCATACATAAATATAAATCATTGCTCTTGGCCCAAATATCCATTGGTAGGAAAATGGTTTAGGAAATTAGAGTTCATGACAGAATAGAATATACTTATGGAACTCATAAGGGCCCTTCTCAAACATTCCATCTCTTGTTCTTCCAGGCACATAGTAGATGAACAGTTCAGTCCCTGGAAGTTGGCTTGGCCATGTGATTTGTGTTGGCTGGTGGAAAGGAAGTTGGGGTGATGGGTGTTACTTCCAGGCAGGACTCTGAAGAGGCTGTTTGTAATTTGCTGTTTCTCCTTCCTCTGCCTCAGTGATTGTGGAAGTGTGTGTCCTGATGAGGTCTGACCCCTTGGGCCTGAGGAGGAGTGACTATGATAAGCAGAGCCTTCTGCAAACCTGAGGCAGTGATGCAGAGGGAGTGAGATATGAATTTGAGTTGTGTTTAGCCCCTGAGATTTGGGGATTATGTTAACTGGAGCAAAACCTAGCCTCTACTGCCTAAGATGACCTGCAAGGACCATTATGGAAAACATTAATAGTGTGAGGCTGAACTGGAAGACAACATGCAAAAACGAAAATCACTGTTAGTTTTTTGAAAATGGGCAGTTTTCTTCAATATAGTTGCACTTTTTTCACTTATAAAAATGTTTAAAGAGGGTAAAAATCTCAAGGAGTATAAAAGAAAACAATTGGGGCGTGGAGCCAAGATGGCTGAATAGGAACAACTCCAGTCTAGAGCTCCCAGCATGAACGACGCAGAAGACGGGTGATTTCTTCATTTCCAACTGAGGTACCGGGCTCATCTCACTGGGGAGTGTTGGAAAGTGGGTGCCGGACAGTGGGTGCAGCATACCCAGTGTGAGCCGAAGCAGGGCAAGGCATCGCCTCACCCGGGAAGTGCAAGGGGTCAGGGAATTCCCTTTCCTAGTCAAAGAAAGGGGTGACAGACAGCACCTGGAAAATCGGGTCACTCCCACCCTAATACTGCACTTTTCCAACAGTCTTAGCAAACAGCACACCAGGAGATTATATCCTGTGCATGGCTCAGAGGGTCCTATGCCCACAGAGCCTGGCTCATTGCTAGCACAGCAGTCTGAGATCAAACTGCAAGGTGGCAGTGAGGCTCGGGGAGGGGCACCCACCATTGCTGAGGCCTGAGTAGGTAAACAAAGCTGCCTGGAAGCTGGAACTGGGTAAAGCCCACTGCAGCTCAAGGAGGCCTGCCTGCCTCTGTAGACTCCACCCCTGGGGGCAGGGAGTAGCCAAATAAAAGGCAGCAGAGTCCTCTGCAGACTTAAATGTCCCTGTCTGACAGCTTTGAAGAGAGTAGTGGTTCTCCCAGCACGCAGCTGGAGATATGAGAACGGACAGACTGCCTCCTTAAGTGGGTCCCTGACCCCTGAGTAGCCTAACTGGGAGGCATCCCCCAGTAGGGGCAGACTGACATCTCACACGGCCGGGTACTCCTCTGAGACGAAACTTCCAGAGGAACGATCAGGCAGCAACATTTGCTGCTCACCAATATCCGCTGTTCTGCAGCCTCTGCTGCTGATACCAAGGCAAACAGGGTCTAGAGTGGAACTCCAGCAAACTCCAAAAGACCTGCAGCTGAGGGTCCTGACTGTTAGAAGGAAAACTAACAAACAGAAAGGACATCCACACCAAAACCCTATCTGTACGTCACCATCATCAAAGACCAAAGGTAGATAAATCCACAAAGATGGGGAAAAACTAGAGCAGAAAAACCAGAAACTCGAAAAATCAGAGTGCCTCTCCTCCTCCAAAGGAACCCAGCTCCTCACCAGCAATGGAACAAAGCTGGATGGAGAATGACTTTGACGAGCTGAGAGAAGAAGGCTTCAGAAGATCAAACTACTCTGAGCAAAAGGAGGAAGTTTGAACCCATGGCAAAGAAGCTAAGAACCTTGAAAAAAAATTAGACGAATGGCTAACTAGAATAACCAATGCAGAGAAGTCCTTAAAGGACCAGATGGAGCTGAAAACCATGGCACAAGAACTACATGACGAATGCACAAGCCTCAGTAGCTGATTCGATCAACTGGAAGAAAGGGTATCAGTGATGGAAGATCAAATGAATGCAATTAGGCGAGAAGAGAAGATCAGAGAAAAAAGAATAGAAAGAAGTGCACAAAGCCTCCAAGAAATATGGGACTATGTGAAAAGACCAAATCTACATCTGATTGGTGTACCTGAAAGTGACGGGGAGAATGGAACCAAGTTGGAAAACACTCTGCAGGATATTATCCAGGAGAACTTCCCCAATCTAGCAAGGCAGGCCAACATTCAAATTCAGGAAATACAGAGAACGCCACAAAGATACTCCTTCAGAAGAACAACTCCAAGACACATAATTGTCAGATTCACCAAAGTTGAAATGAAGGAAAAAATGTTAAGGGCAGCCAGAGAGAAAGGTCGGGTTACCCACAAAGGGAAGCCCATCAGACTAACAGCAGATCTCTCGGCAGAAACTCTACAAGCCAGAAGAGAGTGGGGGCCAATATTCAACATTCTTAAAGAAAAGAATTTTCAACCCACAATTTCATATCCAGCCAAACTAAGCTTCATAAGTGAAGGAGAAATAAAATCCTATATAGACAAGCAAATGCTGAGAGATTTTGTCACCACCAGGCCTGCCCTAAAAGAGCTCCTGAAGGAAGCACTGAACATGGAAAGGAATAACCAGTACCAGCCACTGCAAAAAGATGCCAAATTGTAAAGACCATCGAGGCTAGGAAGAAACTGCATCAATTAACAAGCAAAATAACCAGCTAACATCATAATGACAGGATCAAATTCACATATAACAATACTAACCTTAAATGCAAATGGGCTAAATGCTCCAATTAAAAGGCACAGACTGGCAAATCGGATAAAGAGTCAAGACCCATCAGTGTGCTGTATTCAGGAAACCCATCTCACGTGCAGAGACACACATAGGCTCAAAATAAAGGGATGGAGGAAGATCTACCAAGCAAATGGAAAACAAAAAAAGGCAAGGGTTGCAATCTTAGTCTTGGATAAAACAGACTTTAAAGCAACAAAGATCAAAAGAGACAAAGAAGGCCATTACATAATGGTAAAGGGATCAATGCAACAAGAAGAGCTAACTATCCTAAATATATATGCACCCAATACAGGAGCACCCAGATTCATAAAGCAAGTCCTTAGAGACCTACAAAGAGACTTAGACTCCCACACAATAATAGTGGGAGACTTTAACACCCCACTGTCAACATTAGACAGATCAACAAGACAGAAAATTAACAAGGATATCCAAGAATTGAACTCAGCTCTGCACCAAGCAGACCTAATAGACACCTACAGAACTCTCCATCCCAAATCAAGAGAATATGCATTCTTTTCAGCACCACACCACACCTATTCCAAAATTGACCACATAGTTGGAAGTAGAACACTCCTCAGCAAATGTAAAAGAATAGAAATTATAACAAACGGTCTCTCAGACCACAGTGCAATCAAACTAGAACTCAGGATTAAGAAACTCACTCAAAACCGCTCAACTACGTGGAAACTGAACAACCTGCTCCTGAATGACTACCGGGTACATAACAAAATGAAGGCAGAAATAAAGATGTTCTTTGGAACCAATGAGAACAAAGGCACAACATACCGGAATCTCTGGGACACATTTAAAGCAGTGTGTAGAGGGAAATTTATAGCACTAAATGCCCATAAGAGAAAGCAGGAAAGATCTAAAATTGACACCCTAACATCACAATTAAAAGAACTAGAGAAGCAAGAGCAAACACATTCAAAAGCTAGCAGAAGGCAAGAAATAACTAAGATCAGAGCAGAACTGAAGGAAATAGAGACACAAAAAACCCTTCAAAAAAATCAATGAATCCAGGAGCTGGTTTTTTGAAAAGATCAACAAAATTGATAGACTGCTAGCAATACTAATAAAGAAGAAAAGAGAGAAGAATCAAATAGACACAATAAAAAATGATAAAGGGGATATGACTACCGATCCCATAGAAATACAAACTACCATCAGAGAATACTATAAACAACTCTATGCAAATAAACTAGAAAATCTAGAAGAAATGGATAAATTCCTCGACACATACACCCTCCCAAGACTAAACCAGGAAGAAGTTGAATCTCTGAATAGACCAATAACAGGCTCTGAAATTGAGGCAATATTTAATAGCTTACCAACCAAAAAAAGTCCAGGACCAGATGGATTCACAGTCGAATTCTACCAGAGGTACAAGGAGGAGCTGGTACCATTCCTTCTGAAACTATTCCAATCAACAGAAAAAGAGGGCATCCTCCCTCACTCATTTTATGAGGCCAGCATCATCCTGATACCAAAGCCTGGCAGAGACAACAAAAAAAGAGAATTTCAGACCAATATCCCTGATGAACATCGATACAAAAATCCCCAATAAAATACTGGCAAACCGAATCCAGCAGCACATCAAAAAGCTTATCCACCATGATCAAGTGGGCTTCATCCATGGGATGCAAGGCTGCTTCATCATAGGCAAATCAATAAATGTAATCCAGCATATAAACAGAACCAAGAACAAAAACCATATGGTCATCTCAATAGATGCAGAAAAGTCCTTTGACAAAATTCAACAACCCTTCATGCTAAAAACTCTCAATAAATTAGGTATTGATGGGATGTATCTCAAAATAGTAAGAGCTATCTATGACAAACTCACAGCCAATATCATACTGAATGGGCAAAAACTGGCAGCATTCCCTTTGAAAACGGGCACAAGACAGGGATGCCCTCTCTCACCACTCCTATTCAACATAGTGTTGGAAGTTCTGGCCAGGGCAATCAGGAAGGAGAAGGAAATAAAGGATATTCAGTTAGGAAAAGAGGAAGTCAAATTGTCCCTGTTTGCAGATGACATGATTGTATATCTAGAAAACCCCATCGTCTCAGCCCAAAATCTCCTTCAGCTGATAAGCAACTTCAGCAAAGTCTCAGGATACAAAATCAATGTGCAAAAATCACAAGCATTCTTATACACCAATAACAGACAAACAGAGAGCCAAATCATGAGTGAACTCCCATTCACAATTGCTTCAAAGAGAATAAAATACCTAGGAATCCAACTTACAAGGGACATGAAGGACCTCTTCAAGGAGAACTACAAACTACTGCTCAAGGAAATAAAAGAGGATACAAACAAATGGAAGAACATTCCATGCTCATGGGTAGGAAGAATCAATATCATGAAAATGGCCATACTGCCCAAGGTAATTTATAGATTCAATGTCATCCCCATCAAGCTACCAATGACTTTCTTCACAGAATTGGAAAAAACTACTTTAAAGTTCATATGGAACCAAAAAAGAGCCCGCATTGCCAAGTCAATCCTAAGCCAAAAGAACAAAGCTGGAGGCATCACACTACCTGACTTCAAACTATACTACAAGGCTACAGTAACCAAAACAGCATAGTACTGGTACCAAAACAGAGATATAGACCAATGGAACAGAACAGAGACCTCAGAAATTAATGCCGCATATCTACAACCATCTGATCTTTGACAAACCTGACAAAAACAAGAAATGGGGAAACGATTCCCTATTTAATAAATGGTGCTGGGAAAACTGGCTGGCCATATGTAGAAAGCTGAAACTGGATCCCTTCCTTACACCTTATACAAAAATTAATTCAAGATGGATTAAAGACTTACATGTTAGACCTAAAACCATAAAAACCCTAGAAGAAAACCTAGGCAATACCATTCAGGACATAGGCATGGGCAAGGACTTCATGTCTAAAACACCAAAAGCAATGGCAACAAAAGCCAAAATTGACAAATGGGAACTAATTAAACTAAAGAGCTTCTGCACAGCAAAAGAAACTACCATCAGAGTGAACAGGCAACCTACAGAATGGGAGAAAATTTTTGCAACCTACTCATCTGACCAAGGGCTAATATCCAGAATCGACAACGAACTCAAACAAATTTATAAGAAAAAAACAAACAACCCCATCAAAAAGTAGGCGAAGGATATGAACAGACACTTCTCAAAGGAAGACATTTATGCAGCCAACAGACACATGAAAAAATGCTCATCATTACTGACCATCAGAGAAATGCAAATCAAAACCACAATGAGATACCATCTCACACCAGTTAGAATAGCGATCATTAAAAAGTCAGGAAACAACAGGTGCTGGAGAGGATGTGGAGAAATAGGAACACTTTTACACACTGTTGGTGGGACTGTAAACTAGTTCAACCATTGTGGAAGTCAGTGTGGCGATTCCTCAGGGATCCAGAAGTAGAAATACCATTTGACCCAGCCATCCCATTACTGGGTATATACCCAAAGGATTAGAAATCATGCTGCTATAAAGACACATGCACACGAATGTTTATCGCGGCACTATTCACAATAGCAAAGACTTGGAACCAACTCAAATGTCCAACAATGATAGACTGGATTAAGAAAATGTGGCACATATACACCATGGAATATTATGCAGCCATAAAAAAGGATGAGTTCATGTTCTTTGTAGGGACATGGATGAAGCTGGAAACCATCATTCTCAGCAAACTATCGCAAGGACAAAAAACCAAACACCACATGTTCTCACTCATAGGTGGGAATTGAACAATGAGAACACATGGACACAGGAAGGGGAACATCACACACTGGGGCCTGTTGTGGGGTGGGGGGAGGGGGGAGGGATAGCATTAGGAGATATACCTAATGTTAAATGATGAGTTAATGGGGCAGCACACCAACATGGCACGTGTATGCATATGTAACTAACCTGCATGTTGTGTACATGTACCCTAAAACTTAAAGTATATATAAAAAAATTGGCTATTTCTAAGATTCTATTCGTGTACAAATTTGAAGCCTTTGTAAAAAGAAAGCGATAGGAGTAAATTTTAGCTACTGCTGCTGAAGGCTGCTATTGTATTCAAATGAAGTAATACCTACCTGGCAGGTGAAATGTTACTTTGATAAAGGGAATTGTTAGGGGAGGCATTTCCCTTGTCTTCCAGAGTGAAGCAGAAAATTATTTCCTCTTTTAAAGTCATGGAAAATTCTGGCTCTCCTCCTACCAAGCTTTCTCTTTAATCACAAGTATCATCTCCAAAATCAGAAATCTACCTCACAGGGATTCATCTCCTCCTGAAATAGTAAAAATTCTGCTGGAGAGGAAGGGGAGCAGCAGCCCAAACTAGAAATACTAGGCTGGATGAACTATAGCCACAGGTAGGTTTGGTGAAGTCAGAATGCCAGCCGACCCTGACACTGAAGGAGCGGATGTTCCCAGTGACCCAAACACCTATGACATGGGACAATCTGCGACTTCACTGAGGCATTGATTTGAATGCTCCACTGTGGATAACAGGTGTGGCAGCCCCATTCAAAGGTGAGTAAGCCCTCACCAGCACACCTCATCACAGCTTTTTTATTCACTCATATTGAGAAGGATGACAGAGTTGAGATTTTGGCATTGGCTCTGAGGACAGGCAGCCTTGATAGGAGTCCTGCTTCCACCATTTACTAGCTGGATAATGTTAGGCAAGTTATTTTACCTCTCTCTACTTCAGTTTTCTCATCTGAAAAATGAGGACAATAATAGCACTTACTTTGTAAGGTTGTTGGAGGATTTAAAGAGTCATACATGTAAAGCTGTCAGCATGGAACCTGACACATAGTGAGCTCTGTGTCGGGCCAGCTCATATTCCTGTTATTATTATTACCCGTATCACTCTAACTTCCTTGAGGTGGCAAATTCTACTTTGAACAATTGCTCCCACGGGAGAGTTGACTCCTTGTACTGTCACTGGAGGTGGAGAGAATATTAAGAAGTTGTACATAACTGATGATTTTTATAAGAAATTCAATTGTTTTTGTTTAATATAGAATCATTAAGGTTCTGAAGAGGTCACTTACCCTTGACTGCACTTTATGGGAGAAATTATGTGTTACAGCACCATTCTAAATCTGAACAATTGCTAAGAGCTTAGGACATCCTTTCTAAGAATATTAAGGTTCTACCTCATTCCACTCTAAGGTCGAGGGGGTCAGGGCTGGCAGTCATACTCCTTTCCTGTAGGCAAGAACTTCATGGGAAGAGTGACAAAACAGTATTATCAGAGACTGGCTACAGTAGCCCCTTGGGATCCTCTGAGCTCAAGGGGTCAGACTATAGGCCAGAAGAAAGATACAGGCATCTGGTAAGGAATGACTAAAAAAGAGGGTATTACGTTTCCTTCTAGATTATTCTATTCAGTTAAAAATGGAAGTATCTGTGGCAGACAGTATTCAGGAACAAAGACTGAATGGCTATCTAGATTCTCTCGTGCTCTAGTTATCGGGAATATGAACATATAATAAAGAGGAAAATTGTTACAGAGGAGCTAGCAGTTCCTACAGCCTTGCTCATTTTTCAGGTATATGAGTAAGGAACACAGAGGCCAGGGCTCTTCTTTCAATGAATTCTTACAGCCTAAGAAGGATGAAGAGACTTCATCTATGCCACAGACTTCGTCTACGGCAGAGGAGAAAAGAGCCCATCCACGTTTTTGACATGTGTTTGGTTAGAAGCCTGGAGTCAAGTATGAGATTGAAAGGGTAAGATTCAGGGTGATTTTATTACTTGTTTATTTTCTGTCTGTGCCCAACAGCTCAACAGAACAGAGATTTAAACAAAATAGACTGTTTTGTTCACTGCTGTATCTCCAGTCCTTGGAGCAGTTGCTGGCATGTAGAAAGTGCTTGATAATTACTTGTGGAGAGGGTGAAGCATGGAATGAAAGGAGAATTGTGGAGAGGGCAGCAGGGTAAGCAAACAGTCATCATAAGTGAGGAAGATACAGAATCTGGAGCTTGGAGGACAGCAGGCCCAACAGAGAAGCTGTGAACACAGAAAGTCACCCCCAGAGCAAGGGACTGTGCTCACAGGTCTAAACAGAATTCTGCAGGATGCTGGCCCTGTTCTCCCAGTGTTTGATGCTACTCTCTGATGACCCCCTAGGCATTTCCAACAAGCATTCTAATTAGCATCTGCTAGTAAGGCCTGAATTATGTATATCTTAGCCCAACCTCCTCATCTATAAAATTGAAGTAATGTATCTTTCAGGGTTGTTGTGACTATTACATTTCAGTAATACATGTGAAGTATGCAGCACTTGGCAATGATCAGGACTCAGCAAATAGTAGTTATTACTGTTATTATAAAATAATACAGATGGTTTATTTCCTTAAGGTTTGTTTTTAGATTGATTTCCTAAATATTGGATGTTCATTGTGATTAGTTGTTTTGGAAAAATAAAGAGGCATGTTTTGCTTTAAAAAAATGAAGAAAAAAAAAAGAAAGGAACAGTAGATAAACTTACCTGTGACATTGATCTTAGGTAAAATGTATGCTTTACAGAGCAAGCCCCAGAATATAGAATCAAGGCATTCACAACTCTGGCCCCCTAAGAGTGAAGCAATACTAAAAATGTGGCATATTTGATAAATATCACACATAAGGTAAAGCAGGGAAAAAAATTTAATCCCTAAGAAAAATGTGTTTAGCCAGTGTAACCTGTTGGGACTGGGTTTGTTATTGTTGTTTTGTAGAGATGGGGTCTTGCTATCTTGTCCAGGGGTCTTGAACTCCTGGCTTCAAGTGACCCTCTCTCTTCAGCCTCCCAAGGTGTTGGGATTACAAGCATGAGCCAACACACCAGAACTTTTTTTTTGGGCGGGGGAGTAGTTAAGAGCAAGATAAAATAGAAAATACATAATTGGACCCAAAGCAGGCTAAGAAAATGATCCTGCCATACTCTAACTGCCTGTTCCCAGGAGGCTTTTCCCAAGGGACTCCCAAGACTCCTAAGAGACCTCTACAGATGGGTGTGAATAATACACCAGCGGTGTAGGTTTTCTAGGGGCTGATGCAATGACACAACCCACACTCTTTTCTGTCTCTTCTATTTGAGGGTGCTCTGAGCTTGTCTTTACAAAAAGATCCATATACAAATATTTTTTCTTCTGTGTCATTAAAAGTTCACACTTACATGCCCTGTGATGAGTATTTCAAATATATATATATTAATAAAATGAAGTGCTTTTTCACAACTATTAGGAGACTCCATTTTTATGTACCGTATTTCACTGAAAAGGTGTCTTGGGTGATTGAAATCATTCATTCAGAAATAACAAGGTCAGTCTTGCCAAACAGAAGACTGCAATAACACAAAATCAACATAGGATTCTGACATTTATCCTGGCACTGAACTGCATTGGGCTATGTTATTAGGAACACAGTTTGAGTTAATTGGGATTAACTCAGTAAATCCCAATTATTTACACTCATAAAAGGATGAAACATACTTAATAGAACAAAATCACTAATCTGAAATCATGTTTATTTTCCCTTTGGAAAGCAGTTAGAGACCCATATCCAGAGACAGAAAATAATCCGAGTCGATTCCCCATCCCTCTTATTTCCCCTCTGCACACCTACGCAGGCCAGAAACCTAGCAGTTAATCAAGTCCCTCTTTATTGTCCTTACCCATGAGATCTCTTGTTCTCCAATATCTGTCACCACTGTTTCTTCTCTGTTCCCCTCATTTAGGTTCTCATCACCTCTGGATTACCTCTTGTCTTGTTCTGCTCAGAGCCATTGCACAGCACAGGTCCAAGGGGGCACTGTGTCATGTACACTGACTACAAAGTGAATGGTGCCCCTTGGGGTTGGCAATATAATGGGCTTGCCACCTGCCTTCCTTCATTTGCCCTCTTAGTCATCTTTTAATGCAAACATGGTAATGGTGTTCCATTTCTTAAAATCTTAAAAATTAATGGAAATGATAATGTTGAAGATGATAATAATAACGGCAGTTACATGCCACGTGCCATGCACAATGCTAACCAAGCATTTTACATTTGTTAATTTGTTTAGTTCTTACAGCAATTCTATGAGGCAGGCACTACGATTATTCCTGGTTTACAGATGATGAAAGGAGGTTCAGTGTTGAGTAATTTGCCCAAGGTCATACAATTTCTATGGCTCCTTTTCACTTGGAGGTGGAATAACCGTAGTTCAGAGCATGACTCAAACAGTGGCTTACCTGGGCTGAAACCTCATCAGCTGTTGAGCATTATATGAGTTAGATCATGTAAAGTGGTTTTAGTGAGGTCCCCAAGTTAGCTCATGTTGTTGTTATTAGTATTTCAGGATACAACTCAAATTTTTTGGAGAGAATATGAGACATACAAAGTCCTTCATGACTTGGTGCCTCCGTCTCTTTCCAGCTTTGTCTCTGGCCACAGACACTTTTGTATTTCAGTTGTTTCCCCAAAGGACACTGCTGATGCACTTCTGGTTTCTCTGCATACCTGAATCCTCTTCCTGGGACACTGTTTTCTTCTTTGACAGGTAAATATTATTTACACATGACACTTTGTCTGATCCCTCCATGGTGACAGAAGCACTTTGTTACCCCAAAGCACACAGCGCCTTCTCCTATTACTTCACCAGGTTTCTGACATGATATTTTTGCATATAGATCTTCCTGCTGGACTGTGAGTTCTTAGAGAGCTGGGCCCAGCATTTGCTTATTACATAGCCTATATTGGTGTAGTGCCTGGCATCTGGAAGACACTCAGCAAAATGCACAGAACTGGATTGAACTGGCATGGGGTTGGCTCAGTTTATAAATAAACTGAATTTTAAAAATTCACCTTCATTTTCTGTGGTCCACTGATTTAAGAGCATCTAATTATTTATTATCTGCTATAGGCAATGGAACAATTCTAGTTTGGATGTCTGACAATCTGAAATTAAAAACTTGACAAGAGTGTGCTGCTGATGAGAATAGTATAAACCTTGAAAATGCACTTATAATAAAGGATGGTTAGAATGCCAATGAACATACAAACTCACGTGGAGCTGGTAAATTCAGATAGAAACTAGTGAGAGAACAGTAAATTTGCTTTCTAAGAAAGATGAAGTCTCCTGCCCTGCTTTAATTTTAGGCTTTAAGCATTCTCACAGGGTATACACATCCCTCTATTAATTGAAAACATTGCCGGTTAACATGTATGTCTCAGTTTCAAAGCATTTTATAGTTCTATACTATACTTGGAAAATATTTTCCAATGGGCCTGTGGCTAACCTTTCATATTATGTCAGGGTCAGTGCTGAGTAGAGGGTTATTAGAAGATAAATTCAAGAGAACTGCTATTTTTTTTCCTAAGAAAACAGGAAGGTCATTGCTAGAAAGGACCAAGGTCCTTATTTTAGAGGAGAAAATCAAGGCCCAGAAGGTTAAGTGACTTCCTGAAATCACACAGCCTTCAGGCAGGGGCAACACCACACGGAAGGCCCCGCGTCAAAAAGAATTTGGAAGGGGTACAGGGTGAGCCAGGAGAGACAGTCAGGGCTTAGAGAGCCACTACCAGGGGTTTACATTATATTCCAAGATGAATGGGCAGCAGTTGAAGGATGTCACGCAGGGAAATGCTAGGATCTGGTCTGTGTTATGAAATATAAATACACTACTACTGTTGGGAGGAGAAAGACCAGCTGGAGGTTCTTACAGTGTGCAGACATGTGATGATGGGGGCCCAGGTGAGAATGTGACAGTGGAACTGGAAAGAAGGAAATGGATTTGGGATGTATTTTAGAATTAGAATCAAGAGGACTTACGGACAGTAAGGAAAAGGAATGGATCAAGGATGACTCTTATGTTTCTGGTGTGGGTGGATAATGGTACTGTTTATAAGCTGGAAAGATATAAGAACAAGGAACCAAGATTCTGACTTTGGACATGTGGTTATGGGAGGCTAGAAGTGGAAGCCATACAATGGAGGCTGCACTGCATGGTGTCTGTCACAGCATAAGCATAATGGTGGTGGTTATTTTCACTGTAACTCTCTCCATCACCCGAGTAGAGTTACTATGGCCAAGGGGAAACAGATCAGAATTGTGATGTAGTTTGTACAAGGGCTAGTTTGACTGCATAATGAATGGTAGACACATTTATTGGTAAATTGATGCAGATGTCTTGAATGTTGGGTATAAATAGGCATTCATTGAAATAACACTGATTTTGATGACTCTTCTACATAAGTAGTCAGAGATCTGCTTTGAATTACAGCTATTACTGATGACCTAAATCTTATGCAGAATTTGTTACCAAATTTTTCTACTCCAAAGTAAGCAGTTTTGACTTATAATAAACTGCTTATCAGTATAAATACTAGCATTCTATTGATAGCTTATTGTTTGGATGTTATTTATCCAATCTCTAAAAATTGATTCATTTATAAGATAGTTCAAATTGTCTTCCACTGTCAGTGGAAACTGAATATCATCTTAAGAGAATATGCCTGATACTGTTTTGAAGCATGTTGATTTTCGACCAGCTATGTGCTCAGACACTCCTCTACTGCTCTCTAGTGTCCATAATTACTCAGCAGACCTTTAAGTTTGCACATGTAGCAATCCACTGGGGAAGAAATAAAAACCTTTACTTTATCTATACTTCATCCCAATTTATTTTGGGAGATGTATATGCCATAAGTAGTCAAAATAATAATCCACCTGGAGCAGTAAATATTTTCAGAAAATCCATTCTCATGGATTTCCAGTGGGCATTATTTACAATCATGATTCTCTAACCTCTCAGAGAGGTTATTTTTATTGAGTTCCAATGTGAACTACTTGGTCCCTTGGTTTGTTGTGCTGGCTTTTGACAGTGTTATGGTTCAACCTATACAAGGTATTATTTCAGTGCCTTCACAATAGACCTGGATGCTTGCCAGATAACATAATCTACAAAATGCACAAATAAAGGAACAGAGGGGCACGATAACTCTTTGCCTAGCCACATGAGAGTACCAGATCTGATAAAACCAAATTCAGCGTTCAATGTATATATTTGTCATTTCCAACACCCATAGAATAAGATTTTAAGGACGGATACAACTAAAAATCACAGTACAGCAGAGAATTGTGGTGATATTTATGACTCTTGTGTTAAGTGTTTCCAAGAGAAGGAAAGCCACATTTTAAAGCAGTCAAAATAATTTAAAAGCTGTAATTGCGTGTGTATATATGTATGCACAAATGTTCAAAGGAGATGTATTTACCTTAGTTTAGTGGGGATTTATCTCAAATACCAAGATCTAAATTAAGCTGCTTGTTGTAGTGGGTCTTACAATATACTTAAATAAAAAATAAATAAATAAACTGCTTGAACAGCCGACATTTTCTAGACAAGTGCCATTTTTCTTTATCTACAGAATAAAGTGGTCTGTTCCCAGTTCCAGGAGCTGAGAGCTCAGTTTCCAGGGCCTCTTCAGTAATTTGCCTATTCTAATTTATAGAACCTAACAATTCCCATGTCTAAAACTGTGAAACCCATCTAGATAATGAAAATGGTGCCCTCTGCTGGAAAGAATCAAGAGGAACTAGAGTGACAAACCCTCTCCTTTCTCGTGTTGGTTTCATTACCTGGAGTGGAATATGGAAAAGAAACATTTATATTTGTTTTAGGAGTTAACCTAGTATCCTTGCCTACACCCTTATTAAGATAGATGCTCCATCAATCTCTTCTATCCTGGAGAATTTAGGCTGTTTTGCCAAACATTTCTTTTCCGAAGAGAAAGCCTCACCCCAAATATTGACTCCCACGTAGTTTTTGGCTGAGTAAATAGGGTTATTAGTTTACCACTTCTCTGCAAAGCAGTTGGAGTACCTGTGTACATGAAGGAGAATGTAAGAGAATGGTGGATTGTTCAAAAAGCATCTCAAGCCTACTCATTGCCCCTGCCAGGTTCCCAAACAGGAAGCCACTAGGGTGGTAAATATAACCCCAGTGGGTGAGTTACTCCAAGGGCACCTTTTGTAAAACTCTGGAGGCTATATTGGATATATTCATAGTGAAGCAAAAGGGTTGAAGTTGAAGAACATTTACAATATTAAAATCACTGACATAACAAAGTGAAGAATTTGAGTGTTGTCTTTAATAGGAACTTTTTCTGCTGCTCTATAAAATAAAGACCTCAACACTGTGCCACAAAGCCATCATTGTCAAGGGTGTTCTATCAACACTGCTATGGGGATCCAACCCACTTTTAATTATTTATCAGGGAAACAAAAGAGTCACAAGGTGACTGACAGTGGAATCAAATGCTTTCCAATAGGACTAGACTCATAAAAGAGCTTACAAAGGTTTAAGTTCCTCTGAAGCCAGGGCCCCTTTGGTGTATATGTGACCTATGAGTGACCATTATATAATAGAATGAATGGGAAACTGCCTGTTCACCATGAATCCTAAACAAGTCTAAGTAGTTCTTCTTGTTGAATCATCAACGACAAATCCTTAGGTCAGCAGAGGCCTGAAGTCATTTGTCATCCAAATATAAGGGGAGAGAGGCACATAAAGCCATGTGCAATGTTTAACCTCAGGTTCCAAGTATTTAATTTTGAGTCCTCTTTTCCTCATGGGCTGTCTTCAACTTTCCAAAACAACTTTAATGAAATGCAGCTGGATTCTGTACCTTTTCCAATAATGCAGGAGACAGGAAAAATGCTTTCGCTTACTTGCCTACACTTTTTATAAGCTGAAGTGTGAATGAACTATCAAAACCTACTGAAACTTATTAAGCTGAATTCTGTCACCAGTAACACATTTTATAGCTTTTAAAAGAAAAGCTATGGGGAATTTTGAGTAGGACATGGGTATTTAAAAACACAGTTCGCTCATTTAATTGGGAGCTGTACAGCTAAGCTTCAGACAATTTAAGTTTTAAAATTTCTCTTGGGGTTTTAAGGGTATTGATCATAAAATACTTATTTAATACTGTTTGACTGTGTGACTGCTCCTTCGCAGTAAGGGTCATCCTTGCCCTGCTCCCTCCCAGGTATGAAGAGTGGGACATGGTATTCAGCATGTGTTAGTGAAAACACAGAAACAACCAGCATTCTTCTGAGTACAGTTTTAGGACCTTTCTGCTGCAGTGAAGTCATTTTGGTTATTTCCAGTAAATATTTATTTCATTTGGCACCATGCTTAGCTCCTTATTTATTAATTAGCATTATGTTTCATTCCAATGCTAAAATAGAAGCCTTTCAAGTTATTGAGGATCCCAAATGCATTTATAATAAAATGCTAATATCATCTTTGTATCTTTGGGGATTTTGGTGTTGATAAATTTGAGGGTGTTTTGGAGAGGTTTCTAGCACCATATAGCAGCATATTATAAAACCATGGCAGTTTTATTCTATTTAGAAATCACACCCCCAGACGTATCTGAAAAACTTCCTTTGGAAGATTGTAAAAGGCCAGATGCAAATTTTTTGCTTAAAAAATTAGTCCAGGAATATAAATATCAAGTGTTTATGATTTTAGAAGGTCCAAATATCTGTCTGGAATTCTGGGTCGAAGTTAGCAGGTTAAGGTCAAGTTTTTTTGAAAGTCTCTCCAAATATGCAACAGATGACACTTTACAATTCCAGCTGTGTTCACCTATTCTTAGAACAAAGCCCTACATGTACTAGGAAATTTCCAATCAGATAAGAAAAACACCAAAGAGAATGGGTAGATTGGTGAGGTGCGGGTATATGGACATTGTTTTTTAAGTGCTGAACAAATCGCCAAGAAATAATTTCTTCGAAGACACTGAGAGGACAGAATTAGCATACAATTCCTTTACATATTCTGTTTTTGCACCTGTCCCCCTGTGACGTCGCAGTCAAGCAGATTTCATGTTAACCGGCTCCCTGGCTTTGGTAGGTGCCTGGGGCTGGAGGCTGGCTTCCACCTCTTCCCTCCAGAGCTGAGCCTCTTTGCCCCGTGAGAATTACCTCCCCACCTTTCTTCCCTCTCTCCGTTCCCTGAGCAATTTAGAGGGGAAAAAAAGGTAAATTTTTTTTTTAATAGTCATCGAGTATATGTAAGATTTTAAAACTTCTTGTATCCTCCACTTTGGGTATTAAGGGAAAGCTCAATGATAAGAATCTAATTCTGCAACGTTTGTGGCTAATAATGACGGTGCAAGTTCAAAATTACTCTGAGCTTGTGATAGAAGTCAATAAGTATTCTCTCAGCAACTGTTGTGGGCTGGGTGTTACAGGGGATGAAGAGAGAAGAAAGACACTACCTTCATCTCAAGCTTAGGATCCTCATGAAATTTTTTTTTTTTTTTTTTTTTTTTTTTTGAGACGGAGTCTCACTCTGTTACCCAGGCTGGAGTGCAGTGGTGCGATCTTGGCTCACTGCAAGCTCCGCCTCCCGGGTTCACGCCATTCTCCTGCCTCAGCCTCCCGAGTAGCTGGGACTACAGGCGCCCACCACCACGCTCGGCTAAAATTTTTGTATTTTTATTGGAGATGAGGTTTCACCATGTTAGACAGGATGGTCTCGATCTCCTGACCTCGTGATCCACCCGCCTCGGCCTCACAAAGTGCTGGGATTACAGGTGTGAGCCATTGCGCCCGGCATGGGATTCTTAAAGTACCTAATTTAAGTTCTTAAATTTCTAGACTACAAGAAAGAATTCAGTAGTTGTGATAAATGAGGTTAAGATTCTAAGCCATATGATACTGACAATATTTGAACATTTTTATCTATAAAATGGGAGTTTCATGTGGCTCAGCCCTGGTGAGAATTTAGAGCTTGATACATAATGTTCTATAATTTTTAGTTGCAAAATAACAGTAGTTTGAAAGGATTTTTTTTATTATTTTTTTGAGACAGAGTCTCGCTCCATCGCCCAGGCTGGAATGCAGTGGTGCAATCTTGGCTCACTGCAGCTCCGCCTCCCGGGTTCACGCCATTCTCCTGCCTTAGCCTCCTGAACAGCTGGGACTACAGGTGCCGGCCACTGCGCCCAGCTAATTTTTTGTATTTTTAGTAGAGACGGGGTTTCACCGTGGTCACGATCTCCTGTCCTCGTGATCCGCCCGCCTCGGCCTCCCAAAGTGCTGGGATTACAGGCTTGAGCCACAGCACCCGGCCTGAAAAGATTTTTAAAATAAATGACCTATGTGTCACTCCCTTTCCTCTTTTGTTGTAGTTATTTAATATCATTTGTTTTTCTAAAATATAAATGAGTAAACTTTCATTTTCAAATGGCCATTCCTTTCTTCACAAACTTTCTGCCTCAAAACAATGCTTTTCTAGATCTTGCTCTCCTTTTCGTGTCCTTTTCCTTGATGTCTCCAGAGTACAGACTCCTCTGGAGTGTCTCTTTAAACAGAGTTCATGGAAAGGTGAGCCATTTCACCAAAGAAAGGGGAGAGTAGAGGACGGGCAATGTGCCATTATCATCAGAGCCTCTTGTAAATCAGAATATGTGATAAGTTCTTCACTGAACTAACTCCAAGCAGTAGTATCTCTGTTCAGATTCATTTATCTTGATTTGTTTCATTTACTTGACTTATTTTTGTGCTTTTTACATTGTTAACTGAGATGGCAATGGTACACACAACTATTCTGCTATCCACAAAAATAAAACAACACATAAAACGCCGCAATGCAATTCCCTCTCATCAAACTGATCCACTGTAATAGCTAGGGTGTCATTTCCCCCATGTGGAGGAACTGCAAGTGAGACAAGCACAAGCAATGGGTGTCTCAGAAGATTCTACCAAAGTGCATATGAAGAGAAAGTGCCAGGTTGAAACGTCTGCCAAGATCAGAGAGTGTGACACCAGCTCATTACAGTGTCAGACAAGTAAGGACTTTCCAGTGCTTCCCTAAACTCTAACCTTGCAGAGGTCAGAACCTACAATTCATCAGCTGTGGGAGGAGAAGGAGAAACCTTATGTGAGGGAGAGAGAAGGAGCCAGACACACCTCCCGTCATCAACTGCAGCACACAGAAGCTGGGAGAGAGAAAATGCGTTAACTGTAAATCACACTCCGAGTTTTGACTATGACATGGAGTTGGACTTACAAATTAGCAAATTAAGACTGTTTGTATTTCTTAAGGATGAACAGAAAACTTATGGCCTCACCCAAATATTCATCCTGGGGTAGGGGAAGAACTGGATCCCATTGAATAATTTAAAGAAACAGTGAAAAACAAAATAATGTTGCTTTAGGACCTGATCTTACGAACCACATTTGTCCAATGTCCTGGTTACACAGCTTAGAGGTCTCTGTGTCCTTGGGCTCCAGAAAGGCTTTAAGTTTGAGTGATGAAGTCTGAGGGAGAATGACTGCTGTTGATTCTTGGGTTTTCGAATGTCAAAAAATCAGGCTTCAACCTTCGAGACTCTTCTTTTTATAGTCTGGATCCCCCTTAATTCGTTACCTCAACCATCAGGTACAGATGAAGACATTTTCTGAGGGACGCCAAACCTCCATTTTAATAGTACTTCATGAGGCTGCAGTTGAATTTATTTCATTTCTGTACTTGTTTTCACTGAGGTACACTGACTCAGAGGCAATACAGGAATACATTTCCATTTTACTATAGGATACAACCACTCTAGCAAGCTTTTCCGTTATTTTCCTTTCCTGCTCTAATCTTGCTGTCTCCCTCACCTTTTTGATGAATACAATGATATTAATACTTCTTTTTTACTGTAAAGATATGTATGACTATTTGCTGTTGCATGAAAATGATAATTGCTACAATGTGTCGACTATCTACCTGTTTCAAACACTTTATATATTTTATCCCTAATAGTTATAATAATCCTGGGGGAAAAAAGTGGCAGTATCCCCATTTTATAGAAAGAGAAACCTAACAAAGAACATCAGAGTTGCTCCAGTTTATAAAGTTATAACATCAGGGAGTCCAGACTCCCACCTGAGTGTGTTTAATCCCTGGTTCATTTGTTTCTGTAGGATGAACAGAGTGGGCAATCATTGTACAAATGGAACAAGAAACTTGGATGATGTCCCTAGTTATGTGACTAATTTGTGGATTATCTTATTAGTCCTTTAACCATGTTTGGTGAAATAAAAACCATGCTATGCCCATCAATTTCTCCTAAAGGGATGTTATAAGACCAACATGCCACTATGGATAAAGCATCCTAAGGAAAGATGATGGAAATAGTCTTATTAACAGAATAACTTCAGTTTTGTCTCTATTCATACTATAATTTCCTTTAATATTACATTATAGTGTTTCAGTATTTGAAATGTGATAGCTTAGGAGTTCAACTTATGATAAAGACACTCTGTAATTTTCCCTAGTGTGCCCATTTTAAATACAATGCAAAGAAAGAATAGAATGCCTGTGGAATGCTTATGGTAGTGACCTCAAAGGAGTTCAGAAATTTCTATCAGACAAAACCTTTGCTCCCTTGTTTACATAAAATCGACATCATCTAATAATGTATGTTTCCCACTTTGGCATTGGATTCTATTCACCTTGATTCCTGTTTTCATTTCTTTCATTCTACTTTCTTCCCAATCTGCCCGATGCATTTTGTTTTCTCAAAATTCTGCCTTTTCTGTTGGTTGCTAATGAGTTTTCTCCCTCTGTTCCCTTCTTTCCTTTTACCTACTGATGCCCCCTCCCACCATCTCTGCTTACATGTTTCTAGTCCTGCTGTTCACCTCCCTTTATTTTTCCTTCCTTGACTCTCTTCCTCTGTCTACACTCTGCACATTCTGGCATCATCTCTCTCCTTCCCTCCCTCCCATCCTTTATGCCTCCTTCAACTTTTCCTCATTACTGCTGCATGTATAAATAGGCTCGAGGCAATCTATCATTTACGCACATGCTCTCAGATAATCTCTTGCTGCATCTCACAGACAGTAGTTAACTGCAGCAGCAAATGTAACATGCTCATTTATTATCTTTTTAGAAGGAGTGCTGAAGCAGGGGTCAAAAATGAAAGAGACATCTCACATGATTCAGTGGCTTCTGAAGAATGAGCTGGTGATAAGAAGAAAGCTGTTTTCTTACATTTAATATCGACTGAAAACATGTTTCTAATGAGACAAAGCTGCTGTAAAATATATAAGGCTCTGAATGATATTAATCTGTCTTCCCAATGTGTTCTCATTAGTCTCATTCCACTATTACAATTAATAATATTATTGCTAGAAATTTACAATGTGCCAGCCTTTCAGTGTTACTTTTTAAGTATTTAAAGTGAATTATCTAATTCAGGGATCTTCCTATGGCTGTACCATTTGTGTACTACATTAAGGAGACCAGCCAATGGGGAGAGCTGAGGCTGCTTGCAAAGCCATAGGTGGAGGCTAGCATTATTCCCATTTTTCAGATGAAGAAAATGACGTGCAGATGGTTTAAGCAACTTGCCCAAGTGGAAGAATCATGTAAAGTACAAAGTTAAAACTGGGTATTTTGAGACTTGGAATGTCAAATGTATAATATATTGTCCAGTATAGTATTCTCTTACTAAAGCATACACAAACTGAAGGCAGGTACTGTGTCTATCTTGTTCATCGTGGTAGCTACTAGTTTTAGAACAAAGAAAAAAAAATAAGGGTAAAAGTCATGAAACATTTAAAGGATTGGTCTTTCCAACAAAAGAGAAATGCAGTAATGATAAAGAAACTGTCCACTCTTGTAACTCTTACGCATCAGTTTTATCTTCACTTCCATCAGACCCTGGGCTGAGGTGGTGGTGGAGAATGTGGGAAAGTCTGGACTGACCCACCTGGATGTGGAACACACCTGGCTGTAGGTGGACAATGTGAGGCAGGCCCTTCAGTGTGCAAAATCAGATTCTGTGATGAGGAGTAGAGAGTAGGACAGGGAGGGGGAAGGAAGTCCACTAAGAGGTACTAGAGGGTATTCTGCAGGCAGAAAGGGGGCTGAGTAGATCTGGCCTTCAGGGAAGCTTGTTTTCAGGTTAATATGGTGAGACATGGGAGATAGATGGTTGGTGTTCAGTATGCTTGGGGAGAGGTAATAACAATATTGACATGCACTAAATATGATACCCTGTCTGAAGCACTTTGTGTTACCTCATTTCATCCTCACCAGAATCTCTGAGATTGGTATTATTATTCCTCCTATCTAAAGAAAATTGAAGTTGTCAAAGTTTTAATGACAGTAAAAAGGTACACTGTAGAGTCACTCCCAGATATGTTGATTTCAAAGTCCACATTTTTGCCCTTCCACCTTAGGAGGAGGGATTGGGGTTCAGGGGAGAACCCCTACTACCAACTGGGCTAGGGGGAGGATGGAAGGTTCCCAAACCTGGAGGATCAAGGAAATTACACAGGTTTTGAGGATGGGCTTGGCCTTGGGGGACAAGACTGGCACCCAGAGACAAAGTTCACTGAAGGCTCAGGGAGAGGAGTTGGATTAAGGGCCTGGTTACTAATGCACCACATCTGAGCAGAACATCCTCAAGATGACTTGACATTGCTCCACCCAACTCCCAAATGAGGGAAGTGGTTTGAATTCTCTCTGGCTAAGAAGAGTATTGGTTCTGAAACTGGGGGTGTAGCTGTAGCTGTAGCTGTGGAAATGGGAGGCCTGTGTAGTAAGGAAGCCATTCTGCCATTATATTTTGAGTTCAGATTGTTTTATCTGCCAGTATCTGTCCCAAAGTGATCTTGAATCCTTTTGGAATGAGGTAGGGTAAAAACTTAAAAAATGTACATGTCTATATAGTGGATACATTTCCCCAAGCAGCCTTAAAATGTGTGCGTATATTTTTCTTAAGTATGTTTTTGCGTCTCCCTCTCCCTCTCCCTCTCCCTCTCCCTCTCCCCCTCCCCACAGTCTCCCTCTCCCCACGGTCTCCCTCTGATGCCGAGCCGAAGCTGGACTGTACTGCCACCATCTCGGCTCACTGCAACCTTCCTGCCTGATTCTCCTGCCTCAGCCTGCCGAGTGCCTGGGATTGCAGGCGTGCGCCACCACGCCTGACTGGTTTTCCTATTTTTTTGGTGGAGACGGGGTTTCGCTGTGTTGGCTGGGCTGGTCTCCAGCTCCTAACCACAAGTGATCTGCCAGCCTGGGCCTCCCGAGGTGCCAGGATTGCAGACGGAGTCTCACTCACTCAGTGCTCAATGTTGCCCAGGCTGGAGTGCAGTGGCATGATCTCGGCTCGCTACAACCTCCACCTCCCAGCCGCCTGCCTTGGCCTCCCAAAGTGCCGAGATTGCAGCCTCTGCCCGGCCGCCACCCCGTCTGGGAAGTGAGGAGCGTCTCTGCATGGCCGCCCATCGTCTGGGATGTGAGGAGCCCCTCTGCCGGGCCACCCAGTCTGGGAAGTGAGGAGCGCCTCTTCCCGGCCGCCATCCCGTCTAGGAAGTGAGGAGCGTCTCTGCCCGGCTGCCCATCGTCTGAGACGTGGGGAACGCCTCTGCCCCGCCGCCCCTTCTGGGATGTGAGGGGTGCCTCTGCCTGGCTGCCACCCCATCTGGGAGGTGAGGAGCGTCTCCGCCCGGCCGCCCTGTCTGAGAAGTGAAGAGCCCCTCCACCCGGCAGCCGCCCCATCTGTGAAGTGAGGAGCCCCTCCACCCGGCAGCTGCCCCGTCCGGGAGGGAGGTGGGGGGCGCCTCTGCCCGGCTGCCCCATCTGGGAAGTGAGGAGCCCCTCTGCCCGGCAGCCACCCCGTCTGGGAGGTGTACCCAACAGCTCATTGAGAACGGGCCATGATGACGATGGCGGTTTTGTCGAATAGAAAAGGGAGAAATGTGGGGAAAAGATAGAGAAATCAGATTGTTGCTGTGTCTGTGTAGAGGGAAGTAGACGTAGGAGACTCCATTTTGTTCTGTACTAAGAAAAATTCTTCTGCCTTCTGATGCTGTTAATCTATAACCTTACCCCCAACCCCCTGCTCTCTGAAACATGTGCTGTGTCCACTCAGGGTTAAATGGATTAAGGGCGGTGCAAGATGTGCTTTGTTAAACAGATGCTTGAAGGCAGCATGCTCGTTAAGAGTCATCACCACTCCCTAATCTCAAGTACCCAGGGACACAAACACTGCGGAAGGCCACAGGGTCCTCTGCCTAGGAAAACCAGAGACCCTTGTTCACTTGTTTATCTGCTGACCTTCCCTCCACTATTGTCCTATGACCCTGCCAAACCCCCCTCTCGGAGAAACACCCAAGAATGATCAATAAATACTAAAAAAATAAAAAAAAAAAAAAAGTATGTTTTTTAATTTAATTGAATATTTTATTTATGTGCGGCAACTAAATCATCAAAGTACTTTCAGTGGCTCACTAGGATGCATATCTAGAAGCAGCTCCGCATTTTAGTCTCAAGTGTGTTTGCAGGTTCCATATAATTTTTTACATACATTGTTTATCTCTTCAAAATGACTGCTTCAAGAAAACTGAAGAAACAAAGACAGTGGCAAGGGGCTGGCATACAGGGTGAAATAAAAATGCCACTCCACTCATACCAGGCAAAAGTTGGCAATATTGCTGGATTTCCACTCCAAGTTTCCAAACTCCAGTGATAAAAATGGTCATAAAATTAATTGGAATCATTGTAACTCTCTAGCACAGGTACTTTTCTTTTGACATGAAAATTATTTATAGACTATTCTGTACTTAGTAATAAATAGCCTCAGAAAAAGGCTCTGGAGACAGAGGGAAGTGTGGGAGATATTGGGGTTGTCAAAACGATGACTGGGGGCGTGAACTGCAGGTCTTGGCAGTGCCACGGCAAGGGAAACAAAGCACAGACCGCATTGCTTGGACCCCAGCCCTCCTCCCAGCCCTGAGGCTAGTCCCACTCTAGACTGCTGGGTTTGGAGCTGCTCCTGTTCAGGGGTAACTCCCCACAGGCCAGGAGTGGGGCTGTTCCTGGGGCATCCTCAGGCCAGCAGTTCCTCTGAATGGTTGGGGGAGAAATGAAAAGACACCTGGAGGGCTATGGATCACAGCCAGGTGTTCCTGAGGGAGCTCAAGCATTCTGGGCAAGTCCTGGATGAACTCTGACCAAACCTAGAGGATCCCCTGTTTTTCTTAACACTGCCTTGCTACTTCAGTTTTCTTCAAAACTCTAACATTTCACTAGCCTCTTACACTGCCTCGGACCACCCTGAAATTATGAGCGGGGAAGTGGAAAGAGCATGGGATTTGGTGCCAGAGAACTGGATTGTACTTCTAGCTCTGCTGATCTTGACCTTGAGCAAGTCAATTAAACATTGCCCAAGTCAGTGCCATCAGTGCCCTCACCTGTCAAATAGAGGGTGGACGGCAAGCCCCACTGGTCAGTGAGGGATCTGGAGATCATCTGGCCCATTTGACACAGGGACCTTGTTTTAGAGATGAGTAAACCAAGGTATCAAACAGCCTCGTGCTCCCCTGGACTCTCAGGTGGTGTGGGGATTACACTTGAACTCCAGGGCTCTCGCCCTTCCTCTACTCCACTCGACAGATATACCACACTGTTGGCAATTAAATTCCTGTCTGTTGTGAGACTCCATGCAGCAATTTAGACAGACACTGACATAGTTTCTGTCCTCACTGTTTGCAATGCAAAAACATTCCCTCATTAACATGAAAAAATGAGAGTATCTACATCTGCATAATATCATACACTATATTTATCATCATTACCATCATCATCATCATAAAAGCCTTGCAAACACCTACTATGTTAATGATAGCAACCAACATCTGTTGCTGGAGAGGACATTAATTTACTTACAAATAATGGCTACGTAGGAAAGAAAGCAAACTGATACCACAGAGCAGCAGGGATCAGTTTCGTGGAAGACAATTTTTCCATGAATCAGGGGGGTGGCATGGGGATGGTTTCAGGATAATTCAAGTGCATTACATTTACTGTGTACTTTATTTCTATTATTATTACATTTTAATATATAAGGAAATAACTATATAACTTACCATAATGTAGAATCAGTGGGAGCCCTGAGCTTCTTTTCCTGCAACTAGATGGTCCCATCTGGGAGTGATGGGAGACAGTAAAAGATCATCAGGCATTAGATTCTCACAAGGAGCATGGAACCTAGATCCCTCGCACAGGCAGTTCACAATAGGGTTCGCACTCCCAAGAGAATCTAACGCTGCTGCTGATCTGACAGGAGGTGGAGCTCAGGCGGTAATGCTCCCTTGCCCACTGCTCACCTCCTGCTGTGCAGCCTGGTTCCTAACAGGCCGTGGACCAGTGTCAGTCTGTGGCCCAGGAATTGGGGACCCTTGCCCTAGAGCAACTATTGTGTTTACTTGTGTCTTCTCTTCTAGATTCAGTTTCTTAAGAGCAAGAACTGAGTCACTTCCGTTTGACCAGCATGTAGCATCATGCCTGGTCTGGGTAAGAGAAATAAAGATTATGGATAATCCAAAAGCTTTCAATCTCCTTTCATGTCTTTCACAATAAACTTTTGTTGAAGACTGCTGTGGAAGTAATGCCTACTTTGAGGAACTAAAACCTTTCCTGACACCATCACAAGGAAAGGGGCAAAGAAAGAGTGGCAGAAGGAAAAGGAGAGGGGGAGGGGTTGAAAATTCTAAATAGCACGGTGGTTATAAGTGGATCATTGTGGTATTCCATATGCATTCCACTGCTGTGTTACGTCCCACATATGAGGTCTGAGGGTGCCCTATTACCTCCTGGTCTAAAATCCAGTAAAGAACAAGAGTCCCATATTAGCTTGTGGATCCTCAGTGGTGGAAAAGAGGAAGACTGGTCCTGCTGATGGCAGTAAAACAGGGCTCTCAGTCAATGCCAGATCTATCCAGAGTGTCACTCTCTGCCTATTCAACATTAAACAAATGATTGAAATCTTGGTACTGCCTTTTGAGTCACTTTCTTCCTCAATCTCTAGTTCAAAGAGAATAAAGCCTAAACAAAAAGTCATCTCAATTATGGAAGTTTTTTCCTCACACATTTACACCCCCTGAGTCAATCAGGGACCAGACTTACTTGAAATCCTACATGCTGAAAGAGACAGGGGGATGCACAAGGTCATGCCTTTCCAAGTCTCTCTAGCCATAAGGACCCCACTGCCTCCCAGAGCTTGAGCAAGGAGGTCTTGGCGACTGTATGTGCAGACGATAACAGAGCAATGATAAAAATCCTCCAGCTGGAGTGGAGTCGCCTGACCATCACTGGAGCTTCCAGCCCTGTTTCCTGTGCAGGGCACATTGGAAACACATTGGTGTTATTTTCCCTTTTTAAAAGCTGTTTTATGTTTCAGCTTTCAAGTTGTCCCAGTCACTGCGTCATGGCATCATCACATACCAACTCAATGTGTTTCATGTTCATTTGGAGAGAACATTCCTTCCCTTCCCCTTCTGAGAAATAAAAAGGAAGATGCTGGTGTTGTGGATAAGCAGCTATAGGAGTATATGCGGCTTGGGGTGAGAAGAGGGAGAACAAAATGAAATTCTAACTAATCTGGCCCATCTCATCTCAGAAAACCAGAACTCTATGAATGATTTATGATTCTCCTGACCCTCACAGCAATGCAGATTGTGGCTCTTGCCAAGAACAAATTAGGCTGTCTGCATCTGTTACTTTTCCCAACCAAGAAAATCTCCTTGTGTGAGGAAGGAGCAAGGTCAGCAGCCAGGACAAAGGATCAACCCAAGAGAAGGAAAAGATAAGGCTGCATTCCAGTGCTTCTATTGGAAACACCACTCACTGGAAGCAAAATCAAGTCTTCTTTCAAAACTCAGAATGAGCACTTGGTTGCATGTGTACACCTAAAATACTCAGAATAAAAAACAAAATAGAATACTCAGAACAGCAGTGCCATCAGGCACATTCCAAACGTTTAACCCTTATCTTGCTTCAGGGGCATGCATGACTCCAGGCCAGCTATTGACTAGGTTTGGCTCAGGTAAGCATGACCTTATTCCCCCAGACTGAGGGTACCGCTCCATGCCACAGCCCTGGAAATCTTTAGGACTGAACCCCTCTGCGCCCACCTCAGAACTTTTCCCTTAGGCTCCTGCTATGTCCAATGAGTTGTTATTGTTGGCTCCATGTGTAGCTTTTGAAGGGAGCTTGAGGTTTCCCTCCTCCCACTCAAGCCCCAAAAGAAAGGCCCTCTGCACTTGGATCAAGGGATCAAAGAGCTCTCAGGAAAACACAGGAGGGCCCTGGTGTTAGGGGCAACTGGAACTTTCCGTGGCAGGAATAGAAAGGCGAAAAAGCCTATTGTAGTGTGTCTTCTCATCCTTCCCAGGAGCACGTGCAGAAAGACAAGCCTCCTACTTGTGGGGGGCCCACTTTGGAGTAGAACCAGGGGATGGGAGCTCTGGAGTGGATAAGGCCATTAGGTGTGGTCTAGTGTTCAGAGAAAGGCTTTCTAAGATTGCTTTTTCATTTTATTGCTGGCCTGGGGAATGGTAAAGCATCAAAAAGGCCAACCTCAGGGCTTTGGCCTGGGGAATGGTAAATCATCAAAAAGGCCAACCTCAGGGCTTAGGCCTGGGGAAAACAGGTTCCTTCACCTCAGAGAAAATAGACTTTAGGCAAAAACAGACCCAGAGGCTTCTATATGGTGTAACCCCCTCACCAACCTAGACAGTCAGATAAGGAATTAGGGCCAAACCCCAACTATTTGATGAGGAGTCTGTCTTTGCCCAGAGGGTCTTCTATGCCTATATCCCTGGCAGCCCTTGGACTCCGGGATTTGGCATGGTGGTAAAAATATCTTCTCAAGAGACACACAATTAAAAGTTAAGATAGTCTAGCTTGGTCTGACTACTAATCAAGAGTAGTAACATTATTTTCCTTACATTCTTCCTTATTAGATGATCTAATTCTTTCAAATACCTGGTAGAATATTGGTATAAATGCAAGGGACTTTTGAGTGGATGAAACCCAACCCCTTCATTTTACAGATGGTTAAGTTAGGATCCAGAGAGATTATTTCTCTAGGCTAGGTCACCCTGCTAGTTCGTGGTGAAACTGAGACGAGTGCACAAGGAAAGCTGCAGTCATTGGCAAGGCCTGGGATAATGAAAAAAACATGTAACACTGAAGGGGTAAAATCTTAGCAATCATCCATCAGATACTCAGTAAAGTCCTACTATGTGCCAGGCACTGCAAGGCTGAAGTGTGAGGTCAGACAGACATAGCCACTGACCTCGCAGGAGATAGAAAATACTGTAAGTACCAAACAACAAGAAATGGAACCAAGGCTAGTTTTACTTCAAAGAAGAATGAGTGCTTTGCATCCTGAGAAACTTTTAGGTACCATGGCCAACTGCATATTCAGCCGTCAGAGTATGTCAATGATAAGAGATTAAATCCTTCCTGTTCATATATATGAATGTATTATTTCCACATTCATGAAAATGAAAGGGAAAGTTAATTTCAAAAGAACTATCTCAACTTTGCTAGTGCCAGCCCCTTTAGCCCCAGCTGGAGAAACAACTGTAGGTGTGGAGCCACACTTCTTTGTAGTCAGGAGGAACTCCTTCCTGGTAAGATCACCCAAAAAGAAGACTGATGCTCAACCACAGCTGACAAGAACGACAGAGTCACAAATGGACTGCGCATTTACTCCTGACTCTGCAAAAATGAAAAACAAGAGTGATGCTTCAAAATACTAAAGGAAATACTTTTGAGTAATAATCAATAATAATAATAATAATATTAACAATAATGACATGGTATGCCATTAACATACTGTTTAGACTAAAACACATTTTGGGGTATTATGATCCATTCCAACAGTCCCTGAGCTATAGGGTTGGAGAAAAAAGTTCCATGAAAATAAACCCTCATCTGGGGCAAAATCCACCTTATCCTTTTCTGTAAATCCAGCCAAATGTATGCTTCCTACTATTTCCTCTGAAATTTAATTTCAGGGCATTTTGAATTAGCAATAAGGGTTAATACATGGAGTTGACTTTTAAATAATTGAATGATTATTACTTTCAAGAACATAAGATGAGCCTTCAAGAGTGTTGGCGAGTAAAATCCCTGGGCACCTGCTTTAACAGATTGACAAGGACTACATATAATTAGCACCCTGATTGCCTATACCCTAAAACCTTGTTTACACCAATCAATTGCTTTGACTCCCTAATTTCACAGGACAAAAGAGACTTCAGTCCAATACCAGTGTGAATGACCATGAATCTACTCAAAATTAGTAGACTGTGAATGAATTCATTTGTATTCCATTTAATAACTCTCATCAGATTGCAATTCTGTTCCTCTTGCCCAGAGGTAGTGTGTTACGAAAATGGTTGGGGGCAGGAAGGAGGTGACACAAATCAGAGGGAACTGTGGGAGGTATCAACATGAGAGGGGCATTTATTTTTCTTTGTTTTGGTTTTTGCCTTGATGAAAAATTTGTAAAAACAAATTGGACTACGATATTTCACATTCAACTCAGCTGACTGTGTGTCTGACAGGACCTGGTATGTGTGGAGGGCAGGGACATCAAGGTAAAATGTGCGAAGGGTCATGTTTCCCCTGCCAACCCCTATTAAATACTGTTTGACATTCTCATCCATTTGACTACGAGCTTTACACTTTGTGCCTGCTTCTTCTATAATGTTGTTTTTGGGTAAACCATGACTTCTTTGAAATCACCAAAAGAGAACACCATCTGTTGCATTATTATCATCACGGTTCAAGGTCAGGTCACTGTGAGAGTCTAAAGAGGTGTCAGAGATGAGTTCCTTGTTGTCCTCTCTGATCGTCCTGGGCTGTTCTGTGCAATGGGAAGGATGGCAGTCGCTGAGCTGCTGGGACACTGGGCAGCCTCCTCTGGTTGGCATTTCTCCTGTGGTCTATTTATTTACCTGTGTGTTCCACACAAGCCAGGGAGCTCCTCAGGGACTGTATTTTCTTAATCTTTGCACTCCTGTCCAGCAAGCCCCCAGCACAGTGCCTGGGGCATAGCAGATGCTCACTAAATGGTGGGACTGGATGATGGGATGTTGCGGGAGGCAGGGAGTGCAAACTCAAGTGCTTTCACAGGGTACTGCCTTTGCTCCCTTTGGTATCCAGTCTGAGGAGAGCACAGGTTGAGAAAGGCCAGAAAAGCCTCGTACCTGGAACGCCCATTAGGTGGCCAGGTGATGGTAGACACCTGAATTCTGTTGGAGGCCCCAAACAGATTTTGCTCTCTATATCTAAAAATCAAAAGATTTCATATACAAACAGAGACTTCCAGCTTCTCTAGAAAAACTAGATACTACAAAATTCGGCCCACATTCCAACTCAGCAACAAGTGGCTGGAGCTGCTCCCTTTAGATGGTACACAGTCTCCAACCATCCACCATTCATGTTTATACTATCTGTGTGGCTCCATGAGGCATCTGACTTTGCACCTATTCTTCTGGAGGAAAGGTAAGAAATCCAGCCAGATTGTGTACAGAAGAGCCAGGGGATCCATAAGCTGAGTCCTGAGTTCCAAAGTTCCCAGGCCATAGCACCAAGCATCACGTTACCCAGAGTCTTGGCCTATCTTCCAGGCCAGCCTGCTGCCCCTGGTCCTCGCTGTGGGTATCCTTTGAACAGGTTTGGTAGATTTGTACCAGCAAAGAGAAGTAAGAGTCCCTCATGGGAAGGGCACTTGTTGTTGAGGACCTGTTACACTAACATAGCAACCACTCAACATGTGCTTGTTGATTGACAGGAGGCGGAGCTCAGGCGGTGAAAAAGGGTCTTTGCCTACCACTCACTTCCTGGTATACGGCCTGGTTCCTAAGAGGCCACAGACCTATACCACTCCATGGCCCAGGGGTTTGGGGACCCCTGCTTTAGAAGGATCTAGCATTCTTCTAGCATTGAAGTCATTAATCAAGAACAACGAATTAGATTAGAGTAAACACTATGACACTGGCTGCTTTCTTTGTAAAACAACGCTAGCAATTTTGATACTTCTCAAATATAACTTTGCAATACAGTAATCAAAGCTAACTGCAGTTATGTAGCACAGTGTAGCTACCTCCTTAGAACTAAGTTTACTGAAGGGCTGTTTAGTGCTCATGTTGTCTTTGGGGAGGGAGCATACAGTGGCTCCAGAGAACTGAAGATGTCTCCCACAAAGGGAGGTTCTACAGTGAGAATTTACGTTTGTAAATTGTTGTTCTTTCTACCAGGACAGTCAAGACAGCACACAGCAGCATGGGAATTAACCCTAATTACACTGAAGAATTTACATTGGAGGTACAGTACTTCCCTTTTAGCATTACTGATTTGCCTTTTACCGAACTGTTTTTCCAATATTTTGTTCCTCTTTGTTTATTTGGCTTGATTAGGTGGTTTGCTTGATTTGTAATTTAAAAAATATAAAAACATGGCTTTTTATTACTTGTAAAAGGAATTTCCAACTATGTTGCATGGCGACAATGCTTAGCTTTATTAATAAACTAAAACAAACTAGTTTTCCACATGAAAGGTAGATAGTAAGATTATTATTTTAGTAGTTTAATCTTTTAACAGTGAAATAGGTGTATAGGACAATACAAAACGGTGAAGTGTGATTAAAACTTGAACACTCAAAATTGACGTTAAATTCCTATGTATATGTTTGGGAATATGTACATGTTGGTATATTTAAGGAGAGAAGAAAACTTACATTTATTGCACACCAAGCATTGTGCTAGATACTTTACCTACAATGTCTCACTTAATCCTCAGAGTAAATTTATAAGAGATGCGTTATTATGCCATTTTAAAGATGAGGACACTGAGGGTTTGAGAGTTTACATAATTGGCCCAAATTGATCTAAGTAGTAAGCTGTAAAGCTAAGACTTGAATCCAAGGTGTCCACCTACAAAGCCAACATTTTTTCCACTATTTGCTATTAAGTGATCTTGTGGTTTACTGAATAATAAATAACTATTCAATAATTATTGGATGTCCTGTAATAGTCTGACAGCTTGGTCATGGTTGTCAAGGAGAAGGGAAGAGGAAGGTCAGAATGATACGGTTCAAAAAAGGAAGTATCAGAGCAGAGAGAGGCACCAAGAGAGGCCCCTTGTGAGAAACACACGAATAAGGGGATGATGGGGACAGGGCTTAAAGGTGGCATAATAAATAATCATGACTATCTCCTTTCCTCTTTATAAAGGATTTTAGTGGTAAGTAGCTGGATTTCCAAGCCAAACAGGGAGCAAGAGGTGAGGATATGTCAGAGAAGGCAGATTTGCTTGATAGACTTAGAAGGCCTGGAGAGGATACCACCACCAGACGGCACCAACATTGCTTGTCTGATATACAGCACTGGGTGGGGTATCTTTCTTCCTCCTATGAACAACAGCAGCCTTGCTTAATATCACTGGGGAAGGGTAAGTTTTCTTCCTATTAACAACAACCACTACTAGGATTACTATCCCCACCACTACCAATCTTGCATTTATTCAGCATTGGTTTCAACTCAACTAAGATTTCTTGAGCCCCTCCTATGAGCCTTGATATAGTTTTAGGCAATGGGTATAACGATATGGGCAAAGAAAAGACAATCCCTGTCTTCTGGAACTTAAAGATCTGTAAGCAAATATATAAACAAACGGGTCTCTACTACATTTAAGCTCTACAAGGTCAGAGACCTGTTGTACCAGTCTGTTCTCACACTGCTATAAAGGAATATCTGAGCCTGGACAATTTATAAGGAAAAGAGGTTTAATTGGCTCATGGTTCCACAGGCTGTACAGGAAGCATGGTGGAATCTGCTTCTAGGGAGACCTCAGGGAGCTTTTACTCATGGCGGAAGGCAAAACGGGAGCAGACATCTTACATGGTGGGAGCAGGAGGAAGAGAGAGAGGTGAGAGGTGCTACACACTTTTAAATAACCAGATCTCATGACAATTCACTCGCTCACTATCAGCAGAACAGCACTGAGGGGATGGTGCTAACCCATTCACGAGAACTCTGCCCCCATGATCCAGTCCCCTCCCATTGGGCCCCACCACCAACACGGGATTACAATTCAACATGAGATTTGGGTGAGGACACAGATCCAAACCAGATCACCCATCTCTCTCTTTTCCCTCTCTCCCTTCCTTTTGTCCTTCTTTCTTTCTTTCATTCATGCCACATGGCAGGCACTGTTCTTGGTCCTGGGAGTAGAGTGATAAACAAAAGATACGGATCTCTGTCCTCGTCGGACTTATGTTTTAGAGCTGTGCTGTTCAATACAGTAGTCAGTAGCCACATGTAGCTATTTACATGTACATATAAAGTAATAAAATTACACATTTGGTTCCTCTGTTGCACTAGCCACATTTCAAGTGTTCAATAGCCATCTATGGGTAGCAGCTATCATACTGGGTAATGCAGATATAGGACATTTCCATCCTCACAGAATGTTCTACTAGATACCACTGTCTTCAAGTTTTATTTGCAGTTAGATTTTTAGAATCTACCACTGTGCCTGGCACATAGAAAGCAGTATTAAACTGTCATTAAATGTTAGAGTAGAGTGATAAGGACAACAATAAAGTTGTGTCCCTGTACAGAAATTGCACAGAGGGAGAAGAACTTAATGGGATGGGGTCAAGGAATATCTCCCAGAGGAGACAGAAACAGGTGATAGGATTTGAACTATGATAAGTTATGATAAGTACATTTGGTCAATGAAGGCAGCTTGCTACAACTCTAAGGAGGACAGTAGAAAAGGATTCCTTTCAAAGTTAAATCACAACCTTCATGATAGCACTGGTCAGATGCTTCTTGGATGGGTAGGCTGAAACGTGGGGGAAGACGAAAAGGGCACAATAACAGTTTTCAAACCCCTGAGGAATTCTCATTAGAAGGATGTAAACAAAAAGCATGCCCTCCTTATTTTAGGAAATAAACAGTTTGCAATAAATGTCTGAAATAGTCCTGGTTCTTAAGTATTACTATGCTCTTCAAAATGAATGCTCTGTGAGGCCTTCCTTTTAATCAGCAAATATGCTAGTCAGAGCCTTCTATAAAAAGAAGCAGTACTTAGGTGTCCATTCCTTAGCCACAAAAGGAAACTGAATAAGAACATGCACACGATATGTGGTCAGTGATGAAGACCTCTGAGGCCTGATTCAGAATAGCTGTAGTCTAGAGCTGCCCAATCCAGTGGGTATCTCAGCTACAGGAAAACCAGAAGATTGGAGAGCATGGAAAGGAACGTAAATGTGGGCCACACGGAGGACATGGTAGGTCAACTTCAATTACCCATGTCTGCTTACCAGAGAAATAGAAAGGCAATTATCTTGCATAAAGGTGATCTGGTGGCTGGCCAGACACCCACTGCCATTGTAATCAGAATAAGTCCCATAGCTAACATTCAGATAGCCCTTACACATGCCCGGCATTTACTACATTTAATTCCTACAATGACCCTACAAGATAGGTACTATTATGATTCCTTTTGACAGAGGAAGGAACTAAGGCACGTAGATGTTAAGTAGCTCGGCCAAGGTCACACAGCTAAGTAGTAAGTGGTAGAGCTAGAATTTGAAAGCATTGATTATGTGCCAAGTGTGGCTGGGGACAGATGGGCCAATGGAGGTTAGGTGGTGAGAGGGTTCAACACTTGCATATACGGTCGGAGGCATTCTAGAAACTTCCTGTGGTGAATCCCCACCCTGACACCCTGAAGACAGATGGTGCACCACTGGAAGTAAGGAAGACAGTCAGGGAAACTGCTTATGGTTGGGGGTATTTTTAGGGGTAAAGTATCCATTCCCCCAGCACCCATGAAACCTCACTGCTCTCAGGACAGACAGGAATTTCTATTCTTTATTTTAAGACAGAATCTCGCTCTGTCGCTCAGGCTGAAGTGCCACCAATGGCGTGATCTTGGCTCACTTCCACCTCTGCCTCCTGGGTTTAGTAATTCTCCTGCCTCAGCCTCCCCAGTAGCTGGGACTACAGGCATGCGCCACCACATCCGGATAATTTTTGTATTTTTAGTAGAGACGGGGTTTCACTATGTTGGCCAGGCTGGTCTCGAACTCCTGACCTCAAGTGATCCACTCGTCTTTGGCCCCCTCAAAGTGTTGGGATTACAGGTGTGAGCCACTGCGCCCGGCCAGGATTTCTACTCTTAACTTTGGTCATGACTCCACTCCCCATGTCCATGAGACCAAGGTAGTAGACGTTGGAGAGAGCTACTAATTCTGTACTTTTCCATAAAGTTGCAAGGAGAGTAAACAGCAGTAACCCACCACTGCTGATCTCTGCTGATAGGAAAGCCCCTGGCTTGCCTCCCGGAGGTCAGGCATTTGACCCTGCTCAGCAAAGAACAAGAGCCCCAAGTTTTGGCCAATTCTGCACCCTCAACCACTTCCACTTTTTCATAAGGAGAAGTTTGTGAGGTTTCCCTCTCCTCATACATTAAACTAAAGAGACAGCTGTAAGCACTATAAGATCTTCATGTTCCTTCATCGATAAGTAAGGCTGATTATTCCATTAAAACAGACTCCTGTTTTGGGAAAGATGATTCATTTTCTTAAATTTGCATCTATTTCCTGAAGTCCTTTGGCCCCTTAAAGAAGGGTCAAGCTATAATAAGATGGAACAATAAAACATTCAATCAGAGAGACACAAAGAGTATTACATTTAAAAAAAGGATTATATGCTCTTATCCTGACTGAAGCATGCTTCATAGTTGTGCTTTAGAATAACATCTAGATTCTACTGAAACCTTCTACCTTGAGTGTGCATTCACAAAAGTAAAGCCGACATTCACCAACAGGGCTTTCTGTCACATACTTCATTGTACTAACTGGAGAACTTGCCCTTTAACAAGCCCTACTGAGTGTTATGCACTCCACTCCACACTCCAGGAGAAAAGAGGAAGGAGGGGGACCCAGCACTGTGTGTGTTCCTGGCCAAACCTCTCCCTCCCCCACTCCTGCCTCTCCTTCAACCCTCACTGCCTCATGACTGCAATCTGCTTTGGGAACCATCAGGACCATCACCAGCACGTCCCGCATCCCTTTGTACATCTGTCACCAGAGGGACCCAGCCATTCCTCCTCACTCCTGTTCCCAAGATGGGCTCTGCAAATTCCTGCTCTCCCTCCATTTCCCCTTGCCCAGCCCCCAGTCACTGTGCCTTCTGGACTCATGTCCATCACCAGCAAAAGCCTCTATGTTCTCAACTTCTTTGAAACTTCCTTTCACCTTGCTCCACCTAAAATTGGCTCTCCCCTCTCCCATAGCTCTCTGAAGCAGCGGTTGTTTTCTCTCCTACAAACTTCACACCATTGGGCCTGGAGGTGAAGTAGATATTTGCCTTTCATCAAAAATAGGGGCAATATTGCCAATAGCAGCTATCTTCAAGAATACCCAGAGATTTTACTTGCTTGGCTTTAGAAGCAAACTGCTTTAAGGGATTAACTCCAGTCCAAGAATAAGGATGCCTCTCCTGTCCTTGCTGAGTTACCTAAGTTATTAATAGCTTACTTAGTTAACTGAAGCAGGTTGTTTTCTTCAAATTCACAGGTTTTTTATTGAGTATAACCTGTTCTGTTTTAGGTGTTGAGGCAAGCTTAAAATATAGACTGTCCTCCCTAAACCTAATCTAGCTGGGGAAACAGAAGTTCATGTGGGAAATGACTAAAGGCATGCAAGTGATTTCCAAAGACCACATGTAAAAATCATTTTCATGCAGAGTTCCCAGACTCAAGGCCTCTGGAAGTCAGGAAGGAGCATGGATTCAGGAACAGGCTGGGTAGAGGCCCTCACAAGTGAAGGGCATGGACCCCACCTGAACAGGGCAACTCCTTCTTGCTCTGGCCAACTGTTGCTGTGGCCTATGGATCCCAACAGCCAGATCTTCCATTTTTTCAAGAGACACCAGAAATGCAGGTTTTAAAATGAAATATGGGCTGGGCACGGTGGCTCACGCCTATAATCCTAGCACTTTGGGAGGCCGAAGTGGGAGGACTGCCTGAGGTCAGGAGTTTGAGATCAACCTGGGCAACGTAATGAGACCCTGTCTCTAAAAAAAAATTAAAAATCAGCTGGGCATGGTGGTACGTGCCTGTAGTCCCAGCCACTCAGAAGGCTGAGAGGGGAGGATTGCTTGAGCCCGGGAGTTTAAGGTTACAGTGAGCCATGATTGTGCCACTGCACTGCAGCCTTGGCAACAGAGTAAGACCTTGTTGAGAGGAGAGAGAGGGAGAGAGGGAGAGACAGAGAGAGAGAGAGAGAGAGAGGGAGGGAGGGAGGAAGAGAGGGAGAGAGAGAGAGAGAGAGAGGGAGGGAGGGAGGAAGAGAGGGAGGGAGAGAGAGAGAGAAAAGAAAGAGAGAAGGAAAGGAAGGAAAGAAGGAAGGAAGGGAGGGAGGGAGGAAGGAAAGAATTTGTTACTGATAATTGTTGCTTTGAAAATTTAAAAGCACTGTGAGAGGTAGCTTAGTACAGAGTTAAGAGCATGGATTCTGGAGCTAGACTGTCTAGGTTCAAATCCTAGCTCAAGCACTTATTATAGGTATGTTCTGGGGCAATCTACCTCACTTCTCTATGTGTCAGCATCTGTACCTGTAAAATGGAGGTAATAATAGTATCCAACTCTAAGTGTGGCTTAACAGCACCTGGAAGTACTCTATAAAAGTTTGATAACTGCTAATTGTCTGCCAAAAGTCAGGCTGCCAATTGGCAACCTGTACTCACTAGCCATCCTTCCTACATATCCATGAAACATTATTTATAAGCATGAGGAGCATTGGTCTTAGTGCATTTAAGTCAGTATATGAGACAGCATTTTTAGGTGCTTATGAGTGTGGCAGACTGTAAGAGCTAGGAGATCTCAAGAAGAGCTTCATGCTGAACAGAGAGGCTTCCTTAAGAAGATGAACATGAGCTGGGCTCTAATGAATGATGTTCCTGGCTGGAGAGCAAAAAGGAGAAGGTTACAGGAAGGTGGGTATATCAGTCAAAGTCTCTGCAGGAAACAGATAACTCACTCAAACTAGGTAATTTGAGGAGAGTTGAATAAAAGGACTATGTACAAACATGTGGGCAAGGTTAAAGGAAACTAACGAGTGGAGGGCTAGTAGTCCAGGGCCATGCGTAGGCCCAAGGAGCCCATGCAGGAAGCACTAGAATACAGAGAAAACAGCTCCATGGAGAGGGTGGCCTCATTCTCCTCCTAAAACCTACAGCTGATGCCTCTGCATTAGCCAATCCCATCCAGAAACCATAGGGCAAGACAGCCTACTGGTGCAGTCCATGTAGAATGACACCCTCCCTTCCCCTCTCCCTCCCCACCCTGGCACAGAGCATCATGGAGAAGCATGGAGAAGGCAGAATAATGAGCACAATGGGAAAGATGAAGCAAAAGGAGAAGAAACTAAAATGTGCTTGAGAGAAAGAAAACTATTCTAAGACTTAGTTTTTAAACTTATCATATTCATTTGCTCTCCCTAATGTCCAATAAATAACAACAACAACAACAAAACTCTTTACAATGTTGGAAGGATACTGTAGCTATGTAAACTTGCTCAGTGAGGTGGGGAAGAGAAAGGGTAAAAACTCAGCCAGGGTCAGGGAATGGAGAGGTGCATGTATAAAACACTCTTCAAAATAATGAAAGCTTTCTAGAGAAAAAAAAGCACAAATCTACAAAACTGTTGAACTTGAATGCTTAGCCAGGTTTTCAGAGAAAAGCTATAGAATCCAGCTGCTATTATTTTAATGGGCATGAACTGAAACTTAATAGAATGTGACTGGCCTCAAAGTTCAATAGAAGTACTTTCCAATTGTCTATAATCTCACTATCATGCAGAACGATCTGCTTGATTCAGCCAAAACTTAAATGAGTTTCTTCTACGTACTTTTCTCTTTTGATGGTGCAGAAGAGATGTGTGATCCCGACAGAACAATCTAAAGCCTGATGTGGAGATCTGGGTCTTAACAACCCCTCTAAAAGCACTGTGGGGACTCTAATGGCTTTCCTTTGGATGGTCAGCCACACCTCCCAACTACCTTTGACGAACTTGCCATCTTCCATAAATGACTGTAAATTCCTACTACTTGCAAACTGTTAGTCCTCTCTCACTATCAGCCCCTTTATTATTTTCGTCCAGTATTGATTGGCTCTAGAAGTAATAAATTTCACAGTGTTGGTAGCGCTTCCTCTGTCATGGATTAACTTCCTTCCAGGGACCTTAATAATCTTAGAGTCCTATCTTCCCAGAAGCATTTTCCAAAGTCCTCATAGGCACTAAATGAACAAAGGATTACATGGTCAAATGAGTTTGGTAAATACTGGTTGAGAACCACAAAGTTAAATAAGTTTTCCTTAAGAACAACCTTTTGAGATCTTTTAATATCAAATGTAAAGGGAGAATCTACTGGAAGAACACATGGTATGCAGAGATTTTCAAACTTACTTGGCTAAAGAATACCTTTTTTTAGCAAGCACCTTGTAGGACAGATGTGCTGCTGAACATATTCTGGAATCTGGATTATAAAAGAAGAAACTGGAGTCAAAGTCTTCACAAATGATTATGGCTTTCCCTTGGTTCTCGTAATTCCGAGACTTAGTGCTGACCTTATATATAACCTCCATTTATAGACACACATAGTCTCAACCTCCATTTCTACAGACTGAAGAATCCTACCCTTCTTGTTTTTTCCTAATCTGAGCTCTCCCACTATCACCCCCTGCTTCCCTTTATCATTTTAATTGCATTTCTCAGAACCCTGTCCAATTTGAAGCTATCTTTCTGGAGGAACAAGTTTGGAAGCAGCACACACATTCCAGGTGGGAACATGGATGGCCCTGTAAACACCTTCAGCCTGGTTTCCTGTAGCTTTCCCAAAACCCCTTGCATTTCACTGGCCTGCTGGCCTACCAGAGCTCTGTGCTCACTATACTTTCTCGGGCTGCACTGAGAGCTTGGAGCACATCACCTTCTAAGTCAAGGGCTTGTTTCATTTCCTCTCTGAGATTAGATTAGAGACCATCTTATTCTACCTCATATCCTCCACAGCGTCCAGCCTCCCACATGATAACTGAGTCCTCAAAAGTCTTGCATTTGTTTTGCTGAGTTGATATTTTAGAAGTTTCTTCCCGAGTTATTATCTTGCTCTGGCCTCAAAGAAAACATATTCAACACATTTCTGTAGCTTTACAAGATCTTGTTTATTCCTGACAGCTTCGCAATTACTCTACATTTACAGGTACTTTCTTCAAATTACTTAAAACTATTTTCTATGAACTGTTTCTTAGGGCTTTGTACTGCTTCTTCAAGATACGACAAAAATTTATATTCAAAACGTGACTTTTACACAATAGTAAATACATTGGCAATGACAAGAACAGTCTAGCAAACAGGTTTGTGCTTTTAGAGGCAGACACGCTAAGTTCTGCTGAATGTCAAGGCTGACTTGGGAATCCAGCTGCTTCTTACACTATAGCAATGAGGACAGAACATTCTTGGCGGAAATCCCTGTCCTTGTGGGCAAGCTGCCTTTAAACTAGACCTCCCAGTACCTGGCACAGTTCTGGGCTCACAGTAGATACTCAATAAACTTTTCTGAAACGAATAAATCATTGAATAAAGGATGAATAAGTGAACAAAGAAACATTTTGGAAGAGAAACATCTTGGGTATGGTATTGGTCACCTCTCTCAAGTGAAAGTTTTCATTCCTTTTGCTTCTTTTCCTATTTTGGGGCCGGGCGGGGGGGCGCGGTCCAGCCTCTCCAACATATGTCTTTACACTCTCAGGACGTTCCTCAGATCCCAAATACATAGCAGCAGGTAGTGTAATCAGTTATGTCCTTAGAATGGTGACAATTTAAAATTTCTGCACCTCTTTTGTTCCAAAAATTCATGCCTTAAAAGACCAACGGCAAACTCTTCAAAATGCCTTCAGGAAATAAAGGTGACATTTGTTTCTATAGCGTACCTTGAAAAAGCATCCAGTTCAAACACTGTTCCAAAGCACTAGCTATGTCTGATTTCATATTTTACATTTGGACTTTATTTTCCCCCTAAAAAAGGCAGACATCAGAATATTATGTTTGCCAACTCATGAAACAATTGTTACTATTCTGTATTCTTTCTATGAGGATAGTATTATGAGGCTGTGCTCATAATAAAACCTTCATCCTAAATCTCTGTGCACCTTATGAATTTCACTGCATCTTTGCTTTTTCTTCCCCCCAAAGAAGTCATTCAGGTTCCTTTAATAATACCAGTAAATAGCTCCAGCCTTCCACAGCTGCAGAGGTTTACTGTCCTGAGAGATTTTTCAGTGTTACAATTCATGCTTCCAATCAAAACAGTGACAGAGTTGACATGATTTAGTGAGAAGAAGGACTTGATTAGGAACCAGGACACTACTGAGCAAATATTAAACAACTACAGGGAATTTTTAATATGCAGTGTTCTCTCTGTTCACAACAAAAACAAGCCAGAAACAATTTCCTGTGCTGCAGCTAAGTGAAATGGAAGTTTGTTTTTAAGGTTCCTTATAGTGTGTTGTGTACATTTCAGCAAAGCCGATTTCACCTATGAGAGGCACTGGCTCCTTAAATAACTCCATTCTTCTCATTTCAAATAGAAACCAGCTGCACTTCTAAACTGTAACAAGAACACCTATCCAGGAGGTCAAAGCTGGAAGACACCTCACTGTGAAACGCTTCAAGCTTCTTTATCTGGGTTACAAGTTTGGTCTGCAGTGAATTGTCAGTGACAACCTGTGGCCTGGAATTTAATTCCTTGATGCCTTCATAACATTATTATTTCTTTCTCTCTAGAGGATAAACAAGCACATAATATACTATGAATTGGAGGCTGAAACCGACATTGATTGTGGGGAGAGGAAAAGGTTCTGGGAACACAAATCTGGGGATTTTTCATTGAGAATAAGTAATTTTGAAAAACCAGGTTTTAGGCTTTTTTTTTTTTTTTTTTAATAGCTTAACTCCTTCTATGGGTTAATTTGAGAGGACTCCATCCCCCTACTCCCTGCCCCACAAATTTCCAAAAACAACAGCAAGAAAGATCCTGGCAGAAGTCAAAGGGTCAATGGATCCTAAATAGTTTTCAGGTTCAAGTATGCACCATCAACAATGAGAAAAGCCCAGCCATGTTATAACGACTCACCCCTTGACAAGAGATTCCAAACCGTGAAATCGAACAACTGCATATTTAGCCCTATGAATTGCATGGCTTACAAGTCACAGAGGGGTAAATTTGAAATAGGGAAAGGCTGGGATACCTTATTAGCATAAAATCTCTCTCTCTTTCTCTCTCTCTCTCTCTCTCACACACACACACACAAAAGGCAGGGAAGTGGAGGCAGAGGCTGCACTGTGATCCTGGTCAAATAGGTTGGTCCTCTGTGAAGTGCCCATAATTCCAGAAGAACCCAGGGCTGGCTATTTGGTCTGAGGGGCCACTCTCATGGCCTGTTTGAAATAGTTCTCCTAACAGCAAGATTCAAAAAAGAATATTCTTTTCTTTCTCTATTTTTCTTTCATTCCTTTGTTCATATAGGATAAAATTTTTACGTTTCTCTACCCCATTTCATTTTCTTAGCATTTCAGGAGAGATGAACCAGTGCTTTTCTGGTACTGCTCATCAGCATGTTCTAGCCAGTCGGCAAAAAAGGCATCTGCATTTATGGAGTTAATTGACATCTTATTAATTTTGCTCAGATTCTTTCTTTTACCTCCCTCTCCCTCTCCCCTCCTTTCTGTGTGTGTGTGTGTGTGTGTGTGTGTGTGTGTGTGTTTTTAAGAGAGAGAAAGCTAATGAAAACCATGTTTATGTGCTCAAAGGCACAGAGGAAATTCATTACTCTGAGGAATAGCACACTCCACAAGTGAAATGAAAGTAATCTTATTTATGACAGGAAGGGGCCCTAGCTAGACTGAACTCCACCACACTTCCACTGTTACATAGAAAAGGAGCTGCAGAGCTCCTGCACCAACTCCAAATGGCGGCCTCGCTGACAACAAACATATTTGCACTCTGTGTTTGAAAACTGTTAGAAGCTCCAGAAAAACAGCCATCTAATAGAGACAAGGAAAGAAAATCTGCTTAGAATAGGCCATTCTTCCTTTACACCTACAGTACTTTCCCAGGACTCCTTGTGACTAAATGTTACAAAGATATCTCATCAAATCATTAGGTGATGACATTTATCAAGTACTGGTAAATACAGCTATGTTAGTTTCATAGCCTTAATTCCCTTATTAGAAGAGTTTTCCACTGTAAATTCATGGGCCCTTTCCTGTGTAAATAAATAATGGAAGAACTTAAATAATTCCTTTCACTATAAATGTCACCTTGTACCCTTGCAGACAATTCTCCCTTTCCTTCTTGAAAATTCCTTCAACTGTGAGAATATTTCCCTTTTTATTACTTGGGATTTTGCCATGTGGCTTTTTTTTCCTCATTCATTCAATTAGTCAACGAAAATCATTTAGCTGTTATGTTCTAGAGGTTGGTGGGGAGATAGTCTCTACAATTTCTGTCAAAACTGCTCATGAGTACTCTTCAAAATCTTAATATTATGTGAAATGTTGGCAGTAATAAGGTAGTTTTATAATATTTATTATATGGCTTCTGAGAATAACTTTTGCTGGAAGGTCCTCTGAGATCATTAGGCCCATCTCCTCATTTATAGATGAGAAATCAGGCTCAAGGGCAGATCCCAGACTGTATATCTCCTTATTAAAAAATAGTTTTTTAAATTCCAAGAAGCTTCACATGTTTACCACTGAAGGAAAGGTATTATTGCTTGGATTCTGTGCAGGGGAGGGATTTTATAGTCCTCCCATCTTATGAAAAGGCTTCAGTATAAAATAAAAAGGGTCAACTAAAAAATATCTGGTATTTTGAAGTCCCATACAGAGATGCTATATGAGAGAGCAACTTGGAATTAAATTAACTAATTTGAGTTAACTCATCTTTATTAAGCCTGAGGTGCTGAGCATGTGTTGGGTCCCGGAGAAAAACAGACATACACCCTTTGCCATGTGCAGGGGATGCAGGGAGGTAAATGGGTGGACCTGTTTACATTATGGTATGGTAGGTGCTATGATGTGGAAGTGCAGAGTGCTATGAGACAGAGGAGGCTTCCTCCAGGGTGAAAGGAGTTGGTATGGAGATGGAGTGGCAGCGATTGTTCCAGGCAAAAGAAACAACTTGTATAAAAGCCTGGAAAAGAAAGTTTCAGAGTTTTTGTGAAAACAGTGTCAGTTACGCACTGAAGGGGAGGTTAGAAAGGGATTATAGTCAGAGTCTCTGATTTTCACTGGCCACACCTAAAATCCATGTGTTCCTTACTTGCCTTGTCCAAGTTGACATTTTTAAGTGTGGTATGTAACATTTATTTGTGCAGTTATTCTTCCCTGTCATCCAAGACACTATTCTTAGTTTTCCTTTGCAATACACAAAGGTCATTCACTCACCTTGAGAAGGCCCTGAATTCAGCTTATTCAGCATTTATCAAGAACCTCATAGGCACAACCCTCTCCATGTGCTGCCTCAGCCCTCTGTGTTTATAGTCCTTGTTACAGCACAGATCACATGACATTAGGGCTCCTTGGGCTCCCCCGTGAGCTCCAGGAAGGACTGTCTTAGCCACCTCCAGAACTCCAGCACAATGCCAAGCATATAACAGGAGATAAATGCTTCTTGAATAAATACATGAGTTTGGTGGGATATACCTCAATTCTTAAAACATACTTAAATGCACCTTTTGAAAAAAACAGTGTCCTACATAGCTTGCTTTGGTACAGACGGTAAGGGGACAACCAAAAAATGGTTAGAGAATCTCTATTTTGTGAAAAACGCATTAACTCAGCATTCCCTGTTATAAGGGTACATAGAAATATTTTTGAATTTATAATATCCACTAGAACGTTTTACTGGTGTAGTACTTAGTAGCAGTTGTTTTGAATAAAAACTAGACATTACAAGGTAATGATTTAGCAAAACAAACCAAAAGTCAGTGAGTCAGGAGGAGAAAAGGCACTGTGTTAAAATGACCAGCTGTATTACAGGGTCTGCTATTTGCTACATCAGTTTCTCATTAAGCAAAGCTCACTATATTTAAGGTAATTTTAACAGAGTAAATACAAAAAAACACAGTAATAAAGACTAACCATATACTTGGATGGTCAGGACACAGGCCAGGATTATGGATTTTATTCTTCTGATCCACCCCGGTTGGTCCTAAAACACCTGTCATTCATCTAGTGTTACTGGGGACCTGCTATTTGCCAGGCACTGTGCTGTGCATTGAGAATACAAAGGTAAGACAGCAGCTCTGCCCTGAAGAATTTTTAGTAAGTAGTACAGGAAAATATGCAAAAAAACAAAAACAAAACCCAAAAAACAAAACGAACCTTTGGAATAAGCAGCAGGAGAATCAGGGCAAGCTTCCCAGGAGAAGCAAAATCTCTCAAACGCACGTTGTCAGTCATCAGGCGGTTCAGATAAGACTTTGAAAACTTATCAGCACACATCTTCCATCACTATTAGAAAAATAACTTGAGTGTACCCAACCCCAGCTTATCTTCCAAGTTGGTAACACATCTCTATGTGTTCCTGGAAGCTCTGACCATATGGCATGGTCAAATAATATATTTATTAAAATATATTCTACCTTTAAAACTGATTAAGTTTGGGGAGAAGAGAAATAGCAAATTGATAAACGGTCTTCTGTAGTAACATGTTTGAGCCACAACGAGGCGCTCTGGATTCAAGAATGAGTGGGCTTCTCTTATTGTACAGTCTCTTCTCTATGAGGGGCTTTCAAAGAACAAAATGCATTTATCTAACATCAGGAAGGCCAGCAGCTCTTGTAGGAAGGCAGATGTTTGTCCTGTACAAAGTACAGATGTTTTTGACTGAAGTTCCAAAATAAATCTTATTTGTGGAAGAAGAATTAAATGAAGGCAGAAACTGCTTCTTAACAGAGGGGCTTCTAACATCTAAAATAACCATTTTCCTACACGGTCACCTGGGGTGGAGGAATAAACAAAACAAACAAGCACATAAAATTAAAATCTTAACCACCAACAACAAATGATAAAAACCCTCACAAGATAAAACAAAGCTCTCAGAATAATGAGAACATTTTTGAAAGGACACGCTGCTGGAAGCAGCTCTGATAATATTCCCCTTGGTGTTGGTTTTGGAGATCCTATCCAAGGAGGAATCTTCTTTAACCTTCATGCTGAACTAGCCAGTAATCTCATGTTTGTAATATTACAATCAGTAGCCATGGAAATAAAACTGATGTCACAAATTTTGCTTTTTGATTAACACTCCTGGATTGTACAGGAGCAGAAAGCAAGCAAGTCACATCTGACCTGTGCTATTTCGTTTTTAGTAGATTAAGAAAAATTAGACCAACGGTATACTGTTATAATATGAATCTTTAAAAAAATCTTCAAAATCTTTATGCAGATTTTCAAAACTCCAATGCTTCAAGATTCTTATTTAGCTAGAACTCCAGAGCTCTTTAGTCATGAGTATTCGAAATATTCTTTGTACTAGACAAAATAAATGACTCGTGCTAGAGATGAGTAAGAGGCTCTAATTAGAAGACAGGTGAAAGAAAACTTATACTTCTCACTGTTTAGAACATTTAGTTTTAACTGAGCTTGTAGGGATTTTTTTAAAAACTGCTTAGAGATCTTGAAGAAATATGAATCTTTCAAGATTTCCCAAGTATTTCAGGACATTTAAAAATGATCAAGATCTGGCCAGGTGCGGTGGCTCATACCTGTAATCCCAGCACTTTGGGAGGCCAAGGCAGGCGGATCACAAGGTCAGGAGTTCGAGACCATCCTGGCTAACACAGTGAAACCCCGTTTCTACTAAAAATACAAAAAATTAGCCAGGCGTGGTGGTGTGCACCTATAATCGCAGCTACTTGGGAGGCTGAGGCAGGACAATTGCTTGAACCCAGGAGGCAGAGGTTGCAGTGAGCCGAGACTGCAACACTGCACTCCAGCCTGGGCGACAGAGTGAGACTCTGTCTCAAAAAACAAAAACAAAAACAAAAAAAACCAGAAGATTTATCCTTCTTCCTGCTCTTACCCTCATTCCCTCCCTGAAAAAGGAAAAGAAGAGCTTGAACCCAGGAGGTAGAGGTTGCAGTGAGACGAGACCGCACGACTGCACTCCAGCCTGGGCAACAGAGCGAGACTCCGTCTCATGCACACACACACAAAAAGAAGCAAAAGTTCTTGCCATAGTAATCATATTTGGGTGGGCACCGGTGGCTAATTATAACACAATAGGCTATTTTCTGCTTCCTAAAAATAAGGAGGACAATTATCCAGGGGTGGAGGTAGTTATGCAATGGTACCACATATTTCTTCACCCACTAGAAATAAACGTGCGAAACATTCAAATCACATATGAAAAACAAGGAGAGAGAAGATGAATAAAAACAAGTTAAATGAAAACATACTGTGTGAAATAGTGAGGTAACTCACCCAAAGTTCTGATGCTGCTGCTATCTGTTTTATATCTGATGAAATAGTAGGTGCAATACGGGTTTTATAAACCTAAGGAAAACATCTTAAAGTATTTGACCCAACTATGTTTTATCTTTTAAGTTTCAATTTCCGTCTAGATTCCTTGAGAATATGGACTTTAAAATATCCCACATTAGTAAGATCAAGTTCTTTTAAAATTAATGTTTGGGAAAAATAATGACCAATTTGTTGTAGTATAAAGACCATTGGGTTGGGTCTGCCCAAAATCCTCTGTGACACACTTCTCATGCAGAGCCAAAATCCCCATGAAGGCAAACTAGGCCCTACCTGTGCTGAGCTCTGCCACCTCTCCTTCTCCTCCCACTTGCTCATTCCACCCTCCCGGGTATTGTTCCTTGAAGAAACCCAGCAAGCCACCACTTCAAGGCCTTTGCATTTGCTATCCTGTCTACCTGGTAGGTCATTCCCCAAAGTATCCAAACGGCTCACAGCCCAGTTCTCTGTAGGTCTATACAAATGGCTCCTTAAAGTAGGGCTTCTCTTGACCATCCTATATAGAACAGCACACTGCTAAACCACTCTGTATCCATCCTGCTCTCTTTCCTTAACTCTGTTTTTCTCCAGAGCTATCATCAGCATGTGACATACTATGCGTTTGTTTGTTGTCTTCCCATACCAGAAGGTAAGCTCCATGATGGCTTACATTAGAGCTTTGTTGGTTTTATTTACTGTTTCAACCCCAGGGCCCATGATAGGGCCTGACACTCATATTTATTTAATCATTTAATTGATTTCTGTGACATTGTTGAGCAGTTAAGAAAAAGTTGATGAAAATTTGATATTGTTACAGAATAAACCAAGCATTATAAACCATCACTATCATAAATCTATTATTGATAGATTACTAAAATGGAAAAGGAATTGATAGAACATGTACACCCAGAAAAAGATAGATCTAAATCTTACGGCAAATCCAATATTGCTCCAAATAACATGATATCCGAAATAAGGCAAAAATACAATGTTCCTGACAAGCATTGCTCCTGACGGCAATAATCCAATGTCTCACACTTCAGAGGCCAATTTCCTTCTGGTGATTTCTCTCCAATTCATCCTGAGTGGACAGAATCACTCAAGTCAGAGTGATTTATATTTAGTCAATCAATTCTATGTCAGCAGGAAAACTCCACTGGGCCCATGAGGTGCAATTTTCACGCTTGGAGTTTCCTTTATTGCTAGGCCAGACATTTCTGGGAAAGAGACCCAGCATATCAACCCTGAAGACCAAACACAACCCTCCCAAAGGATGCTTAGGACATCTAAATATAACAAAACTTACGCCAGCTTGACCTTGCTCATTAAGAACAAGACAGTGCATGTGTTCATGCAGGATGCATCAATGATGGTGTGTACGCTCTTGTTCACCTTTAGACTAAGGATAGCCATAATAAGGTTTGTTGTGATAGCCTCTCACAGTGTATACTCAAGATGGCCAGTTAGGAAGCAAAGCAGCCCGTAAAGCTATAGAGGCCCTAACATGTCCAATTTCTACTTGATAAGTAAAGAATAATAGTGTTGGAATGATTTTGGTCAGATGGGTCCTCTCATACCCAGATGATAGGAATGAACTGCAGCAAATTTCCCAGGGTGCAATGTGTTCAATAGATATTAGGAGCCTTAAAAAGGATTATAACCTTTGACCTAGTAATTCCATTTCTAAGACTTTCTCCTAAGGAAGTAATCAAAGATAAGGACAAAGATTTATGCACAAGGATGTTCAAAAGCTGGAAACAGCTGAAATGTACAAAAATAGGAAAATGCTTAAATAAAAAATAGTAAATCTTATAATACAACATTAAAAACAAACTTTTGAAAATGAATAATTTGGGAAGTACCTTTCATATAAAGATTAACTTGTATTTAAAGCCCTGTTTATGTAGGTGTATAGATAGATAGATACTTATACGTATATGCTTATGAATTGAAATAAGTTTATCAAAATATTTACAGTGACTATCTCTAGATGGTGAGAATAAATTCTATTTAAAATGTTTATCTTCATAGTTTTCTACCATAAATAGATATTACTTAATTTAAAATAATACCATTGGCCTGATTATAAAAGAACACTTATTACTTCAACGTCAGAAGAAATAAGGAGTAAAAGTTCCTCTTGGATTCAAAGGGGTTGGACAACCCTGACACTTGTAAATGTGTGATTGTATCAATGTTGTTGAAATTCTTTCCTTCTAGGAGACATATCACTTAAAAAAATCACCTCCAAACAGACTTACAAACAAACAATACATAAAGTTATGCAGCTGAGCTTCTCAGCTTCCCACCTTCATTTTCCCAGTGGGTTCTCTGGTGGTAACTTATTGATTTAATTTAGATTAATATGGTAGGTCTTAGGTGATTACTCTGCTTTAGATCCCAAGCAATGCTAATTATTATCATAAAGGACAAGCTACTCGGAGGTTTAAAGTTCAGGCACAGAGACCTTGTCTACATTTCTGTTATCTGGCTCACCAAATTACAAGTGTCTGGTGAGTCAATATGAAAGATTCCAAACACAAAGGTCAACGCTGGGCTACTGATCTTCCTGACCCTAACTCAGAGCCAAGAATTGCAATGCAGTTTTCTCCTCCCACACTAAAACCATTAGCAACCAGCTTGTCTTGGCTGATTCTTTTCTTTTACAACTATTTTTGAATAGGTAATAGCTCTTCCGGTGCCCACATACTAAATTAGCATGTCATTTCATGACTTTTCTTCTCTGTAAAGCCTTTAATGTGTCTGTAACAGTACTGTACTTGCTAATGTTAATTCACATTAATTAGATGATGCCCTTTCAAATCAAACTATGGTCCCTCTGAAAATTCACATGATCTAGAGTGGATGTGGAAAGCCAGTTTACACACATCTTGTGAGTTAATCGGTTACTGTTTCAGAACAACTTTGCAACAGACAACTATCCAGAACCTTGTCCAGTTGTTTTTTAGAAATAATTTTCAGAGAGCCTCAAAAGGACAAAGATAGGGAAAAGTTAAGAAACTGTCAGTCCTATCATCTGTCTTTCTACATCCCCATCCAGTCAGTCACTAAATCCTAATCATTCAAATAGCTCTGGTGTTGGTATACCCTCATCGACTCCCATGACCCTATGCCTGAAACAAGGTATCCTGTGAGATGCTTTCAGATCTCAGAGACTAGATAGCTGTTCAGCACAGTCCTTTCCTTCCTGGGTACACAGTAGCCCACGTTTCCCAGCCTCCCCTGCAAATAGGAAGGACCATGTGACTGACTGAGGGTACAAATGAAATACACCACCGCCACACACGGCAGATAAAGACTTCCCATATATAGTCCTAGGAACCATGGATTAAACAAGATGGAGCTAGGGTGCCTAGGCTGTGTTTAAATGAGAGCAAATCATGACTACCTGTTCCTGCCCTTTGATGAAAATTTGGAGTGAAGGGTCTTAATGCTAGGGTGGGTGGTTTTGGCTTCTGTTCAAGTGAAATTTTTGCCCCACATTCCTCCTTCCAGAATTGCTCCTGTGGCCACCTCATCACGTAACCCTAAACTGTGCAAGCCATCATCGAAGTGGTAGATATTTTAAAAGTGTTACATTCTTTTAGAAATGACTTCTACCTTGACTAAGCATGTACATCTTTTAGATGACAATATACTAATAATGTGAAATTTTCAAGTAAAGCAGAAACCCATTTTAGAATGATAAGCACAAACTTATTGGGCCTTTTAATTCATGACAGAGTTGCCACATGTCTGAGGTCAAATCTAAATGACCTGAATAATTTTACATGTCCTGTGAGTTTCAACAACATAAAATTGCAATTATTTTGAAAAATGTATCTTTAAAAGGATAACTTGAAACCCAAAACAATAAACTTCCTATTTCTAACATTTTATAGAAGGAAAAACATTTTAAAGTACTTCATTTTTAATAATAGCAACTTTCAACATAATTTATCCCTGTAGGTTTAGTTTAAAACTAACAGAGATTACTAATTTTTTCTAAACTTGCAAATCATTTCCTCAACGGAAACATACTGTATGTTATGAACTTTAAAAGATACAGTGGCTACTCTCCTTTGAAGAGTTTACTGTCTAGTAGGAGAGAGGAAAATACAAATAAATAATGGCAATGCAATGCGGTATGCATTAAGTTCTCCAGGGGCACAGCGGCAAGTCAAGGGTGAGGGTGTTGGGAAAAGCTCCTTAGAGAAGGTGACATTCGAGATCTATCAGGATTTGAAGATGTGGGAGAGAAGAAAGGAAGAGAGATGGTAGAAAAAAGCATTTCTGAACTTTTTGACTAGACTTTTTTTCCTCCAGTAAATTTATTTTAGATACTTCAGCAAAATCTTGTTTTGTTCACAGTGCCGACAGAAGAATATGTAGTTGTTCTTCTGTAGCATCCCTAACCTTGGCCCTGGAAACTGTAAGACAGAACCCAGGTGACACTCTATGACGACTGGTGCCAAGCCAGCAGATGGAAAACATTACTTAGCCAGTTCTACCCCAATGACTGGATGCCAGCATCCTGGTGTGAAAAATGAGGAGGGGGTCACAGGTCCATGTATCATAGAGCATGATGGTAAATGCCAATGGGGATGTTGTCAGGTGATTTGTGTTGTTGTCAGAAACACTTCCACTATAATTTCTTGTTCTTCAAGGCCTTGGGAATAGGGAAAATATTATCCCTGGCAAGTTGGGAAAGGAGGCTGGCCTGCAAAAGGATGTCAAATATTAACTATTGAGAGATGCATGTAAAAAGGAACAAACATGGAAAAATGTTATTTTCTCTTACTGGGGGACTTAATTTACTTTTAAATTGATAGTGACAAAGAATAAGAACACAGTATCTTTCTATTCCCCTCCACCTATAAGTCAGCCCTGAAAATATGCCTGAGCCCCCATCTAGGGCCTCTAAGGTCATTGAAGGCTCACATTAAATCAGGCAGCAGTCTAAAAATAACGTGTGTTCCAATTATTCCTTTTTACTTGCTTGGTTTTCTGAGAAATCTGTATATCTGTATTTATAGTATCATAAAGAGCTGCTTATCCTTTTCCATCTAGCAAATTGGAGGTCAGAAAATGAAGGGAAAATGCCTAATAGGGAGAATAGTCTAAGAAAGTTTAGGCCTTAGAGTTGGGAGAACTGGTTTTGGATCCCTGCTCTGCGTGGCCTTGGCAAGTTTTAAACTTTCTCCTGATCTCTAAAGAGGGGATTAATTCCTGCCAGACTACCTCACAGAGTAATTTAGAGATCGAAATAGAAATGAGATAATACTTAAGGGGCTGGTTGGTTGGCTAGAAGAAAATGCAATAAGAGTTAAGTTTTTTTCTTAATGTTAAGTAACAATAACAAAATAATAATTATAACTGTAGGGTGTGGAGATTGACATTTTTATTCATTGCTTTATCCCTAGTGCTTGGCACAGTGCCTGGCACATAGTTAGAGTGTGAGAATTATTTACTGTATAAATGAATGAATGGGGCGCCAAGGTAAATCTATAAAGCAGTGCTTCTACAGGCATTTTGAAAACTATCCAAAAGGCTAAAAGAGCCACATTAAACCTCTTTAGTGCATCACAGGCAATTGATTTAATTTATGGTGATCATGAGTTGTTGTTATCTTCTTGAGACCTTTGTGCATAGAGAGTTTAGTAAATACTTAGACTCATGGGTACATGGGTGTAAATGTAAAACTAGACTCCAGGGAGGAAAAGTCCTTTCCTGTGATATTACATTTAATTTTGCAGCTACATCTCATTCCTTCATTCTGATTTGAATTTGCTCCCCCAAAGATGAATATTGCTAAGATGAGGAGTTGACATCTGCAATGGGTTGTGACTCCAATTCAATGAATTCTCTATTCCAAAACTGCACTTTGGAAAACTTGGATATCAGTTTCCAAAGGTACACTTTGGAAAAAGGAATCATGAACCCATGTGAACCTGGCCCTAAAAATATTGGTATGGCCGCAGCAGGTACCAAGAATTCAGGAGGCTTAGCCCCTACTCACAGAGTGGTGTCTGGGTGGGCAGATTGCTGTGATACTAGACCCCTTCCTCTCCTCACAATCTCAAATTCTAACTAATCTTAGTTCTCACTTTTCTTTGGCTGCTAGGAAGCTGTGTCAAATCTAGATCAATCTCATCTATATAGGACATATGAATTTTATTTCATGAATTAAAGTCCATGATTTTCTTTATCATACCTTTAGCTTCATGTTTTCTATTCTCTTTTGCCCTGGTATTATCACTGTTTTTGTAGTCTGTTTCTCTGCAAACTGCTTTGGACATCTTTTGGAATGAGGCATAGTATTAATAAATGCAACTGCAAGTGCTAGTCTCAGAGGTTTCTAGACTGAAACCTGAAGATGGACAGTAGCTCTGCTCAGTATGAGCTCTGTCACCACTGGATGACATACTCTTACCATGTGCAGTTAATCATTTGAGGGAAAACTTCATCTCGACATTAAGAATGTGGGAGATTGGGGGTGGTGGTGGAGGGAAGCCCTACTGATGACAAGCCAGAGTTCTAGAGACAATGTAATTCAAATGAATCTGAGGCTGGCTTGGAACACAAACTCCACAGTCAGCAGCAGCCTTATTCTTGGGCATCTAGAAACAACCAACCAATGGAAACCTGCTGGTTTCAAGATGTCTGCTTTCATTAAATTCTTGTGGCTACGCTTCTAAAACCCTGACACCAAGTGCTAGCCATCACAAGGAAACCTGAAGACTTGAAGATTCACTTACCTCCCCAATAAGAAGGATTCTAGGCTAACATTTGGCCCCAGAAAAAATCTTCCAAAGAAGTGGTGGCTGGCTCAATCTTTTCTTATTTAACTCAAACTGGCTAACAAACACTGAACACCAAAGGCTTTTCATCCAGCTTGTCCCAGGTAATAGGTTGAGAGATGAGATTTAAAGCCCTGTTTTTAAGATGGCATAATCAACTTGGAGGAAGATATTGAAGAAATGGTTGTAGAGATGAAAAGAAGATTGAGGGGAAGTGACATAAAGTAGGCAAGCTATAAACAGTTGAATGAATAGTTGCATGAATAAATGGTAGGCTAAGACACTATTGGTTCTTTCTAGATATTTGGTTTCACTTGTTTTGAAGACTGGCCATCCAGTGCCAAATTGAGACCACTACTTTCTGCCAAAATTCTAAAAAATAAAAATAAAATATTCCCATGTTTTTTTCAGCAATCATTAGGGATAGTACTTTTATTGAAAGGTGTTTATGTCTCAGGCCTTTTTTTTTTTTTTTTGGCCTTCAGCCACTCCAAATAAGGTTTTCAGCTAACCCATGGGATGACGTTACTCTGAAGGGGTTCCAGAGTCCCTTTAACTCTGGTCCTGTTACCACCTCAAATCATCACATATTGGCTCAGATTATCGCAGGGCCCAAGCATTTTGAAGAAAGCAGTCCTTGGTAACCTGAAGACATTGACACAGCTTCTAAACCCCTCTTGACTCCCCCTAGAATATTAGCTTAGGCTCTGTGAGTATCCACTGCATTTGTCCCACTGGTTATACTCTACCTTATCTATTCACAGATAAACAGGGCACATGTGATTAATCCAACCTGTGAGCATCTCCACAGCCCCTCTGTGTTGCTCTGCTGAAAGCTTCCATTACTATAGTTATGAAAAAAAGGAATGGAATGAACAGAAGAAGGGGGTAAGAAATAGAGGGGAAGGTGGCTTAGCCCTTCTTGGTGGCCACGTCTGAAACAGAAATCTATACTTGGTCATATAATACCACATTCAGTTTTTCAAACTCTCAAATCACACTTATACAAATAAAAATATCTTTATTTCCAAGTTATCATGAATGAAGCACAGATGGGGATATCCTTCTTACAACGAAATTAGAAATTAGAAAATCAACATTAAAATAAACATTCTTGTTAATCCATGAGAACACCTTTCAGTTTAATTGATGCCAAACAACATAGATACTTCCAAACCAAAAAACACATCAAAGAAAACATATATTCTCCATGTTGCTGATGCAGAATGCCTAGTAAGTACAATTTAGAGATCACACAGTAGGCAGATAGTTATTTCCCAATCTCTACCAGTTTATCAAAGCACAATTTTTCACTGCCAAAGTAGGACTCTTATGCTAATTTTTCACTCTTATGCCATCTCAGCATGTTCTGTTGTGATCTACCGACTACCTAAGGGCAGAATATTTCCATTATAAATGCTAAAAATTTGAGTTAAAAAAAGATATTTTGAAAAAGCTATTCAATTGATGTGGGAAAAACTACCACATTGTGAGCTCCTGGAGGACAAGGCCCCTGTGGCCTGCTGCTGTGCAGCACAGCACACACACAACATTTATTTAACTGGAGTCACCTCATGGATCTTATGGACTGGATTTTTAAATAATAGTTTGTCAAAATGTAACCTCTGTTAAATACACGTATAAAACTAACATACTTGATTTCCACAGGGATAATTTCACATGTTAAAAGTTTCAAGAAATCTTTTTACTTAGACTGAATTATGTTCTTATCATGTACTTTCATGAACATGGATATGTAAATGACTACGGTTTTTCATTTTTTTTTCTTTCTCCTTCTCAGGAAAAATTTCATACAATTTTCCAGAAAAGTAAGCTATCACCACCAGAAAAACAACAACAACAACAACAAAATAAGACACAGAAAAAACTAAAATTCTTTTTGTTAAACTGTGATTACAGAGTTTCTTCCACACTGTTTAAGTTGCCCCTCAGTTCCACTCAGAGATTCTAGGAAGCTCGCTGCTTTCAGGAGTAGAATATTCCCATTGTAAAAGACGTTTCAAGAATATTCAGTCCAAGTCCTGCATTTAGAAAGGAAAACTTGCCCAGAGCCCACTGCTAATTAGAGGCATAACTTAATTAAGTTCCACCAGGGCAGGAGTTATCACTGTGCTTCCGACGCCTAGCACAATGCCTGGTACATGGTTGACATTCTGTAAGTGTTTGTTGGCTAAACAGATGACTTAACATGAGCTAAGAATGCTGCCTCCAATTTCCTAGTCCAGTCCTGCTACAGCAACATAGCCACAAGGCCAGTTTTTAAATGATGCACTAAATGGGAAACAAGGATATCAGAGCTATGTTTGAAGATTAGCATTTTCAGGGCTGAATTAATCTTGCCAGCTAGGGACATGTGGATAAAATTACAGTGAGAACCCTGCAGATCCATACTGGCTTATCATCATGTAGCGTTTTAGGCAATCACTCTAGAAGCCAGATCCTTTTGGGTGTCTGAAATACTCCATAACTTCTAGACAACTAGAGTAGTAGTACTGCCATTACTTGAAGGTCACTCTAATAGGATACAGTGCAGGGCAAGCAGAAAAAACATAAAATGCAAACTTTTAAATTCAAACCATCATTTTTTCTTAAAAGGAAAAGGCAAGAAATGGAGAATGACAAATTCCAAAGTTGACAATGGTTACTAAACTCTTTCAGTTTTTTCCCTGCTAGTGAAAGTGTAAAAGTTATAAATTAACTTCTCTGGCCAAATGATATGTGTACAAATTAGTTTTGAAACAGCAATGAATTGCCTGTCACCCTAGTGACCTGATAGAGTTAATATACACCAAGGTAACAATCTCCTTAAGTTCCTAATTGACCACATTATCAGTGAGCAGACCTGTCTTTAGTTGAGCTAGCCTCATCCAGAACCATGGGCTTTTTTCCCTGAAGGGTTCTAAACTCCAGAGTTCTGCAAACACATCCTCTCGGCTTACCCTGTTCTTCCCATCCTTCCAGGCCTTGTTTGTCCACCCTCCTTCATGAGGTCTGCTCAGTTACCCAGCCCCACACACTTCTTTCTTTTTGCCACAGTCTGATGCACCTTCAGGAAAGAACTGGTCCAGCTCTGAAGTGTCCTGCGCAGTGATGTAGGTAAAGTGGGCTGACCTGCCCAGTGTTGGTTTTCCAACGTCCTTGGATAGGGTGATTAGAGAAATCTCTCCCAGCCCCAAGAGTCTATAACTCCACCTACTCTTTGCATTTGTTACTTTGGCAATTCTTTAAGTTCTTCACCTGGAAGTCTGGGAGTGATCTACAGAAGAGTATGAACAATTAATATACATATATTTAATAAAACGTAGGCTGGTAGCGGTGGCTCATGCCTGTAATTCCAGCATGTTGGGAGGCCAAGGCAGGCAGATCACTTGGGACCAGGAGTTCGAGACCAGCCTGGCCAACATGGCAAAACCCTGCCTTTACAAAAAATACAAAAATTTGCCAGGTGTGGTGGCACCCACCTGTAGTCCCAGCTACTCGGGAGGCTGAGGTGGGAGGATCGCTTGAGCCCAGGAGGCTGAGGCTGCAGTGAGCTGCATTCAAACCACTGCATTCCAGCCTGGGTGACAGAGTGAGACCCCATCTCTAAATAAATACATAAAGAAAAACAATAAAGAAAGAAAGTAAAGTAAGTACATTTTTGTACTAATTAAGATTTTATTTTTTTTTCTTTATGGGATAGACTATGGTAGCAATATTAAAGTTTTAAGAAAAATATATGTGGGTGGGCACGGTGGCTCATGCCTGTAATCCCAGCACTTTGGGAGGCCGAGGCGGGCTGATCACTTGAGGTCAGGAGTTTGAGACCAGCCTGGACAATATGGTGAAACCTTGTCTCTACTAAAAATACAAAAATCAGCTGGGCGTGGTGGCAGGCTCCTGTAGTCACAGCTACTTAGGAGGCTGAGGCATGAGAATCACTTGAACCTGGGAGGTGGAGGTTGCAGTGAGCAGAGATTGCGCCACTGTACTCCAGCCTGGGTGACAGAGCAAGACGCTGTCTCAAAAAATAAATAAATAAATAAATAAATAAATAAATAAATAAATAAGAGAAAGAAAAATATGAGAGAAATGCTTAAAGTTTTATTCTTTAAATTCTTTTTGTTGTCAAATTAGACAAAAGACTGCCAATATTTTATTTTATTGATAACAAATATAAACATACCTTGGAAAAACTAGGTAAAATTATTTGTAGGCTAATTCTTTGTGAATCATACTATAGTACTCCTTCTCTCTCCCATGGATATATGTTCTCTGTTCAACACAATCAAGGAGGAACTATGTCTTATTTTTTCGGTGATTTCCTCATATTATGGCTCAATGCTACTTATTCAATAGAGCTTCTTATTCAATAAAGTGCTTCTTATTCAATAGAGATGGAATGCTTCTTATTCAATAGAGATGGAAGAAAAGGGAGAGAGGGAAGGATAGAGGGAGAGAGTAAGAAGAAAAAAAGAAGAGGAAGAAAGCTCTTCCCCGGGGTTTTAAGTTTTCCCTGGTCAAGTATTTTATGAGTTAAGTATAAAGGGGGAGTGACTACCAGGCTCTTTTCAAGCTTGCCAAACTAACTTTTTTTCTCAATTCTACCACAAAGCTGAATCAGTTACTTGATGAAATGTTCTCAGGACTTTTGAAGGTTAAGTAGGACCAGTGCATAGTAAGCTGGCACACTGGAGGTGAGAGACAAGTAGGCAAGCAGGTTATTTTCTGAACCATTTCATTGATAAACGCATGTTACACATATTTTGTAGCTTGCTTTGAAATCTTGCTGGTTGAAACCAAAAAGATGGCAGTTTCTAGCACTCCATTCCAATACAAAGAAGGCAAGCTTTTAGTAACAAAAATAATTCTATTCTTTTTGGCTTAAACAAATATCAAGCTGTAAAATTTTTCTTGTGATGTGTGGTAATGTGTGTGTATTTAGGAGGAAATTATTCTGTAATTTCACACTTCCCCTTTTAGGAAGAATCTGGAAAAGCTTATGCCAATCTTCATCTTTGGAAAAATCTTACCAAAAAAAAAATTTAAACCAAGGTGTGCAAAAATTGCTTTTCCTTAACTTTGTTCTTCTACCCCATCCAACCCTGGTGAGTTCTACTTTCTACTAAACTGCTCCAAGAGGCAAGAGGGGAATGAGGCAAGGCCTTCTGGTAAACAGGTGGTCAGAGGCCCAGAAAGCAAGATAGAAGCTCTAATATTTTCTTTCTTTTCTTTCTTTAGATCATATTGTACATGCACTCCACTTTGAAGACCTGTGCCTTAAACAATTCGAGTTTCAATAACTTGAATTTAACTAAAAGATGTGTTCATTTTGACTTCATTAAGCTATAAACAAGAACATAGTCTAAAGGGGTTTGATAACTTCATTTCTCGGGTAAATTTAGAAGCACTATGGTAGATCTTTAAAATTCTTAACTCTGGAACAGAATACAGTGTTTAGCAACATATCCACACATATATGATCAACTGATTTTGATAAATGTGCAAAGGCAGTTCAATGGGGAAAAATAATCTTTTCAATAAATGGTACTGAAACTACCATCTGTAATCCAAAAAATGAACCTCAACTAACACTTTGTACCTTATATGAAAATTAATTCTAAATAGATCATAGATCTGAATTTAAAGGTAAAATTATAAAACTTCTAGAAGAAATCATACAAGAGACTCCTTGTGGTTTTAGGTTAGGCAAAGATTTCTTAGATTTCTTAGACATGACACCAAAATCATAATCCCTTTTAAATTGGTAAATTGAATATAATAAAAATTTAAAACTTCTGATCTATTAAAGACACAGTTGAGCGAACAAAATGAAAAACACAGTCTAGGAGAAAATATTTGCAAAATAGTATCTGTTAAAGGAATTATATCTAGAAAACATAAAGAACTCTCAAAATTCAATATAGGAAACAACCCAATGAAAAAATGGGAAAATATTTGAACTGATACTTTACCTAAGAAGATATATGAATGGCAAATAAGCACATGAAAAGATACTCAGTATCATTAGTCATTAGGGAAATGAAAATAAAAACCACAATGAGTGGTAGCTACAAACCTACTGGAATGGTTCAAAAAACAGAAACAAAAAAGGAAATCCTGACAATACTAAGTGCTGGTAAGGATACGCAGAACTGGAACCTTCTTATATTGCACATGAGAATGCAAAATAGTACAGACACTTTGGAAAAAAACTAGCCTTTTTTTTTTTTGAGACAGAGTCTCATGCTGTCACCCAGGCTGGAGTGCAGTGGCACGATCTCAGCTCACTGCAACCTCTGCCTCCTGGGTTCCAGCAATTCTCCTGCATCAGCCTCCCGGGTACCTGTGACTACAGACGCATGCCACCATGCCCAGCTAATTTTGCATTTTTAGTAGAGACGGAGTTTCACCATGTTAGCCAGGCTGGTCTCGAAATCCTGACCTCAGGTGATCTCCCTGCCTCAGCCTCCCAAAGTGCTGAGATCACAGGTGTGAGCCACCACACCCAGCCAATCTAGCAGTTTTTATGAAGATAAACACATACTTACCTATATGACCCTGTAATTCCAATCTTGAACATTCACCCAAGTGAAATTAAAGTCGATGGACATATAAAAGCCAATACATGCATATTTATAATGGCATTATTCATAATTTCAAAAACTGGAAATAATTCAATTCACCTGGCTAATGAATAAATACATTGGTACTTCCACACAGCAGAAGACTTCTTTTCTATAAAAATAATTAAACTCTTGACACACATAACAAATGCATTATGCAAAGTGAAAGAAGCTATATTTAAAAGGCTACATCCAGGAGAGCTCTGGCTGGCATCTGGTAGGTGCCCCTGTGGGATGAAGCTTCCAGAGGAAAGTCAGCATTGCTGTTCTGCAGCCTCCACTGGTGATACCCAGGCAAACAGGGTCAGGAATGGACCTCCAACAAACTCCAGCAGACTGGCAGCAGAAGGGCTTGTCAGAAGGGAAACTAACAAGCAGAAAGGAAGAGCACATCCACTCAAAGACCCCATCTGAAGGTTACCAACATCAAATACCAAAGGTAGCTAAATCCACAAAGATGGGGAGAAACCAGTGCAAAAAGGATGAAAATTCCAAAAACCAGAAGGCCTCTTCTCCTCTAAAAGGCCTCTTCTCCTCTAAAGGATCACAACTCCTTGCCAGCAAGGGAACAAAACTTGACGTAGAATAAGTTTGACAAACTGACAGAAATAGGCTTCAGAATGTGGGTAATAACAAACTCCTCTTAGCTAAAGGAGCATGTTCTAACCCAATGTAAGGAAGCTAAGAACCATGACAAAGACAAAAGGTTAGACGAAGTGCCCACTAGAATAACCAGTTTAGAGAAGAACATAAATGACCTGATGTAGATGAAAAACACAGCACGAGAACTTCATGAACCATACACAAGTTTCAATAGCCAAATTAATCAAACGGAAGAAAGGATATCAATGATTGAAGATCAACTTAATGAAATAAACAGTGAAGACAAGATTAGAGAAAAAAAGAATGAAAAGGAATGAACAAAGCCTCTAAGAACTATAGGACTAGGTGAAAAGACCAAATCTATGTTTAATTGGTGTACCTGAAAGTGACGAGGAGAATGGAACCAAGGTGGAAAACATACTCTTCAGGATATTATCCAGGAGAACTTCCCCAACCTAGCAAGACAGGCCAACATTCAAATTCAGGAAATACAGAGAACACCACAAAGATACTCCTAGAGAAGAGCAACTCCAAGACATGCAATCATCAGATTCACCAAGGTTGAAATGAAGGAAAAAATGTTAAGGGCAGCCAGAGAGAAAGGTCGGGTTACCCACAAAGGGAAGCCCATCAGAGTAACAGTGGATCTCTTGGCAGAAACTCTACAAGCCAGAAGAGAGTGGGGGCCAATTTTCAACATTCTTAAAGAAAAGAATTTTCAACCCAGAATTTCATATCCAGCCAAATTAAGCTTCATAAGTGAAGGAGAAATAAAATCCTTTACAGATAAGCAAGAGCTGAGAGATTTTGTCACCACTAGGCATGCCTTACAAGCACTCCTGAAGGAAGCACTAAACATGGAAGGGAACAATCGGTACCAGCCACTGCAAAAACATACCAAATTGTAAAGACCATCGACACTATGAAGAAACTGCATCAAGTAATGGACAAAATAACCAGCTAGCATCATACTGACAGGATCAAATTCACATATAACAATATTAACCTTAAAGGTAAATAGGCTAAATGCCCCCAATTAAAAGACATCGACTAGCAAATTGGATAAAGAGTCAAGACCCATCAGTGTGCTGTATTCAGGAGACCCATCTCACCTGCAAAGACACACATAGGCTCAAAATAAAGGGATGGAGGAATATTTACCAAGCAAATGTAAAGCAAAACAAAAACAAAAACAAACAAAAAAACAAAAACAAAAAACAGGGGTTGCAATCCTAATCTCTGATAAAACAGACTGACTTTAAACCAACAAAGATCAAAAGAGACAAAGAAGGGTATTACATAATGGTAAAGGGATCAATGCAGCAAGAAGAGCGAACTATCCTTAATATATATGCACCCAATACACAAGCACCCAGATTCATAAAGCAAGTTATTAGACCTACAAAGAGACTTAGACTCCCACACAATAATAGTAGGAGACTTTAACACCCCCCTGTCAATATTAGACAGATCAATGAGACAGAAAATTAACAAGGATATTCAGGACTTGGACTCAGCTCTGGACCAAGCAGACCTAATAGACATCTACAGAACTCTCCACCCCAAATCAACAGAATATACACTCTTCTCAGCACCTCATTGCACATATTCTAAAATTGACCACATAATTGAAAGTGAAACACTCCTCAGGAAATGCAAAAGAATGGAAATCAGAACAAACAGTCTCTCAGACCACAGTGCAATCAAATTAGAAATCAGAATTAAGAAACTCACTCAAAACTGCCTAACTACATGGAAACTGAACAACCTGCTTCTGAATGACTACTGGGTAAATAACGAAATGACGGCAGAAATAAAGATGTTCTTTGAAACCAGTGAGAAAGAAGACACAACATACCAGAATCTCTAGGACACATTTAAAGCAATGTGTAGAGGGAAATGTATAGCACCAAATGCCCACAAGAGAAAGCAGGAAAGATCTAAAACTGACATCCTAACATCAAAATTAAAAGAACTAGAGAAGCAAGAGCAAACAAATTCAAAAGCTAGCAGAAGACAAGAAATAACTAAGATCAGAGCAGAACTGAAGGAGATAGAGACACGAAAAACCCTTCAAAAAATCAATGAATCCAGGAGCTAGCTTTTTCAAAAGAACAACAAAATAGATAGACCACTAGCCAGAATAATAAAGAAGAAAAGAGAGAAGAACCAAATAGATGCAATAAAAAAAGATATAGGGGATATCACCACTGATCCCACAGAAATACAAACTACCATCAGAAAATACTATAAACACTTCTATGCAAATAAACTAGAAAATCTAGAAAAAATGGATAAATTCCTGGACACAACACGCTCCCAAGTCTAAACCAGGAAGAAATCGAATCCCTGAATAAAGCATAACAAGTTCTGAAATTGAGGCAATAACAGCCACCCAACCAAAAAAAGTCCAGGACCAGACAGATTCACAGCCGAATCCTACCAGAGGTACAAACAGGAGCTGGTACCATTCTTTCTGAAACTATTCCAAGCAATAGAAATAGAGGGAATCCTCCCTAACTCATTTTATGAGGCCAGAATCATCCTGATACCAAAACCTGGCAGAGACACAACAAAAAAAAGAAAATTTCAGGCCAGTATCCCTGATGAACATTGATGCGAAAATCCTCAATAAAATACTGGCAAACTGAATCCAACAGCACATCAAAAAGCTTATCCACCATGATCAAGTTGGCATCATCCCTGGGATGCAAGACTGATTCAACATATGCAAATCAATAAATGTAATCCATCACATAAACAGAACCATAACCAATCACACAAACAATCACTATATGATTATCTCAATAGATGCAGAAAAGGCCTTCAACAAAATTCAACACCCCTTCATGCCAAAAACTCTCAATAAACTAGATATTGATGGGATGTATCTCAAAATACTAAGAGCTATTTATGACAAACCCACAACCAATATCATACTGAATGAGCAAAAACTGGAAGCATTCCCTTTGAAAACCAGCACAAAACAAGGATGCCCACTCTAACCACTCCTATTCAACATAGTGTTGGAAATTCTGGCCAGGGCAATCAGGCAAGAGAATGAAATAAAGAGTATTCAAATAGGAAGAGAGGAAGTCAAATTGTCTCTGTTTGCAGATGACATGATTGTATATCTAGAAAACCCCATCATCTCAGTCCAAGATCTCCTTAAGTTGATAAGCAACTTCAGCAATGTCTCAGGATACAAAATCAATGTGCAAAGATCACAAGCATTCCTATACACCAATAACAGACAAACAGAGAGCCAAATTATGAGTGAACTCCCATTCCCAATTGCTACAAAGAGAATAAAATACCTAGGAATCCAACTTACAAGGGACGTGAAGGAACTCTTCAAGGAGAACTACAAACCACTGCTCAACGAAATAAAAGAGGACACAAACAAATGTAAGAACATTCCATGCTCATGGATAGGAGGAATCAGTATTGTGAAAATGGCCATACTGCCCAAAGTAATTTATAGATTCAATGCTATCCCCATCAAGCCTCCACTGACTTTCTTCACAGAATTGGAAAAAACTATTTTAAACTTCATATGGAACCAAAAAAGAGGCCACATAGCCAAGACAATTCTGGGCAAGAAAAACAAACCTGGAGGCATCACGCTACCTGACTTCAAACTAGACTGCAAGGCCACAGTAACCAAAACAGCATGGTACTTGTACCAAAACAGAGATACAGACGAATGGAACAGAACAGAACCTCAGAAATAACACCACACATCTACAACAACCATCTGATCTTTGACAAACCTGACACAAAAAAGCAATGGCAAAAAGATTCCCTATTTAATAAATGGTGTTGGGAAAAACTGGCCAGCCATATGCAGAAAACTAAAACTGGATCCCTTCCTTATACCTTATGCAAAAATTAACTCAAGATGGATCAAAGACCTAAACATAAGACCTAGGACCATAAAAATCCTAGGAAAAAACCTGGGCAATACCACTCAGGACATAGGCATGGGCAAAGACTTCATGTCTAAAACACCAAAAGCAATGGCAACAAAAGCCAAAATTGACAAATGGGATCTCATTAAACTAAAGAGCTTCTGCACAGCAAAAGAAACTATCATCAGAGTGAACAAGTAACCTACACAATGGGAGAAAATTTCTGCAATCTATCCATCTGACAAAGGGCTAATATCCAGAATCTACAAAGAACTTCAACAAACTTACAACAACAACAAAAAAAACAACCCCATCAAAAAGTGGGCGAAGGATATGAACAGACACTTCTCAAAAGAAGACATTTATGCAGCCAACAGACATATGAAAAAATGCTTATCATCACTGGTCATTAGAGAAATGCAAATCAAAACCACAATGAGATACCATCTCACGCCAGCTAGAATGGCGATCATTAAAAAGTCAGGAAACAACAGATGCTGGGGAGGATGTGGAGAAATAGGAATGCTTTTACACTGTTGGTGGGAGTGTAAATTAGTTCAACCATTGTGGAAGACAGTGTGGCGATTCCTCAAGGATCTAGACCTAGAAATACCATTGACCCAGGAATCCCATTACTAGGTATATACCCAGAGGATTATAAATCATTCTACTACAAAGGCACATGCACCCATATGGTTTTTGTTTTTATTTTATTTTATTTTATTTATTTTATTATTATTATACTTTAAGTTCTAGGGTACATGTGCACAATATGCAGGTTTGTTACATAGGTATACACGTGCCATGTTGGTTTGCTGCACCCATCAACTCGTCATTTACATTAGGTATTTCTCCTAATGCTATCCCTCCCTCAGCCCCCAATCCCCTGACCAGCCCTGGTGTGTGATGGTCCCCGCCCTGTGTCCATGTGTTCTCCTTATTCATTCCCACTTATGTGTGACAACATGTAGTGTTTGGTTTTCTGTCCTTGTGATAGTTTGCTTAGAATGATGGTTTCCAGCTTCATCCATGTCCCTGCAAAGGACATGAATGTACATGTATGTTTATTGTGGCACTGTTCACAATAGCAAAGATTTGGAACCAACGCAAATGTCCATCAATAGTAGACCGGATAAAGAAAATGTGGCACAAATACACCCTGGAATACTATGCATCCATAAAAAAAGATAAGTTCATGTCCTTTGCAGGGACATGGATGAAGCTGGAAACCATCATTCTCAGCAAACTATCACAAGAACAGAAAACCAAATACCACATGTTCTCACTCAAAAGTGGGAGTTGAACAATGAGAAAATATAGACATAGGGAGGGGAACATCACACACCGGGGCCTGTCAGGGGGTGTGGGGCTAGGGAAGGGATAACATTAGGAGAAATACCTAAGGTAGGTGACAGGTTGATGGGTGCAGCAAACCACCATGGCACATGTATACCTATGTAACAAAACTGCACATTCTGCGCATGTATCCCAAAACTTAAAGTATAACAATAACTAAAAAGTCTACATCTACATGATTCCATTTTTGTGATATTCTGGAAAAGGTGAGATTATAAGAAAAGAAAACAGCTCAGTGATTGCCAAGGGCTGGTTTGGGGGGAAAGGGTTGATTACAAAGGAGCAGTAAGGGGAACTTTTGGGGTGATGGGCAGTTCTGTATCTGAATTGTGGCGGTTACATGACTGCATTCATTTGTCAAAACTCATAGTGGTTCACTTTAAAAAGTGAATATCCCTGTATTTAAGTTTAAAAAGTAAATAAAAATTAACACCTTATGTAAATGTCTATCAACTGAGGACTGTTCAAATAAATTATAGGCCACTTCCCAAAGGAATATAGTATTCCTATCAAAAATGAATAAAGTAGATTTATATGTAATAGCAGGAAAAGCAAGTTGTAGAAGTTTAGGCATATGGTGATTCCATTTTAAGGACTATATGCACAAGCATGTTAGGAATTATATAGGAAAAATTATGCAGAAATATTCTCCAAATAGTAAGAGAAGTTGCATAAGAGACTTTCATTTTCTGTGATTTGCATATTAAAATAATGTATGGAGTTTTTAAACAGATTTTTTTCATAATACAAAATTTTAAAGCTATAAAATCTTATGTCTCAAGCTGAAGACATGCATGTATTTTCCCAATAAAGCACAGAATTTAAGTGATTTCATGACAGGTTCTTAAAAATGAGTTTCAGCAATAATTTGAAATGGAAACTTGATTCTGAGTACATTATAGAAGCATTTGTGTTGCCAATCAGTAACTGTCTGCCAAGTTAGAATATTTTATGTAACCAATGAAAATGGCCAACCAATATGACACACATCCTGTAAGCACAGGTGCATGTAAAAGTGAAGCTTTTACAGCCCCCCAACCTTAACTCTTTTTGGACACTATGTTGTCTCAGATCTGAAGTTGTCTTTTCATAGAAAAATGTCTAATCTCTTTAAAACCACATATATCTGTTATATTTATGAGACCTGAGAACTCATCCTGGCAAAGCAAGGCCAAGGAAAAAAAATCTATTGATAAACATGACAACAATCCAAAAATGAACATAATGTCACAGTTCAACCAAACACTGGGGAATATAGATCTTGGATATCTGCTTGGAACATGACACTTCATTGCAAGCCAGAATATGAAAATTTTTATTAAGTCTGCATTCAGTGAAAAGAAAATAGTGGTGCTCTGGATCCTTCTAAGAGGGTTGGCCAATGTTAGGCTGTAAGTGTAATACTTTTTGAATAATAATTGGTAACACAAATTGACTCTTGGAATACCACATGCTCCCAGAATTTTCCTTAATAAGAACAGCATGTTAGAAAGATAATTCTGAAAAGAAAAACGAATACAAGTCTAGAAGAAGTCATGTTTTCTGATTTACTGAGCTCTTTACTGGCATTTACTGGAATCCAATAGAACTCCAGCCTCCTGGAGTTGGCAAATCCTTTCATGAGTCTGAGGAGGGTTCCATGAAGCAGGAAATCTGCCAAAAATGAAATCACCTTTCTTTGACCCACCCTCAACTGTAAAGACAACTGGATTGTCTTGGATACAACTCTTCAGATTGATAATTGGGCTCCTTTATATTTCCTTACAGATGTTCAAATGTTCACAGAAGAGTTTGTTTTAAACAGTTTTCACTGTAAAACAGTTTGCTTTTACTTAAAACAGACTTGCATGGAGAGTTTCATGAACAAATCATGCCTTACATCTGAAGCCTCTGAGCCTTGTCCATTATGAATTTTACTCTAAGTACAAAACGATAGGTAGAAAGAACATGGAAAATAAAATGCCAGGTTGTTAACAGAAAAAAGAAGACATTTAAAGTTTTTTTTTTTTTTTTTTTTTTTTGAGACAGGGTGTTGCTCTGCATTCATAGTGGAATACGGTGGTGTGATCACATCTCACTGCAGCCTCAATCTCCTGGGCTCAAGCAATCCTCCCACCTTCGCCTCCGAGTAGCTGGGACTATAGTCATGTACCACAATGCCCAGCTAATTATTTTTTTTTCTTTCAGAGATGGTGGATCTCACTTTGCTGCCCAGGCTAGTCTCGAACTTTTGGCTCAAGTGATCCTCCTGCCTCAGTCTCTCGAAGTGTTAGAATTATAGGCGTGAGTCACCATGCCTAGCCTAAAGTATTTTAATACTGACAAAAATATTTCCTTAAACAGGATTTGAATTCTGAGCTTTCCATCTACCAGCACTATATATTCCCTTTCCAGGTAGCAGTTTGGCTACTCTAGTCTAATGCCTTCAGAATTCTGAAAAGCTCTTCTGGGCTTTCACTTTCCATTTCATCAAAGAGAAAAAGAGATTCAGTCTTCCTTTATGGGAACCCCATTTGGGATCAGAGTTTGGCTCTCAGGCCACGGTCTAAAACATATACATAGCATATGTGTTCAATAAATGTTCATTTTTTTCTTTCTCATCCTTTGTTCTCTACTCTCTTATTTCCAATCCAGTTCGCATGTCCAATTATCAGGTCTATCAGAATAAGCCTTAAAATACCAATTTCATTAGGTGACTTTCTTGCTCAAAATCTTCCAGTGACTCCCAACTGCCCATAGAATGTAGCCTGAACTTCTCTTCCTGGTATTCAAGGCCCTCTGTAATCTGACTACAATATACTTTAAAATTCTCTAACACACTTTAAAGACAAATTTCTATTGGGGCAATCTTCTCACCAATTCCTGCCTTTAAGTGCCAGGCCCTAACCAAATTTCTCACTGGGCCTGAGTTTAGGCATATCTTTTGCAAGAGGACTGGCTGCTCCACTCCTGCCCCGATAGATCACAATAGCCTTAGTATAGCTACCAGGTAAGGGTGCCTCCTGTATATTATGCACTTTTCATACATTATCTATTTTCATCATCATAATAACTTGTAAAGACCACATTCTGATTCCATTTTACAAATAAGGAAGTTGGAGCTCAGTGACATTGTGACGTAAGACCATGTTGTTGTTATGAAGTGGTGAAAACAGGATTCTCTCCTAAGACGGTTGCTAGAGCCATTGCTCTGCCCCTGCCTCTATGCTGACTTCATTCATCTCTTCTGCTCTGAACCTTGTCCAGTTTTATCTTTGGAATCACTTATTTGACACTTACACTCCTTCTGTCTTGAACTGGTAATTACATGATCCATTTGTGCTTATCTTCCCAACACGGCTGTTAGAGGGCAGTGGCTTCATGCTATTAACAAATCACCTCCATCAGCATTGAGCACAGTACTATGGCATAGCACAAATGCAGTGCGTGAGTACGTTCTGAAATTCTACTTATAAACTTCTTTTTGAGTTGAATTCTCCCTCAGATCTCCTGTTTTTGTTTAGAGTGCTGTTGCTCTTTGCTGAGTTAATGTTATCAAATGAAGCAATATATCTTTATCTGAGACCATGTAACTACCGCAGCATGTAACTCAATATGAGAGAGGGAGGTGAGCTTGACTCAAATGTCAGTTTTCTAAAATTAACAAAGTATTTATGAATGACTGAACTTACATGAGTCATCTGAAGAAGGATCTTTATTTATAAATAATCCACATTGGAATTTGATTTTTTTCTCCAACCATACCTCAATTTCATAAGATGGGGTTCATTTGAATCAAAATTTAACGTCCTACAATGCAATAAAAATGAAACAATGTGAGATTCCATATGTTTCTCATGGAAGCTTGCTAGTCTGTAAAATGGAAAGTACCTAGCCATGTTTAATGTAGATACTTTGCTTTGCTCTATTTGTCTAAAAATCTCTGAGGAATGCCCTGAATTATGCAACTATAAATATCTCTGTTCTTTGGGTTTCCTATCTTTTCTGCAAACTCCAACCACATTAAGTTCTTCCAATGCATGCTTCTTACTCATTGCCTTCTAGTAGTGGGTTCATTATAGAACTTCCAGCATTGTCGATAAGAACTGTACTTTTTTGATGGTTCATGCCTTACTGAAAAATTTGTGAAAGACCTTTACCAAGAGTGAAAATGATAACTAATTTTGAAAACAAAGGTTAAAAGATTTTAAACCTGTTGATAGAAAATCTTTCATGAATGGGATAAAACCTCTGTTGAACTTAAATAATTGCCTAGGTTTTAGAAGTTTATTCATTTCCCTTATTTGGTGAAAGAAAAAGAAAAAGAAAACCACAGGAACTATTCAGTCTATAAATCTGATACTAGACATATGCTATGCATATTTTCATAAAGACTTTTATTATGTGATCGTTAAGCAGCATATCCGTGCCATATGGGCAGAGTGGAATATAAAACATATCTCTCAGAAAAGCTATTATTGGGTCAATAATATGCTAATTAAAAGGGTTTATGCAACCATCTGTGGGATCCCCAATGGCAGACGTTTGTTTCTAGAACTGATAGTGCTGCAGTATCTTATGGTGCCTCCTACAGTGTTATGGATGCTTGAGACAGTTTCACTGATGGTGATGGAACAGAGGTGTTGGTAAACCTGGTGAATTCATAAGGTATGTTTTACACTTAACAGAGATTTACAATCACTGCACATAACTTGGTAGATTTAAAGGGTTTCTGTGGAGCTAAGTTCCTCTAACTACCATTCTATTCAAAATAAATCAACATTACATTTACCTGTTTACCATACTTGCACACAGTAAAACAGCATTTAAATCAGGAGATAAGATGTCCAGTGAGAGTAACTAAGTGATGAACTGTGCACTCCAGTTACCAGCTTTTGGGAAGGGTAAAAATTTAGTTTTGTAAAAGTACTGGGTAAGGACGAGAGAAAGGATGAGAGAAAGAATGATCCACATTGTTTCTTCAAAATGCCTTTGAAAATGGAAGCGTTCACCTTGTACATGTGGTTTAAGGATGGTTTGATGTAGCCCTTAGGAAATTCACACATTACTGCTTCGAAAACCATGCTTCACTATTTCAGTGGTAATATAATTACTTGTTGTTGGTGTTAAAATACTTGAGTTTTATTCTTTTCAGGCATTCCATAGCATAGCTCTGTTTCCCAGAGTGTATCCACTTCTTCCATCATTTGCTACCCTCAAGAGTTTCCTTATTTTTATATTCATCCTCTTTTCAGTAGTGATAGCATGGAGCATAAATGTTCCACTTTGTTAAGACAAGCTGAGGGACAAATAAGCTATGTCAAAAGAATAAAACATATCTCAAATATACCTAAGAGCCAAGACCTGGTCTCTTGGGTCTAACAAAGGGACACATACACTTCTCTCAGCAGAGCTGTAAAATGCTTCTGCTGACTTCTGGGCCCTTTAGTAATCAACAACTCTAATGTGGTTTACAAAGCTGGTCTCATTGGAGACTGCAACAGGGTTTTCTCTCATTCTCTATACACCACGTTGGTGGATTTGCTATCTATTCCTCAATCCAAATCCGGAAATGCGTAAAATCATTTCACTGTTTTCAACCATCTGCTATTATAGACATTTATTTCTATGTAAGTAGTATAAAGCTTCTTCTAAAAAATGTGTGTGTGTGTGTGTGTGTGTATATATCATCAAAAGATCCAAGAACACTGGGCCTTCATTCCCACAGGGATGCAATCAGCTAAGGCTGAGCAAAGGTGTCCCTTCCCTGTGGTATAATTTAGCATGGTTCAACACACCATGTTCTTTGCCTTTCTCAATCCAGTAGAGAAAAAGGAAATATGTACTGGACTTCCTGGAAATTGGAACTTTAAGGCTGGATCTAAATATTACAATGCACAAATAAATAAAATATACATTTTCTTGTGACACATCTGGAAAATGTATATGGAGGATCTGGTATAAGATAAAATATTCTTGAAAACAAAATCTCTACATATTAGTTTCCTCCTTTTCTTCCCCAACCTTTTTTTTTTTGTTTTTTTCAGCGAATTCAGCCATTTTATCCTAATGTCCTCCACTTACACACGTTAGATTTCCAAGTGAAGTAACAAAACGGAGCCTCAGAATCCCCTGGAGCTGACCACCTTTCTTGGAGCAGCCTCCTGTGGTTTCTCCTTGGGACTACAGATTGTCATCTAAATGCTATCCCTGGTTTGTCTTGGGGCAAGGTTGGGCTGAATCTTCACAGCCGGAGGTATTAGGACTTACTCTACTTATTCTGTTTTTTGGAAAAGGGAAACCAGAAAGCACGTGAAACTTTATAAGTTAGAAAAACAACAGGGCCACAGACACTACTTCTAAAAATAAATACCACCTCGCCATTTCTGACCACGGCAGTGGGTTCAGCTACCAATAAAATCCGATTATATTATGTATTAATTGAGTGGCTTTCTATTAAGAGAGGCAGGGGTGAGAGGGAAGGAGGTTAGGAAAACATCTCAATAAGGCTCAGCTTCACAATGCTGAAGGCAATAGCAAATCAGATGGAACCAGGAAAGGCACTGTGGGGAATCTGATGAAGCCCACGTCAGTGACAAGTGAAAGAAAAGGGATGGCTTTGAGCCAAAAGGAGGAAGAAAACAGATGGCAGCAAAATTAAAGCATCTGATTAGGCTGGAGATCTTAGCTAACTGTCAACTAACAAATATAAATAAATTAGGGAGACTTGACATATAAAAAATAGTGTTGAGAAAAGAAATCAGCCATGCTTAATTTTAAATAATTGGTGACCATGTTGCTGTGAAATCCATGCATTTGTCAACAAAGATTAGTTAAATTGAAGAAATATAAAGTGAAAAAATAATAATTATCTGGAACAAAATTTCTAGATAATTGTAACAAAACACGAGGGTCAGAGCAGTGGAAGGTGTTAAGGTGTGCTAAAAATCCTATCTTGTTGAATAAAAAAAGCAACTTGCAAAATAGTATTACTTTTAATATCGTTCCACTTTTTATGTACTACAAGAAAAGACTTTGTGAGGATACACACCAGATTTTTCAAGTGGTAACTGGAAATGGAGAATATTTGGGTACTTCGGTATTATTTAAATATTTAAAAAATGAACTTTTAAAAAATATTCTTTTAAAATAAACACTTACAAACCTTTAAAAAATAATATATTTCCCAAAGTATATTTTCAAAATATGAAATCTCTCTTATTTTTTGACATTGATACACTGATTATTTGCTTCCTGTGTTTCAATAGTAAAACATGTCACAGTTAATGTTAGACGCTGTGGTAGCCCCGGAGTTCACTGTTCAAACTCTTTCAAGAAAGAACTTGCCTTTGAGCTGCAAGGAGTGCAATTAGTAGACAGCTGCCAGCTGTCACCCCATTGGCATCCTCCTTAGCTTTTGAGATGGGGCCACAGTCATCCTGGTCAGTACCAGCCAATAACAGAAGATGGTGAGGGCACTAGGACCTGGCCATTTCCTCCTAATGAAGTCTTCTCTAATAGTCAATCTTTAATCCCCAATTCCCCCTGGGGTTGGTACACTTGTCAGACCTGCATCAGAGTCTGAGGCTCTACCTCCCCAACCCTGCTTCCCCTACTGTCCTTTCACAGTTGTCAGATTTACATCACAGCCCAAGGCTTTCCCTGCTCAAACTGCAATCCTGCTCCCTCCCCCTTTTATTTTTCAAAGCCTTTATCTCCTCCTCCCACCTACCATAAAGCTCTTGCACTTCGAACTCTGTCTCAGCACCTGGTTTCTGGAGAACCAAATCAACAGACACCTTTTGGGGTTCCACATATTTTACAGGAACTTCCTTCCTTCCTTCCTTCCTTCCTTCCTTCCTTCCTTCCTTCCTTCCTTCCTTCCTTCCTTCCTTCCTTCCTCCCTCCCTCTCTCCCTTTCTCCTTCTATATACTTTACAGGATTCCTTTCCCTTTCCCCTTCCCCTTCCCCTTCTCTTCCTCCTTCCTTCCTCCCTCCCTTCTTCCCTCCCTCCCTCCCTTTTTTTCCTTTTTCCTCCTCCTCCTCCTTCAAAGGGGAATTCCTCTCTCCACCCCAACCCTGTAATTCCTTGCCAAGCCTTTAAAAAAAATCATATAGCTCTGTCCTAAGATTATTGGCAGTGAGGAAGCAGACACATAATCTGTCTCCATCTTTACATAGTGAGTCAATTAGGAGGCAAGAGTATTTCTGTTTTTTTTTCCTTTTTGTCTGCACATAAACTGTATCCACTTAACTCCCCACCCCAATTCCCACCTCCACCCCCAACCCCCCCCCCCACCCACAAAAAACTTGCTTTGAGTCTGGGGTGAGCCGTGGTAACTTATAGTCACTTAGTAGCTACTAAAAATATTCTAAAAATAAGCAATGCTACTGCAACAGAAAATTCAACTAACAAATCTGCCATTTGCATTCAATGGACAATAGTAGGAGAATAGCAATATTGCCCTGATGACAATGTGTGATCCCCAATACATCACAGCAAAGAAGTGAGTTTCACAAATATTCAGGTTACCTGGAAGAGAATTCACGTACATTTATAGGATATTACTGTTTCCTTTGTACGAGGTTTTACTAATATTGTTGCTTTTGACTGCATACACTCTACTGGAATTCATTTATTATTTGTTTTATAGTGTGGATTTTTAGTTATTAGTATTCAACAAAATATAGTACTGGTATTTGCTTTTCTAACCCCATAAGTATGGTATGGGCACTTAATTTGTAAATGCAATTTGTGTTTTATTGCCTGCTGGGTTCTAGTATTCTACAGCCAATGTATTTCTTTTTGGATATGTAATTTAGCTTTAAAAGCGTAATTTTTAAAGGTTTGAATACTACTATATATCCAGAACTTATGATTTCATATACTATACAAATAAATTTATAAATAAAAATAGCTTTTCTTATCCTCTGTATAATAAAACATACTTAAATTTTTAACTTCTCTCAAAATTTCCTTATAAAATTAGATTGCATCTTACATATCTGAGTATATCTTATATTCTGCCAAATAAGGGATTTTGTGTGTGTGCTTAGCATATAATTCTTGGCATAGATAGATAGATAGAGTGGGTGTTCAAAAATGCTTATTTGATGACTGAATGAATTAATCTACCAATTATTTACATATTTTGGAAAATAGAAAATAGTCTGTGGCTATCTCAACTTAAGATCCTGTCAACTAAGAAAAATTTTAACATGCCATAAAATGTTCTTCATATGCTAATTATCTCATAGTTATAATCTAACTTCTTAAAATATAAATGTTTACTATTTGTGAAATGAAAAAAAAAATCTATAGCTTTGTAGAGCTGGAAAGAGATCAGTTTGCTAACCATCCCATCTTAAAGATGGGGAAACTAAAGATCACAGGTCACTTAACTATCCAGAGGCTACACACAGCTATGAAGGTGCAGAAGTGGGCCCAGAATGCGGCTCTCTAATATTTTCAGCTTAGTTTTCATTTCTCTTCTACCATGAGGTTAAATAGCCATACTAAAAAATCTTTTCAAAACAAATATTCAGTACCTATGAGGATGGAGTCAGCAGTGGCATAAATTAAAATGAATATTTTAAATTTTATTTTTATTTTTTTAGAGATGTGGTCTCATTCTGTCACTCAGGCTAGAGTGCAGTGGTGTGAACACGGCTCACTGCAGCCTTGATCTTCAAGCAATCCTCCCCTTTCAGCCCCACAGGTAGCTGGGACTACAGGTGCGTGCCACCACACTCAGCTAATTTCTGTACTTTTTTGTAGAGACAGGTTCTCATTATGTTGCCCAGGCTAGTCTCAAACTCCTGAGCACAAGCAATCTATCTGCCTTGGCCTCCCAAAGTGTTGGAATTACAGGTGTGAGCCACTGCGCCTGACCTATACCATTTTTTAAAGAGCACAGATTTTTTTTTTTGGTGATATCCAGAAAATCATAAAGTAAGATATACTCTGGAAAATGTTGCAAAAGTAAGTAGAAAGTTCTGGTTCAATGGTACCTGACACTCCCACTTCAACAAAGCTACGTGTTTTTGTTGTTGTTTTTTCCTTTGAGACAGAGCCTCACTCTGTTGCCCAGGCTGGAGTGCAATGGCATGATCTCGGCTCACTGCAACTTCCACCTCCCAGGTTCAAGCAATTCTCCTGCCTCAGCCTCCCAAGCAGCTGGGATTACAGGCACGCGCCACCACATCCAGCTAATTTTCTTTTGTATTTTTAGTAGAGACGGGGTTTTGCCATATTGGCCAGCGTGGTCTCGAACTCCAGACCTCAGGTGATCCACCTGCATTGGTCTCCCAAAGTGCTGGGATTACAGGAGTGAGCCACTGTGCCCGACCAAAGCTATGTGTTTTTGTGATGTGTGTAGTAATTATTTTCCCAAGTTTTGACTTCTTTTCATATTTCAGTAATAAATATTTACTGAATGCCTACTATATTTCAAAAATTGTTCTATAACTTAAAGATCATAGATTTAAAAAACACAAAGTTCCTGCTCCCCTGCCATTCTCAAAAGTGTGAAATCACAATTCTCACTGAGCACAGTGGCTGATAACCTATAATCCCAGCACTTTGAGAGGCTGAGGCAGGAGGACTGCTTGAAGCCAGGAGTTCAAAACCAGCTTGGGCAACATAGTGAGACCCAGACTCTACAAAAAATTAAAAAATTAGGCAGGCTTAGTGGCATGTGCTGTAGTCCCCAGCTACTTGAGAGGCTGAGGTGGGAGGATCACTTGAGTGCATGAGGTAGAGGTGGCACTGAGCCATGATCACACCACTGCGCTCCAGCCTGGACAACAGAGTAAGACCCTGTCTCTAAAACAAAAAACAAACAAACAAAAAGCCCCACAATTATCTTCCAAGTATTTTCTTTGCAGGTTGTGTCTTCTTGACTCCTTAACTATCTGTTCCTCATGATATCTTCCTCTCACCTGTACCACGCACACTAATGCACACACATGTACACACATACACTTCTATCAGGTGACTGACATGCATGTTACACCATCTGACGATTTTAAAATTCAGAATGACTTTACTCTTTTCCAATTTTTGGCTCTGTGGTTCCACTTAGGTTGTTTCTATCCAAAGAAAGCCAGGAATGGCATATTTATTTCTTCCCCCAAACTCCAAGGTGTGCTTTGCTAGTTTGTTTTCCTTAGAGAAATGAGGTTTAAACCGTCTCAGAAATGGGCATCTCCAGTAGGTAACCTTCTGGACTTGAACTGATAATATTTTGCAGGGGTGTCTAATTCTTCTGAAAATGTGACAGCTCTTCGACCTGACAGGCCTTCTGCCCTGACTGGTCACATGTGAGGGAATGTGTGTACTGTCTGGTGACTGCTAAATGTGGCCCAGGCATTCACTTACCCAGTGCACAAGACCCAGCAGCATCACCAGCAAGGTAGCTTGAAAAATCTTTTAATTAAATATTCTAGGCTACGCGCGGTTGCTCAGACCTGTAATCCCAGCACTTTAGGAGGCCGAAGTGGGTGGGTCACCTGAGGTCAGGAGTTCGAGACCAGCCTAGTCAACATGGCGAAATCCTGTCTCTACTAAAAATACGAAAATTAGCTCAGTGTGGTGGTGTGTGCCTGTAATCTCAGATACTTGGGAGGCTGAGGCATGAGAACCACTTGAACCTGGAGGCAGAGAATGTAGTGAACCGAGATCGTGCCACTGCACCCCAGCCTAGGTGACAGAGCAAGACTCTGTCTCAAAATGAATAAATAAGTACATACATACATACACACAGACATACTCTAAAACTTAGAGAGTCACTTTAACCTTTGCAGTATTGTCTTGACCTAAAAAAATGAAGATACTAGGTGTAGTGGCTCATGCCTGTAATCCCAGCATTTTGGGAGGCTGAGGCAGGAAGATCCCTTGAGCCCAGGAGTTTGAGAACAGCCTAGGAAACATAGGGAGACCCTGTCTCTACAGAAAATAAAAATAAAAAATTAGCCATGGGTGGTGGTGCATATCTGTGGTCCCAGCTACTAAGTAGGTTGAAGTGGACAGATCGCTCGAGCCTGAAAGGTCAGGGCTGCAGGGAGCTGTGTACCTCAAATGTTTTATTTCGATGGCCCTCCAGGCCCTGGGTCATCTGGCTCCTGCCTCTCTTCTCATTGGGCTTCAGCCATGCTGCCTGCATTCCTCCAATTCCCAGTGCCCCTTCTTGCTTCCTCTAAAGCTGCTCACATCCTCTGCCTCCCCATTTCCTGTCATCTGTCAGGTGGAAGCTTAGGGAGGCCTTCCCTGGACTCCCACACACCACTACACTCCAGCCTGGGTGACAGAGCGAGACCTAGTCTCAAATAAATAAATAAATAAATAATACAAATAAAGCATCAAAACATTAATCTTAGGAATCTTTTTCAGCTTGTGGAGTAAATCAGATGAACAGTGTGTGAGAATTGGAAAACATGTCCCAAAGAATAAGCACAACAGAATGGCATACCTTCTTTCAACCCAGTTCAGTTTAACACAAGAGACTTCACACGGTTAATTCCATGTGGAAAGGACATTTTCTTGCTGGAAACAAATTTTAATCTTTGTGAGTCTGGAATTCACTAGGAAGAACACAAGATATGATACCAAGAATGTCTGCCCAGCCTTGCCATTAGAAGTCTTGTGACATGGAACTCTGTCTGGCACACTCATAACCTTAATGCAAGAGGATGGTGAAGAGGAATGTTTAGTGACCTGAGTGTAGATTATTGGTACTAATAGTAACAATCACAGTAACAACAAACAGTGGTATAGTGCATACCATGTGCTATTCACTGTGCTATGCACTCTTCATAACCTATATTAACTTATTTAATCGTCACAACAGACCTGAGGGTCAGTCTACAGAGGTTAAATCACTTGTGCAAGCTTACATAGCAGAAGTAGGATTCAAACCCAGGCAGTCTGGGTTTCTGGTGCTCTAAACCACCATGTTTCACTGCCATTAGCTATCGTCTCCTCCTTGTTTTGTTCCCAAATGACAGAATAATGTTAAAGAGTGAGCAGAGAGGCAGCAGGGCATAGTGAATGGAAGGCATGCATCAGCTGGAATCATGAATCTTGCCTGGTTCAGCCTCCTGCACCAAGCTGCCTAATCTGAGTCTGAGTTTATCTCTTTAAAAAATTTCTGATAATGATAATGACTACCTTATGTCAGAAAATTAGATAAAATGCACAGACAAAATTCTCTCTCTCAGTGGAGGGGTTATAGGTCATTTTGTTGATGTTTTTGTTTTATTTGAGGTCATTTTAATTTCCTTCTTCTGGGTTTTCAGTATTTTAAAAAATTCTTTGATTGGCATGTACTCATTCATAGATTCAGCATTCAGCAAATGTTTATTTACTCCTGTTACAGGCTATAGACGTTAAACAGGAAAAAATAAAACACAATAGAAAATATTTTGATATGTGTACATGAGTCCACAAACACTCTAATGTCACATGCAAAGGTAGTCATATAATGGAGGTAAGGAATTTCTTTCTCTAAAATTCTATGTTTAATGTTGTTTCTATGGCCACTTTTGAGATCAGCGAATAAAAACAAGTCTTAAAAACACCTTTAAGTACTTAAGACAAGCAAGATCTTACCAGGATACCTTATTCCCCCAATAATGGTGGACAAATGAGGTGTTGATTAGACATTTTCAAAATGGCACAAAAGGCAGTCATGAGCACTGCTTTCTAACAGCTCCAGATTAAGTGGCGGCAAACCTCACCAGCAACAGTCTGGCTAAATAGCTGTCGTGATTAAACGAATCAAGATAGGTTGTAGAGGAGGCCACGAGGAATATTTCAAGATGACAAAGCTCAGAATTGGATTAGATTATTCTAGTTCAATAAAACAGATAACATCTCTATGTCTGGAACTGAAAATTACAGCCATCTCCTTGAAGCTGGAGAGTTTTGCACACAGTGGTGGGAGGCTATGAAGAAAGAACAAAAACCAGGAAAAAGCCAGGCAGATAATGCACCTGATTGCCGACACCATCTCTGGCCTCATTCCAACCCATTCTCCACATTGAGGTCAGTGTTTTATAAAACACAGATATGATCAAGTTACTCATAGGTTGAAAACCCTTTCATGGCTTCTCACTGCTTTGTTACCTCAAATGTTTTATTTCGATGGCCCTCCAGGCCCTGGGTCATCTGGCTCCTGCCTCTCTTCTCTTTGGGCTTCAGCCATGCTGCCTGCCTTCCTCCAACTCCCAGTGCCCCTTCCTGCTTCCTCTAAAGCTGCTCACATCTTCTTTCTCCCTATTTCCTGTCGTCTGTCAGGTGGAAGCTTAGGGAGACCTTTCCTGGACACATCTTGATTAGGTCAGATCTCCTGGTAGGCACTCTCTCAAAACATCAGGTTATTTTCCTTCATAGCCTTTATTACAATTTCATAATTAACACTGTGTGATTGTTTTATTTCTGTCCATCTCCTGGCTAAATTGCAAGTTCCATGAGGGCAGAGACCACATCTAATTTGTTCCTCACTGTATTCCTAGTGCCTGGCACAGTGTAGGCATTTATGAAGATGTATTGAACACAATAATGAATAAATATAATTTACAAAAAGCAACAAAGGTTTGAGAACATCTTCTATCACTATGGCAGACTGGTTAGACTCTGATCCCTTAAATTTTCTTCTTCTTGGTACTCTGGGAGACATCGGTCAGCCTCCCTTTCAGCCAGGTTCTGGGGGCATGCAACTGTGCCCTGGCCTGTATGCAGAAGTGACATGAGCCCCTTCCAGGACCAGCAACGGAGCATCTCCAATCTTCTATACCACTCTTTTCCCCAGCAGTATGGTCAGAAGTTAAAGATCCCAAGGTGTGGAACCACCTAGGGGAAGCAACCCAAGCCCCTGAGTTACCTGTTGGTTAAGTGGGCTGCTTGAACCACGCTATGCTTGGCTTGAGTGACAAAATTAAATTTTATTAGGTAAAGCCACTTTATAATTTGAAATTTTTATTACGGTGGCTAGAGTTAATTACATTGGTTAATACAACTGCTTATTTCACTAACTTGTTTCTCCATCTGGATATAAAGTGGCGCTAACTGCACTAGCAATGCTGTCACTCATTGGAAGTTAAAGTCCGGAAGTTTACCACCAATAAAAGAAGGCTCTGATTAAAGAAGAAAGTAAGGATTTTAAAATTAGTTCTACTGAGTATTTCTCCTCATCTTTTAGTCAAAGAGAAGGAATTTCTAAAAGTCAAAGATGTAATAAAGAAAGAAGATACAGAAAAGATCTGAGCATATTAAAAAATGAGATGAGGCCATTAAAGAATAATGACTGGTCCCTCAATTAGATCTAATTTTTCTAAAGAGCCCAAACCTACAGGTCACACATTCAGCACCAGACCTCCTTTCTTGTAAGAAAAGCACAATAGGGAACCTAATTATTTTTAAAATGCAAAAATATGACATTATTCCCCTTCTTAAAACCTTTCAGAAGCTTTCCATTGCTTTTACTAATAAAATCTAAGTTCCTTCATGCTGCAAGCCCACACATGATTAGGTCACTACCCACAACTCAACTCTGCCTCTCTCTCCCCTTACTCTCTTCACTCCAGATACACTAACTTTCTTTTAGTGTGTGGAACTTTGAGGGTTTCCTCCACCTTATGGCCTCTGCACATGCTGTTCTCCCTACCTAATTCCTGCTCATCTTTCAGTTCTCAGCTTAACAAGAAAAATTAAAAACAAAATCTTTCCCAGTCCTCTAAATTAGCGCAGAATCTTGATTGCTCGTTACGAACTTCTTGTCACACGTCCCAGTGACTGGCATCTAGTACATTCTCAACAATCATTCATTCACTGATGAGTCAAAAGGCCATTGGAGATTAAAGAATAACAAGAAAATAAAGACTGTGCATTATCAACTGGAATACTCTTGAACTGATCTTCCCTTGAGATGTTTGCGATCTTAAATTTTCCAGCTACTGACAGATCCTTAATCCTTTAGGTAGGACAGTGGGGCAGTCTTCAACTTAAACCCCAAATGGTAATTGAGACTTATACAATGAGCATTTTGTAAAGATGGCTAAAATGAAAGTGAAGAAGTCTGTTCTTGGTTCACTTTCAGGTGATTTTAGGTCAACAATTGAAACAAAATTAGTTACAAGTGACCCTAAAGGTATCTCCATACAATGCAATACTACACAACAAACAAAGCTACTGCGACATGCAACAACATGATGGATCTGACAGACAAAATGTGGAATGAAAGAAGCCAGACACAAAAGAGCACACACTGTATGATTCCAGTTACATGAAGCTCAGAACTAGCAAAACAGGCCAGGCGCCATGGCTCATGCCTGTAATCCCAGTACGTTGGGAGGCCAAGGTGGGTGGATCACTTGCGGTCAGGAGTTCAAGACTAGCCTGTTCACCAACATGGTGAAACCCTGTCTCCACTAAAAATACAAAAATTAGCCAAGTGTGGTGGCACACGCTTGTAATCCCAGCTACTTGGGAGGTTGAGGCGGGAGGATCGTTTGAACCCAGGAGGCGGAGGTTGCAGTGAGCCAAGATCATGCCACTGCACTCCAGCCTGAGCAACAGAGAGACACCGTCTCAAAACAAAACAAAACAAAACAAAAAAAAACTGGCAAAACAAATATATAGTAATAGAGGTCAGAATGCTGGTTACCTCCAGGGGGACTGATGGGAGGAGGTACAAGAGAGCTGCTTCAGTGCTGGGAATATTGTATATGCACTGGGTCCAGACATACGAAAATTTCATTAGGCTGTAAACTTATGTTTTGTCCACCTTAGTAGATAAGTGATATCTTAATGAAAAAGAAAACAGAGATTCCACTGGTCAACAGCCTGCAATGATTCTATCACAGCCTATAGGATAAGGTCTAAATTCTCAGCAAGGCATACAAAACTCTTCGTAATCTACTCCCCAATCAGATGCCCTCATCTCAACTCCCGACGCTCAGCACTTGCACACTGTGCTCCGATCATATGGCTCTCCCTGAAGTTCTCTAGAAATGCCATCCCATTGCTCACCTCCATGCTTCTGCATCCACTTTTCCTCTGCCTAGAGAGGACTCGGCCTGCTGTCCACCCAACACCCTCCTGTTCCTCAGGGAATGGCTCCGCTTCTCTGGGGCTGAGTCAGGAGCATCTTCCCCTTGTTTCCCTTCTATTTTCTTTTTAAAATATTTTAAATTAATACATAATAGATGTATATATTTTCAGGGTACATGTGATAATTTAATGCATTCTGATAATTTTTAAGGATCAAATCAGTATAATTGGAATATTTACCACCTTAAATATTTGTCTAATTCTTTCAAAGAATTAGAATTATTCTTTGTCGCTATTTTGAAATACACAACAGAGTATAATAAACTATAGTCACCCTCTGGTCTCTGAAACACTAAGTCTTATTTCTTCTATCAAGCTGTATATTGGTATCCATTCATCAGTGTCTCTTCATCCTCCCCTCCTCACTACCTTTTCCGGCCTCTGGTAACCACCCATCTAGTCCGTCTTCATGAGATCCACATAAGCTCCCATGTATAAGTGAGAACATGTACTATTTGTCTTTCTGTGCTTGGCTTATTTCACTTAGTAACCTGCAGTTCCATCCATGCAAATGACAGGATTTCATTCTCTTTTATGACAGAATAATATTCCCCTGTGTATTTTTCGTACGTCTTATAATTTATGACCAGAATTAGCATTTTGCATTTTAGTTGACTTTTTACATGTCCGCTTCTCCCCCTAGACTTAAGGCTTCTAGAGGGCAGAATTTTGTATTAACCAGCTCTATACCCTTAAGTCCTGTCATGGTGCCTATCACACAGAAGGTACCTGATAAATATTTGCGAAGTTTGAATTGAAAAATATGCAGTAAGACATATAACAGGTAGCAAAGAACAAGAGGACATTTTAACTAATGTTTCATTTAAAGAAACTAAATCCTTCTAGAATATAAGAAGCCAGAGATAGATGAAGTAAAGAAAGAAAATGATTAGCTTAGAAAAAAAAAAAAGAGGTTTTTTTTTTTTTTTTTTTTTTGTTTTTTGAGACAGAGTCTCACTCTATCACCCAGTCTGGAGTACAGTGGCACAATCACAGCTGCTTAGCACCCTTGACCTCCTGGGCTTAAGCGATCCTTCTACCTCAGCCTACCCAGTAGCTGGGACTTCAGGCATGCATCACCATGGCTGGCTAATTTTAGTATTTTTTGTAGAGACAAGATCTCCCTATGTTGCCTGGACTGGTTTCAAACTCCCGGGTTCAAGCAATCTGTCCACTGCGGCCTCCCAAAGTGCTGGGATTACAGGTGTGAGCCATTGCCCCTGGCCTGAAGTCCAACTTTTAAAAGTTGACAGATCGAGGGGAGAGAAGCAGCAATGACAATAATGAAGGAGTTTGTGTTTGTGAGTTGTAAGGCATGAGCTAGACCAGGATATTCACCATAATATCAGTAATAACACCTAATTGTGGTACCTAACATTTATTGGGTGCTTCCTATCTACTAGGCAATTTGCATTCATTATTAGATTTAATCTTTATGGCAGCCCTTTGAAGGTCTGTCATTATTCTCCATTTTATGTATCAGGAAACTGATGTTCCAAAAGGGTAACTTGCTAGGGTCACACAGACAGGATGTGGCTCAGCTCAGATTTTAATCCAGGCCCATGAGATTCCAGTGGGACTGTGATCAGTGACACTCTCCAAAGAGCACCTTGGAAGCCCACATAATGGTGGACGACAGGCAGAAAAGTGGCATGGCCTCTCTCTGTGTTCACTTATAGCATTTAAACGTTCACAGCTGGAGAGCTACCCTTGGGAAATGATGCCTGGGAGTCCTGAGGGTTTGGAAAGTTGCCTAAAAACAGGTCCATTACAAAACCACATATGAAGCTGTGTGGTGATTTCCTGTAAGGTATTCATCCCAGCACCTACTAGGATAAAAAAGAACCACCCTGGAGGAACCCACAGGTTGACAGATCTGAGGGAACAGCTACCAATGACTACATGCCAAAAATAAAAATAAAAAGGAGAGAGAAAAAAGAATGAAACAGGACTCACCAGAGTCTTATGATGGGCACATGGCTCCCTCTGCAACCCACAACAAACATTAGAGTAAACGCCCTGGCACACCAAATGCCATCTGGCTTATTTTAAGCAATCTTGGGCACAGTATATTTAGTGTGGCTTCCTAGGTTCTGGGTATTGGAGTGTGTGCCCACTTGCTCAGACTCTCTCCTGACTGGCTGCAGTGAAAATGAGCTCGCTGGCCAGAGCAGACCACCATCAGAAGAGCCACCCGCCTCTTAGAGATGCTTCATGTGGTTCTCTCCTAGCCCCAGCACTTAACTGCAAAGGAAGGAAAATAAAGTACCCCAAAATGAACATGTGTATCCTGGGCACTTTTACCAAATTATGCTGCCAGATTTTTTCTATGTTATTCCTCAAGATACCTTCCAAAACCAACATTTCCAGGGTGTCCTGTGACTTTGTAACGTAGCTTTTTTTTTTTTTTTTCAGGTCATAGGGGAAGGCAAACAGACACATTTTTTACATTGACAGGCCTAGAAAAATAACAATGACTGCCTGTATTATACAATGGGGCCTTGTATTTTTACAGCTAAGCTGCATTAAAATACAGCCAGTGGACCTAGACTAAATCAATTTAATGACCTCAGGTGAGGACCCGGGGGAATGTCCATTCTCATAGTAAATCCCAACCATTCAGCCTCAGCCTCAGCCACAGTTTAGGACTGGGCTTCATCAAGTCTCAAAAACGGTAATGTGAAATGTATATGTTTTGCCTCTCAAATAAAGGACCACTCCTGGAAGTAAGGAAAGAGTAGATTTTATAGGGAGAGGCTAATTATGTTTTATCCACAACAAATTCATTTATATATCTAACTTTTTTTTTCCAAGTATTGTTCAATCAGATTACAAAATCATACATGAAAATTAGCTTGGACAAAACTAGTAGAGTAGGGTGAACTGTCATGACTTCATTCTAGAAATAGATTTTCCAGAATATATTGTACATTTCTTTCTAATTGTTCAGTTTCTCTAGTAAAGCACCACTTTTAGCCACCAATAACTTATGTTTCGACATCCCCCACTCTTCAGTTTTAGATCCTTGTACAAATTGGAACACAGTGATGAAAGAGGAAGAGGGATAGGGGCACTGAGTGGGGAGACCAAAGGATGAAGAAGAGTAATAATGAGGAAGGAGATACTGGGACAAGGAGGAAAGTCTGACAAAGACAAAAATATCACAGGCTGGGCACTGTGGCTCATGTCTGTAATCCCAGCACTTTGGGAAGCCGAGGTGGCAGATCACTTGAGGTCAGGAGTTGGAGACTAGCCTGGCCAACATGGTGAAACTCCGTCTCTACTAAAAAAATACAAAAATTAGCCAGGCGTGGTAGTGCAGGTCTGTAATCCCAGCTACTCTGGAGGCTGAGGCAGGAGAATCACTTGAACCTGGGAGGTGGAGATTGCAGTGAGCTGAGATCGCGCCACTGCATGCAGCCTGGGTATATACCCAAAGGAATATAAGTGATTCTACTATAAAGGCACATGCACACATATGTTTATTGCAGGACTCCCGTACTAGCAAAGACATGGAACCAACTCAAATGCCCATCAATGATAGACTGGATTTAAAAAATGTGGTACATATATACCATGGAATACTATGCAGCCATAAAAAGGAATGAGATCATGTCCTTTGCAAGGAAAAAGGTGGAAAGGGATAAAGATGGAAAGGGAAAAAGCTGGAAAGGGAAAAAGCTGGAAGCCATCATCCTCAGCAAACTAACACAGGAACAGAAAATCAAACACTGCATGTTCTCACTAATAAGTGAGACTTGAACACTGAGAACACATGGACACAGAGAGGGGAACAACACACACCATGGCCTGTTGGGGGGTGGGGGGTGAGGGGAGGGAACTTAGAGGACGGGTCAATAGGTGCAGCAAACCACCATGGCACACATATACCTATGTAACAACCCTGTACATTCTGCACATGTATCCCATTTTTTTTAGATGAAATAAAGGAAAAATAAAAGACAATTATCAGGAACAGGGTGCTTGCTTATAAAAGAAAGAAGTAGGTATGTGCCATTCAAGATAGGGAGGGAGAATAATTAGAGGCCTCTCATTACTTTTCCAAATGTGGTAGAGCATAAAAATAAAGCCATGAATACCTTGTGCTGTGTTAGCAGCCAAAATGTAACATTACCGACATCAGCATCTGGCAGGGAAAGGGCAGTGCAGAGATCAGCAGGAACTTGATGCCAGCTTACAAGAGGAGATTGCTTAGAGGGTAGAAAAGTACTGAGCACTTTCAATAAAAGCCATCTCGGAAAGTCAAGCAGAAGGGAATCTCCCCTTCATCCTCAGCAACTTCCATTGTAAATAAGGCTATCAGATAAAATCTGACCATTCAATAGACAGCTGCATTTATTACTAACTTAGCTAATTACAAATCTAATTACAAATATGATTAATTTTAACATTCTATCTTAAATAATGTTAAGGCAGAGGTGATAATTTTATTATGTGCTACTATTATAGAGATTATTATTAATGTTTTGCTAAATATAACATTAATTCAAATACTTTCTTTTTTATGCCTATGAGTTGGGGAATTAATGTTATATCCCCAACTCATATAGGCATAAAAAAAGATTTGAATTAATGTTATAGTTAGTAAAACAAAAATATGTTTTTAATATATCGGACAGTCAGACAACTATATAGTTAACTGTATATTTAGCTTCAAATACATATAATGTCTCGGGGAAAGTAGCCATTTTAAGTATATGCAGAATTTTAGGACCAAAGTCCATATAGCAGTGGGCTGGCTGCACATTGGTATCATCTGGAAAGCTTTAAAAATTGCTATTTTCTGTAATCCCAGCACTTTGGGAGGCCGAGGCGGGCGGATCACGAGGTCAGGAGATCGAGACCAAGGTGAAACCCCGTCTCTACTAAAAATACAAAAAGTTAGCCGGGCGTAGTGGCGGGCGCCTGTAGTCCCAGCTACTCGGGAGGCTGAGGCAGGAGAATGGCGTGAACCCGGGAGGCGGAGCTTGCAGTGAGCCGAGATCGCGCCACTGCACTCCAGCCTGGGTGACAGAGCGAGACTCCGTCTCAAAAAAAAAAAAAAAAAAAAAAAAAAAAATTGCTATTTTCTAGGCCAATCCCTGTGCACTGACAACAGAATCTCTAAATCAGGCACTGACAGTTTTAAAGACTGATAGGAAATTCCAATTTTCAGTCACAGTTCAAATTTATTGTTAAAAAGGAAAGCAAAATTGCCCCTAACAATCTGCCCCTTAACTGAATCTTTTGGTTTTGATCTCTGGCTTTGGGTCCTTTATCAATTGCTTAAGACACAATGGTTGAGAACTCTCAGATAGGTGTGGAAGACTGAATATACAAGTTTATATCTGCTTATCCCCAGAACCCCAGGAAAACTGACAGTAAAGCAGTAAAAACAGGTACTACAAAGAAGATACGACAGGAGATATACTTGATGCAAGATAAAACGAGCCTTTTGGAAGATGGAAAGCACACAGACAAGTGGCAAGTAACTTGGAGCTGAGAAAACCACCAAGTAGCATGCCACTCAGTGCCACAGCATCTCAGAATTGCTCAGGAATCGCGGTACCAGGAGCTGATGGCAAGGGTGTAGAGTAGAGCCAAGTGAGAGAAATGATTGCAAGTTTCTACTAGAAGCAGTTTAGAATATCAGATTTCTTCCCCTGATGAACTCCAGCCAGGTGACTGATCTCTCCCTTGCCTCAAAGGAAATAGGAAATTAATCCTGGATAGAATAAAACAGAGACCTCAAAACTAAGGACACCAGAAACAGCAAAGGCCTGTGCTGGTTAAATCCTCCCACAACTGTGAAAGAGAGGTGTCATTAGCCCTATTTTACAGATGAAGATCTGTAGTGAAGGGCAAAGCCAGCATTTACAACTACCATGGGCCCGGCATGATAACAACTTGCCTCATTCAATCTTCAAAGCAACCATAAGAAGTAGACACTTTTAGCTCCATGTTAGAGATGAAGAAATCATCGTTTAGAGATGTTACGTATCCAAGGCCCTCTATGTGCCAAATAGCCCAGCCGGAACATGCGTCTTGGCTGTGTCTGACTTCAGAGCCTGAGTATTTAAACACGAATGTAAAAGCATAAAGCAGAGCCTGGTTTAGTGATACAGTATTTATTTTGCAAATGTCTTTTGGTAAAATCTCCTTTCTCTTTTTTTTCTCCTGACTGTGGCTAGGAAGAGGTAATCTGCATTCCTCTTCTTCCGTATAGCCAACTTTCAAATATTTTAACTAGTGCAATTTACCTCAATTCAAGCCTCCTTGATATGTCAGGAGGTTGACTGAGATGGACTTCAATAATTCTCAGAACAAAAATATAAGTGTACTATATTTTTGTTAAAAGCATTAACCAAGTACTTTTCTCCAAATAGCAATATAATATACATTATTTCTCCTTGCAATTTTGTAGTCAGAAATTTTATGCAGTAAAAAATCTCCAGTGCTACAGTAACTAGATACATAAAGCAAGTTCTTCCTTCCTTTTTAATGATACTCCTCTCACTCTAAGTGGGAAGAATAGAATCTCACATTGAAAAGATTCTTGGGCTCATTGGTCCAACTTTCTCATGTGCTTACTACTGGGAACACTTGGTTCCAGAAAAATGATTCTCTCAAATGAGCAAATAATTTTCCATAATACTTAGGCCAAGACAATATGTCTTGCTCATGGAGTGTAGAATGAATAAAGGAGAGTCAGGGTTTAAAAAGAAAAGAAAAAAGTTGTAGCATTATGTCAGAGTGCTAAGGAACTAGAGGCCCCATTAATTCTACTTCCTCTATGAAAAAAGTACTGTTCTTTGTGTTACTCTGATCACGAAGGTAACTGGGCTGGGGTAGGTTGGGAGGTGGAGATTTGGCCCAAGCCTCTGATCCATGAACGACCTCCAAATGTGGATATGTGGCATCATCTCCAAGTGAGGTTTACATGTAAATTGAAACAGAAATGTCCTCAAGAGGTTGAAAGATGCTTATTATACACATGAAACTTAGATCTCTGTACTGCAAAGGTTCTCAAAGTGTGGTCTGGCTGTCCACGAGGTTAATGCTATTTTCATTAGAATACTAATACATTATTTGCCTTTTTCATTCTCATTTTCTCATAAGTACATAATGGCTACCTTTGGTGTGATATCTCAACATACTGAATGCAAAAGGAGATAAGAGAATCTACCTATCTTCTATTTAATGAGACATTAAGGAAATCTGGAAAAATACAGAACAATGCCACTCATTCTATACATATGTACTTTTGTTGTTTTTGAAAGTATAATTAAAAAATAAAGATATGTGACTTTGTTAACATGTAATGAGTTTATTATTTTCAGGTTTAATTTCTAATCGATAAACAGCAATAGATAAAATCCATATAAACAAAAGCTTTGGGGAGCTTATTGCTATTTATAAAAGCATAAAGAGGTCTAGATGATCATAAAGTCTAGGAACTGCTGCTTTACTGGGTCGTAACACCTACAGTGAATTATAAATTTAGAATTCATCCTGTAATTTTCTTGTGAATTACAAAAATGCAGTGCATTATATTTTTGTTAAAAGTATTAACCAAGTAATTTTCTATAAATAGCAATATAATATACATATACATAATAGAAATGTAACTCTTTAAAATATGCCACAATTTTTATAAACCTGCTTTGACATCTCTAATTAAAATATGCTAAGAGCTTAAAAAACATCAGGTCTTTCTTGAGTTCTGAACATCCATTAGTGAAGAAAATGCAAGATTGAACTTATATTTTGGCATGGCAAATACTAATGCTCATATTCATGGAGCTCTTACTCTGTGCTAGATGCATTTCTAAGTGCTTTCCACTGGCTCTTCTCACGGAGTCCTCACAACAATGCTCGAGGATGGTATCAAAGCCCAGAGAAGTTCAATAACTTGTCCAAGGTCAGATTGCCGGTAAAAAGCTAGGATTTGGACCCAGGTAGCCCGTATCCAGAGCTCCTGCTCTAAATCATATGGACCACCAAGATTCATCCAGTCCATTCCTGTCTTAGGAATCTTCCTCTCTTACTTGCCAGAAGGCACTTTAGTACAAACGAGGAGAGGAGGGCTACAAATCAGAAGGGCTTTTAAGAGTATGGCAGGCCCTTAATGTAGATTGAGGTCCATGGTTCTGCCTTCTGTTGCATTTACGTTGCGAGTTCCTTTAGGGTAGAGTTCTGCTTACTCTGTGTTATTTATTCATTGGGAAACATCACCCTATATGTGAAGCGCTTCAGGGCTGGGAGGTCAGATGGTAGTTTTAAAGGACTTTTTCCCTGGGGAGTTGTGTCACAAGAAATTCTCATAACGGCAATATGTCCCCCTATTTCCATTATGCAAATCTGATTGCCTTAATCAGTCCTCCTTCAGCACCTGGAAAAGAAATGTAATACTAGGACACAAACTGGTGCAAGAGAAACAATAAGTGATTTTTCCCAAGTCCACGATTAGACAGAGGGTAAGAGAGCTAGCTGGCCTGATGCTATCACATGCAGATGTGATGGCAGCTTTTAGTCTAGGGAGGTAACAAGATGCTATTAGGTGACTTAAAATATATATAATTATTATTGTAATTATATAACATAATATGTAACATAATAATAATAATAGGCCGGGTGTGGTGGCTCATGCCTGTAATCCCAGCAATTTGGGAGCCTGAGGTGGGCAGATCACTTGAGGTCAGGAGTTCGAGACCAGGCTGGCCAACAGGGCAAAACCCCGTCTCTACTAAAAATACAAAAATTAGCCAGGCAAGGTGGTAGGCGCCTGTAATCCCTGCTACTACTTGGGAGGCTGAAGCAGGAGAATCACTTGAACCTGGGAGGCTCAGGTTGAAATGAGCTGAGATTGTGCCACTGCACTCCAGCCTGGGCTACAGAGACTCCGTCTCAAAGAAAAAAATATGTACAATAATAATAACAATAATAATAATAATAATAGTCTCTCATTAAAGAGTTTTGTTTGCTTTCATTAGACCCATAGTTCCTTGTAGACATCAGTTGATTTAGAAATTTTCCTCTGCATTTCTGTTCAAATGCAAATTCTAGTTATCAAAGAACCAAACAAAGAATGACAGGCATTTTTGTTTAAGTATCATGACTTACATACCTACTAGCAGAAACATTATTTCTTGTCAGGTGGGGAGCCTGGGAGTGGGGAGAACAGTGCTCTGATGGAAAATCCAAATCAGGTGTTCTTCCTACCTGTGTAAATTTTTAATAATTTACTCAGCTCTTACAACTTTTATCCCATCGTGATATAAATGTAACACCAGGATAAAATTATGGCTGAACAGTGACACACAAAAAGAGTATTTTCATTTCAAGTGAGAGGAGATGCAAATCACATCTGTGATTAGACATTTTAAAAACTGGTTTTTTGAGCACCATCCAGGGATTTAGTCTCTTGAATAACAAAGCTGGCTTTATTACATGGAACCCATATAATTTAATAGGTGCACAGTGATACAAAAACACTATTACAAATGTGAAATGACCTGGCCCTACCAAAATAAAAACCATTCATCTAGTAATTTCTTGAGTTCTTTTCACATTCAGATGACAAAATAGAAGCTTCAATTATAAATATAGGTTTATATTTAAAATACCTAAGACAAGGTTTTGCATACAAAAATAGGAGCGTAGCATATGCTTGTTAATACATGGCAAAGATTAATTTAGAAATTTCATCTTCTCCACAATTGGAAACAGTATTTGGAATAATGCCTTTGTCAGACTTTATTCAAAATTTATTTACAAATAGTGATCTTAGGACTTTCACCTTTCAACATGTAAAACTGGGTAATCAATCTTTATATTAGAAGTTTTAATTTTAAAAACCCATAATAATTATTCTGTATACAACTTATGCCCCAATGTAACAATTCTCCAAAGCTAATAAAAGAAGCATAGTTCTTTAAAGGAAAGATATCATAAATACATTTAAAATAATAATTCCCATTTTAAAAGGAGATAAAAAGGGGAGGAAGGAGAAAGGCCTGATTTCACTTTCATAAATTCATTTAATGATCCTAACGGACAAATAAATGCGATCATCTCCTTTAAGAGATAAGGAAAGTGAAGCTCAGATGCTGCTACTGCTTGCCAGTCTCAAGTCAGATAAACAGGGAAGTTAGGATTCAAACCCAAATCTGTCTGACTCTAGGACAATAGTGCTTACCTCTACTAAATGAGAAGAGTGAAAAGACTACTATATAACTTGAATAAGCTTCACTGTTATTTGATGAAGGTCCCAAGAATTTATTCAAGCTCTCTCCATGCTAAATGACCTTAATCACTAAAAGCAGATTCACTTGATTAAAGTATCCCTCTAGAACCACTTCAGATGAACATGACCAGTTCTTGGAAGAGAGTACCACTGGCAGAGTCTATGCTTATCAGAATTTTTTTTCTAGCTAAGCTCAAGGCATCAACTGTCTAGCCCGGATTTACTATCATTTGTAGCTAATTTTGAGGCAAATTGCAGTCTCCACCTTCCCTCCCTCTCTCCTTCCCTTCCTTCTTTCTTTCCTTCCTTTTTATATAAAATATCAGTATTATCTCAAATTTACCTTCATTTTTTTTTGGTAATAGCTCCCAACACATCGATTTTCTAAAAATGTTGTTTTCTTTTTAATTTATCTTTTATTTCAACTTTTATTTTAGATTCAAAGGGTACATGTGCAGGTTTGTTACATGGGTATGTTGCATGATGCTGAGGTTTGGGGTACAAGTAATCCCCTCACCCAGGTAGTAAGCATAGCGCCCAGTAGTCTTTTAACCCTTGCTCTCCTTCCAACCTCCCCCTCTAGTAGTCCCCAGCGTCTATTCTTCCCATCTGTATGTCCACCAACACATACCATTTTGATTAAATACTTGAATGCAATAGACTGCCATTTAAAGAAATGTCTAACAATATCCTGTAATGCAAATGACCTTTAGGCAATTGGAAATGGAAGGGGGAGACTTATTACTTGGGTAACTGTCCTGAAGACACGATAGAGCCCATTATGCCTCATTTTCAAAACTACAGGCAGCATTACTTACTTTCAATACCAATCTCTTGGAAACTCTGAGGACAATCCAAGTAACAGTCCTAGATCACTGAAGGTGTTTAAAAGAGGAGAAGAAACAGTAAGACACAATGGTTGAGGGGAAAGGCTCTGTTATTGAATAAGCTCACTTTCAGAGGTACCCTAAGGCAATTAAGTGTGACATTATTTGTCTTAAATGATCACAGTCTTAAAATATTTCCTTATGAGGTCTGAATTCCAGCTCCACCAATTTATAACACTTTGGACAAGTTTCTTAACTGACTTGAGCTTCAGCTTCCTCATCTGAAAAAACAGGCATAAAAAGGCAGTGACTTCATAGGGTTCCATGAGATAGATAATACATGTAAAGTACTTAGCTCAGTGTCTGGCATGTAGAAAGTACTCAATCAATTATGACATAATTAATCATGTTCTTAATATTTTCTCTTGGGACATCTATAGTTTTTCACCAGAATGTGTGCTTTATTTTTGAAAGCATGTTGCTTTTTAGAAAAGAGCCAAAGTTTTTCCAGTAGTTATACAAGGCAAAAAAATTTAATCAGGAAAATATAGAAAGTAGACAGGAAAGAACTCCAGTCATGACAGCAGATACCTTGAGAGTGGCAGGAAAACTTTCATCAGATCATCTCAGTAGAATAATAACTGCACAAATGACAGGCATATAACTAGCAGTGGTCATAGATCACTTATAGCAGTTAGCACAATAAATTCAATATTGCTTATGAGTTAAGAATATTTATACCATATATAAATTACTTCAAGGATACAGACCAGGGAAGTAGCCTGGGGGAAAGGATAACATAGACAAACTTTAGTTTAAATATGAAAGGAAATCTGGAAAGAAAATGAATACTTCTACTGTAAGAACACTTACAATACAAATAATAAGTCAGATGTCAGATTAGGAGAAAGCAAGGAAAATCTCTGAAATCCTGCTGAGAAACTAGCATAGCAAACCGCCAGTAACACTCTGGTTCACCTAAAAGAATTTGTTATTTTTCTTAAACTGCAGTCATAAAGACATTAATTGTTATTCTGTTTTAATATTAATAATATCACACTTCAAAGTATGTCATAGTATCTTTTAGGTCAACATTATTCAAGAGCATTACTATTCTATTCCAAAAGTTTTATCTTATAAAAAAAATTATAATTTTTTTCCCATTTGGTTTCTGTTACCATATCTTATGAAAATAAGAGTTTGGCTTTTTTAACTTAAAAAATTAAATACACATAGTGATTCCTGATGCCATTCCACTACCATACTATGTATTTGTCATTTTTCAACAGTTTTAACACATGCACAGTACAAACTCTTATTTTGGAGAAATAAGTAAGATTGCTGACTGAGGTTTAAAAAAGAAAATGATCAACTGAGCCCTTAAATAAAAATACCACATGTTTTTCATCCATTTTCTCACTACTGTATTCACTGAACAGCTCTTATAAGAATAAAACTTTAAGGAATATGAACTTGTGGCAAGACCAGAAAGAATATTCTGGAACTACGCTTTGAAGTAAAATGATTCCCTTAACATCAGGAGACTTAATACTACAATTTCACCGTGAAAATAATCACAGATGAATGTTCTGACCAGGACTAATTGTCTTTGAAGTTCTCTAAATTCAAGTATTAAAAACAGTGCTTGACAAAACTCTTTACCTTATCAAAAAGTTACAAAGAAAACAACTTGTGGGCAAGGCTCAATCTACTTTGGCTTGCATATAAAATCAAACCTGTAACATTAAGCAAAATTAAAAACTGTACAAGAATCATGTTACTAAGGCAATGTAAATTTGAGAGCCTGACCTTTGGTCCTTATTTCATAGTTACCAAGGTGACAAAATAATTGCTGGGTGACAGTAGCCACTTAGCAATCAAAATCAGAACAGTCAATGTATGTGCTCTTTCCTTGTGATTGTTTTATGGTATGTGTTCAAATTCTGTACCAAAAAGTACAGCTGTAAAAACAGATTTTATGGTGAAACAAAACATACAAAAAATAAATATTATAGGTCCAGCAGAACATTCACTTGCACCTGTATGGGTCCTGTGAGGTGTTTGGGAGTTGTAACATTAAAAACTGAAGGGTTTTTTTAGTGATCTGGGCCCCCACCCAATCAACAATATTAGAGTTTTAGCACATTCTGTTCCATCTGCCTAGAAAACCTTTCACTTCCCCTGCCTATTTCACACCAACTCATCCTTCAGATGTCAGCTGAAGTGTTATTTCCCTGGGGATGTCTTTCCTGACTCCTTAGATTCAAACCCTCTCCATAATATGTGGAGATATGTTATTTCCTCTCCTCCGTAGCACTTGTCAAAGCAGCAACTTTACATTTTTATACATAGCAGTTATTCAATCCATGCTCTCCCGTTAGAATGCAGGCCTCATGAGGAAAAGGGGCTGATGATGCTCATTCCTGCCATTAAAACCCTAGAACCTAGCACAGAGCTGGGCATGCACTTATGCTTGTTTATGGAGAGATGAAAGGCAGAGGAAAAATAATTATAGTTAATTGGCTAGCCAGTTACTACTGGTTGGTTAGGTAATGATAACTAGCATTCTACTTCAGGCCAAACAAAGTAGAATGCTACCTCCTCCACTAATCTTACTTGGTTTCCTTCTACCTTTTATCTTCTTTCTCCCTGTAGCCTCCTGCTATAGGGACCACGGAGCAAAATGTACATACAGGATTGGGATGGAGATCTCAACCCTGTATATCATGGCCTTGTAGCTCCTGTACTCATTTCAAACATGCTTTACTCATCCTGGGCCTCACATCTTTCTTTTGGGGAATGTGGTTAGTACTCAAACATACATTTCAATCAAGGCTCTCTGGGGTCAAGATCATTCCAAAAGAGTGGCTGTGATGTCACTGTGGCAGCCTTTCAGAATGGGTATGTGCATTTAATATGGTTTGGCTCTGTGTCCCCACCCAAATCTCACCTTGAAGTGTAATAATCCCCATGTGTCAAGGGTGGGACTAGGTGGAGATAATTGAATCATGGGATGGTTTCGCCCATGTTGTTCTTGTGGATAGTGAGTAATTTCTCATGATATCTGATGGTTTTATAAGGGACTTCCCCCTTCTCTTGGTTTCATTCTTCTCTCACCTGCTGTCATGTGAAGAAGGACATGTTTGCTTCCCCTTCTGCCATGATTGTAAGTTTCCTGAGACCTCCTCAGCCATGCTGAACTGTGAGTCAATTAAACCTCTTTTGTTTCTTGGGTATGTCTTTATTAGCAGCATGAGAACAGACTAATACAGTGTTGAACACAACAAAGGCTCTGAGAACAGAGGTTATAACCAGCAAATACAGGAATCTAGCAGGTGAATAGTCTGCCTGGTCTATGACTAGGAGAGAGATGAAGGCTGATAGAGTTTGGGGTTCAAGAGGCCAGGAGGAGCCAGCCAGAAAAGAAATCTATAATACCAGATACAACAGAGTTCAGAGTTCTTAGCAAGTCCTTGCTTCTTTCCAGACTACAGACAGAATCATCTTGCTCATAAGCACTGCCCTTATGACTTATTAAAACTCAAATGTTAACATAACATGTTAACTGACATCACCTGTGATCATGAGACAATAAAAGATGGCCAACTAGTGAAAATGTAAAGGGTCTTTCAAAATTTTCATAGATATTTTTAGAGATTTAGGTTTACAGAAATATTAAGAAGAAAGCACAGAGTTCCTCTATACCATCACCCTGACCCACTCCACAGTTTCTAAAGAGTCTGTTTAAAACATACATAAATTTAACTGTCAGAAATAAAATGTTCCAAAATCTGTTCCTCTTGTTTCAAATTAATTGGCAATTTTTCTATTTTAGATAAGCATTAGCACCAGTTAACTTATTTAAATAACTTAATGTTTAGTTTATTTTGAAAGAAAATTTAGTATTGATGAAGGAAAGAGAGAGAGAGAATAAGATAGAAAGGAAAATTCAGACCTAGTCTTTGTACTCAAAGGTAACTACAAAAATGTGTTGGTGCATACCTTTCAATACTTTTTCCTGTGTATATATTTTTAATTTTTAATATTCTACATAGTAACCAAATATTCTGCATATTATTTTGATTAGATGATAATTATCCATATAATAGAATATCCTGGCCATATTTGTACTTTATTAAGTATTCTTCAGCCTTATTTTTAAAGGCAGCATAATATTCCATTTTATGAATAACCATACTTTATTTAACCAATGTCTCCTAGCTTTGGACATTCAATATTTATTTGTAAAATTTCAAGCATCTATCTTCCCCAATTCATTCTTCTACATATATTTAAAGAACAGTACTTTGTAGGGGTGGAAAACCCTGCAGTGAAACATCAGATAATTTATTTTAATCTTTATACAAGATACTTGTGTTGGCAAGGCAGGAGAGAAGAAAAGCTCTTCCTATGACCCTTGTTTAACTTTAGACGGATGTGCACAGTCCAAGGCCAGCAAAGTGATAAATGGGTTTTGGCAGCTCATTCTCCCTACCTTAAGTAATATTACAGTGTGTCATTGGAGTGGGTCATTTAGAACAGGAAGCCAGGGACACTCTGTGGTATTCTCCCAGGGTAAATTCACAGATACCTCATAGAAGGCTTTGGCAGGATTCTCAGTATGCACAGAGAGGCATAGAAAGTGGCTTTATTTTTAAGGCTCAGATTCAGCTGAAGGATCCGCTAGGGAATCCAGAGAAGGGAATGCCTGGGCTTGGGTTAAAATAGCTGGTTTATTCTTGCCTTCACAGTGCACAAAAGCTTTACTGATTTGCCCAGCAGTCATCTGCTAATCTCACACCTTGGGATAAGTAAGTAACACACACACATCCTCATTATGAATGAGTCCATGACTCTGAAGGGAAGGATATTCAGGAGACTGCAATTCTAATTCACATTAATTTACTACATTTTCATATCTGATTGGAATTCAGTGTAGATATTGCAATTCAGCCCACCATGGGCTGCATACAGACTTCATCAGCAAAAGCAGCAAAATTTCAAATTTCCCGTGAAATCTCCTAAATGCTATGCTTCAAAATCACAGTAGTCAGTCATGGGGTACACAATTTTACTTTCGAGGTGGCTCTTTGATTTTCAGATGATAGAACTCTGCGGTGGAAAAAAGAAAGAATGCAACTTTTGTTTATCAATTTTCTTATAACTTGTCTCCAAAATGGAAAAATGTGCCAGTTTGTTTTTTCCCCCAGTAATAAAAGTAATGCAACATGGTACTACAAAAAAATCTATACAATATAGAAAAGAAGCTCTAGACAGTAAAAATCACCTTTAATCCCATCATCCCAAAATAGCTGCTACTATTCAGTTGGATAACTGGTGTGTATTGTTAGAGATTGTTTTCTCCCTGACACTTAAATATTTTAAAAACCATATTAGACATTCTGGCTTTGTAAGCTTCCTTCCACTTTAATAATATACATATACATCTTTCTGTATCAATCGATGTTTTTATAGCTTCATAATTAACTATTTTTAATATTTTTTAAAGTCCTGACATATTTTTTATGTTGACAATTAAATTAGTAAGACCATTTTGAGGGAATGGGTCATGTGTTTCAATGTTGACATCTGGCTTTCTTCCAAAGAGAGAAACTTCTTAGTAGTCATTAATTAAAATAAAGAAACCAACCATTTATAGCTACAAATTTCTGCATCAGCAAAGAAAACTATGCACAATAAAAACAAAAATAAGACCATTAAAATGTCTAAAAACAGCTTGCTTTCTTAGAGTTGGTTTTATCAGTTGTTGACTTTTGAAATGAATTAAATTAGGATTTTTGACATTTTATGTGTTGTTCAACATGTGCTACTTAAAACTAGGTAAAAATTAAAGCATTAAAGCAGAAATTCAATTAAACTAAAAAAGATGTTCACTAGGCTTTATTAAATTGAAATTAAATTAATTATGAAAAGCAAAAGTTAATTTTTAATTCTCAAAAAGAATCTTAATTTGTATCCAAAATGATGAAGGAAAAGGGTAGATAAATTTTAAATTGTTTAGGAATCATTTAAGTAATAGATCATAAGTAGATGCATAAGAAATAAGTCATTGACTTATGATGTGTAAAGTGACTGATTTAAGAGAGCAAATTAAAATGATAAACACTATCAACTGGTGTCTGTGCTGTGTACATAATAGCACCAAATCTGCACTTACTGGTTGGCTGATCATGTCCTACTTTTCTGTTCACAGCACAGGTAGAAGATGATCTAGAAAGATGCTTTACTCTATAGGTTTACAGAATAAAACCCCTGATTCCACTTTGAAACAGTGTTTTCTTAGGTTTATACATTAAAATACATCTCTTTGAGATTCTGATGAAAGTCATAGATTCCTTTTCTCTCTATAAAAATATATATCCATATTTTATAGACATAGAACACTCTCCCATTAGGCGCTCTTCTTTCTTGCTTACTAATGAAACTCTGAGAATAAAGACTATGTTTCCTAGTTGCTCTGTTAGCTAGATGTGCCATGTGACTAAGTTTTGGCCAATGAGATATAAGCATAAGTGTCATATTCAACTTCTAAAGAGTGTCCTTAAAGGTCAGTAGCATGGCCTTCTTTCACTCCCTCCTCCACTTCATCTTTATTGTTGGCTCGAATGTAGATATGACAAGTTGGAGCCTGAGCTGTTATGCTGAACTATGAGAAGGAAGCCATAGGCTTAGTGAAATAAAACAGCAAGAGAGGAGGAGCTTCAGTCCTTGATGATTATGGAATTATCGTACGCATCCTGGATGAATTTTCTCTGGAGTCTGTATATTAGAGAGGGAAATGAACTTTTATTAAGCCACAGTTCCTTGTAGGTGTTCTGTCACTCACAGCTGAGCCTAATATTAGGTGATACAGGTATAAACACATACAAGGTTACATATAATTTTTTGGAGGGAGATGGTCCATGGACCCCAAATTAAGAATATCACTTTAGAAATATATATAAAAGGATAACCACTTAATGTTTGTACTTTGTAATTAACAAATTTTTCTTCACATCCATTATCTTTCTTAATCTTCACAATCATCACAGAAATAAATACCATTTTTAATCCCATCTGTTTATTAAGAAACAAACAAAAAAATCTTGAGGCGCAAGGCATGTATCTTGCCAAAAGTTAACAATACAGTAAAAATTATAACCAATGTGAATGATTCTAAATCCCATGCTCTTATCACTATTCCAATGACTGTAGTACATATACAGGTATCCTCCAGTTTTGTAAAAAAAATAAAAATAAAAAAACATTCTTAAAAAATTTGTAAGAAAGGCAAATGTATGCGACTTAAATGTAAGAATTATATTCTAAAACGGGGATTCTATTTCCATATAACTAGAAACATTTTAGATATTATAAAACCTTTATTTTAATAAAATTGTTTCTACTTTTTGATACCAGATAGTAATATAATTTGCACATAATTATTTAAAATACAGAAGGCAAAACAGTCCTTGTTTAATGTGCAATGCTTCACTACCACCACCACCCTTTCTTCTGGTGACAGATCCTATTATACCTTCAGTGGTGTATACCTCAAGTGCTTCCATAACAACTTTACAACTAGAGCTGGTGGGACAAAATTGCTTCTCTGGTGGATGATATGAGTCCAGAATCTCAGATACTTAAAGAAAATCTCATGTGCAACAGATCATCACCTACACCTAAGAAGAGGCCCAGATGAGAGACAAAGATGGAGAGAGAAAGGGTAATGTTAGCAGTCCAGGCTCTGGTGTTAGTGATACAGGAGCTAGAAATAACTTATTCAGGCAGATAGTGAGGATAAAAGAGTCCTCAGCAGAATTTCCCTTTTAACAAAAAGCAGCCCCAAATCATTTCTTTTCTAACAAAGAACAGCCTGAAATATCGAGCTACAGACATAGATAAGCAACCTGGAAGCTTGCACAGGTGAAGGTTAGCAGCTGTGCCAGCAGAAAAGGGCTACCTGGGGTTCAAGTATGTTCAACCTGGAGGCTCCATCTTCCCTTTTCTTTGTCACCCCATGTACAGTGAAGAAACAGGCAACATGGCACAAACCAGGCAAAGAACCCAGAGAATAATAAAAGATTAGGGTGGGGAAAGCCAGGTTTTCACACCTTATGCAAACAGCACACCTAGTCCTAACTAGTTTTTTGTGCCCTATGCAAATGACACACCTGGCCCAACCAATCTTTTGCACCCTATGTAAATCAGACACCGCTTCCTCAACCTCATCTGTAAAACTCACTGCATTTCACCATGGAAGTGGCAACTGATTTCCCTGGGACCCTTCTCTGTAGCAAGAGAGCTCTTCTCTTTCTTTCACCTAGTAAACTCCCACTCCTAAACTCACTCCTGTGTGTCCACATCCTAGTTTTCTGTGGCCATGAGACAATGAATCTCAGGTATTTACCCCAGACAGTGATATCGCTTCATTAGTCCCTGAGATGTCCAGGGCTACCCTCACTTTTATATCCTTTGATTAGACTCAGTCTTCTTCTAATTAAACCACGATTGATGGGTTCTGCATCTATGAATTCAAACAACTGCAGCACAAAAATATTCCAAAAAATAGTGTCTGTACTGAACATGTACACACTTTTTTCCTTGCTATTCCCCAAATCATATAGTATAACTATTTATATAGCATTTTCCTAATTATATTTCCTAATTAGGTTACATGTAATACCTAATATAATTAGGTATTATAAGTAACCTAGAGATGATTTAAAGAATACAGGAGGATGTGCATGGGTTATATGCTAATACTATGCCATTTTATGTAAGGAACTTGAGCATCCACAAATTTTGGTATCCATAGAAGGTCCTGGAACCAATTCCTGAGGGATGATTGTATGTGTTATTTTTCCCTCTGGAAATGCACAAGGCTTTGAAACTTTTTCACTTTCTATTGCTTGGATAAAGCTAATTTTACAAACCCAATACAGTTGATCGAGTCCCTATAATTTACCTGAACCACGTTTAGCCCCCAGCAGTAAATACCACCTGAATGTGGCTAGCATACCAAGCATTCCAAGCCCTGTTGACCCTCTCAACACTGCATTTGGACTATCCTCTGAAAATGAGATCAAGATGCTGAAAAGAAAAGGTGGAAGACTTTAGTTTCCCTGCCAAAAGATCTGCAGACATGAGTGGGCATAATGACATACAGACATACTTCAGAGATACTGTGAGTTTGGTTCCAGACCACTGCAATAAAGTGAATATTGCAATAAAGTAAGTTGCATGAATTTTTTTGATATAAAAGTTATATTCATAGTATGTTTTAGTGTATTACATATGCAATAGAATTATGTCTAAAAACAATGTACATACCTTAATTAAAAATATTTATCGCTAAAAATGCTAATGATTACCTGAGCTTTCAGTGAGTTGTAATTTTTTTGTTGGGAGAGACTTGCCTTGATGTTGATGGCTGCTGACTGATCAGGGTAGTGGGTGCTGAAAGTTGGGATAGTTGTGGCAATTTCATAAAATAAGACAACGATAAAGTCTGCCTTATTAACTGACTTCCTTTCATAACAGATTTGTCTGTAGCATGTAAGCACCACAGTAGAACTTCTTTCAAGATTGGAGCCAATCCTCTTAAACACTGCTGCTACTTTATTAACTAAGTTTATGTGGTATTCTAAATCCTTTGTTGTCATTTCAACAATGTTCATAGCATCTTTGCCAGAAGTAGATTCCATCTCAAGAAACAACTTTCTTAGCTTATCCATAAGAAGCAGCTCCTTATTTGTTTAAGTTTTATGGAATTTTAACAATTCAGTCACATCTTCAGGCTCCACTTCTAATTCTAGTTCTCTTGCTGTTTCTACCACATCTGCAGTTACTTCATCTGCTGAAGTCTTGAACCCTTCAAAGTTATCGATGAGGCTTGGAATGAATGTCTTCCAAACTGCTGTTAATGATATTTTCACCTCCTCCCATGAATCACAAATGTTCTTAATGGCATCTAGAATAGTGAATCCTTTCCAGAAGGTTTGCAATGTACTTTGCCCAGATCCATCAGAGGAATCACTACCTCTGGGAGCTATAGCCTTAAAAAAATGTATTTCTTAAATAACATGACTTAAAAATCAAAATTACTCCTCAATCCATGAGCGACAGAATGGATGCTGTGTTAGCAGGCATAAGAACAACATTCATCTCCTTGTACATCTCTGTCAGAGCTCTTGGGTTACTAGGTGCATTGTTAGTAAGCAGAAAAAAGGAACTTTTTTTTCTGAGCAGTGGGTCTCAACAGTAGGCTTAAAATATTCAGTAAGCCACACTGTAAACAGATGTGCTGCCATCCAGGCTTTGTTGTTCCACTGACAGAACACAGGCAGAAAAGATTTAGCATAATTGTTAAGGGCCCTAAAATTTTCAGAATGGTAAACGAGATTTGCTTCGAGTGAAAGTCACAAGCTGCATTAGCCCCTTGAAAGACAGCCATCCTGTCCTTAAAAGCTTTGAGGCCAGGCATTGATTTCTCTCTACCTATGAAAAGTCCTAGATGGCATCTTCTTCCAATAGAAAGCTGTATCATCTACACTGAACATCTGTTGTTTAGTGTAGCCACCTTCATCAATGATCTTAGCTAGATCTTCTGGATAACTTGCTGCTGCTTCTACAACAGTATTTTCTGTTTCACCTTGCACTTTTATGTTAGAGAGACAGCTGCTTTCCTTAAACCTCATGAAACAATCTCTGCTAACTTCCAACCTGTCTTCTGCAGCTTCTTCACCTCTCTCAGCCTTGATAGAATTGAAAATATTTAGGGCTTGCTCTGGCTTAAGCTTTGGTCTAAGGGAATGTTGTGGCTGATTTGATTTTCTATCCAGACCACTCAAACTTTCTCCATATTAGCAATACGGCTGTTTCAGTTACTTATTGTTTGTGTGTTCACTGGAGGAGCACTTTCAATTTCCTTCAAGAACTTTTCTTTTGCATTCACAGCTTGGCTAACTACTTGGTGCAAGAGGCCTAGCTTTCAGCCTATCTCAGTTTTTGACATGTGTTCTTCACTAAGCTTAATCATCATTTCTATCTTTTGATTTAAAGTAAGGGACATGTCATCTTTTCACTTGAACACTTAGAGGCCACTGTAAGGCTGTTAATTAGGTTAGTTTCAATATTATTGTGTCCCATGGAAGAGGAAAGTCCAAGGAGAGGGAGAGAGATACAGGAACAGCCAATTGGTGGAGCAGTCAGAACACACACATTTATCGATTAAATTTGCTGTCTTACATGGGGGTAGTTCATGGTGCCCCCAAACAATTATAATAGTAACAAAAAACATCACTGATCACAGATCACAATGACAGATATAAAAATAATGACTAAGTTTGAAATATTGTGAGAGTTACCAAAATGTGACACAGACATGAAGTGAGCATATGCCGTTGGAAAAATGGTGCTGATAGACTTGCTAGACACAGGGTTGCCAGAAATCTTTAATTTGTAAAAACAAAACCATACAAAAAAATGCAATATGTGCACAGTGCAATAAAGTGAAGCTCAATAAAACAAAGTGTACCTATATATGTGTAGGGATTATTTGCCCAAAAAAGTAGTTTTATAGCAAAAGGTATAATTTCTTAATGACATTTAATGAAATCTGAGCCTAGAAAGGATTGTTCTCCTCAGTCCTAATTTTCATATATTACAAGAAAAAATTTATATCACAGTTACAACTTTTCACTTGGACATCTGGGCTGGTTATTCCATCCCCTTTTGGTCTTTTCTAAAGAAACCTTTTATATACAAAAACATTCAGTTATTTTCTTTTGGCTAAAAAATTTCAATTTTATAAAGTAGGTGTTCTCTACAGCATCAAGGCTGATGAAAACCATACCCTTGAACAGGAAGTTCAAAAGACAGAATGGCAGGCAAGAGCGGACCCATCTGCTATGGAAACATGTTACCATCCTGCGAGGCCCAGAACCCCTGACAAGAGCACACCATTATTTATGAAAAGCCTCTGCTCCCTGGCTCTTGTCAGACTCATTCCCAAGCCACTCCGGGGCTAAGTAAACGCGCTGATATCTAGTTGGCCTTGTGTCCTCGTAACTGTCAGGAGCAGAGGTGTTGGTGAAATATTAAGAGGAAAATGAGGTGGACGGACCAATCAGTGGCAAAAGCAGTAATTTTAAAAGCTGTGGGGAAAAAAGGACCTGCCAGGTCTGAGCATTGAAATATAATTCTCCATCAAATTTAATGAACCTTTAAATGGTGATGAGCAGGAGCTCCCCAGCAGCCTTTCTCTACACCAGCTCAAAGTAGGCTGCCAGCCACACTTGCATTTATCCAACACGGGCTGCTTCCCCTTCCCTCTTCTTTGAGAACAAATTATTTCTTCATTCAACAGCAGAGTAGAACTTGGAGAAAATATGCTTGGTAATTGCCCTAATTTAAACGTACCAGAAGTCATTTTACATATTGCTCACTCAAAGTATGCCAAGTAAAGGTCTAGGAATACAGTTTAGTTATAAGATGTATATCTTGTATATATCCTTTAAGCACCCAATGGTATCATCATAGAACTTGCATTGTATTTTCTTCCTATAAGGAAGAACACTCCTTGTTCTCTGGAGAAAATCTAGCTTTGGGGGATATACATGTAGGTTATGAGCCTAAGTGTGATCACATTTAATTTTAAGATCTCACAGTGTGACAAGAAAAATAACAACATAAAAATAGAAGTTCTCCATTTGATCAGCACATTCAAAACTTTATTAATAGAATTCCTTCAAGTGCTTGTGTTTTACGGGTCATATTTCAGTTTTAAGGTCTAATTTTTATTTCTCATTTTTGCATATACACAAGTTTTCTGGAAAAATCATGGGAAATTCCAGTAATATTTATACCCTAGTTTGACAAATGCTCAATCATCTTTACTGTATTAAAAGCTTATTCTATCTTTCCTGGACTCATGAACATTTATTTTTTATTTATTATTTTTTGAGACAGAGTCTCACTCTGTTGCCCAAGCTGGAGTGCAGTGGCATAATCTTGGCTCACTGCAACCTCCGCCTCCTGGGTTCAAACAATTCTCCTGTCTCAGCCACCCAAGTAGCTGGGAATACAGGTGTGTGCCACCGCACCCAGCTAATTTTTGTATTTTTAGTAGAGATGGGGATTCACCATGTCAGCCAGGCTGGTCTTGAACTCCCGACCTTAGGTGATCCACCCGTCTTGGCCCCGCAAAGTGCTAGGATTACAGGCATGAGCCACGGCGCCTGGCCTCATGAACATTTATTTCTAATAATAATAAATGAACATTTATTAGGTCATCTTGTCCAATCCTCCTATATCAAGAATGAGTCACAGAACAATTCAGTAACTTGCAGTAGATCACATAAGCTGTTCCTATTAGTTTACTGGATTTTATGTCTAAAATACATAGCACTTTTCTTGGTGATAAACTGTCAAGTTTTTCTCTTTAAGCCAAAATTCTATGTGAGAGCTTGGTGTAGTATGATTAATGTTAAGCTCCAGCATATTTTGGAGCACTGTAAGATCAAGACCACTGGAACCATCATAAGACCTTGTTGATTTTTCGAAATCCTCTGGCATGATCAACAGGAACTAGTTATTGGTTAAATTACAGGAGCAATTTTTTAGCACCATCATTTGCCTTATACTACAATAGATCAATTGCCTTATTAATCTTACTTTATAGACAAGGAACTGAGGCTCAGGGAAGTGAAGTACTCGCCTAGGATCAGAAAGCAGCAGACAATGGGGTAAAATTTAAAAACCCAGTCTGTATCTCCCAAGCTCACATTCTTTCTACTCTACCAAATTGATTTTAATCTCTATTTGTTGTAGCAAATATTCAAATTACTAAAGCATTCATAGGCAAGAAATCCATTTTAGTTCTAAAAATGTTAAGAGCACAGCCATAATTAATTAATAAACAATTTGTGGCAAAGTTCAATTTTAAAGATTTCACTTTGACAAAGACACGATCTATAATTTAAAAAGTGTGCAATGTGTGCCTTTCTAAACAATAGGGGCTGAATTAGAAGTCTTACCTTCTATAACAAATCAAGAGGCATTTCCTCAGGCATTGACTCTATGTGCTGGTAATGTTCTAAGTGGTTCAAATATATAATTTCACTTATAATGCTAATAAGGCAGGTGCTATTGCTAGCCACACATTCCAGGTAAGAACCCTAAGGTACAGAGAGGTTAAATAACTTGCCCAGTCACACAGCTAGTAAACCACAGAATTAGAAATGAACCCATGTGATCTGATTCCAATATCCATGGTCTTATCCACAATGCTGTATTTACTAATATAATAAAAAAAATCTATTAAATGGTTATGTATTGTTCTTTTACTTGCACTTATTCAGCATATTAGTCAGGGTTCCCAGAGGAACCAAACCAACAGTCTATACAAAATGTTCATTTTACCCCTAAACACAGAGTGATCCTGGTAATTACAAATGGTGATATTTTGTAAAAATCTAAACTAAGAGGTTTAGATTACCTCTGGTTTGTACAAGAACCAAGAGGAGATCTATTATAGGAAGTGGTTCACATAACTATAGAGGTTGAGAGGTCCCATGATCTTCCCTCTACAAACTGGAGAACCAGGAAAGCTGGTGGTGTCATTCAGTTTGACTCTGAAGGCCTGAGAATTGAGGTTGGAAGGGGAGGGGAGACAATGGTGAGGAGGGCTAATGGTATAAGTACCAATCTGAGTCTGAAAGCCCAAGAACCAGGAGCACTGATGTCTGGGGGGCAGAAGATGGATGTCCCAGCTCAAGCAGACAGTTATTCTGTTCTCTTCAGGCCCTTGAAAGACAGTGCCCACTCCCATTGGTGAGGGTGATTACACAGTCTACCAATTCAAATGCTAATTCCTTCTGCAAACAACTTCACAGACAAACGCAAAAAAAATGTGTTACCAGCTCTCTGGGCATCCCTTAGCCCAGTCAAGTTGACACATAACAATCATCACATGGAGTTAAGATGAAACAGAATGAGGTGTAAATCAAAGAAGAACATAGCATTCTCTTGGATCCAAAAATTTTTTTTATAGAATATTCTGCAATTACTCTATGTGTGCTATCACTGGCTACAATGTGTAGGCAGAGGGAACTAGGAAGATACAGCACTGAGTTTATTGACTTCTTGTGGCTGTCCAAACTAAAAAGTAACAGTGCTCACAGCACCCAATAATTACCATTATATGGTTCCTGGCACAGTGATTAGACTCTTGATAAATGCTTACATTCCCCTTACATTGTGCTTTATAACCTGAATATACTATCCAATTGCAACTCCACAACCAAAAGCATGAGAAAGTCACTCTCTCCATTATAAATCATCATTGAGCTAAGACTGCAGGGGATGTTTGATGACTATATGGCATATACAGATACATATCTGTGTGATATAGAAAACATATATAAGATTTATGTGCATAAATATACATTTTAATATATACATGAAGAAATTCCTTTCTTCACTATGGGAATAGTTACGTATTCCTGTTGTGTAACACATATAGACAGATGGTAAGAATTTATATATTTGTTTAAAGGTAATTCCAGTGAAGCTTTGCCTTTGTAAAAGGATAGCAACATACAGAACCAAGTGTTCTAGCAACGAAACATTACCCTCTGCCTCTACTCCCCTTAACAATTGCTTCTTAGTCTAAGAATGATGAGTTCTCATCTCACGTTTAGATTTTTACAAAATATCACCATTTGTAATTACCAGGATCACTCTGTGTTTAGGGGTAAAATGAACATTTTGTAAGTTATGGTTTAATAATGTCTTTCCAATCTCCACTCAGGAATCTAAGACTTTCTGGCTTAAAAGGCATTAGAAGAGATGCTTGGGCAAAACTTTAACTTTGTTGTTTTAAAGGATATTTTGGTATAATTAGAATGGGTCATAGCAATAAAAAAACTATTAAATTATGTCCTGTAGTATAAACATTGAAGACCTTATGCTAAAAGTTTGAAGTGAAAATAACGTATATAGAAACAGGATTTTTAAAATGCCTGATAATTTACAGGTTCCACTTACTCCTTAAAACAACCCAGGGTGACAGAAGGGTTTGATAAGCAAGGAGCACACCTTGATAGGCCTTTCTCTCTCTGGCCCAAAAAGAAGTAAAGAAAGGCAATTATTCTTATACTCACAATACAGCAAATAGGGAGGGGTTGTGGGAAATCTTCATTTAACCCCTAAGAACTATTTTTCATGCAATTAGGAGATATGTCAACAACCAGGTTTCAAAACCTCAAAATAAACATAGCATGGGGGTGCACTGGAAATGATGTTTTAATATAGATAGCTGTTTAGAGAATAGTAAAATTAACTTTACATGGCTAACCACTGTAGAAAGACATCTAAAGCAAACATACATGATACAAAACTGCCATATTTCATCAAATCTAAGACATCATTAATTGTAAAATATATCTCAGATATTAAAATTGGAAAAAAATTGTACATCTTAAGGTAGATGAAATACATTAAGTATATAATAATTCTGACTTCAAGAACTATCCAGTATATTATTTCAATTACTTGTTGCAAACTACGATCCACCTCCTAATGCCCCGTAAATGCAACACATGATTAAATCTATACTTGAGCACACTTGAAGCAGAATTTCAGGCAATTATCTTAGTGTGTGTGTTTGCAACATCTAGGTAATTGTTGTATAATCTATCCTTTATATCCTGGGAAAAACACTTGCTGTCGTAAATAACTCATCTTCTTTTTCAAAATTTTTTTTATTTCAACTTTTATTTTAAATACAAGGTGTATGTGTACAGGTTTGTTGCATGGGAATATTGCGTGATGCTGAGGTTTGGAGTATGGATCCCATCACCCAGACAGTGAGTATAATACCCAATAGGGAGTTTTTCAACCCACCTCCCTCCACTTTCTACTAGTGCACAATGTCCATTATTCCCATATTTATGTCCATGTGTGCTCAATGTTTAGCTCCCACTTATAAGTGAGAACATGTGGTATTTGGTTTTCCGTTCCTATGAACCACTCATATTCTTAAGTACTTTTACCTTTTAATAATAACTTAGGGGGGAAATCAGAACTCTGGATAATTATTACATTGCTTTATCAGGATGACTTTTAGTTTGTTCATTGATTTTTATAGGTTCTCTGTGTTGATTCTTAAAAATTGACACATAATTCACATATCATAAAATTTATTACTTTAAATTGTGCAACTCAGTGGATTATATTATATTGACAAGATTGTACAAGTGTCATGACTATCTAATTCCAGAACACTGAAATCACCCCTTAAAGAAACCCAGACCCATTAGTTGTCATTCCCCATGTCCCTCCCTTCTCTACTGCCCACTCCAACCCTCCTCACTCTACCATCAGCCCTAGGCAATATTAATCTTTCTAATCTGTATAGATTTGACTATTCTGGACATTTCATATAAATGGAATCATACAATAAGTGGCCTTTTATGTGTGGCTTCTTTAATGTAGCATAATGTTTTTAAGGTTCATCCATGTTGTAGCATGTGTCAGTACTTCATCTATTTTCATAACTGAATATTGTATGGATATAACACATTTTGTTAAACCATTCATCAGTTGCTGAACATCTGGGTTGTTTCTATTGAGTTACTATGAATAATATTGCTATGAACATTCATATATAAGGTTTTGTGTGTAAAAACAGAATCTTATTTCTCCTAGTTATAGGAGTGGAATTGCTGGGCGTATGGCAACTCTTATGTTCAACTTTCTGAGGAACTGCCAAACCATTTTCCAGTCTAGCTCCACTATTTTATATTCCTATCAGCAATATATGAAGGTTGCAAAATTTCCCAAATCCTCATCAGTATTTGTTATTGTCCTTTTTAGATGATGATGATTATTATAGCCATGCTAATGGTTATAAAGTGGTATCTCATTGTGGATTTGATTTGCATTTCCCTAGTGGCTAATGAATCTGAGCATCTTTTCATGCACCTACTGGTTATCTTCTACGGAAAATGGCTAGTTAATTTTATGTGTCAACTACGCTAGGCTAAGGGATGCCCAGAGAGTTAGTAAAACATTATTTTTATGTTTGTCTGTGAGGGTGTTTGCAGAAAAGATTCACATTTGAATTGGTAGCCTGAGGAAAGAAGATCTACCCTCACACATAGGCGTGACCAAGATTTAATCCACTGAGGTCCCAAACAGAACAAAAGGCAGAAGAGGACCAAATTTGCAGGTCTCAGAGAGCAGAGAGCAAATTTGAGATATCCATCTTCTCTGGCCCACAGACATCAGTGCTCCTGATTCTCAGGCCTTCAGACTCAGACTAGAACTTACACCATTGACTTTCCTGGTTCTAGAGCCTTCAGGTTTTAACTAGAATTATACCACTAGCTTTCATGGGCTTCCGGTTTAAGACAATAGATTATGATATTTCTCAGCCTCTATAATCACATAAGCCAATCCATTATAATAAATATCTGTCTCTCTTTCTCTCTCTCTTTCTTAATATATATCCTATTGGTTCTATTTCTCTGGAGAACCCTGACTAATATAGATTTTGGTACTGGGAGTGGGGTGCTACTATAACAAATACCTAAAAATGTGGGAACAGCCTTGAAACTCGGTGATGGGTGAAGGCTGGAAAAGTTTTTGAGGTGCATGCTAGAAAAAAGGTATATTGCTTTGAACAATATTTCAAAAGCAGCTCTGGTGAGGTCACAGAAAGAAAGAAGAAGAACTGTAGAGAAAGCCTCAATCTTCTTGAGAATACTTAATTATAAACAGAATCTTGGTAGAAACATGGATGGTAAGGGCCATTCTGATGAGGTCTCATATGGAAATGAGAAACATCTTATTAAAAATTGGAGGACAAACATTTAAAGGAAAACTAATACCAGTCCTACTCAAACTATTTTTTTAAAAAAAGAAGGAGGGAATACTTCCAACCTTATTCTGTGAGGCCACTATTACCCTGATACCAAAACCAGACAATCACACATGAAAAAAGGAAAACTGCAGGTCAGTATCTCTGATAAACATTGATGCAAAAATCTTCAACAAGGTACTAGCAAACCAAATTCAACAATATATTAAAAAGATCATTCATCATTATTGGGGGAACCCACCCCCAATATTTCAACATAGGTTCTTTCTATTTTCCATAAGTGTCAGTGAGCTGAGAAATAAAGAGAGACAGTACAAAGAGAGGAATTTTACGGCTGGGCTGCCGGGGGTGACATCACATATCAGTAGGACTGTGATGCCTGCCTGAGTCTCAGACCAGCAAGTTTTTATTAAGGGTTTCAAAAGGGGAGGGGGCGTAACAACAGAGAGTAGGTATAAAGATCACATGCTTCAAAGAGCAAAAAGCAGAACCACTAATAAGGGTCTAACAAAGATCACATGCTTCTCAGGGAACAGGACAAAGGGCAAAAGCAGAACCACTGATAAGGATCCAACAAAGATCACAGGGCAAAGGGCAAAAGCAGAACCACTGATAAGGGTCTATGTTCAGAGGTGCATGTATTGTCTTGATAAACATCTTAAACAACAGAAAACAGGGTTCAACAGCAGAGAACAGGTCTGACCACAAATTTACCAGGATGGAGTTTTTCCCCACCCTAGTAAGCCTGAGGGTTCTGCTACAGACCAGGGCATATCTCAGTCCTAATCTCAACTGCACAAGACAAACATTCCCAGAGTGGCCGTTTATGGACCTCCCCCAAGGAATGCATTCCTTTTCCAGGGCATTAATATTAATATTCCTTGCTAGGAAAAGAATTTAGCGATATCTTTCCTACTTGCATGTCTGTTTATAGGCTCTCTGAAAGAAGAAAAATATGGCTCTTTTTGCCCAACCCCACAGGCAATCAGATCTTACGGTTGTCTTCCCTCATTCCATAAAAATCGCTGTTATTCTGTTCTTTTTCAGGGTGCACTGATTTCATACTGTTCACACATGTTTTACAATCAATTTGTACAGTTAACACAATTATCACAGTGGTCCTGAGGTGACGTACATCCTCAGCTTACGAAGATAACAGGATTAAGACATTAAAGACAGGCATAATAAATTATAAAAGTATTATTTGGGAACTGATAAATGTCCATATTAATACAAAATCTTCACAATTTATGTTCCTCTGCTGTGGCTCCAGCTGGTCCCTCTGTTCGGGGTCCCTGACTTCCCACAACACATCATGATCAAATGGGATTTATCCCAGGGATGCAAGGATGGTTCAGCTTATGCAAATCAATCCATGTGATGTGTCATATCAACAGAATGAAGAAAAAAAATATGATCATTTCAAATAATGCTGAAAAAGCATTTGATAAAGTTCAACATTCCTTCATGATAAGATACCTTAAAAAACTGTATAGAAGGAACATACCTTGACATAATAAAAGCCATATATGACAGACCTACAGCTGGTATCATGCTGAATGGTGAAAAACTGAAAGCCTTTTCTCTAAGATCTGGAACACAACAAGGATATCCACTTTCACCACTGTTATTCAACATAGTATTGGAAGTCCTTGCTAGAGCAACCAGACTAGAGAAAGAAGTAAAGGGCATCCAAACTGGAAAGAAAGAAGTCAGATTATCCTTGTTTACAGATGATATAATCTTATATTTGGAAAAACCCAAAGACTCCACAAAAACTATTAGGACTGATAAACAAATTCAGTAAAGTTTCAGGATACAAAACCAATATACAAATATCAGTAGTATTTCTATATATCAACAGTGAACAATCTGAAAAAGAAATAAAAAAGTAATCCCATTTACAAAGGCCACAAATAAATTTAAATAATTAGGAATTAAGTTAACCAAAGAAGTAAAAAATGTCTACAATGAAAACTATAAAACACTGATGAAGGAAATTAAAGAAGAAACATAAAAATGGAAAGACATTTCCTGTTCATGGACTAGAAGAATCAATATTTTTAGTATGTTCATACTACCAAAAGCAATCTACAAATTCAATGCAATCTCTATCAAAATACCAATCACATTCTTCACAGAAATATAAAAAACAATTCTAAAACTTATATGAAACCACAAAAGACCAAGAATAGCCAAAGCTATTCTGTGCAAAAATAACAAAACTGGAGGAATCACATCATCTGACTTCAAATTATACTGCAGAGCTATAGTAACCAAAATAGCATGGCGCTGGCATAAAAACAGACACATAGACCAATGAAACATAATAGAGAATCCAGAAACAAATCCATACACCTACAGTGAACTCATTTTTGACAAAGGTGACAAAAATATACATTGGAGAAAAGGCAATCACTTCAATAAATGGTGCTGAGAAAACTGGATATCCATATGCAGAAGAATGAAACTTGACCCCTCCCATCTCTCGTCATATGCAAAAATCAAGTCAAAATGGATTAAAGACATAAATATAAGACCTACAACTATGAAACCACTACAAGAAAATACCGTGGCAACTCTCCAGGAAATTGATTTGGGCAAAAATTTCTGGAGTAAAATATCCCACAAACACAGGCAACCAAAGCAAAAATGGACAAATAGAATTAGTTTAAAAGCCTATGCACAGCAAAGGAAACAATCAACAAAGAGACAACCTACAGAATGGGAGAAAATATTTGTAAACTACCCATCTGACAAGGGATTAATAATCAGAATATATGAGGAGCTCGAACAATTCTATAGGAAAAAAATCTAATAATCTGATTTAAAAAGTGGGCAAAACATCTGAATAGACATTTCTCAAAAGAAGACATACAAATGGCAAACAGGCACATGAAAAGGTGCTCAATATCATTGATAATCAGAGAAATGCAAATCAAAACTACAATGAGATAACACCTCACCTCAGTTAAAATGACTTTTATCCAAAAGATAGGCAATAACAAATGCTGACAAAGATATGGAGAAAAAAAACCCTATACACTGTTGGTGGGAATGTAAATTAGCACAACCACTATGGAGAACAGCTTGGAAGTTCCTCAAAAGACTAAAAACAGAGCTACCATATGATCCAGCAATCTCACTGCTGGGTGTACACCCAAAAGAAAGAAAATCAGTATGTCAAAGAGATATCTGCACTCACATGTTTGTTGTAGCATTGTTCACAGTATCCAAGATTTGGAAGCAACCTAAATGTCCATCAACAGATAATTGGATAAAGCAAATGTGGCAAATATATACAATGGAGAACTACTCAGCCATAAAAAAGAATGAGATTCTGTCATTTGCAACAACATGGATGGAATTGGAGGTCATTATGTCAAGTGATATAAGTCGGACAGAAAGACAAACTTTGTAGGTTCTCACTTATTTGTGGGTGCCAAAAATCAAAACAATTGAACTCATGGAGACAGAAAGTAGATGGATAGTTATCAGAGGCTGGGAAGGGCAATGGGGGGTTGTGGGGTAGTGGAGATGGTTAATATGTATGAAAAAAAGATAGTTGGAAAGAAGGAATAAGACTTGGTGCTTGGTACCACAACCAGATGACTATAGTCAACAATAATTTAGACAGCTGGAAAAGTATGACTGGATTGTTTGTAACACAAAGAATAAATGCTTGAGGAGAGGAATATCCCATTTCCCATGGTGTGATTATTGCTTATTGCATGTATAAAAGTATCTCATGTACCCCATAAACATATACACCAACTACTACCCACAAAAATAAAATTCTTTTTAAAATTGAAGGAAAAGCTATCTTTGCTCTAAAGAGGCAAAGAACCTGGCTGAATTGTGTTCATGTTTTAGCAAAACACTAAAACATAGAAGATAGAACTTCTACAAAACATAGAAGGTAGAACTTGTGAGCAAATAAATTGAATATTTAACTAAAGCTGTTTCTTTTTCTTCTGAGATGAAGTCTCACTCTGTCACCTAGGCTGGAGTGTAGTGGCACAATCTCAGCTCACTGCAACCTCACCTCCCGGGTTCAAGTGATTCTCCTGCCTCAGCCTCCCAAGTAGCTGCGATTACAGGCATCCGCCACCACACCCAACTAATTTTGTATTTTTAGTGGAGACAGGGTTTCTCCATGTTGGTCAGGCTAGTCTCGAACTCCTGACCTCAGGTGATCTGCCTGCCTTGGCTTCCCAACGTGCTGGGATTACAGGCGTGAGCCACTGTGCCTGGCCAAAGCTATTTCTTTTTCTTTTTTCTTTTTTTTTGAGACGGAGTCTCGCTGTGTCCCCCAGGCTGGAGTACAATGGCATGATCTCGGCTCACTGCAACCTCTGCCTCCCAGGTTTCAAGCGATTTTCCTGCCTCAGCCTCCCGAGTAGCTGGGATTACAGGCACCCACCACCGTGCCCAGCTAATTTTTGTATCTTTAGTAGAGATGGGGTTTCACCATCTTGGCCAGGCTGGTCTTGAACTCCTGACCTCATGATCCACCCACCTCAGTCTCCCAAAGTGCTGGGATTACAGGTATGAGCCACCACGCCCGGCCCCAAAGCTATTTCTAAGAGAAGTGTTGAAAGTGAGGCTTGGCTCTTTCAGACTGCTTATAGTAAAATAACAGAAGAGAGAAATGACTTAAATATGAAATTGTTAGGTAAAAAAGGAAGCAGAACGTAAAGATTTAGAAAATTCTTAGCCTATCCATATTGCAAAACAAGACGACAGTAAAGATGTGACCAAGCAACCATTGGCTAATGAAATTTGTATGGATCAGCCATCTCAACAGAAGCCAGGTATGATCCTCTAAGACAATGGAAGAATGACCCCAAAGATGATTCCAGAGATCATCAGGGCTGCCTTCCTTGGTTTCAAAAGGGAAGACCATCATTGCACAATCAGCCAGATCTCCTCCACCCAAAATAGTGAGAGCAGGACTGCCAAAAGGCTTGGAGCCTAAGCCCTGCCTGACAGAGCTGTGGGAGCAGAACCTCTAACCCAGCAGTTCTTGAAGGCAGGAGTCCCACTGTAGTGGGCCTGGAAGGAGCATCGAGCCAAAAAAGATTTTTCTCAAGCCTTAAGATCTCATGGAGTTTGGCTTGTAGCCTGGACTTACATGGGATTTGTTACCCTTTTCTTCTTTGCTATTTCTCCCTTTTGGAATGGATATGTCTATTCTATCCCTGTCCCATCACTGTATTTTGGAAGCATATGGCTTATTTGGTTTCACAGTGTCACAGCTAGGGAGCAATTTGCCTCAAGATGAATCATATCTTGATGAACCCATATCTGATTTAGATGATATTTAGGTGAGACTGTAGGTTTTAAATTTTAGGTTGATGCTGGAATGAATCAAGATTTTGAGGACTGTTGGGATGCAATGTCTTTTGCTTGTGAGAAAAACATAAATTTTGGGAGGCAAGGGGTGGCAGGCTATGGATTGAATATGTATCCCCAAAAATTCATATGTTGAGATACTAATCTCCAATGTGCTGGCATTAGGAAGTGGGCACTTTGGTAGGTGATAAGGCCATGAGGGCAGAGTCCTTATGAATGGAATTAGTGCTGTTATAAAAGAGACTCTGGATAGCACCCCTACGTCTTCTATCATGTGAGAACTTAGCAAGACACTATCTGTGAACCTGGAAGAAGGCCCTCACCAGACACCAAATCTGCTGGCACTTTGATATAGGAATTCCCAGTCTCCAGAACTGTGAGAAATAAATTTGTTACTACAAGCTACCTAGCCTATGGTAGTTTGTAATAGCAGTTCCAACAGACTAAGGCAAATGTCTATTAAATTTTTTGTTCATTTTTTAAATGGTTTATCTTTTTATTGTTCAGTTTTAAGAGTTCCTTATCTATTCTGAACACTAGACTGTTACCTGATATATGGTTTACAAATATTTTTCCAGCTCTTTTAATGCCTTTTCGCTTTATTGCTAGTGTCCTTTGAAGCAAAAAAGTTTCTAATTTTGATGAAGTCCAATTGTGCTGAACTGTTTTGAACCACAAAATTTCTTTATGAAAATTTTCATCATGATACAGGTAACTAAAATTAAAATGCAGGGCTTTTTATAATTATTCATTTGCCAAATAACTGAATATGGAATCAGCTTACAATTTCTCTGCTGGTACAAAAGTCAAATTTCTTTAATTTGTAAAAGAGACAAATAACTATAAAGTAGGAAAATTAAATATTTAATAGTCAAAAGATACCAAATTAATTTTGTCATGAGGCATTCATAACAAAAAATTTTTTTCTATACAGGTTAGGAAAAAATTGCTTGAAAGGGATCAAAATAAATATAATCAATTTCTTGCCAATGGATAGAGGTTAAGGCCATCTCTAGATGTCCCGTTTGTAGAATTTCTATATTCTTAGTTTTGGAATCTACATCTGGACTAAATGCTAATATTATTAATTCACAGAACATGTTTGCTTGCCATCATTTCTTAAGATGTGAAGTTATACAAACATATTTCCCCTGCAGCATTTCAAAACATACTCAACCATTAAAAGGAAATTAATTTTAAAGACATCTGTGCCAAAATGTATGATATATTTGCTTCTTCTGCAGAGAGCTACAAAAGACAGAACTTTGCTTTGGTAATAATAAAATGTGTTGACTTCCAAGCACTGTATAGTTTTGCAATGGAAAACAAGCTGGAGAAGCTTTTGAAGGTTTGTCAGAAACTATGATGTCTGGGTGGCAAGTGGGATTTCACTAATCCCCAGGGACATTGCAAAACTGTCTTCCCAACCATCTGTTGTCTGTTGCTTTGTATCTGCAGTTCTACTGGACTCTAGTCAAAAAGAGGATGACAAGTGAAAACTATTTTGTCAACAGAACAAAAAATAAGAAACCCAAAACAAACCTCTCACAAACAGTTGGGCTTTCTATTAGATTCAAATCATACATGACCACATTTTTAGAAATGCACATATTCAACTCACTGAAAATGCCAAAAGAGATAGAATGGAAAAGGAAAGGTAACCAGGAGGGGACACCTCTTCTGGAAGAAACTTGTCTATTAATACTTGTTCATATGACAGAAAAGTTCATTGAGGGCAGTGACTGTATTCTTAGAATGTCAGTGCTGGCTAAATGAATATGTGAAGAGAGAGTACAAGAAAGGATCATAAGATCCAGATAGGAAAGAAATGAGCTTGAAAATATCCGCAGTATGTGACTTGGGATAAGGAAAGAACACTGAGCATGGCAGTGGTATTCTCAAGTGGGATCTTTAGTAACCATTCATTCACTTATTCAACAAATATTTGTGAAACTACAATGGGTACCATCTTAGACACTAGGGATGCAGCTAAACAAAACAGACTAGATCCCTGCCCTCATGGAGCTTACATTGAAAAGCTAATAATTATGGAGCACTGAAGTGTGTGTGCCAAGCATTGTGTTCAGAGCTTCATATATATTCTCTCCTTTGATCTTCACACCACCCCTATGGGATAAGCACTATCATCATTCCTATTTTACAGAGGAGACAATTGAAGTTTACATAAAGGGACTTGTTTATGTCCAAGAATTGATAACAAACACAGGTCTGCCTAACCACTGAAACTCTAATCTTCACCACTGTACAACTCCCCTCACAGATTCATCATATGACTCTAAGATCATACTTCTATATTAATAACTGCTATGCCATGTTGTTTATTTTTGGATGGCAATTATGCAAATGGGTGTTATACCATTTCATACTATATTATACTATTATAGTCATTCACAGATGAGAGAAAAATCTTCCATATTGGTAAAGTTTAAATCTGTGGGCGGAAGAAAGGAAATTTTTTGTCTCTGAAGATTGCTGAAAGAGGAGACAGTGAGGAGATACAAAGTTAAAAGAGATGCACATAGCAGAAAGGAATAATGCTATGAGTTTTTCTAAGATGGAAGAGAGCCGTCTCCCACTAGAGATAAAGAATTAACTCTCAGCACCCAGGCAAAAGAGGAAAATAGGTTAAAAAAAAAAAAAGAACTCTGGCAACTCTGTGCTAGGATGGTGTGCAAGTCTTAAAGTAATTATTAATGAGATTCAGAATATTAAAAAACTAAGAAAATCATTTGAGTACATATTGTCTCTGATGATTTTCCAGTAATTCAGAATCTAGAAAATAACATATAAAATATTAACATGACCCTCCAGGGATATCTACATAAATCTTATTGCTAAATAAGTTAATTATGACTTATTATTCCATAAAATGTCAATTTAGCTCAACTTTCAACTGTTCAAATTCAGAACACCTAAAGTCTCTCCAGAGTCCTGTAGATACAACTTTCATAGAAACTGCTTAGGTGACCTGTGACATAACACAGGCAGACATGAAGATTTCTGGGAGGAGAGATGCACTCTGAAAAATAGGGCTATGGAGTCTGGTCCTTTTACATTCATTTTAGCAATGCTACATCTTCACTATTAGACATTCTAGATCATGCTCACTTCCCACTTCCAATAATTTATAGCTTTTCCTTTAAAAATAATTTTATTAATTGATATTATGCTGGAATATCAAAACTCTTAAAAGATTCAATTACTAAACACTTAAAGAAATATAAATCTTCCAGAGTCAATATCAGTATCACTGTGAGTTTTTAGGCAGATGTGACAGAAAAGAAGACGTCAAAATTACAACAGGAAGCAAAATAATCTCATTAAATCAAAGCTATATTAGAAGTTGTCATATGACATATTGTGCAAATTACAGTGCATATTTGTGCTTCATTTCATTCAATAAATATTTACAGAATACAATAGGCCAAGCCTTGTGCTAGAAGCATATATACAGGACAAAATGACACAGTCTGAGCTTTTGGTGGATTTACATTATAATTTGCCTGATAAAACATGTCATATGACACATAACAGGTCATATTTTTTAACATCTTGTAAGAAAAAAATTTTAGGTCTAAGGAAATAACCTCAAAATTGTTAGTTGAAATGTATAATGGTACAGCCACTCTGAAAAACAGTTGGGCAATTTCTTTAAAAAATAAATATACACTTACCAAACAAACCAGCAATTACACTCTCATGCATTTAACTCAGAGAAGTAAATATTTACAACTCCACAAAAACTTGTACATGAATATTCATAGTACCTTTATTTTTAAAGCCCCCAAATTGGAAACAACCTACATGTCCAATAAGAGACAAATGGTTAAACAAACTGTGCTACATATATACCATGGAATACTACTCAACAATATAAAGGAACTGATTGATATATGATATAAAAAGAACTATGGATATATGAAACAACCTTGACAGATCTCAAGGGTATTTAAGGGGAAAAAAGCTAGCCTCAAAAGGCCACTTAATGTATGATTCCATTTATATAACAATCTTGAAATGACAAAATTATTAAGAGAGAAAACAGATTAATGATTTCCATGAGGTAGGTAGGGATGATAAAAATAAAAATACAGTATGTCAGATGGTAATGTTATCAAAAAAATAAAGCAGACTAAAAAAACAAAACAGAGGGCCCAAATGGGGAAGGAGATTATTGCTACTTTACATAGGTTGGTGAGAAAGGCTGCTCTGAAGGGTACAAGAGTGAGTCACGTGGATATTTGAAGCAGAGAGGACAGAAGAGTAGTGTCCATGGCTGGAGTGTGCACAGTGCCTTTCAGAGGGCTCAGTGTGGCTGAATGAGGGAGGACAGAGGAGCAGGAGATACTGTTAAAACATTTGGAAAAAGAGGAGAGTTGATCATAAGTGGTCTTGTAGGCAACTGTATGGATTTTGACTTTTTTTTGCTGACTGACCTAGGGAAGCTGCTGAAAAGTTTGGAGCACAGGGTTTATACCAGTGCCCAAAACAGTGACTGCAAATGATAGGTGTTCAGCAAATAGTTGTTCAAGGGATGGCATGTTTTGACTTATATTTTTAAAAAAGGATCACCATGGCTGCTGAAAGAAGAATGAAATGTGTTAAGGCAAGAGTCTGAAGAAACAGTATTGATGTGAGAGTAAATCAGTACAATTTCCATTGAGAGCAATTTGGCAATAATTTGGCAATATCTGTCAAAAATGTCAATATATATAACTTTTGATCCAGGAATTCTTCTTCTAGGAATACATCCTACAGATATACTCACACATGTGTGAAATGATGTATCTGGAAGGCTTCTGTGTAATAGCAATAGATTTTAAATAACTTCAATGGCCACTGTGAGATAAGTTAGAGAAACTATAGAATACCCATACAACAGAATACCACGCAACCATAAAAATTTAATAGAAAGCTCTTTACATGCTGATACAAAACAGTCTCCAAGATATATATTAAATGAAAAACCAAGGCAGATTTCAATGCTATGATTTGTATTTTAAAAGGTAATAGAAAAATATGTATTTGTGTATGTGTAGATATATATATCTTTGCAGGAGCACTCAAGAAACGGTAGCATCAGTCATCTCCAGGAAGAATAGCAGGGTGAAGGGGCTAGGGATGGGTGGGGGCCAGGATGGAGGGAAAACATTTCATTGTATGTAATTTTTAAACTTTTGGATTTTGAACTATGTAACTAAAAAATGAATAACATTGAAATTTTCTTTAATATTTTTAAAATAGATTATTTATATACCTTAGTTAGGAAGTGGGGAAAGAAACATGAGACTTAAAGTTACAAGGATGTAGGTTTAAGACCACTTCCAGCATTAGTAGGGGTATAACATTAGAAAAGTCACATAACCTTTTGAGCCTCAGTTTCCTTTTTTTTTTTTTAATTACACTTTAAGTTTTACGGTACATGTGCACATTGTACAGGTTAGTTACATATGTATACATGTGCCATGGTGGTGCGCTGCACCCACTAACTCGTCATCTAGCATTAGGTATATCTCCCAATGCTATCCCTCCCCCCTCCCCCCACCCCACAACAGTCCCCAGAGTGTGATATTCCCCTTCCTGTGTCCATGTGATCTCATTGTTCAATTCCCACCTATGAGTGAGAATATGCGGTGTTTGGTTTTTTGTTCTTGTGATAGTTTACTGAGAATGATGGTTTCCAATTTCATCCATGTCCCTACAAAGGACATGAACTCATCATTTTTTATGGCTGCATAGTATTCCATGGTGTATATGTGCCACATTTTCTTAATCCAGTCTATCATTGTTGGACATTTGGGTTGGTTCCAAGTCTTTGCTATTGTGAATAATGCCGCAATAAACATACGTGTGCATGTGTCTTTATAGCAGCATGATTTATAATCCTTTGGGTATATACCCAGTAATGGGATGGCTGGGTCAAATGGTATTTCTAGTTCTAGATCCCTGAGGAATCGCCACACTGACTTCCACAATGGTTGAACTAGTTTACAGTCCCACCAACAGTGTAAAAGTGTTCCTATTTGTCCACATCCTCTCCAGCACCTGTTGTTCCCTGACTTTCTAATGATTGCCATTCTAACTGGTGTGAGATGATATCTCATAGTGGTTTTGATTTGCATTTCTCTGATGGTCAGTGATGATGAGCATTTTTTCATGTGTTTTTTGGCTGCATAAATGTCTTCTTTTGAGAAGCGTCTGTTCATATCCTTCGCCCACTTTTTGATGGGGTTGTTTGTTTTTTTCTTGTAAATTTGTTTTGAGTTCATTGTAGATTCTGGATATTAGCCCTTTGTCAGATGAGTAGGTTGCGAAAATTTTCTCCCATGTTGTAGGTTGCCTGTTCACTCTGATGGTAGTTTCTTTTGCTGTGCAGAAGCTCTTGAGTTTAATTAGATCCCATTTGTCAATTTTGTCTTTTGTTGCCATTGCTTTTGGTGTTTTGGACATGAAGTCCTTGCCCACGCCTATGTCCTGAATGGTAATGCCTAGGTTTTCTTCTAGGGCTTTTATGGTTTTAGGTCTAACGTTTAAATCTTTAATCCATCTTGAATTGATTTTTGTATAAGGTGTAAGGAAGGGATCCAGTTTCAGCTTTCTACATATGGCTAGCCAGTTTTCCCAGCACCATTTATTAAATAGGGAATCCTTTCCCCATTGCTTGTTTTTCTCAGGTTTGTCAAAGATCAGATAGTTGTAGGTATGCGGCGTTATTTCTGAGGGCTCTGTTCTGTTCCATTGATCTATATCTCTGTTTTGGTACCAGTACCATGCTGTTTTTGTTACTGTAGCCTTGTAGTATAGTTTGAAGTCAGGTAGTGTGATGCCTCCAGCTTTGTTCTTTTGGCTTAGGATTGACTTGGCAATGCGGGCTCTTTTTTGGTTCCATATGAACTTTAAAGTAGTTTTTTCCAATTCTGTGAAGAAAGTCATTGGTAGCTTGATGGGGATGACATTGAATCTGTAAATGACCTTGGGCAGTATGGCCATTTTCACGATATTGATTCTTCCTACCCATGAGCATGGAATGTTCTTCCATTTGTTTGTATCCTCTTTTATTTCCTTGAGCAGTGGTTTGTAGTTCTCCTTGAAGAGGTCCTTCACATCCCTTGTAAGTTGGATTCCTAGGTATTTTATTCTCTTTGAAGCAATTGTGAATGGGAGTTCACTCATGATTTGGCTCTCTGTTTGTCTGTTGTTGGTGTATAAGAATGCTTGTGATTTTTGTACATTGATTTTGTATCCTGAGACTTTGCTGAAGTTGCTTATCAGCTTAAGGAGATTTTGGGCTGAGACAATGGGGTTTTCTAGATAAACAATCATGTCGTCTGCAAACAGGGACAATTTGACTTCCTCTTTTCCTAATTGAATACCCTTTATTTCCTTCTCCTGCCTGATTGCCCTGGCCAGAACTTCCAACACTATGTTGAATAGGAGCGGTGAGAGAGGGCATCCCTGTCTTGTGCCAGTTTTCAAAGGGAATGCTTCCAGTTTTTGCCCATTCAGTATGATATTGGCTGTGGGTTTGTCATAGATAGCTCTTATTATTTTGAAATACGTCCCATCAATACCTAATTTATTGAGAGTTTTTAGCATGAAGGGTTGTTGAATTTTGTCAAAGGCTTTTTCTGCATCTATTGAGATAATCATGTGGTTTTTGTCTTTGGCTCTGTTTATATGCTGGATTACATTTATTGATTTGCGTATATTGAACCAGCCTTGCATCCCAGGGATGAAGCCCACTTGATCATGGTGGATAAGCTTTTTGATGTGCTGCTGGATTCGGTTTGCCAGTATGTTATTGAGGATTTTTGCATCAATGTTCATCAAGGATATTGGTCTAAAATTCTCTTTTTTGGTTGTGTCTCTGCCCGGCTTTGGTATCAGAATGATGCTGGCCTCATAAAATGAGTTAGGGAGGATTCCCTCTTTTTCTATTGATTGGAATAGTTTCAGAAGCAATGGTACCAGTTCCTCCTTGTACCTCTGGTAGAATTCGGCTGTGAATCCATCTGGTCCTGGACTCTTTTTGGTTGGTAAACTATTGATTATTGCCACAATTTCAGCTCCTGTTATTGGTCTATTCAGAGATTCAACTTCTTCCTGGTTTAGTCTTGGGAGAGTGTATGTGTCGAGGAATGTATCCATTTCTTCTAGATTTTCTAGTTTATTTGCGTAGAGGTGTTTGTAGTATTCTCTGATGGTAGTTTGTATTTCTGTGGGATTGGTGGTGATATCCCCTTTATCATTTTTTATTGTGTCTATTTGATTCTTCTCTCTTTTTTTCTTTATTAGTCTTGCTAGCGGTCTATCAATTTTGTTGATCCTTTCAAAAAACCAGCTCCTGGATTCATTGATTTTTTGAAGGGTTTTTCTTGTCTCTACTTCCTTCAGTTCTGCTCTGATTTTAGTTATTTCTTGCCTTCTGCTAGCTTTTGAATGTGTTTGCTCTTGCTTTTCTAGTTCTTTTAATTGTGATGCTAGGGTGTCAATTTTGGATCTTTCCTGCTTTCTCTTGTGGGCATTTAGTGCTATAAATTTCCCTCTACACACTGCTTTGAATGCATCCCAGAGATTCTGGTATGTTGTCTCTTTGTTCTCGTTGGTTTCAAAGAACATCTTTATTTCTGCCTTCATTTTGTTATGTGCCCAGTAGTCATTCAGGAGCAGGTTGTTCAGTTTCCATGTAGTTGAGCGGCTTTGAGTGAGATTTTTAATCCTGAGTTCTAGTTTGATTGCACTGTGGTCTGAGAGATAGTTTGTTATAATTTCTGTTCTTTTACATTTGCTGAGGAGAGCTTTACTTCAAACTATGTGGTCAATTTTGGAATAGGTGTGGTGTGGTGCTGAAAAAAATGTATATTCTGTTGATTTGGGGTGGAGAGTTCTGTAGATGTCTATTAGGTCCGCTTGGTGCAGAGCTGAGTTCAATTCCTGGGTATCCTTGTTGACTTTCTGTCTCGTTGATCTGTCTAATGTTGACAGTGGGGTGTTAAAGTCTCCCATTATTAATGTGTGGGAGTCTAAGTCTCTTTGTAGGTCACTCAGGACTTGCTTTATGAATCTGGGTGCTCCTGTATTGGGTGCACATATATTTAGGATAGTTAGCTCCTCTTGTTGAATTGATCCCTTTACCATTATGTAATGGCCTTCTTTGTCTCTTTTGATCTTTGTTGGTTTAAAGTCTGTTTTATCAGAGACTAGGATTGCAACCCCTGCCTTTTTTTGTTTTCCATTTGCTTGGTAGATCTTCCTCCATCCTTTTATTTTGAGCCTATGTGTGTCTCTGCACGTGAGATGGGTTTCCTGAATACAGCAGACTGATGGGTCTTGACTCTTTATCCAACTTGCCAGTCTGTGTCTTTTAATTGGAGAATTTAGTCCATTTACATTTAAAGTCAATATTGTTAAGTGTGAATTTGATCCTGTCATTATGATGTTAGCTGGTGATTTGGCTCGTTAGTTGATGCAGTTTCTTCCTAGTCTTGATGGTCTTTACATTTTGGCATGATTTTGCAGCGGCTGGTACCGGTTGTTCCTTTACATGTTTAGCGCTTCCTTCAGGAGCTCTTTTAGGGCAGGCCTGGTGGTGACAAAATCTCTCAGCATTTGCTTGTCTGTAAAGTATTTTATTCCTCCTTCACTTATGAAGCTTAGTTTGGCTGGATATGAAATTCTGGGTTGAAAATTCTTTTCTTTAAGAATGTTGAATATTGGCCCCCACTCTCTTCTGGCTTGTAGGGTTTCTGCCGAGAAATCCGCTGTTAGTCTGATGGGCTTCCCTTTGAGGGTAACCCGACCTTTCTCTCTGGCTGCCCTTAACATTTTTTCCTTCATTTCAACTTTGGTGAATCTGACAATTATGTGTCTTGGAGTTGCTCTTCTCGAGGAGTATCTTTGTGGCGTTCTCTGTATTTCCTGAATCTGAATGTTGGCCTGCCTTGCTAGATTGGGGAAGTTCTCCTGGATAATATCCTGCAGAGTGTTTTCCAACTTGGTTCCATTCTCCGCATCACTTTCAGGTACACCAATCAGACGTAGATTTGGTCTTTTCACATAGTCCCATATTTCTTGGAGGCTTTGCTCATTTCTTTTTATTCTTTTTTCTCTAGACTTCCCTTCTCGCTTCATTTCATTCATTTCATCTTCCATTGCTGATACCCTTTCTTCCAGTTGATCGCATCGGCTCCTGAGGCTTCTGCATTCTTCATGTAGTTCTCGAGCCTTGGTTTTCAGCTCCATCAGCTCCTTTAAGCACTTCTCTGTATTGGTTATTCTAGTTATACATTCGTCTAAATTTTTTTCAAAGTTTTCAACTTCTTTGCCTTTGGTTTGAATGTCCTCCCGTAGCTCAGAGTAATTTGATTGTCTGAAGCCTTCTTCTCTCAGCTCGTCAAAATCATTCTCCATCCAGCTTTGTTCCATTGCTGGTGAGGAACTGCGTTCCTTTGGAGGAGGAGAGGTGCTCTGCGTTTTAGAGTTTCCAGTTTTTCTGTTCTGTTTTTTCCCCATCTTTGTGGTTTTATCTACTTTTGGTCTTTGATGATGGTGATGTACAGATAGGTTTTTGGTGTGGATGTCCTTTCTGTTTGTTAGTTTTCCTTCTAACAGACAGGACCCTCAGCTGCAGGTCTGTTGGAATACCCTGCAGTGTGAGGTGTCAGTGTGCCCCTGCTGGGGGGTGCCTCCCAGTTTGGCTGCTCGGGGGTCAGGGGTCAGGGACCCACTTGAGGAGGCAGTCTGCCCGTTCTCAGATCTCCAGCTGCGTGCTGGGAGAACCACTGCTCTCTTCAAAGCTGTCAGACAGGGACATTTAAGTCTGCAGAGGTTACTGCTGTCTTTTTGTTTGTCTGTGCCCTGCCCCCAGAGGTGGAGCCTACAGAGGCAGGCAAGCCTCCTTGAGCTGTGGTGGGCTCCACCCAGTTCGAGCTTCCCGGCTGCTTTGTTTACCTAAGCAAGTCTGGGCAATGGCGGGCACCCCTCCCCCAGCCTCGCTGCCGCCTTGCAGTTTGATCTCAGACTGCTGTGCTAGCAATCAGCGAGATTCCGTGGGCGTAGGACCCTCCGAGTCAGGTGTGGGATATAGTCTCGTGGTGCGCCGTTTTTTAAGCCGGTCTGAAAAGCGCAATATTCCGGTGGGAGTGACCCGATTTTCCAGGTGCGTCCGTCACCCCTTTCTTTGACTCGGAAAGGGAACTCCCCGACCCCTTGCGCTTCCCAGGTGAGGCAATGCCTCGCCCTGTTTTGGCTCGCGCACGGTGCGCGCACCCACTGGCCTGCACCCACTGTCTGGCACTCCCTAGTGAGATGAACCCGGTACCTCAGATGGAAATGCAGAAATCACCCGTCTTCTGCATCGCTCACGCTGGGAGCTGTAGACCGGAGCTGTTCCTATTCGGCCATCTTGGTGAGCCTCAGTTTCCTAACTGGTGAATGGAATTGTTGTAGAGTAGCCTAACTCTTAACCAAAGTTCATCTTTCCACTGTGCATCACATTCCATCCTTTCTCCTCTACTCAATTATGTGGCTTGTATTAGTTTGCTACGGATGCCATAACAAATATCACAGACAGGTGCCCTAAACAACAGAAATTTATTTCCTTACAATTCTGGAGTCTAGAAGTCCAAGATCAAGGTATCAACAGGGTTGTTTTTCTAAGTCTCTGTCTCCTTGGCTTGTAGGTGGCCATGTGTCTCCCCAGGATCTTTCCTCTGTGTATATCTGTGCCCTTATTTCATAAGGATGGTATGAGATACCAATCTCATTGGATTATCGCCCACCTAATGACCTCATGCAGCCATCATTAACCTCTTTAATGACCCTATCTCCAAATACAGTTCCATTTTGAGGTACTGAGGGTGAAGACTTTAACATATAACATCAGGAGGATCACAATTCAGCCCATAACAAAGTATTGGCAACTCTGCTCTTTTTCCCAATGTCATCAATTTATTTAATCTCTGTTGGACCATTTTCATCAGTGTACAATGTGCTTTTATTTCTTTTATCTTAAAAAAAAATCTCTGACTCCACTTCTCCCTTCAGCAACCACCCTATTTTCTGGGTCTCCTTTACAGCATAAGTCTTCCAAAGAGTTGTCCATATTCACTGTCTCAAATTCCTCTTTTATTCTCTTACACTCATTCCAGCAAAGCTTTTGCCCCCTCACTCCACTGAAGCTGCTATTGCTTTTGTCACCAATAAACTCTATGTCACAAAATACAGTGGTCAAAACTCAGTCCTCATCTTAACTTGTTCTGTTAGCATTACTGATGTACTTTTACTTGGCTTTAAAGACACATATTCTATTAGTTTTCCTCCTAATTCATTGGTTGCTGCTTCTCAATTTCCATTTCTGGTTTCTTTCTTCTTCCCCTCTATTGAACGTTACTTCTCGATCTTCTTTCTTTCTCTAACTATACTCAATCCCTTAGTGATATCATTGTCTCATGGCTTTGAATAATGTCTACATTCCAATATCTCTTGCATTTTTGCCTTGGATGTTCAATAGATGTGTTAAATTCAGCATGCCCCAAAGTGAACTTATGTTCTTCCCTTAAAAACCGGCTCACACATAGCCTCCCCTATTCCAGCTGACTTTAACTCCAATCCCTCTAGCTGCTCAAGTCAAGTAATCTTTGACATCGTTCTTTTCCTTATATCTCATATCTAATCCTCCAGAGAATGCCTAAGGCATAATCTGCTATATATATATAATCTGATCTCTTTTTACCTCCTTCACCACTACCATCCTGGTTCAAGCTTTCATCACCTCTCACTTAGATTACTCTAAAAGCCTCCTAACAAGAGTCCATGCTCCCAGTCTTACTCCCCTCTTCAGTATCTTCTTGACATGATAGACACTGTGATCCTTTAAAAATGTATGAGAGATAATTTCACTCCTCTGCTGAACACACTCCCACAGCTCTACATTTCATTCAGGGTTAAAACCTAAGTGCTTAAAATACCCTAAGACTCTTCATGACCTACTACTACATTTTTCTCTCTTGCTCATTTTGTTGTTTTTTTTTTAATTATTATACTTTAAGTTCTAGGGTACATGTGCACAACGTGCAGGTTTGTTACATATGTATACATGTGCCATGTTGGTGTGCTGCACCCATTAACTCGTCATTTACATTAGGTATATATCCTAATGCTATCCCTCCCCCCATCCCCACCCCACAACAGGCCCTGGTGTGTGATGTTCCCCTTCCTGTGCCCAGGTATTCTCACTGTTCAATTCCCACCTATCAGTGAGAACATGTGGTGTTTGGTTTTTTGTCCTTGTGGTAGTTTGCTGAGAATGATGGTTTCCAGCTTCATCCATGTCCCTACAAAGGACATGAACTCATCATTTTTTATGGCTGCATAGTATTCCATGGTGTATATGTGCCACATTTTCTTAATCCAGTCTATCATAGATGGACATTTGGGTTGGTTCCAAGTCTTTGCTATTGTGAATAGTGCCGCAATAAACATATGTGTCTTTATAGCAGCATGTTTCATAATCCTTTGGGTATATACCCAGTAATGGGATGGCTGGGTCAAATGGTATTTCTAGTTCTAGATCCTTGAGGAATCGCCATGCTGTCCTCCACAATGGTTGAACTAGTTTACAGTCCCACCAACAGTGTCAAAGTGTTCCTATTTCTCCACATCCTCTCCAGCACCTGTTGTTTCCTGACTTTTTAATGATCGCCATTCTAACTGGCGTGAGATGGTATCTCATTGTGGTTTTCATTTGCATTTCTCTGATGGCCAGTGATGATGAGCATTTTTTCATGTGTCTGTTGGCTGCATAAATGTCTTCTTTTGAGAAGTGTCTGTTCATATCCTTCGCCCACTTTTTGATGGGGTTGTTTTTTTCTTGTAAATTTGTTTGAGTTCTTTGTAGATTCTGGATATTAGCCCTTTGTCAGATGAGTAGATTGCAAAAATTTTCTCCCATTCTGTAGGTTGCCTGTTCACTCTGATGATAGCTTCTTTTGCTGTGCAGAAGCTCTTTCATTTAATTAGATCCCATTTGTCAATTTTGACTTTTGTTGCCATTGCTTTTGGTGTTTTAGTCAGGAAGTCCTTGCCCATGCCTATGTCCTGAATGGTACTACCTAGGTTTTCTTCTAGGGTTTTTATGGTTTTAGGTCTAACATGTAAGTCTTTAATCCATCTTGAATTAATTTTTGTATAAGGTGTAAGGAAGGGATCCAGTTTCAGCTCTCTACATATGGCTAGCCAGTTTTCCCAGCACCATTCATTAAATAGGGAATCCTTTCCTCATTTCTTGTTTTTGTCAGGTTTGTCAAAGATCAGATGGTTGTAGATGTGTGGTATTATTTCTGAGGGATCTGTTCTGTTCCATTGGTCTATATCTCTGTTTTGGTGCCAGTACCATGCTGTTTTGGTTACTGTAGCCTTGTAGTATAGTTTGAAGTTAGGTAGCGTGATGCCTCCAGTTTTATTCTTTTGGCTTAGGATTGTCTTGGCAATGGGGGCTCTCTTTTGGTTCCATATGAACTTTAAAGTTGTTTTTTCCAATTCTGTGAAGGAAGTCATTGGTAGCTTGATGGAGATGGCATTGAATCTATAAATTACCTTGGGCAGTATGGCTATTTTCACGATATTGATTCTTGCTATCCATGAGCATGGAATGTTCTTCCATTTGTTTGTGTCCTCTTTTATTTCATTGAGCAGTGGTTTGTAGTTCTCCCTGAAGAGGTCCTTCACATCCCGTGTAAATTGGATGCCTAGGTATTTTATTCTCTTTGAAGCAATTGTGAATAGGAGTTCACTCATGATTTGGCTCTCTTTTTTGACTGTTATTGGTGTATAAGAATGCTTGTAATTTTTGCACATTGATTTTGTATCCTGAGACTTTGCTGAAGTTGCTTATCAGCTTAAGGAGATTTTGGGCTGAGATGATGGGGTTTTCTAAATACATAATCATGTTGTCTGCAAAGAGAGACAATTTGACTTCCTCTATTACTAATTGAATACCCTTTATTTCTTTCTCCTGCCTGATTGCCCTGGCCAGAACTTCCAATACTATGTTGAATAGGAGTGGTGAGAGAGGGCATCCCTGTCTTGTGCCAGTTTTCAAAGGAAATGCTTCCAGTTTTTGTCCATTCAGTATGATATTGGCTCTGGGTTTGTCACAAATAGCTCTTATTATTTTGAGATACGTCCCATCAATACTTAATTTATTGAGAATTTTTAGCATGAAGGGCTGTTGAATTTTGTCAAAGGCCTTTTCTGCATCTATTGAGATAATCATGTGGCTTTTGTCTTTGGTTCTGTTTACATGCTGGTTTACGTTTACTGATTTGCCTATGTTGAACCAGCCTTGCATCCCAGGGATGAAGCCCACTTGATCATGGTGGATAGGCTTTTTGATGTGCTGCTGGATTTGGTTTACCAGTAGTTTATTGAGGATTTTTGCATCGATGTTCATCAGGGATATTGGTCTAAAATTCTCTTTTTGTTGTGTCTCTGCCAGGCTTTGGTATCAGGATGATGCTGGCCTCATAAAATGAGTTAGGGAGGATTCCCTCTTTTTCTATTGATTGGAATAGTTTCAGAAGGAATGGTACCAGCTCCTCCTTGTACCTCTGGTAGAATCTGGCTGTGAATCCGTCTGGTCCTGGACTTTTTTTGGTTGGTAGGCTATTAATTATTGCTTCAATTTCAGAGCATATTATTGGTCTATGCAGGAATTCAACTTCTTTGTGGTTTAGTCTCGGGAGGGTGTATGTGTCCAGGAATTTGTCCATTTCTTGTAGATTTTGTAGTTTATTTGCGTAGAGGTATTTATAGTATTCTCTGATGGTAGTTTGTATTTCTGTGGGATTGGTGGTGATATCCCATTTTGTTCTTTAAACATTCCAGACTCACTGCTGCTTTAGAGACTGCTCTAACTGTTCCCTCTCTCTGGAAAGCTCTTCCCCTAGATAGCCACTTGGTTATCTCCTCAATACTTTAAGATCAATGAGCCTCTTCCCTGACATCTCTATTTAATACCTCCTACATGCACGTGTGTGTGAACACACATACACACACACTCTCTCTGACTCCCTTAATGACTATATGATTACTCACACACACACACGCATGCACACATTCTGACTTCCTTAACCAGTATATGATTACTTTTTCTTAGTCTCATCAACTCCCTTAAAACTGTAATATTATTTGTTTCCATAGACCTATTCTTCTAACATACTCTATCATTCATCTAGCTTTGTATGTACCTATCTATCAATCATGTTTACTGTTTATTGGCTGTCTCCTCCAGCTAAACTGTAAGCTCTGTAAGGGAAATGGATCATTGTCTGCTTTGTTCACTGGTATGTCTCAAACACCCAGAACAGTGTCTGGAGCTCAGTAAGTATTCAAAAACTGTTTGTTAAGTGAAAGAATACAAGCACTGGTACTATTGCTTCTATCACTTCTACCACCACCATTCATATTAGAAATATACACACAGTAAACAATGACAAGTCTTCGCCAGTTTTCCAAATCACTAAGGATGTCTATAAGACTACTTCTACAATCTCCTTTTGTCACATGAGGTCACAAAATTTCACAAAGCGGAGAGTTGAAAGAGAAAAGAGTAGGTTATCATTACATTCTTTTTAACTTGTACCCACCAAACCCATAATTATTAGCCCATTTCCTCATTAAATATCCTCTAAGGGGTAGTAATCTTTTGAGGGCATCTTAGTCTACTTTGTGTTGCTATGAAGGAATATCTAAGGCTGGGTAATTTATCAAGAAAAGAGGTTTATTTTGCTCATGGTTCTGCAGGTTGTACAAGACGCATGGCGCCAGCATCTGCTTGGCTTCCGGTGAGGGCCTCATGCTGCTTCCATTCATGGTGGAAGGTGAAGGGGAGCCAGCATGTGCAGAGATCACATTGTGAGAGAGGAAGCAAGAGAGTCTGAGGAGAGGTGTCAGCCTGTTTTTAACAAGCAGCTCTAGAAGGAACTATTAGAGCAAGTACTTACTCCCCCTACCCACTTAGGGAGGGCATTAGTCTTATTCATGAGGTATCTGTCCTCATGCCTCAAACAAACACCTCCCATTAGGGACTACCTCCAACACTGGGGATCAAATTTCAACATGAGGTTTGGAGGGGTCAAACATCCAAATCATAGCAGAGGGTTTTTGTCCTTAATTTTTTAAAAAATTATTTATGGGTAAGAGGTATGTGAAAGTTTATAAAATACTGGAAAAGACACTGAATTGAACCTCATTCTAGTTCAGTGGACAAGGCAAATATGAAGAAAAAACTAATTTGGAAGTCTCATAAATACCAATAAATAATGGTATAAGCAAACTAAAAGGAAATCAGAATGGACATCAGGAAACTGATGAAGAAAACAATAATAATAATAGCAATCTGTTGCTTGTCATGTTAGTAATCTTAGCCTTCACTTCTTCTAATTGTTACTCATGTGGTAGTTAAGAGCTCAGGAATTAAATTGCCAACATTTACTACCTGGTTGAACTTGGGCAAGTTATTTAGCTTGCCTCAGTTCCCTCATCTGTTCAATGTAGGATAATAATAGCAACTACTTGCTAGGGCTTCTAAGAAGAATAAATACCTTGTTTATAATAGTGTCTGGCACCTAGTGATGGTCCTGAGGTCATTAATCAGAAGTACCATCATAGTTATAAAATACTAAATAAATTATACAAACAAAAAATAAATGTGTACACATGCATGTGTGCATATGTGAATGAACGGATAGAAATGGTTTCATAATGTGATTAATTAGCCATAAGAACCACTTCCTATCCATGCTAGATAGCAAAATTACATTACCTTTATTAAATTAGGTGTTGAAAGGTCATTAGTTCTATATTACAAATTCTTATTATTAAAAAGTTGCTTTTATAACTATTCCAACAAAGCATACTGTGAGAATAAAATCTGGAGGAGGAAAGAATGAACAGACACATAAGGCTCCCTATGGAATCAGCCCAAACCCAGTAAGTGTTCAAGATTATAGAAACTGAATTTCTGGCTTTACTTCAGCATTATTCTGGGTCCCAAAAATTTGCTTTCTTTTTAAGTATTTTTCAGTATCTCTTTTTTAGTGAATGTAGGATATAACCAACGTTACAAGTAAATTGTAAAAAATGGTTTGCAAGTTTTCATTAAAATCTCATGACTATGCAAATACTCAGAACTTTTGCATAAATAATCACCACGACCCCCAAATGATGTTTTCGAATGAATCATGCAAACCCACAGTTGAGAGATTAAGTATAAAAAAAGACAGATATCCACCTCTGGCACAACTTCAAATGCGTCAATGGAGACAGAAAAATGTCAAACACAAAGATTACATGAAGCACTGCAGCTTCCATGGACAGGGAAGAAACTACCAACACTTTCTGTATGGCAAAATACTTAACACACTTCAGCTTTCATGCATTATAAAGAGGATTGACTTGTAGAAACTCAGGACCAGTGGCTTTATGGATCTGCAACAGGGACCCCTATGCTGTATATGAACCTAGTCAAAGAACTGCACTTCCAAATGCTGACGTACTGCTAAGGAGATTGGGGCTTCTCTCTGGTCCTGTTCCTCTTTTTGACTCTTTGACTCTCTTTGATTCAAAGAGCAACTCAGAGTTTTCAGAATGATATTCTAGTTTGATAGTAGTTGATCTTTTAAATTCTAGATAGTGAAGGGTTCCAGTAGATTCTAGTTAACAGTAATGTGTGAAGTTTAAAATGTATCTGCTGATAGAGAGGAAATTACTCATGGAAGAAATATCTCTGATGCGTAACACACAGTCTGGCTGTACTGAGATAGTTGTTTCAAATGGAAAAGAATGCAGTTGGTAGTGCTTTTAATCAGAACTTTAAGAACCACTGGGTGAAGTTAAAAGATATAATGGTAGAGAAAAACCTCATTTGCAACAACAATGGAAAAAAGAGATAATACTTGGAAATAAACTCCAAATGTTTCAAACCTATAGGAACAACACTTTAATAAAACACTCTGCAAAACACAAATGTAGACTTGAACAAATGGAAAGACATTCCTGGTTCTTGATTAGGATGTTTCAACGTCATCAAAAGATGTTTGTACTCACTAAGTCAATTTATAAATTTTGTGACATCCCAATAAAAAAAAACCAATAAGCTTTTTCTCCCCTGGGAAATAAAGAAATGAACTTTACTACACATGAATTTTCACATGAAACAATAGCCAAACGAGAATATCAAGAAAAACAATGAAAAGAAAGAGTTGTGAGGAGATAACAGCCACATCAGATATTAAAACCTACCACAAAATCTGTATAAGTAAAATGGTGCAGTCCTGGAACATGAATACACATGCAAATCAATGAAGCAGAACAGCAAGTCCAGCAAAAGACCTGACCACAGGTGGAAATTATTCTAGTATATGATACAGGTGCAACTCAAAATGCTGGGGCAGCGAAGAACATTTTAATAAATGCTGTTGGGAAAATTGGAAAGCCATTTCCAAAAGATAAATTTTCATCCATTCCTCATGTCATCCAGTAAGCACAAACTTCAAATAGATCAGATTTTTAATAAGTAAAAGTATACAATTAATTTTTGATGGATAAATTCCTCTATAATTCCTCTATAATCTTAGGGTAGAAAAGGCCTTCTGTGACTAAAAATCCAGATGCAATTTTTAAAAATTGACATATTTGACTAAAAAAAATTGAATGGCAAGAACACCATAAGCAAAATGATAGGACAAATAAATTAGAAGAAAATATTTGCAAATAATATAAAGAACTAATATTCATAATTTATAAAGAACTTTTAAAAGTTGATGAAAGGAGACCAAAAGTACTCTAGAAAATGGGCAAAAGACATGAATAGAAAATACACAAAAAGATATAAAATTACATTAAAATATGAAAATATGTTCAACTTTACATAAAAGGAAAATTCATATTAAAATTATATTGAAAACAATTTCTCATCCATCAGTTTGACAAAAAAACAAAAGCTTGTTGGTGAGGCTGAAGAAAAACAGGCCCATTTTTATACATGATTTTCAGGAAGGCAAAAGGGTGTAACTCTTATGTAGGGGAATTTCACAATGTCTAACAAAAATATAGGAACCAGCTTGCAGGAGTTCTTACTTGACAAATGTAAAACAATAGGGTACCCAAATTCATTCATTACAACTCATTGAATTAAGAATCCATGAGTCTATACTTATAATAAATAAATAAATACATACACAGGCAGACAGCTGGAGAGAAGGAAAGGCTCTTCCTTCTGGTAGAATGTCAACTGATGAGTGCAGGGAGTAATGGAATTGAAAATCACCCTTTACAACCATCACTGTAAGATTGTGGGAAGAATCAATGGGGAAAAGTTTGATGAGGAGCAGGATGTTTGTATGGTCTCAAAGAAAATGACCACACATTGCTTATTTCTTGCAAGGGAGAACATAATAAATATATTATAAGTCAATGTCTTGACTGGGTGATCAAAATTAACATAACTGAAGGGAGATGATTAGCAAAGGGCTCTGGATATAACACCCCAAGAAGGCTACATTACGTAGTATTGTGGGTGAGTAGGGGTTGGGAGTCTGAACTGAATCTAAACAAATAAATGGATGGAGAATTATGGGAGCCAAGTTTTTCACTGTTGGTGTGGAAGTGTGCAGATAAACAAGGACATGAGGCTATAATCCATCTATTCACACAGAATGCTCCACCTGGTAATGGATTACAGCTGAAGATATTAGTATAAACAAATGTTTAGCTTAATCTGGATATAGAATGTTTCATAAAAATATTTATAGATATCTATATTTTCATGGTTTTTATATATATTATATATAAATATATATATAATTTTCTTGCTCTGTCAACTAAGAGGATGTAGAAGAACAATGACATTCCAGTAGCAATGAGCATATCTAGTACCAGATCTTGATTTTCAATATCCTCCAGTGAAAGGAAGCAGGGTTCCCTGAAGAAATAGCTGATTCTAGGACAAAGGCAGGAAATATACAAGATGAGTCTGGGTCTTGTAGTTCCAGAAAGTAAGGAAGTAAAAAAAAAAAAAAAAGGCAGGGGTAGCGGATGGGAGAAAAGAAAAAAAAATGCCATAAGGGTTGACAACACAGATGCCACTGAAAGAGCTCCCAATGGCCAAAGCTGGAACAATATGAGCTAAAAAAAAAAAAAAAAAAAAAGACAATGATGTATTGGATTATAACCCAAAATACAAAATAAATATGTATCAGTCCATACTGATATAAATAAAAAATTGATTAAGTAAATAAAGGGAGAAGAGAAAACTATCCTGTGCAGAAGAATTCCTAATAATTATGCTGAAGTTTTATAGATGTTATGTATGTCTATTGCCTTCAAGGAGGTGGAGCATAACTCCTTATTTATTAAGTGTGGGCTACTTCCTAAAGAGTTGAGTATGAAAGCGGGAGTAGTGGGAGAAGAGTAATTGTACAGTAGAGAAAACTGAAAAATGCTTCTTTAGCCAAGTGATAAAGGTCAACATCATGTCAATGGTATATACTCTTGATACGATGTAATGAAAATGACACTTTACCTCTGCAGTCTTTCTCCCCAAAATTTATATCACCAATCTAATAATGAGAAAAACATCAGACTCATCCCAGCTAAGAGCATACAAAACGCTAAATAGTGTTCCTCAATACTGTCACGGTCACCAAAAATAAAGAAAGTCTAAGAAACTGCCATAGCCAAGAGAAGCCAAAGGTGATGTGATGAGTAAATGTAATATGGCACCCTGGATGGAATCCTAGAACAGAATAAGGATATTAGGTAGAAACTAAGGAAATCTTTAAAAAGTCCACACTTTAGTTAATAATACTGTATTGTTACTTGTAAATGTACCATACTAACGTAAGATGTAAATAATAAAAACTGGATACAGGTTATATGGAAACTCTGTATTAGCTTTGAATTACTCTGTACATCTAAAACCATTCTAAAAAACAAAGTTTATTTAAACTAAAAACAAATCCATGTCAGCTGAACAGCTTGTGCTAATCATTACTGCAGAATATCATCACAAAACACAGATGACCTGACGTTTCCTCACAGTTCAGTTCTCCACAGCTCATGGGATCATACAGCACAGCCTAATTAAGAGATTTGGTAGTAAAAAAAGAATTAGAGAGTGGCTGGCAAGATGGCTGAATAAGAACAGCTCTGGTCTGCAGGTCTCAGTGAGATCAACACAAAAGGAAGGTGATTTCTGCATTTCCAAGTGAGGTACCTGCCTCATGTCATTGGGAGTGGTCAGATAGTGGGTGCAGCTCACAAAGGGCGAGCTGAAGTGGGGTGGGGCATTGCCTCACCCCAGAAGTGCAAGCGGTCGGGGAACTCCCTCCTCTAGCCAAGGAAGCCATGAGGGACTGTGCCATGAGGAATGGTGCACTCCGGCCCAGATACTATGCTTTTCCCAGATTCTTCACAACCTGCAGACCAGGAGATTCACTTCCGTGCCTACACCACCAGTGCCCTGGGTTTCAAGCACAAAACTGGGCAGCCATTTGGGCAGACACCGAGCTAGCTTCAGGAGTTTTTTTTCATACCCCAGTGGCACCTGGAATACCACCGAGACAGAGCCGTTCACTCCCCTGGAAAGGGGGCTGAAGCCAGGGAGCCAAGTGGTCTAGCTCAGCAGATCCCACCCCCATGGAGCCCAGCATGCTAGGATCCACTGGCTTGAAATTCTCACTGACAGCACAGCAGTCTGAAGTCCACCTGGGACCCTCGACCTTGGTCGGGGGAGGGGTGTTCACCATTTCTGACACTTGAAAAGGTGGTTTTCCCCTAGCAGTGTGAACAAAGCCGCCGGGAAGTTCAAACAAGATGGAGCCCACTGCAGCTCCGCAAAGCCGCAGTAGTCAGATTGCCTCTCTAGATTCCTCCTCTTCGGGCAGGGCATGTCTGAAAGTAAGGCAGCAGCCCCAGTCAGGGGCTTATAGATAAAACTCCCATCTCCCTGGGACAGTACACCTGGGGGAAGGAGCGGCTGTGGGCGCAGCTTCAGCAGACTTAAATGTCCCTGCCTGCAGGCTCTGAAGAGAGCAGCAGATGTCCTAACACAGTGCTCGTGCTCTGCTAAGGGACAGACTGCCTCCTCATTTGGGTCCCTGACCCCCCCACCCCCCACCTCCTGACTGGGAGACACTTCCCAGCAGGGGTCGACAGACACCTCACACAGGAGAGCTCTGGCTGGCATCTGGTGGGTGCCCCTCTGGGACGAAGCTTCCAGAGGAAGGAACAGGCAGTAATCTTTGCTGTTCTGCAGGCTCCACTGGTGATACCCAGTCAAACACGGTCTGGAGTGGACCTCTAGCAAACACCAGCAGACCTGCAGCAGAGGGGCCTGACTGTTTAGAAGGAAAACAAACAAACAGCAAGGAATAGCATCAACATCAACAAAAAGGATGTCCACACAAAAACCCGATCTGAAGGTCACCAACATCAAAGACCAAAGGTAGATAAATCCATGAAGATGAGGAAAAACCAGCACAAAAAGGCTGAAAATTCCAAAAACCAGGACACCTCTTCTCCTCCAAAGGGTTGCAACTGCTTGCCAGCAAGGGAACAAAAATGGATGGAGTATGAGTTTGACAAATTGCCAGAAGTAGGCTTCAGAAGGTGGGTAATAAGAAACTCCTCTGAGCTAAAGGAGCATGTTCTAACCCAATGCAAGGAAGCCAAGAACCTTGAAAAAAGGTTAGAGGAATTGATAACTAGAATAACCAGTTTAGAGAAGAACATAAATGATCTGATGGAGCTGAAAAACACAGAGAACTTCGTGAAGCATACACAAGTATCAATAGCCAAATGATCAAGAGGAAGAAAGGATATCAGAGATTGAAGATCAACTTAATGAAATAAACAGTGAAGAAAAGATTAGAGAAAAGAGAATGAAAACAAACAAACAAAGCCTCCAAGGAATACGGGACTATGTGAAAAGACCAAACCTACATTTGATTGTACCTGAAAGTGTACCTGAAAGTGATGGAGAGAATGAAACCAAGTTGGAAAACACTCTTCAGGATATTATCCAGGAGAACTTCCCCAACCTAGCAAGACAGGCCAACATTCAAATTCAGAAAATACTCAGAACACCACAAAGATACCCCTCACGAAGAGCAACCCCAAGACATGTAATCATCAGATTCACCAAAATTGAAACAAAGGAAAAAATGTTATGGGCAGCCAGAGAGAAAGGTCGGGTTACCCACAAAGGGAAGGCCATCAGACTAACAGCAGATATCTCGGCAGACACCCTAAAAGCCAGAAGAGAGTGGGGGCCAATATTCAACATTCTTAAAGAAAAGAATTTTCAACCCAGAATTTCATATTCAGCCAAACTAAGCTTCATAAGCACAGGAGAAATAAAATCCTTTACAAACAAGCAAATGCTGAGAGATTTTGTCACCACGAGGCCTGCCTTACAAGAACTCCTGAAGGAAGCACTAAACATGGAAAGGAAAAACCGGTACTATCCACTGCAAAAACATACCAAATTGTGAACACCATTGACACTATGAAGAAACTGCATCCAGTAATGGGCAAAATAACCAGCTAGCATCATAATGACAGGATTAAATTCACACATAACGATATTAACCTTAAACATAAATGGGCCAAATGCCCCAAATAAAAGACACAGACTGGCAAATTGGATAAAGAGTCAAGACCCATTGGTGTGCTGTATTCAGGAGATCCATCTCATGTGCAAAGACACTCACAGGCTCAAAATAAAGAGATGGAGGGATATTTAACAAACAAATGGAAAGCAAAAAAAAGCAGGGTTTGCAATCCTAGTCCCCGATTAAACAGACTTTAAACCAACAAAGATCGAAAAAGAAAAGAAGGGCATTACATAGTGGTAAAGGGATCAATGCAACAAGAAGAGCTAACTATCCTAAATATATATGCACCCAATACAGAAGCACCCAGATTCATAAAATAAGTTCTTACAGATCTGCAAAGAGACTTAGATGCCCACACAATCATAGTGGAAGACTTTAACACCCCACTGTCAATATTAGACCGATGAATGAGACAGAAAATTAACAAGAATATTCAGGACTTGAACTCAGTTCTGATCAAGTGGACCTAACTGACATCTACAGAATTCTCCACCCCAAATCAACAGAATATACCTTCTTCACAGCACCACATCGCACTTATTCTAAAATTGACCACATAATTGGAAGTAAAATACTCAGCAAACGCAAAAGAACAGAAATCAGAACAACAGTCTTTCAGACCACAGTGCAATCAAACTAGAACTCAGGATTAAGAAACTCACTCAAAACCCCACAACTACATGAAAGCTGAACAACCTGCTCCTGAATGACTACTGGGTAAATAATGAAATTAAGGCAGAAATAAATAAGTTCTTTGAAACCAATGAGAACAAAGACACAATGTACCAGAATCAACGGGACACAACTAAAGCAGTGTTTAGAGTGAAATTTATAGCACTATATGCCCACAGGAGAAAGTAGGAAAGATGTAAAGTTGACATCCTAACATCACCATTAAAAGAACTAGAGAAGCAAGAGCAAACAAATTCAAAAGCTAACAGAAGACAAGAAATAACTACAGCAGAAGTGAAGGAGATATAGAGACACGAAAAACCCTTAAAAAATCAATAAATCCAGGAGGTTTTTTTTTTTAAAAGATTAACAAAATAGATAAGTGGCTAGTCAGACTAATAAAGAAGAAAAGAGAGAAGAATCAAATAGACACAATAAAAATGATAAAGGGAATATCACCACTGATCCCACAGAAATACAAACTACCATCAGAGAATACTATAAACACCTCTACACAAATAAACTACAAAATCTAGAAGAAATGGATAAACTCCTGGACACATACACCCTCCCAAGACTAAACCAGGAATAAGTTTAATTCCTGAATAGACCAATAACAAGTTCTGAAATTGAGGCAGTAATAGCCTACCAACCAAAAAAAGCCCAGGACCAGACAGATTCACAGCTGAATTCTACCAGAGGTACAAAGAGGAGCTGGCACCATTCCATCTGAAACTATTCCAAACAATGGAAAAGAGGGACTCCCCTCTAACTCATTTGATGAGGCCAGCATCATCCTGACACCAAAACCTGGCAGAGACACAACAAAAGAAGAAAATTTCAGGCCAATATCCCTGATGAACATTGATGAGAAAATCCTCAATAAAATACTGGTAAAGCAAATCCAGCAGCACATTGAAAAGCTCATCTACCATGATCAAGTCAGCTTCATACCTGGGATGCAAGACTGGTTCAACATATGCAAATCAATAAATGTAATCCATCACATAAACAGAACCAGTGACAAAAACCACCTGATTATCTCAATAGATACAGAAAAGGCCAAAATTCAACACCCCTTCATGCTAAAAACTCTCCATAAACTAGGTGTTGATAAAAAGTATCTCAAAATAATGAGAGCTATTTATGACAAACCCACAGCCAATATCATACTGAATGGGCAAAAACTGGAAGCATTCCCTTTGAAAACCAGCACAAGACAAGGATGCCTTCTCTCACCACTCCTATTCAACATAGTATTGGAAGTTCTGGCCAGGGCAATCAGGCAAGAGAAATAAATAAAGGGTATTCACATAGGAAGAGAGGAAGTCAAATTGTCTCTGCTTGCAGATGACATGATTGTATATTTAGAAAACCCCATCGTCTCTCAGCCCAAAATCTCCTTAAGCTGATAAGCAAATTCAGCAAAGTCTCAGGATACAAAATCAATGTGCAAAAATCACAAGCATTCCTATACACCAATAATAGAAAAACAGAGAGCCAAATCATGAGTGAACTCCCATTCACAATTGCTACAAAGAGTATAAAATACCTAGGAATACAACTCACAACGAATGTGAAGGACGTCTTCAAGGAGAACTACAAACCACTGCTCAAGGAAATAAGAGAGGACACAAACAAATGGAAAAACATTCCATGCTTATTAATAGGAAGAATCAATATCATGAAAACGGCCATATTGTCCAAAGTAAGTTATAGCTTCAATGCTATAAATCAAGCTATCACTGACTTCCTTCACAGAATTAGAAAAAATTACTTTAAATTTCACATGGAACTAAAAAAGAGCCTGTATAGCCAAGACAATCCTAAGCCAAAAAAAAAAAAAACAAATCTGGAGGTATCACACTACCTGACTTCAAACTATACTACAAGGCTACAGTAACCAAAACAGCATGGTACTGGTACCAAAACAGATATACAGACCAATGGAACAGAACAGAACAGAGGCCTCAGAAATAATGCCACACACCTACAACCATCTGATCTTTAACAAATCTGACAAAAACATGCAATGGGGAAAGAATTCCCTATTTAATAAACAGTGTTGGGAAAACTGGCTAGCTATATGCAGAAAACTGAAACTGGATCCCTTCCTTACACCTTACACAAAAATTAACTCAAGATGGATTAAAATATTAAATGTAAGACCTAACACCATAAAAACCCTAAAGGAAAACCTAGGCAATAGCATTCAGGAGATAGGCATGGGCAAAGACTTCATGACCAAAACACCAAAAGCTATGGCAACAAAAGCCAAAATTGACAAATGGGATCTAATTAAACTAAACAGCACAGCACAGCAAAAGAAATTATCATCAGAGTGAATGGGCAACTTACACAATGGGAGAGAATTTTTGCAATCTGTCCATCTGACAAAGGGCTAATATCCAGAATCTACAAGGAACTTACACAAATTTACAAGGAAAAAAAAAACAACCCCATCAAAAAGTGGGTTCATCTCAAGCTCATCATCACTGGTCCTTAGAGAAATGCAAATCAAAACCACAATGAGATACCACATCATGCCAGTTAGAATGGCAATCATTAAAAAGTCAGGAAACAACAGATGCTGGAGAGGATGTGGAGAAATAGGAACACTTTTACACTGTTTGTGGGAGTGTAAATTAGTTGATCCATTGTGGAAGACAGTGTGTCAATTCCTCATGGATCCAGAACCAGAAATACCATTTGGCCTAGCAATCTCATTACTGGGTATATACCCAAAGGATGATAAATCATTCTATGATAAAGACACATGCACCCGTATGTTTACTGCAGCACTATTCACAATAGCAAAGACTTGGAACCAGCCCAAATGCTCATCAATGATAGACTGGATAAAGAAAATGTGGCACATATACACCATGGAATACTATGCAGCCATAAAAAGGATGAGTTCATGTCCTTTGCAGGGTCAAGGATGAAGCTGGAAACCATCATTCTCAGAAAACTAACACAGGAACAGAAAAACAAACACCGCATGTTCTCAGTCATAAGTGGGAGTTGAACAATGAGAACACATGGACACAGGGAGGGGAACATCATACACCGGGGCCTACTGGTGGGTGGGGGACTAGGGGAGGGATTGCGATAGAAGAAATACATAAGGTAGGTGACGGGTTGATGGGTCCAGCAACCCATCATGGCACTTGTATACCTATGTAACAAACCTACATGTTCTGCACATGTATCCCAGAACTTAAAGTATAATCATAAAAAAAGGATTAGAGTGAAATGCTAGTAATAAGACATACTGTTACAGAACTTTCTGGTACATATAATTTCACTCATTTCAATGTCATAACTTTGTTTTGAATTATTTTGTGTTATATTTATCTTCAAGTCGGTCATCTTTCAAGCAAAATGTTGTGAAGCTTTGGTAAAAATTAGAACAAACCATAGCCTAAATATTACTTGATTAGGAAAGCTATTCTGGATCACACATTCCTGGAAACAAAGTCTCTGGACGTATAATTGAGGACTGAAAGGGTAATTAATTGTGTAAGCTGAATTTTTGCATTTCTTCTTCCCAAAGCCCACAGCAACATTGCTAATTTTACCATTTAACATTTTTCATATTTGAATATATAGTTTCTGACTGTATTATCTGAAAATTTTATTACTAACTATATTTCAAGAGCACTTGTGACTTATAGCTTATGCTGAAATATCAATGCTATACAAAGATTAAGATAAAACATCATTCATTCTTCTATTATTGAGTGTATTAGGGAGTAACTGCATGCTTGGCACCATGATAAATAAGTGCATTTGGAAACAGTGAAAGAAGTATGAAGAATGAGTTCTTCATTCTCAAGGAGGACTATAAAGAGGAGCAGGAATTAGTCAAAGATAAATGTGCTTAAGACAACAACAACAACAAATGAAGATCATTTAGGAATGATAGACAAACAGTGACAAGTTTCACTGACCTGTGGATACAGAGCTAGGCCGGGAATTTTTATGTCAATAGATGGAATGGAAGAGAGTTTTACAGAAGGACTTTGTAGTCCACATATTGAATCATTCTGCTACATTGCTTGAAATAAATGTCACTCAAATGAAGCTTGACCAAATGAATGCCTGAAGGAAAACGAAGGGAAAAGAGAATGAAAGGTGCAGTTTTTTGAGGAAGGAATCAGGATAAACTGAGGCACCTTAACTAAATCTAAACATCTTATATTACAAAAGACTCTAGCCTTAATGCATAAATTAATTTAAATGAAAACATTTACATACAATTTTGAACTTTTGACTTTAACACCTCATCAATATAAACTCAACTGGGATTTACTGTATAGCTGGTATGGCTCTACGGTGAGCAGAGAACAGTAAGTCATGACATCTGCCATCAAAGGGTCTATCTGCCAGATGCATTTGCACCAAGTAGAAGCCCTAAAAATTTGCATCCTTTCTCCATTACAGGACATAAAATAATGCTTCTCAAAACATTTGAGTGAAGTAGTGTGACATGGTCGTTAAGAGCACAGGTTTTAGAACCAGGCTCAGGTTTGAATCACTGGTTTGCCACTCAGTAGCTGAGCTCTATTATTTCTCCAAGCCCTAATTTCCTCACTGAGAAAATGGGGATAATAATAACAGATTCCTCAAGGGATCTTGGAGGATTACCCATCAATCTTGAAACCCTGTTTCTTCAATCTACCCACTTCTCTCAACTGTTGATGCCTAGATCAAGCCTCCATCTTCTCCAGCCTACATTAGGACAATGGCTTCCTCATTGGCTTTTCCTTACGCATTCCCCACCCCTATTCCCACCATCATCTATTCTCCACACTAGCCATAGGATCCAGATAAAATATAAATATTATCATGATTCCCTCTTAAGGTCTCTTACTGGCTTCTCATTGCTCTTAGGATGAATACTAAATCCTTAAATTGGCATACAAGGCCTTGAGTTACTCTGTTTACTCTACCACGTTAGTCACATTTTGTGCTTCCATCTACTCCCCAACCCAATCCCTTTGCCTTTTGCTTCAGAATTCAACTCAAACATTGCCTCCTAAGGAACCCTTTCCTGACTTCAAGACCAGACTGGCAGATCTTAGTGCCACTCCTCAAATATTTCTGGTTTTCTTCTTTCAGACACGGTAGGACTGCACTTTTCCTAGCCCCTGTAAGTTAGGAGGGACCATAACCCTTACTTTAGCCAATGAAATATGAGCAGAAGCTACTGTGTTACTTCTTTTCCTGTCCTGAAAATGGCCATGTGCTTGTTAGTGGCGGCTCTGTTTGCCTGTGTCCTGGAGTAAGGGGGACAAAAATACTGATGGAGAACAGAACTCTCAGCCTACTTCTCACAGACATGTAGCATAAGCAAGAAATAAGTTTTCATTGTTTTAAGCCACTGAAATGTCAAGGCTGTTATTTCAAAATAATCTGTCTTATCCTGACTGGTAGACTAATTTAGAAACCCCACTAGAATGTTCTCCTAACAGTCTCCTCTATGACAGTTTTCACAACTGCAATCACATAGGTATATGTGAGTCATTTGTTTCATGACCTCCTCCTACTAGAATGTAGCCTCCACCAGGGCAGGTTTGTCTTGTTCACTTCTGGAACCTTAGCACCCAGCACAGTACCTGACATAATTCTCAGTAAAAATTGGACAAATGAACACATTTATTATTGGATAATGTGTATAAAGTGGCTGGAATAAAACAAAGATATAGAAAGTGGTCAATAACAATGAGGCATTATTTCTTCTCACTATTGCGAGAAGGCATTATTTCTTCTCACTGTTGTAAGAAATTATTTCTTCTCACTGTTGTGAGAAGGCATTATTTCTTCTCACTGTTTTAGTATAATTATTACATAATCATAGTTAATTAAAGGCAGCTTAGTGTAATGGTTAGGAGCCAGACTCTGAAACCAGATTCCCTGAGGATTTGAATCCTGGCTCCACCACTTACTAGCTGTGTGACCTTGGTCAAATTACTTAAACTTTCATTCCTTTAATTTCTTCATTTGTAAAGTATGGGACAATAATTGTACATATCTCATGGGACTGTCATGAGGATTAAATGAGTTAACTTGCACCTAAAACTATGGTTGGCACATACTAAGGACTATGTTAGATTTTGTTAAATACACACAAATATGCACACATACCACACATAGTATTAACATAAAAGGGGCTTTAGCAGCTTCTGTTGAACTATATATCTCCAAAACAGATGCACATGGAGGTTCCTGTTAAGTTGAAGTTACCATACTCCATCTTTTCGACCCCACTGAATCCAAGTAGAAAACCTGGGCAGAGCACATGACCCCAGAATGCAAAAAACCATACTTTGAAGTCTCAGTAAACTGGTGGTGAGTATATCATTCTTCTTGTTTTCCTCCCAGCCTGTACTCAATCCAGCCCAAAAGCCAGAAATTTGATTTGAATAATTGTGGATTTCTCATCAGAACCTCTTGGAGTCCAGAAGGAAGTAGAACATTTTTTAAAGGCTGAAAGAAAAATACATTCAATGAAAACATTTTTCAGAATTGAAGGTGATGTAGCTATTTTCAGTTGAAAGAAAATTAAGAGAATTGCTACAGGAAGTTCTTCAGATTGAAGGAAAATCATATCAGAAGGAAAAGTGGAACATCAGAAATAAAGGAAGAAAAACAGAAATAGTTTTGAAAATTGAAATTGAAAATGATCACATTATCTAATGGAGTTTTTAATGTATATAAATGTAGTATATGAGAGAACTACAATATAAAGAGATTTAGAGATATATGAGTAATGTTTCCATGTTCCACTTGAAGTAGTAAAATATTGATTGTAAATAGACCATGTTAAGTATGTGTATTCTAATCCCTAGAGCAACCTCTAACAACACTATACAAACAGAAATAGGCAAACACGATGTTTTTAAAATGGAGTATTAAAAAAATGTTTAAATAACCCCAAAGAACACAGGAAAGGGAAAACAGAAGAATGAAAATTAGAAGGAATAATCAGAAAACAAATTATAAAATGGTAGACCTAAATCCAAACATTTCAATAGTTACAATAAATGTAAGTGGTCTACACACACAAAAGACAGAGATTATAGACTGAATTTTTTAAAATGAAAGCAAGTCATATACATAGACAAATCGGAGCACAAGAAGGAGAAAACAGTACAGTTAGGAGATTTAGAAACACTAATTCAAGAAAAAACTGAAAGAACATGATAAGATTAACCCAAAGAAGAAAAGACTGGGTCAGGGTATCTTTAAATTTTTAAAAATATACAGTGAGAACCTGTTCTTTACTTAGTGCCAGGTCCATCCTAGAAGCTTCCACACACATGGAAGTGGTACAAAATTTGCTTTCATCTTGAGTCCTAAAAGGCAGAATTAATGAATGTCAGTGAGAGGTAGACAGATCAATTGCTGTAAGAATACAAAGACAGAGAGGGCACACCTGTCATCTCATTGGAGGTATCTTCCCTAAAGCTGAATAAAAGCTGAAATTTGGGTGATACTGTGGAAGAAACTTGAGAAAAGGAAAGGTAGTTACATTTGTATTTTAATCTTTTACTTTTATTACTGACAAGTGGATATGGGCTGACATGGTATTTCTACTTTAGGCTTCAAATTTATAATTTTTTCCTGACATATCTATTTATAGTATGGCAATAAAGAAGACCATAAAACTCTCTTCAATAGATTTAGAAAGACGCTGACCTTCTAAAAGGTCTAACAATGCGATGCCTGCTCCAGAATAAAAATAAAATGCTGCAGAAATTTTTCCTTTCTTATCGTATAGAAGACCTATGCTGTTTTAATTTGCCTAGCACTCATCCTCCATTTTTCTGATATCACTATTTCTTTTGGGTACCTACATCTGTTTTACTCTGCCCATGAGCATTGGATGGGCTGACTTCCCCTCTGACTCAAGGATAAAGATGTGACCTTGACCTGGACAATCAGAACACAGGATTCGTTCAGAAATTGGGAACATCACTAATCATAGCTATTCAGAGTTAATACTAGGACACTTTTTTGAGCAACCAGAATAGAAATTCCTTTTGTTTTCATTTGTATATTAACATGGAGGATGTATGTTAGTCAGGATAGAAAGGATTATGTTATAATAAAATGTTAAAACCTCAGTCAGTTAGTAAAACAAAAATTCTCTCTCACATTAAATGTCCATAGTGACAAGCAGGGAAGCTCTGCTCGTTGGTATCACTCATGCATCTAAGCTGATGAAGGCCCACCCCATCTTGATACATGCTTCAGTGTTTGCCATGGTAGGAAGAGGGGGACATAATAAATAATGTACTGGCTGTTAAAAGCTTTCTGCCCAGAAGTGCCACATGCCTCTTATGTCCACACTTTATTGGTAAAAGTAAATCACATTGCCAAACCTAACTTCAGGGGACAGAGAAGCAGAATCCTACCCAAAAGGAAGAAAGCTGGAAATATTTGGTGAACAGCTAACAATTACATAAGACATAACAGGATATACTACACAGAAGAGCACTTGCAGAGGTAAAGAAAGATGGAGTCCTGATAACACTGTTCCAGCTTCTGAATCCAATTATACCTGAAGCTGGATGGCCTTGGATAGTTGGGTTTTGTGAACCAATAAATATGATTAATTCAGTTGGATTTTCTTTCATATCTGACAATGAAAAGAACCCTGAGTCACATACTTCTCAACAAATAACAGAGCTAGCACAGTAATTTGGGGTTTTGAGGGAGATGGTAGAAGGCAGATGGATGTTAACATATCCTTTGGATGCCAAGAGGTCTTAAAGCAACCACAGAGCCTCTAAGTACCATTACCTTGTCACAGATATCCTGGAATTCCATATGCAATGAAAGTTGAAGAAGCTGATGAACAAAGAAAACCAAAGATGCAAGATTTCTAACTAGACCTAGACAAAACTTCTGCATCTTATCTAACAGATCCTGAGAAATAGACTCAGAAGAGGAGTGTTTCTCATTTTCTACAGGGGGAGAGTAGCACTCTGTGTACTGGAACTGAAACCATGGAAACTTGAGGGAATTCCAGACCACGCTGACTCCTATCAAGCTGCTGTGCCCCACCACAGGAGAGCTGAACACAGGAGTAGCACAAGAGGGGCCACATTTTAACCTACCACTTCCTGTGATCTGTCTTACCTGGCCCAGAGCAGCTTGGACTAAGACAATTTTCACCCTTGCAAGACTTAGCCAAGAATATCTATTAGATAGAGAAGAGGTGCATTCTTGTTCCCATATACAGCAGCTTGGGGTTGGCAAACCTGGGCTCAAATCCTAACTCTGCTACCTCTCTACTGAGTGTTCTTGAGAAAGTTTCTTAACCTCTGAGCCTTAGGTTCCTTATCTGTACAGGTGATCAACACTATCTACCTCAAAGGTAAGAGGTGATTTAAAAAAACAAAAAACACATACAGTGTTCCATACAAAGCCAAGCACCTAATATGTCTTCCTCTCGCCACCTCCTTCCCATCCCATCACCCACTGTCTTTCTTCTTTATCTGGAGGTGTAGAAGGGAAGGCTGCTGGTTTGTGGGCAGACCAGGAGTTTTGTGCACACTAGAGAAGGAACTCATCATGCTGTAAAGTACAGTAAAGTTCAAGAGCAAGTCCCAACCTTGGTTTATATTTTGGAAAAACCTTCTTTTAAACATGTCTTGATATACCAAAACACCACATGCAATTTTATATAAATAGAGTCACAGCAAAGGGCTTCTTTAAAAAGCAAGAAAACAGTAATCAGCTAGATTCATTTTTCCATCCAATCAGATGGATTGGGATTGTTAACAAATAAAACATAAAGACAAGGGGGTCTTTTCATGGAAAAATCTTATTTTTTTAAAGAAAATTTCCAGAAATAGCACTGGACTTCCATTTCAGTTAAGCTGCACTCAATTCACCCAAAACAACCCCACATTGATTGAGCATCAGTACTGTATGCCAGGTACTATGCAATGTGAGATGGACACAAACACGAGTAAGAAGTAATGTTGCCATTAAACCACAGGCTCTTTGAGGGCAGGGGATTTTTTCTTATTTGCCATTGTTTTCCCAGAACTCATTCCTGCCTGGCACATAGTAGGTGCTCAGTAAATAAGGGACAACTGATGAAATGACCAGCTCAAGCAGTTCATGGTCTCCTGGTAGTTAAAATTAAGTGACATAAGTCATATTGGTGACTGCATTTCTCCATCTTTGAGTAGTTATTGATTAAATAAAGAGGTTGTGGTGGTCAATAAAATTTGAAATGAGATTCAATCACAAAGAGAGATAAATCAAATATTTGTATCAGAAAAAAAGTATTTTGAAAATCCTTTGAAAACATGACATCTCATAATTGCAATAAGTAGAATTTTCTTCCAGGTTCAGTTTACAGCAAGGTACAATAACAGTAAAGCAGTAATAAAGGTAACATATTAGTGGCTGAGTGCTTACTAAGGGTGGGCTGAGCAGTGATCCCACCCACCACCTAGAGGGCGGGACACAAATGACTTCTGATTTACAAAGGACAAAACTGAGAAGTAAGAACTTGCCAAGGTCACAGGCATAATTAGCAGGGATACATTCGATTCTGACTCTAGAAGACTTCCCTCCCTGCTTCTGCCTTTTAACTGCCACACTATATCTATTCCCTCTTATAATCTACAAGGCATCTACTTAAAAAAAAAATAAAATAAAAGGCTTTTGTTTCAGTGGTATCCATATCACATGGGGGAACAAAAGCCACTTTGGGAAACAACTCTGATAGAATTCACTGTTACTTGGTAGAGACTTGAAATGCATTTTTAAGTAACTGGAAAGAAGAGGCCCAACATAAACATTTGTAATCTTGCTACTAAAATCAAGTTTCTGTCTGGGCACGGTGGCTCATGCCTGTAATCCCAGCACTTTGGGAAGCCGAGGTGGGTAAATCACTTCAAGTCAGGAGTTCGAGACCAGCCCGGCCAACATAGTGAAACCCTGTCTCTACTAAAAATACAAAAATTAGCTAGGCATGATGGTGCATGCCTGTAATCCCAGCTACTCAGGAGGCTGAGGCAGGAGAATCACTTGAACCCGGGAGGCAGAGGTTGCAGTGAGCGGAGATTGCACCATTGCACTCCAGCTTGGGCAACAGAGCAAGACTCCATCTCAAAAAAAAAAAAAAAAAAAAATCCAGGTGTGGTGGTGGGTGCCTATGGTCCCAGCTACTCGGGAGGCTGAGGCACAAGAATCGTTTGAACCCAGGAGGCAGTGGCTGCAGTGAGCTGAGATTGCACCACTGCACTCCAGCCTGGGCGACAGAACGAGACTGTTTCAAAAAATAAATAAATAAAAATAAAATAAAGTTTCTGCCCAAAGTAAGTAAGGGAGTGGGTCAGAGGAAGAGATGGTAATAAAGCCAGCTTAAAACTCCTGTGGTTTGATGGTTAAGAAAAAAATAAAGTCTCCATAAGGTTAGCATATACTGTTAGCCCTGTGAGGACTGCCAGTGTTTGGTATAGGCATGTGTTACCCCTGAAGTATGTTTTCATTTCAGAACTTTCCAAACCCCTGAAGAGTGCTGTAATCCCCTGTAGAAAACAGATAAATTGAGGTATTCCAACAACACAGATGAAACCCAGAACCCTGGGGCCAATCAGCAGTGACATCACACCACATTCCAATGCTGGCCTCTCACTACAAGGAGCTCACACAGAAACCAGAGCTTTGTTTTCCTTCAGTAATCAGGGGTGAGAGAGTGTTGGATTTTTATAGAAAAGTAATTACTGCAGGAAGATAATTACCTTCCCTCAAACAGGCCTCCTCTGCCTGTCATAACCAGGAAAGCAAGGGGCCCCTTCTATGCATACCTGAAGGGTTCTTGTTTCACCAAATCCAACTCAATCATACACTAATGGGTGAAAACGTATCCAATATTTTTACAGTCTAGTGACAAAAGGGCTGTGCAATTCTCAAAGTAATAAATGCATTTGATGAAAACTATACCTTAAATATACACAGTTTTATTTGTCAATTATACTTCAATAAAGCTGGGGGAAAAGAGACAAAAAACTAAATTAAAAAAAGTTCTTAGTGGCACATTTTTATAATTTAAGACAGATATCACTTCTGCTATCATTACTACCACCAGAGTGGCAGCTGTCATTTACTGGAGGTTATGTTTAAGGCGTTGTTCTAACTATGCTATGATCTTACTACTGGGATACTCATTTTGCAGATGAGAAAATTAAGGCACAGCAATGAGATATAACTTGCTCAGGGCCACATGATGAACAAATAGTAGAACAAAGATTCAAACCCTGTCAATCTGTGAAGCCCTAGTCCTGAATCACTGTGATAGAAGCATTAATAACTTGTATTTTTCCTTGTAGGACAGGACCTAAATGTTATTAACAGTATAAGCATTCATGGTTAACACCAAATGTCTCTGGGGCACAAAGACACAGAGGTCCCTGTTTCACAGCCCACACTGGGAGAAATAGACAGTATCAGGTTAGAGAGACTGTCAGGCGTCACACCCAACTGAACCCAAGAGGACATTTTGCTTGGATGAGAAAAATAAAATTTATTGAAATTTTATAAGGTCACCAAAGTTTAATGTCCCCCAGAAGGGTGTTGGTATAACGTGGCCAAGGTATCCCATCACAAAATAAAAATAAAATCCTGTATTTTATGGAAATGAAAAAAAATTGCTAGCTGTCATCCAAACTCTTTGTGTACTTAAAGAGTGTCATTAATATTCCCAAACTGCCCTGTAAGGTCTCTTCTTCCAGCCAAACAAATGACCCTGAGTCCCCACACACTCAAGAGTTCTATTCGTAGATTCACTCAATAGACGCTTGCCAAGCGGCTACTACGTGCCATATCCGGTACTTGATACATTTCTGGGCCTCTAAGGACATTTATAACTGTGTGGATCTTGAGTTCCTGTTTACAAAAAATTGACACAATGATAAGTGAACTATTTCCAATTTGATCAGAACTGTCGCTCATTATAATCTTTCATTCCACCAACAAGGTGGTGGAGGGAAAACGACAGTGAAGGGAAAGCAGAGGCCATAAACTCCACTGCACCTAAGGGCCCACACGTAATACAGAATGAAAGGGATTGATTCTGGGGTGGGCTGGGAGCACAGGCCCCTTCTAAGGGGCAACCATGATTCAACTCCAACCAATTCCTACCATTCCTTGCATTTTTCAAAAAGAAACACACAAACAAAATCCAGCTATTCATGTGAAGTCTCTATTGTTCAAGTTTGGGCTCCAAACGAAAGTTATCACAAACACTGAGTAGGCCAAACAAAACAGGGCTCCAGAACAGCTAGGGCTTGCTGGTTATGGGTCTGCCATCCAGTTTCTTTTCTGAGGCGTAGAAGGATAGAGGCTTATTGAATTGGGAACATGCCGTTATGGACAGTTCTTTCAGGTCCCTTCCACGTCCACAAAAGAAGTAACTTTGTGAATCACTGGCAGAGCAGACTGAATGCGGTGCTTACATAACAGACCTGGTCGCAATCAGAATAGTGTCCTGCAAAGGCAAGGCACAGACAGAAGCGGCAATCCATGTGATCTTGACTCCCTTTGTGGAAGAAAGTGGGATTCCAGGCAGCCCTGCCTGCATATTGTTTCATATTACATAAACATAACTAATTGGTTATGACTGGTACAATGATTATAGCTGCATTACCCGTGTGATTTTTTTAAAGCAGACATTAATCAAGAATGCTAATATAAGCAGCTACCAAGGTCACTCTTTTTTTCTTGTTTTTTTTTTCCCCCAAAGTGAGTTCTTGCTTTTAATTTCAGCTGCCATCATCACATCACATTATCCATTTGAACCCAATTCTGACCTGATGGAATCACCTAAGGAATAAACTTCCCAAGACTCACTCACTTTGATGCCAAGCAAAAAACATTCTGAACCCTAGTCTGGGCGGCGCGGTGGCTCATGCCTGTAATCCCAGCACTTCGGGAGGCTGAGGCAGGTGGATCACCTGAGGTCAGCAGTTTGAGACCAGCCTGGCCAACAAGGAGAAACCCCATCTCCACTAAAAATACAAAAGTTAGCTGGGCATGGTGGTGGGCACATATAATCCCAGTTACTCAGGAGGCTGAGAAAGGAGAATTGCTTGAACTCAGGAGGCGAAGGTTGCAGTGAGCTGAGATCGTGCCACTGCACTTCAGCCTGGGTGACAGAGCGAGACTCTGTCTAAAAAAAAAAAAATCCTGAACTCTGACCTCTGAACCCTGACATGCTGACAAGCCCCAGCTCACTCACCATGAAAGGGAAGGAAGAGCCTCAGCATAAACCCTGTCCTGCCAAGAACTACAGCCACTAAATGGCATAGCTGTGTCACAATAAACAAAGAGAAATAAGCAGAATAAATAGGTGGGGAGGGAATGTCGGAGCCTCTCCATCCAGAATTAGTAGGCAATACACGCAGACATAAAGAACTCGGACTTTGACTCCAGATGGGCCTACATTTGAATTGTAATTTTTTCACCTAATAGTTTTGTGATGTCACATAAGTCAGTTCACCTCTCTAAGCCCAGTCTTCCTCGTTTGTAAGCTGGGTAGTAACACCTACTTCACAGGATTGCTATGAGGTATAATGAGGGAAAGTACACAAGGCATTTTATAGGCACTCAGTAAATGGCAGCTGTACTTATTCTAAATGTTTTCATGTTTAATATTATTATGGTAAACTTATTTTTATTTTTCATGTTTTTTATTTTTAATTTTATATTATTTTATATTTTTAACAAAATAAACTTATGGCTTATTCATACAAAAAAATTAGGGCTTATTTCTGAACTGTGAGATTATTTGGAATATACATACAATTCCTGTCCAATACTCCCTTACTGCTCCTATTAAATGGCTATTGAAGGACTACTTTGCTGACCCACTCTCTCCAGACAAAATTTTCATTACAGATTCACATTTTCAATGAAGAATAGAATGCTGGATATTTACAGTTTTCATTTTCATTTCTTCTATTGCAAGGTATGTTTCTGTCCCCCCATTTCCACCCTATCCTAGCCTGATAGCTAGACACGAATTATTTTCTGCAGAAACAGAAAGCAAGATTTGCAAACACTTGAACATTAAGTTTAAACAACATTAGTCTAAGCAAACGGCAAAAAGATTCGGCTGTGTACATATAGAGCTTTCTCACTCCCAGGCAAGGTTTTTAAATGTTTCCGGTTTGGCTAAGGAAATGGGAAGAGAGAGGGAATGCATGAATAGGTGACTGTGAGACCATGGAAATCCACAGTGGGGACTGTCCAGCGCCAGAGACAGCTGAGGGAGCAGCCAAACCAGTGCCCTAAGGGTTACCTTGCTGCTAACATGAGATGGGGGTGGTGGGGGGGCACTGACAAACATCGCTAGCAAGTTGCCAGTTGTGTGCCTATAAGAGGTGATGCTCGTTGATGCCCAAAATGCTACTAAAACCCAAAACCTCAACTGATCCCCTCCAAGAACACAACTCTCACCCCATTCATTGACCTAGGACCTTAATTGCTCCAGAAGAAAGGGCAAGGTCCTGGGTAGCTCAAGTGAGATGATGTCTCAAAGGAAAGCCATTCCTCATGCTTGATCAGGGGAGCTCCAGACAGAACACACTGCTCCAGTTCCACACAGATCTTCAGACAGGCCTCCTCAGCTTTCTGATTCAGTAGGTCTAGGGTAGGACCTGTAAGCTGTATTTTTAACAACCATCTCAGGGGATTCTGGCTTGCAGAACGGTGCTTGGAAACCACTCCATCTAGAGGAGAATTAAAATGGATTTTCATAGGTACCTCCGTGGTAACAACAGTCCCATACCGGGAAGCAAGAGTCCAAAGGCTTTGTGTACTCTAGTGATGAGTCTATAGAAATAGAATATTTGGGGGGCAGGGCTTTGTCCTATTAGAGGGTCCAATATATTGCTTTCCTGCTTTAGACTATGAGACCAGTGAGCTAGGACATCCCACAGGGTGGTTTGGTGCTATATCTGGTCATTTTTGGTGTAAAATAAATATTAATTCCTATCAGTGTTGTTTGGCATGCTAGGAACACAGGACGAAGTATTTGACAAACAGACACCAAATCTTCCTCTTATATAGGCAAATTAATAGTGTCTGATAACCAAACTTCACATGGTTGGGCCAGAGAAAGCTGAGGGTCAAACTATAAAATTTTCTTCTGAGAAAAGAAGCATAAGAAAGTAAGTTCATCTTAACTATGCATAGGTTAAGTGTCCTTCTCTTGTGAAGTTATTATTAAAGAAAATCAGTTCCAAATATGTAGGTGTGAAAGAAAAATAGGAGACTCAATTCTAGATGAACAAAGTGGTTTGGGGGAAGAATAACTAGACTCACTGTCAAGAAGATGATATATTATTATGACATTTGGCTTATCAAGATTAGAGAAGAAAGTCCATGATAGTGTAAGCAAAGTTTTATAAAGAAAGAAGATTTTTCTAGAAAATATTGGTCATTATCAAATACTTCCCTCATTAGCTAACATCCTAGAACCAGGTCTAGACCCCAAAGGATCAGCTATAAATCTAGCCTCCATTGAGTTTAAACCAAATCAGAAGAGAAAAGTGAAGAGCATCATAAAAATGTCAAAACTCTTTGTTCATTCCTTCATTCAGCACCACCATTTTCAGATGGGAGCTAGAAATGCAAAGGTGGAAAACACAGTCACTGCTCTCAAGAAACTTAATTAATAGAAGAGAGAACTAACAACAATAATAAATATATTCTGCAATCCCATGAGATAGGTACTATTATATCCCCATTTTAGACATGGAGTAACGGAGGTAAAGAGAGATTAAGTGATTTGCCCAAGATCACCCAGGGAGAAGGAACACATGTGGATAAATTTCAACCCTGTGTGGCAATACAAATATAAGTCCCTAGGATCCTCACAAATCAATACTGAGGCACAGGGGTCATTTTGAGCTAGGATGATTAGGGAAGGAATAAGAAAGGCAGTGACATATGAGTTCCATCTTAAAGAATGAGTGGGAGTTTTATAGATAAGAATGGGGAACAGGGAATGTATTTTAGGCATAGGAAATGGTATTAAAATATAGTACAGTTGGGGAAAATAACTTATGATAGAGATGGTCTAAAATTATTTAAATCCTGAGGAGAGAATACAGAAGGGATCTTCTTCTTCCAGCATATTATAACACGTCAGATGAGATCATTTTGATTATAATATTATAAGAGTAACATTTTATTTATCTTGATCTAAAGCCTTTTTCATTCTTATTCTCTTTTACTAGCATTTTGAAATTTTCCCGTTTACCACAGTCAACAAAAATTTATCAGATATTCTCCTGTATGTAGGAAAAAAAGCAGCAAGTGCTCAGACAAGCCAGTCAGCTTCCTGCTGTTGAGTAGCTAACCTCAGAAGATGGGACACACGCTCATGTTTCTGTCAATGGGCACACATGCCTGATGGCAGGGCCCAGGTTATATATACGCAGGGAAACAGATACCTGGGGCTAGGAGCAAACACACTCCTGCCACTTCATATTAAACATTATATATTCTTAGTTTCTCCGTTATGATGAAAGACTACCCAATAGGATGCTGTAACTTAGAACTGCCAATTTCATGTCTGACTGGCAGGGTTTAGGGCCTGATCACTAAAGGGAGGGGGCAGATATGGGGTAAATAGAAGTTGTTTTAGAAAATGTTTCAGGAGTGATGGTTCCATCCAGGTCAGGAAGAGTATGGGATAGCATCCAGAAAGGACTACAGAAGCTGGCTGAGGACAGATTTGTCAAGGAACATTTGCAAAGAGGCTGCAGCTGGATACTACCAACAGGCACTTCTCCCATGAAGGACAAAGGGAAGCGGACCATGCTGAGGGAGTTCAAGGGAAAACCAGAGAGTTGAAGCTGAGCTAAAACTAATATGAAGCTTCGCTAAAACTAAGGGATATCTGTGGCATTAATGAGAGACACTTTCCCCTTAAAAGTAAGCTCCATGGCAACACACACCTTGCCTACTCTACTATTGACCTTTTGCCAGTACCACCTTAGATGCACAGTTGTTCTTCCATAATAATCGGTTGAAAGGAGAGGAGAGAAAGAAGATGAAAGAACAGACACTTTTGCCACTTTAAAATGGCAGATTGTGTTAAGTTACATCACATTGTTTTTTGTTTGTTTTGAGACATAGTCTTGCTCTGTCACCCAGGCTGGAAGTGCAGTGGCGTGATCTCGGCTCACTGCAAACTCCGCGTCCCGGGTTCAAGTAATTCTCCTGCCTCAGCTTCCTGAGTGGCTGGGATTACAGGCGTGTGCCACCATGCCCAGCTAATTTTTGTATTTTTAGTAGAGACAGGGTTTTGCCATGTTGGCCAGGCTGGCCTCCAACTTCTGGCTTTAAGTGATCTGCCCGCCTCAGCCTTCCAAAGTGCTGGGATTACAAGTGTGAGCCACCACGCCCATCCTCACACCGGTTTTTAAATGATGGTGTACACATGGAATTTACCTTCCTTCTTAAAACTGGTACCTTGCAGGTCCCTCACACGTGGGACAAATAATTTGCCCACTTAACTACAGAGTACAAGTTGTGTGGGTGAGCCACACCTGCAGGGAAAGCAGGATTCCCGAGAACCACCGTCTCGGCAGAGAGCTCTCCTCTTTCTCCCTGAGTTCCTCCCAAAAAGTTATTTGGCCTGTTTCATTCCTATTATAATCAGGTTGGAAAAAAAACCTTCAGAGAACCAGAGGATTAAAAGATGGGTTTAAAAAAAAAATTGTGCATTCCATGTGTTGGCTGAATGGAGTGCTCAGTACCTGACCAGGTAAACAAGATGTGGGGACAAAAGGAAAGAAGAGAAAAGCAATAAAGAAGAAAAAAACCTGAAGAAGTAGAGAAAGAAACAGCTAATTTAACCCAAAACTTCAGAATTTAAAAATCTGGTCATGTAAAAATATTAAAACACAAAGCAACATTTCCACTAACAGCTGATGTGATTTGTTTTCATTTCATGAAATATTTTCTTCACTATATTTCAAACAATGGGATTTAAAAACTCTCATCCAAAACTCATGGTTTCCTTTGATGTTCCAATTCCTTCGTCAACCAAACTTTCTATTCTCCAAAGCTAAGTTCATCTGGTAAACTTGCAACATATTTGCCCTGTTGCACAGCATCAGAGGAAACTCTGAAACGCAATCAGCTTCTTTCTTATTCCTTTATTCATGCAATAAATATTTATTAAGAGTCTTCTATGTATGCACCCCCCCCCGCAACCCCCAGCACAACTGGTGCTTGAGATACAATGTTGAGCAAAACTCACAGGGTTTATGATCCTGGAGGGAAGGCAGACACTAATCAAAATAACACACAAATAGGTAATAAACTTTGTTCACTTTACGACACACAATGGGGTTGTGAGGCATTGAGCTGGTCTGGAGGGTCAGAGAAGGCTGATCTCAGGAGTTGTCTGAGCTGAGCTCGGAAACGGTTAGCTGGGCTGGGCTGGGGAATCAGTTGCAGAGAACTACTCTTGCAAGCACTTAGTATCTCAGGAAGCATAATATATTTAAGGAACTGCAAGGCCTGTGTCTGGGACAGAGGGAATGAAAGAAAAAAATGGCCTCCAGACTAAGAAACTGGCCATGGAAAAATGACCTTCTGCTGCTCTGAAAAGTCCAATGTGGAGGGGTGTGTCACTTTGGTCCAGACAGAGAGGACATGGTGGGTGTAGCACACTATTTGGTAACCATTTCTAGCTCCTCTCTACTCTGGAGAGTAATAACCCAGTTTTTTGGATTTTTTTTTAGCCCAATCATGTGCATTTTTGCTATTCTGTTATTTTAAGCAAAATACTGATTTTTTTCACCATCAAATTTCAGAACAAGGGCCATGTCCTAAAAAAAAAAAAGCCAATAAAAAATCTAATATATGCATGTTCCCAGAATTGTTTTCATTTGTTGAATCTGACATTAAAATAAATTTTGACATAAATTGGCTCAAGAAAAAAAGTAAATACTAAGGAAGTAATTAAGAATTTGATATTTTGATTTTTACGTGCACATACGCCATCAAAAAATTCCAATAAATATATCCTGATGGCTTTTGTTCTGTTCTAAATTCTGTATATAGCTGACCTGATGTATAACAGCTTCAACACTTCCATTCCAATATCTGGAAGGGCTGCTGCTCTGAAATGCTATAATCACCTCAAAGTCAAAAGCCACTAAATGTTCATTTCTAAAATTAAAGGCTTGTACTCATCTCAAATGATGTCATTTTGTCTGGGCTTCTGCGTTTCCGAGGAGAACAACTTGAAATAATCAACAATATAATGTGCGGCCTCCCAAGGTGACCAGTTATAAGATATAGTATGTGCATGTTTTCTGATTTCTCTTGGAGAGCTGTAAGGTTAGGAGGGGAGGAGGGGTGAAGGGGAATGGTAAGCAAGAGATTAAAGTTTAAAAAAATAATAACGATACATTTACAGAATAAATTGGTGCCTTGAAATATGTTTCTGGGAACAAAATTTAAAGCATCCTACATTTTTAAAATATATGAAAATATGTGCTTCACTTGTTATCCATGGAAGAGATGACCAAAATACTATGAACTATAACTACAGTGTTATTGTTTATGTGGTGCACTGTTTCTATGATTTCACAGAAGGGCTGTGCATTCCCAGTTAGCATGTATCCAATCACATTTTAACTATGAAGAAAACTTTCTTGGCCAAAGATTGAATTCTTTGCAAGGTGGTGATTTGTATGGAAAAGAACCCCCAAATTGTACATCACTATGTGAGAAGAACAGTACAGATTTAATTGTTTTTCTTAACTACCACAACACAAATAAGGAAATAAAGAGTTCAGTCATTTTACAGTATAATTTGGCTTTAAAAAAGCTTCAAAAATTAAAACTCTAAAGCATTTTGCATGTTGGGAAATGTAAATTGCTAATGAACACTGCACCTCATCAGTTTCCTCTGCCAGTTGGCTGTCAGGTTGGCAACAACTCAAGAGCCAGACAGGAAAGTTCAGGCGTGTATCTTGGAAGAAAACAAAACAAAACAAAACAAAATGAACAGAAAAAAATAGAGAAAGGGGCTTCATTTTATAAACACTTCAATGAAAATTAACACTCCATTTGGGACCAATTCAGTCCAGGTGCTAAGGACAGAATAAACAAGCAACACATGAAGGCCTAAAAAGTCAGGCTTCTGTGGGAATTATATTATTGGTTACATTTAAAACTAAATTTTAAAATATGAATCAATATCAGCATGGTTGCACACATACATTCTCCTTCTGGCTTTAAAAATGTTAATCTTCCATTCTCACATCATAAAATAATGTAAGTCAAAGCCTAGAGCCTGTTGCATCTCTTTCAGTATTTTTTTGCTGCAATTTTAGGCTGAAATGGTTGTACCCAAATGTTTTTCCTCCCATTCAAGATCCTAATGAACCTCATTTTGAAATTAGAGGATCCTTTTTACATTCTGATTAAGGATAAATTTACTTTTATGCAATAATGTCTCCTAGAATGTGGGACATAAATTCAGCACCAACATTGTCAACAACTTCCTTTCCAATGTTAGTTTTAATATTTTTATGTTGACAGTATATCCATGCCTTCTTTATTCTAGGCACTGGTGGCCTTAATACACCAACTGCAAAACACAAGCAAAACAAAATCCCACCTGATACCTTCACCTGGAAAGCATATATGGGATCAGGCTTTCTATTTACCAAATACATATTAAAATACTAACTGGTTTTCTCTGGGTAGTGGGTTTATAAATTATTTTACATTTTATTCTGTGTTTATTAAAGAGCAAAAGATCACACTGAAAATCCTGACTTCACCACTATACAATATATCCATGTAACAAAATTAGACTTGTGTCCCATAAATTTATAAAAATTTTTAAAAATAACTATAACATCTTTCAAGTATTCTAAAATAAAAAAGTATGACTTCTGTAATAAGGAAAAATCCAATTATAAATAATCCATCATAAAGGAAATTATAAACGTAACGAGAGATGTTTTTAAGACACTGTTTTTAAGTTTTTAAGACACTAGAGGAAATTCCATACAATTATTGTTAGGCATACAAAAAATCTTCAAGTAATTGTTCAGATGTCAGTGACATTTTCATCTCTTTATAAGTAAAATATCGAACTCACTGTGAGAGAAGACAAGATACCTGTATTTTTAAAATACAGAGATATAAACCTGGTTCTTTAATGAATGCTCTTATGGTAGACGTATCTAGTTTTTGTACATTGGTATCCCTTCCTTTGTGGAATCACTCCAACTGTCAATCTAAGTGGCAGTTGTGGGACTGCCAATTGCAGTGCTACCCCACTGACCATTTCTTCAAATCCCTTCCCCCATCTCCCCTCTCCCTCTACACACACACAGTTACGGCCACATGACTTTGGTTTGGCCAAAGGGTATCCCATCCCCCTGGCAAGTGACTGAAGGTCAGTCAGCTTCCTTTCCTGGGACTGATCTACAACCTCTGGAAGAAAAAACCCTCTTTTTTCATGGGTTGCTATTCTAGAATGACATAAACCAAAAGTGGTTGGGGGTGATGAGGGGTTATACAGAGGCAGTTGTGATAGGAAAGGATGAGGTCAATAACTAAAAGGAAGAAAATGCAGAGAATACTAACTAAAAATGCAGAGAATATAACTAAAACGAAGAAGATGCAGAGAACACTGATCATGCTGTTGGGCGCCTGCCCCAACTCTCCTAAATATAGCTCTATATCTGGCAAATATCTCTATCTACAAGCAAATATAAAAGGCAAACACCAACCAGAAAAACATATTAGCAAAATATATGACTAAGAATTAATAACCATAATAATCCAAGTGCTCTGATTTTAAATCATTAAGCATAAAATGAATGATTCAGCAGAAAAAAAGGAAAAAGGCAGTACCAACAAAATGAAATTTATATGTGGGCTCTACTTTGTTCTTTATGATTCCAAATTTTCTACAATGAGAATTTATTACTGTAATAATAGATAAAAAAGCTTAAAGGCATTAAAATATAAAATTATATTTAAGAATGTTGCCTGGGATCAGTATGCAGGACGAATCGGTGGGTATGCAACGAGTCAGAGATGTCAGATAGAAGGCCATGGACCAATGGGTATCTGAGATAAAGAGGCATCTTTAGAGAGATCTGAACAGTGTATCAAAGGAAACAGAAATGGGCTGCAGGGAGGTGCTGCCTACCATGGGGGTGAAGGTGAGTCAATGACTCCATTGCTTCCCTCCTGAGATGATGGTGTGACCCTGAAAAAGACAGATGGTACTGAGGAAGAGCTGATTTGGAAGCGGATGAGGGAGTATATTGATTCAGATAAAAATAAAAAGCATATGAAGCTAGAACCATAGAATGGCAGAGAAAGAAGAGATCTTAGATTTGTCTAAAACAAGATTCTCATTTTATGATGAGTATATTGAGTCTGCAGCAAGCTAAGTGACTTGCAGGTTACACAACTGTGGGCATACTTAGGAGTGAAAATTCGGCCTCCTCCCCACTGTGCTCTTTTCCACCACATCACATCATCTCTCCAATTTGATCCATAGCTTTGTGTTCAAGAAAACTACTCTTGTGTTCCATGCATTCCATCTCTTCTCTTTCATGATTGAGAAATATGTATTGTATCTAATGTAGAGTTAACAAGAGTCAGTAATAGCTAATCTCTTAAACAATTCATTGAATAATTACAAACACAATTATTACTGCCAGCATTGTCATAAAAATTGGTCATATGGACAGTATGTGTCATGCATTTGTACACATATAAATATTAGTAGAAGAAGATTCATTCCAGTGTCTCAGATAAGAATAATCATTTTTGTGATGTGGCATGGAAAAATTAAGTACTGGAGAAAGTAATTTGTAGTGATCCTTTAATATGTTAGCAAATTACTTAACTAGTTAGCTACCTCAATAGGAAGCTCTAAGTATCTTTCTACATAGCTTGTGATATATTTTAAATATGTATTAAACATCTTAAACTTCACTGATACAGTGTTTAGTAATATGTGCTATGGGTAACTATTTTAATATGTTGGATAGTAAAACTAAATGTAACGGTTCCAACATTTCTCCTGGGAGTGATTTTGGCAGACATATGTTCTTCGTCAGAGTTTCCAGCAGAAATATTAGAAATCAAGAGAAAAAATAGACTCTATTATACCAAACAACGTTGCAAACCACAATAGAAAACAAGTATTTAAAGCTGTTTTTTGTTTTCTTTTGTTTTGTTTTGGCAGCCCTGAAATAACAAATCTGAAACACTAGAAATGAAGATGTATTCTGTAATGGAAAAGTCTAATGCTGGCATGGCACAATAAATGAGAATATTTAAATTAGAAACAAGAGATTAGGCAAAATCCCTTCTGAAATGAGTGTTCCCCCTACACCCTGAAGTTTTCCTTTAGCTGAGTGGGTGGATTTGACAGTCATTGTTTTGTACACTTTCACTTACTGTAATGAGTTAAAATTTTCATTCAAGTGTGGGTGACATGAAAGCTGGTGATGGACGTGTAGAATCAGTCTTCCAGTTGCCATAGTAACATCTTTGTCACCACCAAGCCAGAAGGTATGCTCAAGGTTTAAGGGACAATTTTTCAAGGAAAAGATTTTCAAAATCCTGAAAACTGTCTTTCAATTGGAATACTGTCCTGAGGAGCAGAAATATACAGGTATACATATCCTGAAATTTGATGAATTACTGAGGAAAAGCTGTGGGATGAGAGAAGAATGCAGAGGTGATAATAAGGGAAGCATAAGAGGAAAAATTCTTATTAGCTCCTTGTCTTTACAATTCTCTGTTTGAGGCAGGGTGCGGTGGCTCATGCCTGTAATCCCAGCACTTTGGGAGGCCGAGGCGGGTGGATCACAAGGTCAGGAGATCGAGACCATCCTGGCTAACACAGTGAAACCCCATCTCTACTAAAAATACAAGAAATTAGCCAGGCGGGCGCCTGTAGTCCCAGCTACTCAGGAGGCTGAGGCAAGAGAATGGCGTGAACCCGGGAGGCGGAGCTTGCAGTGAGCCCAGATCGCACCACTGCACTCCAGCCTGGGCGACAGTGCGAGACTCCGTCTCAAAAAAAAAAAAAAAAAAAAAAATTCTCTCTTTGGAAGCACTTCATATGTTATAAAGAAGACTCGCTTTCTACAAGGTGGAGAAAATTACTTGGCTAAGTATGAAAAATGCTTTGTTTGAAAGACATAACTTCTCAAACATAATAAACAAAACGTCCATGCCTTGTGCTAATGGAGATGAAAGCTTTTATAATTAAGTGGTAGCCATGAAAAACAGTAATAGTTTTATATGGTCTACATTAGACCCAGACTTTTCCAAAGAAGAGAGATAACATAAACAAATCATTGCAAATAGATTTTTACTACTGGTTGTAGAATGTGGCCTTGTTTTACTATGGATAAGAATACATACATGGTTTCCTTTGGAAACTAGAGCTAAAGACATTAACATGAGCTGCCTTCCACAACCCAAGGAAAAACAAATCCTCAACTCCTTCCTCATTCACAGTTGATAAGACTCTGCTCTGTTAGATTTCTAGTGGGGAATGTAAGAGAACCCCAATTGAAAGCTCACTAGACTATGCCTACCTTCCCAGTGTCTTTAAGAACACTGCTTTCCATTTGTGTGTCAATGAACATTTAGGTTGTTTCCATAGCTTGACAATTATGAATAGTGCTTCAGGGAATACCAGAATGCCAATATCTCTTTGAAAAAATGGATTATTTATTCAACCTTAAAAAAGAAGAAAATTCTGTAATATGTGACAACATGGATGAACCTTGAGGACATTACACTAAGTGAAATATGCCAGTCACAGACGGGCAAATCCTGTGTGATTCCATTTATATGAGGTATAGGTAAATTCATAGACTCAAAGAGTGAAATGATGGTTACCCAGGGCTGGGGTGAGGGGAACTGGGGAGTTGCTTGCTAATCAATGGGCATAAAGTTTCAGGTATGTAAGGTGAAAGAGTAGAACTTATTCTACTTGTTCTGCTGTGCAACATGGTGCCTATGGTTAACAATACCGTATTGTACACTTCAAAACTTAAGAGGGTAGATCTCATGTTAAGTGTTCTTATCACAATAAAATAAAATTAAAAAAAAAACAGTGCTTTTTAAACCAGACCTGTCTTTCCTCATTTGTTATACATGGTTGAATTTAAACAAGATAATTAACGGGTGAGAAAAATAGAGAAGAAAAAATTTAGAGAAGAACTAAAATCAAAATTTTTTAAAAGTTGATGATAATTTTTAAAAAGCGTGGTTCACTACAAAGGTAATTTATACATTTTATGCAAATAAATGTGAAGCTTTTGATTATTCCAATTCGAGTAACAGGAATCTCTATACCATTATTTTATGTCAAAGTTATGGGAATTAAATAGCAAAGGAAGCACAGATATAGCTGTAGCTAGAAAACATACCATCTTGACAGAACATGAGGAGAGCCTCACACTTTTCCATAAAACTTACTGTTCACATTCTAGTTTCTTAAAGACCTAGAACTCAATTAGTGCAATTCCTTCCAATGCAGAAGGCCCAGTGTCAGTCAGTTCCTCATGCTGGGAAGCTCTTCTCATGGAGTAAATCAGACGTTCTAGCTGGCTTTAGTTTCCAGAGATGTCTGCCTTGTATTTAACCCAAAACTGCCTCTCAGCCTTTTCTGTTCAATAGACAGAGTTCTATGAGAAGCCTACTTCCACTTAAATGGTAACTTTATAGAATCTATTTGAAAAAAAAAAAAAAAACCTATTCTACATCACTAGTAAACTTAAGCCAGATTAAAATGTAAACAAATGTAATTTTTTTTGTTTTAGTTAAAAGTAATCAAAAAAGGAGATCATTGGGTACTTTGCCTTGCTTTCTGATAAAAGTACAGGGCATCGTTTTATCCATCTGGAGATCTTTTAGATTTCTAATAATTTCTAGAGTTAGAAATTCAAAAGCATTCCTCTGTAATCAATGCCTAAGGCGGGGGCTCTAGAATAAAGACTGGAAATTGTTAAGTCCACAAGCTGAATTCTGTCCACCAATAAGATTTCTTTGACTCATGTAATGTTTTGGAAAATAAACCAATTTCTTAAACTTTGGTGATTTCAAATTTTTAAAAATCCAGATTCCTGGTTTCTTGAGAGATGGCAATACCAGACTCATGCTTCCCTGGCAAAAATAAGAGGATCTAAGGCCAGGCGTGGTGGCTCACGCCTATAACCCCAGCACTTTGGGAGGCCGAGGTGGGCGGATCACAAGGTCAAGAGATCAGAGATCGAGACCATCCTGGCCAACATCTCTACTAAAAATACGAAAAATTAGCTGGGCATGGTGGTACGTGCCTGTAGTCTCAGCTACTCAGGAGGCTGAGGCAGGAGAATCGCTGGAATCCGGGAGGCAGAGGTTGCAGTGAGCCAAGATTGTACCACTGCACTCCAGCCTGGCAACAGAGCAAGACTCCATCTCAAAAAAAAAAAGAGGATCTCCAGTTTAACACAGTCTCCACCACTCCCTATTGCCCCTTTTAGTAAGACTATACATCCCTGCCATTTATCATTGCATTTTCACTGTTGTTTCCCCAAAACCTAACCTACTTTACTTATTTATATTTCTTGCTAGCCTCTGTAAATACCTGAGTTTGAGATTCCTGTGCTAACCCATGATTTCAACCATTTTTAAAGTATGAAGACACAATATAATTATGCTTTTGATACCTGTTAATTGAAAAATGGGAAAAAATTATGCAACTTCAGCACTGTCTTTAAATAAATTTATCTTTTATAAATCACAACTGTATCTACAAATATTTGTATATTTATATGCGAGAGTAATATTTAGTTCATGGATGATACATAAAGCACACATGAAGCAGTGAACCTTTGCACTAAGTCTTACATTTTCCCAGGGATCCGTAAGCCAAAGGTTGGGAATCACTGGTCTAGTAAAAGGAATTCTGGACTGGGAATTGGGAGACACAAACCTTAGTCCTATCCCCTCATTGAACAGGCTATGATTGGTGATTTGAGGCAAGTCAAATAACCTTTTGTGGCCTCAATTAACCTTGTCCTCATGAGCAGAGCGAATAGACTAGATAATTGTTGAGAACATTTCCATCAATAAAACACAATAATATTATGCCTTATGACTCCTTTTACCTACCATAAAAACCCAGACATCTACAAAACTCCCAAAAAGTATACTCTGATGGATTAAAGGAAAGAATAGCCATGGAAAACCTGAAAACTAACTCTACCATTTCCAGATTTAGACACAATACCATATTGTCTGTCCCAAACCATGTTTGAAAAACTAGTAGTGTATCTGCAAATAAATTCTCCCAAAGAGAAGTTCGTATTACAAATATATTTCACTTGAATTCAGATATTTGGGCTACATTTATTAGACATGCAAGTTTATGGAAATCAGCATACAACTACTAAGAGTCAGAGGCAAAACCAGAACCCAGATCCACTTGACTCCAAATCCTGTGCTCAGAGCCTCTACGTTCTATTACCACTGTCCCAGGGTTTCAATGCTTAGAGAGCTTAGACTAATGCTAGGTACATAAATGTGGTCAATAAATATTGATAATCTGAGAATGTTTATGATATAAGTCCAGCACACAATAGATCATTATTTCAGTATACACTGTAAACAATTTTAATATTATAACTGTAATATTAAAACACTGGGCATCACTCCAACTCACAGTATCTTGCCTTAGAATTTCCTCTGTTAGAGAAGTCTGTAATTGTAGCAAATACAAGTTTCCTACCTAATGTACATTTTCACCTTCTATCTTCTAACAGAATCCTTACTTTGTTTATGACAAATATACACCCAGTTAAAATACACACTCATCAGATTCTCTTGCAGTCAGAGGTTGCCATGAAACTGAGATCTAGCCAAGGATGCAAGTCTTCTGAGTGGGGCTTTCAAGAAAGCTATTGCTTTCCTAATAAAAAAGGACAGATTTGGCTAGTATATGCCTTTTACCTTCATCCTTCCTCACTTCTTGCCCAAAGCATGGACACTTCTCCCTGGAGGGGAAGCATCCAGCGCATGACCATGATGATAAAAACCACACCTAGGACAGTGAAGGAGGAAGTCAGAAAGAGCATGAATTCTATCTGGACTTCTTGCTTAGAAAAACAAACCCCAGTTGTTATGCTAATATGGTAAATTTTTCATTGTATACAACTGGGTATCCTAATGCATATAAATCTATAGTAATTGATAGTCCCAAATTATCAACAGTAAAATAAGAGTTTGATAAATGTAAATTACAGTTCTTAGGGTATTATCATGCCTCTATCATGAACCACTGCATAGATACTTTGAGTTATTCATTCTCTAGCTTTACACTAAGCCTAAACAGATCTAGCCCTTGTTGACCTGGACTTTAAAGATACTATAGAAATACAAGGAAAATCAATGAGTAATAATGTGAGTAAATCAATGAGTAATAATAAAACATCTTTAGCAAAACAAATTTTTCCAAAGTAGTTTTTTGTGTCAAAAAGTAATATTAAAGTCTTGTTTTCCTTTGTTTCCTGATTCAGAGCCATCTGACCAATATACCCTAAAGCATTGGTTTGCTCCTAATAGGTCAGAGGTGTGCCAAGCTGCTGCTTCACCTCAGTCCACAGGTCAACTGGGTAGGACCTAGACTGGCCAGAGCCCCCAGGGCTGGCTGCCTTTGATCATAAGAGTCTCGTCCACTTACCTCAATCTACTATGCAAACATTCTCATTGTCTATGCACATGATGAGAAAAGGGTGGGGAAGCACTACCCTATATGACAGCTAGATGCTATCAAAATCATAATGGTGGTGGGAGAAAAATAGCCTATTTATAATACTAGATGGACCAAACATTAGTTAACACACATAACATCATTTTATTCTCAGCAAAATCAAGAATGGTCAATAGGGCAGTTACGTTTATGTCAAGGTTCAAGGATGGATGATTTGCCCACCAACACTCACTGCTGAAAGACAGCAGAGCCCAGACTTTCAAATCAAGAATTTCTACATCCAAACACTAGGCTTTTTTTGATATACCTCTCTATATGATGACATTCCAAGTTTACACAGATCTCTAAAAATAGTGTTTTGATTTCATTCTCTGAAGAAAATTCAAATAGTTTTCTTTGTTTTCTCTTGTGACTGCCATGCAAACACTAACGTATGTTGAAACTGATACTCTCTTAGAACTTAGCATGACTGAGAAAGCATAACACTAATCAATATGCTTGGCTGTACCAATTTTCTTTTTACAGCTCCCTACCCTTGAAAAGCAGAGAGCCAACCCTTGTTATTTTGTGTGAGTAGAAAAGTGAATTTTTGCCCACCATGCTAGAAATCTCCTCAAAAGTATCTATGAAAAAGTGAACAGAATAAAAGTAAAAGAGTATGCTGCCATTGAGTATGCTTAAATTTTTGTTTTGTTTTGCTTCATTTTGTCAGAGATTTGTATTGCCTTTCCATACAAGGGAAGAATATACAGAAATTAAAGAAACTGTCAAAAATAAACTACATATTTAACAGATGAAAGAAAATCCCTCTCCCCCTCCCCCTCCCCCCCTCTCGTCTCGGTCTCCCCTTTGCACGGTCTCCCTCTGATGCCGAGCCGAGGCTGGACTGTACTGCTGCCATCTTGGCTCATTGCAACCTCCCTGCCTGATTCTCCTGCCTCAACCTGCCCAGTGCCTGGGATTGCAGGTGCGCGCCGCCACGTGTGACTGGTTTTTGTATTTTTTGCGAGGACGGGGTTTCGCCGTGTTGGCCGGGCTGGTCTCCAGCTCCTGACCGCAAGTGATCTGCCAGCCTCAGCCTCCCGAGGTGCCTGGATTGCAGACGGAGTCTCGCTCACTCAGTGCTCAATGTTGCCCAGGCTGGAGTGCAGTGGCGTGATCTCGGCTGGCTACAACCTCCACCTCCCAGCCACCTGCCTTGGCCTCCCAAAGTGCCGAGATTGCAGCCTCTGCCCGGCCGCCACCCCGTCTAAGAAGTGAGGAGCGTCTCTGCCCGGCCGCCCATCGTCTGGGATGTGAGGAGCCCCTCTGCCCAGCCGCCCAGTCTGGGAAGTGAGGAGCGCCTCTTCCCAGCCATCATCCTGTCTAGGAAGTGAGGAGTGTCTCTGCCCGGCCGCCCATCATCTGGGATGTGGGGAGTGCCTCTGCCCCGCCGCCCTGTCTGGGATGTGAGGAGTGCCTCTGCCCGGCCGCCACCCTGTCTGGGAACTGAGGAGTGTCTCTGCCCCGCCGCCACCCCGTCTGGGAGGTGAGGAGCGTCTCTGACCGGCCGCCCAGTCTGAGAAGTGAGGAGCCCCTCCGCCCAGCAGCCGCCCCGTCCAGGAGGTGGGGGCAGCCCCCGCCCAGCCGCTGCCCTGTCTGGGAGGTGGGGGGCGCCTCTGCCCGGCTGCTCCATCTGGGAAGTGAGGAGCCCCTCTGCCCGGCCACCACCCCATCTGGGAGGTGTACCCAACAGCTCATTGAGAACGGGCCATGATGACGATGGCAGTTTTGTAGAATAGAAAGAGGGGAAGTGTGGGGAAAAGAAAGAGAGATCGGATTGTTACTGTGTCTGTCTGGAAAGAAGTAGACATAGGAGACTCCATTTTGTTCTGTACTAAGAAAAATTCTTCTGCCTTGGGATGCTGTTAATCTATAACCTTGCCCCCAACCCAGTGCTCTCCGAAACATGTGCTGTGTCCACTAAGGGTTAAATGGATTAAGGGCAGTGCAAGATGTGCTTTGTTAAACAGATGCTTGAAGGCAGCATGCTCCTTAAGAGTCATCACCACTCCCTAATCTCAAGTACCCAGGGACACAAACACTGCAGAAGGCGGCAGGGCCCTCTGCCTAGGAAAACCAGAGACCTTTGTTCACATGTTTATCTGCTGACCTTCCCTCCACTATTGTCCTATGACCCTGCCAAATCCCCCTCTCCGAGAAACACCCAAGAATGATCAATAAATACTAAAAAAATTAAAAAAAAGAACAAAAAGAAAAAGGGATATCATTTAAACACAGTATGGAGAAAAGAATAATTATTGAATCTGTACTGGTCTTTAACTTTTACACTTTGATCTTTAATTCTGTTATTGTGATTGAGTCCAAAGAAAAATAGTATGAATAAAATAAAAAGAACACCAAAAATGCTAAAAAAAAAAAAAATATATATATATATAAATTTTAATCCACAGGGCAATCACCATCAAGAGATATTATTGAAATAAAATTTAAGTTTCCTAGCCTTGTTTTAGAAAGCTGGGCAACCAATAGATTTCAATGGCTTGAAGTGATACTTTAATTTCTTTATAACAATGCAGAAACTAAAAAGGATGCATTCATAAAAATAGGGAGGTATGGCAAGATCTATAAGTAGCTAATACAGACAGATTAATAAGCATAGGCAATATCTAACATATTAACCAGAATATTAATTCTCTGTTCAGAATACAAGAACATAATGGGATGGTTGAGCATGCACGGCATAAAACGATATATGTAAGCAAACATGAGTTACAGAATATAATACATGAAATGGTTACCACAGGTGAGGTTGTGGCAGGTTTAGAATATCATGTTTAAAGACATCGGCTACAGATCCACAATACCTGGGCTCAATTCCAGGCTCTACTGTTTATCAGTTGGGTGATGTTAGCACACTTAAATTTTTAGTATACAAAAATGGTTACTTTCTTGATCCTATCAACAGTTAAGATGGTAATGGAGGGTAGCCAATCATATACCCAAAAGATACAGTCCTGAACTCCCTAATCCTTAATGTTGAAATCCTAAAAGATCAGAAGCCCTAAAGCTGAAATCCTAAACATTGCAATCCTAAAAGTATAATTCTGGAAAAAAAATTTTTTAATCTTTAAAGATATTTACATTTTTAAAAGGTGATTTATTTGATAAACAACATGACAGAACATTCCATAAGCCACTTTACACAATAAAACAGCCAATGATAATCTATATTTTTGTAAGCATAAACACTCAGGTATACTAATGACAGTCACAGGGGTATAACAGTTAAGATGAGAGGAAATATATTTATAGAGAAATAGGGTCAAAAAGGGAAATGTATACATATATCCCTCTAATTGGTAATTGTGTGCACCCAGCTTTACGTAACTGCAATCATCTGAATTACTATGATGAACAACCTCTTGTGTTTTGACAAGATTGATCAAAAACCAAAATGGCTGAGACAGGAAAAAAACAAAACAAAACACACAACGAGTCACTACCCACAAGAGCCAAGATTTTGAGAAATTTTGTCTTTCACAAGTGCAGATGTATGAAAAGGATACCTCTTCATTTACTGAGGAAGTTTCAATGCTTTTATATACATGTACAATGCTTACACACAAAGTCAGTGTTGTGATAATGTACATTTGTGGAGTCAAATTTGAAAAAAAAAAACATTAAATCAGTTAGAACTCTTTGAAAGTCTCTACACATTTTATACCTCCAATTTATACTGGATGTTGGTAACATGGCTCAGGCTGAAGAAGCCTCAGGATTCTGGGGATCAGTGATGTAAGTTCTGGAGTCTAAAGTCCAGCAAGCCTGGAGTTCTGATGTCTAAGGCAGCAAAAGAAAAGTCTGTCCCAGCTCTCAGAGAAAGACCAATTTGCTTTCTGTATTATTATAGTTCTATCCCGGCCCCAGCTGTTTGGATGCTGCCCACCAACACCGAGGGTTGATCTTCCCCACCAAATCCACTCAGGCTCACACACTCATTTCCTCTGGAAACACCTTCACAGACACACCCAAAATAATGTCTTACCAGATTTCTAGGTATTCTTTAATACAGTCAAGTTGACAAGTAAAATTAAGTCCACAAGTCCACCGCTTGTCAACTTGACAACCATGCACATCATCTTAAACCATACTTAATTTCCAAATAAAGACAATAACAAGAAAATGGTTCCACCAAACATGATTCAGCTACCCTGTGTTTGTGATTTTCAGGATTTTAGATGTTAGGAACTTAGGCTTTAGGGATTTTGATCTTTCAGATATCAACACTTGGAGCTAGCGTTCAGAAATGTGTCTTTTAGGATTATCCAAACCTATAAAACTAAAGCACTATATAAAAAGTAGAATTGTTATTCAATTGTTAATCGATTCCTTATTTTCAATAATTCTTTTTAACCAAATTTTCATCAACCACAAAATGTGCATGAGGCATACAATAAATTTTGCCACTCAATAACAAGAAAGCCAAAACTCTACATCGGAATAACATGAGTGCAAACCTTATGCCAACTTTCCAACAGCAAACTGTAGGCAAGTTCGCTGTAAAAGCCAGGCTAACCTAGTTCCAGCACACACAAAGCACATTTGGAAGGCAATTCAGTTTTCCAGTATATACTGGGATATCCTTTCCTATTCTACAAGACCGAGTCAGAATCACCACTGCCCCAATACTATGCTTTTTATCCTGAGATGTAAATCAATAATCATTTCAGCAGCTAACTGAAAACACAAATGCTTCTTTTCAGTACAATTTTGATTTCTCAACATACTTAGTAAGAGGTATGTCTATACTGGCCAAGTAAGTCTATCTTCAGAAATAAAGTCCTATTGGTCTTCACAAAGGCTGAAAAAATGTGTGTGTGTGTGTTCCAGTGGTAAGTTTGAATATGTCAAATTTATTTGACATCTTCTTTACCCTGTTTAAAGCGTATATCCAAAGTTAATCAAAGCTGCAATGTGAACTTAGTATTATAAGATGTCTCTAAAACTTAAAAATATGCTAAAATTTCCACAAATTCTTAATTTTTAATCTTTAATTTCTGAGTATACAAATTTTCCTAATATTAGTATGAATGCACAGAAGTATTTAAAAGCAAGAACATGCAATATCCTAAGCAACCATAAATAGAGAAACTAATTAAAAAATGAAGTGCTGGGCCAATGAACACCTTGAGTGAATATCAAATGAATATTCTCACAGCATGATTTCAGTTCCAGAAGTACCATAGCAACATATAAATGTTTAAAAAAGCTATCCAAATAACTTTGGTTAAAACATGTCATCTCGTTATCTGTTTCCAAAATTATGCTTCTTAGGAATAACTTTTAATTAAATTCTCCTAGCATTCAAACCTACTTTGAATCCCAGCACTCTTCCAAGCACTGTATAAATCATATTAAAACTTTCTAAGTTGATATTTATTGATGGCCAAACACATGCAATCACATGTAGTGTTATACTTAATGAAATGGCTTTAAGTTTTTCTTAAATGGATTTTAAGTTGGCAAATAGGTTTTATACTAAGCAAGAAAATGTTTCATTTCTGTGGAAACTTCATTCAATTCCCATCTTGACAGGGTTTCATTTTCTATAACCAACCATAAGAAAGGTCAACAGTGGGCACAAAGTAAAGTTCACATGCATGAGAGACTAAGGTTTACAGCTGCACATCCTGCTCCCGAGAAGTCTGGACACTTCTTCCAGAGAGGCCCAACAGAGGACAAGAGGAAAAGATGGAGGATATATAAGCGGCCTCAGCTGCAACTTCCTGAATGAAGAAGTCTTCATACACCTAAACATACACACACACACACACACACACACACACACACACACACACACACACCAGCAAATGAATGGAAATGTGGTACATTTTTAAAGTACTCACATTTCACATAGAACTTTTAATAACTTCTTACTTTCAGATAGACACAGGCTCAATCCATACACATGGAAATTAGCTTTACACAAAATATAAATAATAATATTGAATTTGATACAAAATAACATGAATGCCTTCATGAGTTATATTGCAGTTATTATTGGAAGTGAAGGTAGTTAGATTTTATGATGTTTAATCATATTTCCCTAAAATTAGCAGAACCTACTTTACTGGGATGTTTAGGTATTATTCTGGATAATACCAATTAATTCAAATTCAAAATAAAATAAGAAAAGTCAAAATATAAGCCTGGGCATGGTGGTTGACAGTTGTAATCTCAGCACTTTGGGAGGCCAAGGAGAGAGGATCGCTTGAGCCCAGGAGTTTGAGATCAGCCTGGGCAACATAGTGAGGCCCCATCTCTATTTAATTAAAAAAAAATACACACACACACATATGTAATATATGTGTGTATATATAAGTATATATGTTATATATACACACGTGTGTGTGCATGTGTATATATACATATACATGTATATATATGGACTTATATATGATATATATTATATATACACATATAGATATATATACTGGACATAGATACAGGTGTGTATATATATACACACACAGGTATATATACATTGGAAATTGGAATATATATATTTTTTATATATAATATATAAAAACACTACTGAAAATGGCAATTTCCAATCCTATAATATTGTGTAACATCTCAAAGAAACAGTTTTTAAAGTTTGAAATGACAATCTCACAGAGAATATATCAATAGGAAACTCTTTGAATAGGATGTACTACATTTTATTTTTCCTTACAGATAATACGCTCTGTATTTTGCTATTTTAACAAGGTCTAGGCTCTAAGGAATATTAATTAGACAAGCAATTAGAAGACAGGCCATGTCACTACCATGCCATTGCAGAAAAATACTGCAGTGGAAACCTCTAATCCTATAGGCCAGGGGTCGCCAACCCTGGGCTGCAGACAGGTACCCGTCCATGGCCTGTTAGGAACCGGGCACAGCAGGAGGTGTGCAGTGGGCAAGCAAGCATTACTGCCTGAGCTCCGCCTTCTGTCAGATCAGCGGCAGCATTCGATTCTCATAGGAGTGTGAACCCTACTGTGAACTGCACACATGAGGGATCTAGGTTGCATGCTCCTTATGAGACTCTAACTAACGCCCGATGATGTGAGGTGGAACGGTTTCATCATGAAACCATGCACCTCCATCCCTGTCCCCTGATGGCTGCCCTTGGTGCCAAAAATGTTGGGGACTGTTGCTATAGGCTGGCTAACATTCATCAGGCCTCATGAAATTCCAAACAACTCCAGTGAAGATGGTTACCTCCTCTTCCCAAAACAGTATTTATTTTGAAACCTGTTTCGTGTATCAGTGATGTTTGTGTCCCGTATCTTTGTTAGACACTCACCCGTAATTTTTTGCAGCAAAGGTGACAATTCAGATTCCTCACAGAAGACCTGAGCCAATGCTTTCTTGACTTTTTCTTCTGCTTCACACAGGTCTTTGTCTACTGTGAGCTCTCCAGTGACAGAATAAACATAAATGAGAAGGATCAGCAGTTCCTCAGGGCTGTAGTCCTCGTTGGTCCTCTGGGTTACAGGCTTAATCATGGGCAGCAGCTGATTTAACACAACGGACATTGCTGACTCCCCAATGCTCTAAAATAAAAAATGATATGAAAATATGTCAATTTTGTATAAAGACATAATTTATGGATTACATTAGTCTAATGATAGCTTTCAAACAAGTCTGTATATAATATTTACTGACTGCATCACTTTTTATTTGTGTGTTTCTTGTCCTGGAGAGAATACTACAAGAAGTTTGGCATCAGAGTTTTTGTTTTGAAAGTCCTAATTTATAAAATGGCCAGTCAAGTTGTAGGTTCCATTATATCACCTTAACATTGCTTAAACAAATAGGAGTCCATTAATTTTAAAGAAAAAAAGTAAGTACTTCAGATACTTGAAATTTTAAAGAAAAATAGTATATTTGTAAGATAATATTATTTAACAAAAAAACAAACATGGCAGCATCTATATATCCAAATGAATGCTGACACTACTTCAGAGGAATCACCTTGGATTTTCCAGCATATTCTTTATAATAGTTTCTATATCAGCAAATATTAGCCAGAATACTTTTTAAAACAACAAAAAGTCACTTTCTGCTAAATCTGATGAATAAAATACAGAATCATGCAGGGTAATGGTCACTTAGGGTTCAAAATTTCTTTGAGTGAGTCAGTAGATAACTCGCATTAAATTAAAAAAAATTGCCTTTATATCTTCCACAACTTCTCGAGTGATATTTAGCAGAGGATTTCAAAATTCTTTGAATGTGATAATAGCACTGTGTTACTGGAGTAACTGTATAAGTTCCCAGAAACTGTACATATTTCTATCATAAATTCTGAGATTTTTGGTGGATACAGAAATCCTCATCTTAAATAATATGATTTAACTCCTCTTAAACTATAAAATAATCCTGTAAGATAAAACTCTACACTTTGTATTTATATTCAATACAAATTGAATATTATATTCAAATCAGGGGCCAAATTAACACAACTTGCAACTTACATTATTCATTCAGAAGCATTCATTGAGCACCTACTATGTTCTAGGCACTAGTCTAGGAATACAGCAGTGCACAAAACAAATTCCCTGCTTTCATAGAGTTTACATTCTAGTTAGAGAAAACAATTAAAAAGCAAAAGAAGTAAAACATAAACAGCAGCCCACCCTTATCCATGGTTTTGCTTTCCATTGTTTCACTTACCTGTGGTCCAAAAATATTACATACAATAAGATATTTTGAGACAGAGATAGAGAGAGACCCCATTCCTAAAACTTTTAGTATACTATATTATTATAACTGTTCTAATTTTTATTAGTTATTGTTAATCTCTTACTGTGCCTAATTTACAAATTAAACTTTATCATAGGTATGTATAGAAAAAAACACAGTATATACAGGATTCAGGACTATGGATAGTTTCAGGAAACTACTGGCAGTCTTGTGTCTTGGAAAATATCCCATGCAGATAAGCAGAGACTAGTGTAGTATATTAGAGTAGTAAGTGCTATAAACAAAAATAAAGCAGGAAAGGAAACAACATCTTAAGATGTGTGTCTGTGTGTATGAATATGCACACATAGTTTGGGGCTGCAGTGAGCTATGATAGTGCCAGTGCACTCTAGCCTGCACAACAGAGCAAGACCCTGTCTCTAAAAAAAATTTTTTTAATGCTCAAAGAAGAAAAGCTTTATTGTGGATACAGTTTACATAGGAAAAGTCATGTTAAAAGGAAATATTAGAATAAAGAAATACCAATAGAAACTCTTCCTCTTTTTGAAGAGAAAGTTAACAGCAAACAGCTCAATGTTGTTCTGTGCTGAAATGATTACCAAAATGAGCTTTTCTAGTCAAGCCATTTCCACACCTGGAAAAATTTGGATAGATCATCTCAAGGTTAAGGTTCACAATTATATTTTATACACAAAAAACAGCTGTTACCATTTATTTCCACTAAAAATCTTGGATGTTCACAATGTACCATAGAAAAATAAAATGTTCAGTCCTTGGAATGGACGAGGTAAAAATGGAAAAGAACGCAACAGAGATTTTACTGTCACATGGTGACAAGACACAATTTACCAAGTGTAAACACACACATGCTTCCAAAGGACCAGGGGGCCGAAAGTTTTGAAGACACCCTAGGGCTGCCCTGTAGCTTCAGGAGTCTCTCTAGAGCAGGGGTGTCCAATCTTTTGGCTTCCCTAGGCCACATTAGAAGAAGAACTGTCTTGAGCCACACATAAAATATACTACCACTAATGACAGCTGATGAGTTTTCAAAAAATTGCAAAAGAATCTCATAATGTTTTAAGAAAGTTTATGAATTCCTGTTGGGCTGCTGCATTCAAAGCCATCCTGGGCCACATGCAGCCCATGGATCATGGGTTGGGCAAACTTGCTCTAGAGGAACGCTCAAGTGTTTCTTTGCTTTATAAGCTGCCAAAAGTAATTTAAAAGAAAAGAGTCCTGTGGTTGGCCTGTTAAAGAAAGGTCGTGAAGGCTGCAGCTTTCATTTTTGCTGTTTACTCTACCACTACCTCCTTGGATGACAATAAACAGATTCTTTCATTGCTTTATGTCCCATTTCTAGAAACTATGTCTATACATAAAGCACCTATCCTACAGGGGCCCTCTGGGTCTCCCCCCAGAGCAAAATGATTTTTTAAAATATAGTTATAAAAAGTTTATATAGTTATAAAACAGAATAGAATCATCATCATGATCATTTGTAAAGATTCATTCACTAACATCTGGCCTTCAGAGCTTCATTTTCAAGTCACTGGTCTATGATACGTGCAAGAGAATAAAATCTCTCACTAGTGATACTCTATCAGTATTCTGTTGTACATACCAATTTCTAAACTTACATTCTAAATCTGTTTAATGCATCCCAAGAAGCCTATAACTGATCTGAATACAAAGTCAGGAATATTGACCAGTCTTACAGAGCCATCAGAGATGGTGGAATAAACAGACTCTATTTCAAAAAAGCTAGATTCCAACCCTGATTGTTCCTCTAACTCCTTAACTTCTCAGGATCTCTTCTTTCTAAAATGACATGATCTGACCAGAGGATGGCTGGGCAATAAGTCATGTTATGCCCAGGTCTCCATTTTCACTTTCTTCCCCTTTTCTTTTTTTAAAAACTTTACCATTGTTGTGAGGGCAGCAATTCATACTCTTACTGCTGGCTACTTAGCAAAACATAAATGCTCAAAAAAGGCCAGGTGTGGTGGCTCATGCCTGTAATTCCAGTACTTTGGGAGGCCAATAGGGGAGGATCACTTGAGGCCAGGAGTTTGAGAAGAGCCTGGGCAACATAGCGAGACTCCTGTCTCTACATAAAACGAAAAACTAGCTGAGCATGGTGGCATGTGCCTGTAGCCCCAGCTACTCAAGAGGCTGAGGCAGAAGGATCGCTTGAACCCAGAAGTTTGGGGCTGCAGTGAGCTATGATTGTGCCAGTGCAACACAGCAAGACCCTGTCTCTAAAAAAAATTTTTTTTAATGCTCAAAGAAGAAAAGCTTTATTGTGGATACAGATGGACAAATCCAGAAATAACTGTAGACATGCATGTAACATGGGCTGGCATGGATACATGTATTTCCTACTCTGTCCACTGGGAAGTAGTGCTGACACAGTAGCAATGATGACAGCCAGTGGCCAGATCTTAGTTTCTAATATCATTCTCCAATAAAAGGAAACAGGAATCCTCAGAGAAGTGATTCTAGGGATGGGGAAAGGAAAATTCAAGATGAGTCTGCAAAGTCTTTTTTAAAAGTAAGAAAGTGCTAACAAACCAAAATGATAAGCACAAGTCAAAAGGACACACAAGCCAAATGTAAGACTTCCCAGTGACCAAAGCTGGAACAACATGAAACCCAAAATAAATAAAGTAGTATTTGATTTTAACCCAAAGTATACAATAAATATATGTCAGTCCATATTGATATAAATGAGTGGTTGGATTAATAAATATAAATGTAGAGGAAGAGACAAATCTTCCTTAAGGAATTCCAAGTAACCTATGTAGATACTTTTACCTTCAGGAGGTAGCACTTAATTCTCCCTATCCCTTGAATATGGGCTGCATGTAGTGACTTGCTTCTAAAAGTAGAGTATTTTTGGAAGGGAAAATAAACGTGTATCTTTACCTTAGCATAACCAGTGATAAAACATATTGATATCATGTCCCTAAGATGATGCCATCTTCCCTCATGTGATTTGAAGAGAATGGTGCTTCACCTTTCCAGTATCTTCCCCAGAACCCATAACCCTAGTCTAACCATGACAAAAACATCAGACAAATCCCAACTGAGCAACATTCTACAAAATGCCTGGCCAGTACTCCTCCAAATTATGAAGATCATGAACAATCAGGAAAGACCCAAAATCTATCACATGCCAGTTGAAACTAAAAAAATAACCTAACTACTAAATGTAATTGTAGTATCCTGGATGGCCTCTTGGAATAGTAAAAGGACTTTAGGGGAAAATTAATGAAATCTGAATGAAGTCTGGAGTTTATAGTTAATGTACCCATGTTAGTTTATTATATTTGATAAATGCACCACAGTAGTATAAGATTCTAACATTAAAGAGTATACAGAAACTCTCTGTACTATCTTGGGAACTTTTCTGTAAATCTAAAGCTATTCTAAAATAAAATGCTTAGGGAAGGTAAAGGAGGGAGAAGGAAGGGGAAAAGAAGAAAGGGGAAGGGAGGGCAAGGATGAGAAATAAAGACTTCGTGGTCAGGAAGAACTCCTCACAACCAGAGCCATCAGCCAAGATAAGGGACTGACCCAGGAAGCAGTCAAGTCTCCATCAGTGGCAAAGAGAGGCAGGGTGGTCATCTGCCCAAGATGAAGCAAGGAGAACCCTGTGCCACTTTGGCTTGGAAGGTAAACTAGACTAGACCCTCCTAGTGCTATCCATAAAAGCATGGTTCCAAACTGAATGTTTATACATTTTCTGCTCTTCTCTATTCTTAGAATGGAACCTTGACAATAAGGAAGAAAAAAAATCCGTGACTCCATAGATTGAAAATGTTTTAAAGGCAGAAGATAGAATCTCAAGAGGATTAATAATAAGGATGTGGGAATAAGATAATATGCTTGGGTTTCAATCCAGGCTGTACCAATTACTAGCTGTATGACCTTGGGCAAATTATTTACCTTCTCCAAGTCTCAATTTCCTCATGTGTAAAATGGAAACAATACCATAAATGCCTGAATATTAGACAATCCTATATCACAGCCATCTGTGTGCATAACATTGGGACAATTGCTTAAACTACTTTGTGGTTTCAAATGACGTAATCCCCATAATAGGGTAGTCTTTGTAAAGACTCAAATATAAGGTGATGCCCTATTTTCTGAGGGCTAATTTGGGGAAAGTACTTTACCTGATTTAGGAATATATAATCATAGCTTTTGCTTTATCAGGTTGTTCTGAAGTTGTAACATCAGAAGTGAATTACACAACCAGTAAATATAAAATATTACTACCACGACTCCCACCTACTACCCCACAGGCTCCTTTCTTAGAACTGATTAAGATGGTTGGAAAGAGAATTAGAACTTCTAAGAAGAGGAAGTTAGTAGTCTCAAAGGAGGGAGGGGCAGCCTATAAATACTGGGTTTGAAATCACATCTTGGAACTTAACTACAACAGTCAGTGAAAGGTCAAAGGCAATATAAACATTATTAAACACTGCCATTTAAAAAGGACATGCACAGCAAACCAAATATGAGACCAAAAGAAAAAAGGTTTCCTTACAAAGTACTGAGATTAAGTTTCTCATTTGTTTTGATATAAATGGGCTTACTAGCAGGAGGTAGAAGACTGAAGCTGTGTCTAGAGTGACAAAACCTTTTGTTTATCTGAAGTCTGGGGCTCCTGTTATTCTTGAATGAGTCCTCAGTCACTACGCGCAAAAGGCCCTCTGTAAAATATGTGTTTTTTTAAGAAAGCTGACCTTTTTGGTTCAATTAAAATGCCACTGCAAAGTCAGAGTTTGTCTCTGTACTGGCTACCTTGGCAGGCATGAGGAGCAAACAGGCTTTATTCCACGTGGCTGCAGAGCAGGCCAGGCTGGCTGTACACCTGCCCTTCTATGGTGCACAGCCTGAAAACACTCAGTAAAACTCCAAATCATGCTAAGCTTCTGCTGGAGAACCCATCTCTGCAACTCATCATGTTAGTCCATTTGTGTTGCTATGAAGGAATACCTGAGGCTTGGTACTTTACGAGGAAAAGAGATTTATTTGGCTCACAGTTCTGCAGGTTGTACAAGCATGGTATTAGCATCTCTTGGCTTCTGGTAAGGCCCCAGGAATCTTCAATCACAAAGGAAGGCAAAGGGGGTGCTCAGCACATCACATGATAAGAGAGAGCAAGAGAGAAGTGAGGAGGTACCACACTCTTTTAAACGACAAGATCTTTTATGAACTCAAAGCAAGAACTCACTTGTTACCATGAAGAGGGCACCAAGCTATTAATGAGGGATCTACCCCCATAACCCAAACATCTCCCACCAGGCCCCACCTCCAACACTGGGGATCACATTTCGGTCGTTTTGTATTATTATTTTTGACAAACCAGACTTTACTAAAATTTCTGTTCATCAGATGTAATTAATAAGGCAGTAAAAGGTAAATCCAGTCTCCTATATAAACAAAACACTTCAAAGAATCAGTACAAAGTATACCAAAGCTTGAGACTTCATGAAAGAGGATATCCAAATACCATTAGGCACATATACATGTACTCAGCGTCATTAATCAACAGGAAAATGCAAGCTAAATTCACAGTAAATCCGTATCATACTAACTGGAATGGCTAAGTGAAAAAAAAAAAATTAAAAAAAGAACCTTCCAATATCAAATGTAGGCAAGGATGTGGAGCCACTAAACGTCTCATACATTGCTACAAGGAGTGAATATTAACATAAACACTATTAAAACCTGTTTTGTGACATCCACTAAAGCTGAACACAAGAATTTCTGATGAAGCAAAAACTTCATTCTTAGGTATAGGGGTTTCAATATGAGATTTGGAGGGGGCGAATATCCAAATATCATTCCATCCATGGCCTCCTCAAATCTCATGTCCTTGCAATAAAAAATACAGTCATCCCCTCCCAATAGTCCAAGGTCTTGACTCATTCCAGAATCAGCTCAAAAGTCCAAAGTCTCATCATAGACTCAAAGTAAGTTCCTTTCACTTATAAGCCTGAAAAATCAAAACAAGCTATTTACTTCCAAGATACAATGGTGGTATAGAAGTTGGGTAGATGTTCCCATTCCAAAAAGGAGGAATCAGCCAAAAGAACGGGGCAACAGACCCTACACAAGTCTAAAACCCAGCAGGGCAGACATTAAACCTTAATGCTCCAAAAAAAAATCTTTGACCCTATGTCTCACATCCTGGGCACACTGGTGTGAGAAGTAGGCTCCCAAGGCCTTTGACAGCCCTGCCCCTGTGGCTTTGAAGGGTGCAACCATGAAGTTTGCTCTCATGGGTCAGAGGTAAGTGTCTGCAGCTTTTCCAAGCTCCGGATGCAAGCTGCCAATGGCTCCACCATTCTGCAGTCTGGAGGATGGTGCCCTCCTTCCCACAAAGCTCATCTCGAGAGTGTCCCAGTGTGGAATCTGTGTGGGGGCACCAACCTCACATTTCCCCTCCACACTGCCTTAGTAGATTCTCTCTGCAGGGGCTCCACCTCTTCAACAGGTTTCTGCCTGGGCATCCAGGCTTTCCAATACATCTTCTGAAATCTAGGGGGAAGCTGCCAAGCCTGCTTCACTCATGCACTCTGCGTGCCTACAGTCTTAAAACCATGTGAAACCTGCCAAGGTTTATGGATTGTGCCCTCCAGAGCAGCAACTAAAGTAGTATCTGGGGCCCTTTGAGCCACAGCTGGAGCTGGAGTGGCCAGGATCCTGGGAGCAGTGTCCTGAGGCTGCATAGGGCAGTGGGGCCTCAGATCTGGCCCCTGAAACTATTCTTTCCTCCTACACCTCTGGCCCTGTAATGGGAGGGGCTGCAAAGGAGATTTCTGATGCTTTCAAGGCCATTTTATCATTGTTTTGGATATTAGCACTTGGATCCCTTTTAGTCATGTAAAATCTCTCTAGTAAGTTGTTGCTCCACAGTCTGCTTGTATTCCTCTCCTGAAAATGCTCTTTCCATCTCTACTACATGGCCAGATTGTGACTTTTCCAAGTTTTTATGCTTTGCTTCCCTTTTAAATATAAATTCCAACTTTAAGTAATTTTTTTGCTCCTATATCTGGTCATAGGTTGTTAGAAACAACCATACCACATCATGAATGTTTTGCTGCTTAGAAATTTCTTCTGCCAGAAACTCTAAGTCATCTTGCATAACATGAGTGACCATCACTCCAATTCTCAATAACTTTCTCATTTCCAACTGAGACCTCATCAGCCTGGGCCATCACTGCCCATATTTCTATCAGCATTTTGGTCACAACTATTGAACCACTCTCTAATAAGCTCCAAACTTTCCCTCATCTTCCTTTTTTCTTCTGAGCTCTCCAAACTCTTCCAGCCTCTGCCCATTCCCAAGTTCCAAATCCACTTCCACATTCTCAAGTATTTTTATAGCAATACCCCATTCCTCGTACCAATTTTCTGTGTTAGTTTGTTTGCATTGCTATAAAGGAATACCTGAGGCTAGGTAATTTATAAAGAAAAGAGGTTAATTTCTCTCACAGTTCTGCAGGCTGTACAAGCATGGCACAATCATCTGCTCAGCTTCTGGTAAGGTCTTAGGAAGCTTTACAATCATGGTAGAAGGCAAAGAGTGAGCTGGCATATCACATGGTGAAAGAGAATGGAGGTCGGGGGAGCAGGTAGCATACTCTTTTAAACAACCAGATCTCACATAAACTCTGAGCAAGAACTCACTCACTACTGTGAGGAGGGCACCTAGGAATCAAGAGGGATCTGCCCTCATGATCCAAACGTCTCCCACCAGGCCCCACCTCCAACACTGAGAATCACATTTCAACATGAGATTTGGAGGGGGCAAATATCCAAACCATATCATCCTCCAAGCTTCAGCCAAGCCATGGTGTGTGCAGGCTCATAGGATGTTGCCAGTGGGAGCCTGACAGAGTGCTCAAAGGAGCCCACATCCTAGTCCCTGGAATCTGTGACTGTGATACTCTATCTGGCAAAAGGGACTTTGCAGATGTGATGAAGGTTGCAGATCTTCAGATGGGAAGATTGCCTACATTATCTGGGTAGGGCCAATCTAATCATATGAGTGCTTAAAAATAGAGGACTTTTCCTGGCTGTGCTGAGAGAGAGATGTGATGATGAAGAATCACAGAGATTCAACATTTATGGCTTTGAAGATGGAAGAAGAAGGCCATGAGCCATGGGATGCAGGGGGCCCGTGGAAGCTGGAAAGAGCAAGGAAACAAATTCTCTCCTAGAGCCTCCAGAAAGAGAGACAACGCTGATGACATCTTGATGTTAATCCAATAAGACCTTCCGAACAGTAAGAGAACAAATCCGTTGTTGTGTTAAGCCACTAAATTTGTGGTAATTTGCTACAGCAGCAATAGAAAATTAATACAAGTGGTTGATGTGAGGTAGGGCCTGAGAAGTTCTGCATCAGGGCACACAACTCAGGCAGAGAATCTGGTACATGGGGGTAGGATGCTGTGGTTTGAATGTTTGTCCCCTCCGAAACTCAAGCTGAAATTTAATTGCTATTGTAACAGTATTAAGAAGTGGGACATTTAAGAGATAATTAGGCCATAAGGGCTCTACCCTCATGGGTGGGACTGGTGCAGTTATAAAGCAGCAAATTCAGCCCTCTCTTGCTCTCTCAACCTTTCCACCTTTCTGTAAGGGATAATGCAGCAAAAAGCCCTCACCAAACGCCAGCACCTTGATATTGGACTTCCCAGCCTCCAGAACCATAAGCCAATAAATTTCTAGTTGTTATAAATTACCCAGTCTCAGGTATTGTTGTAGCAGCACAAGACAGCCTAAGACATAGGGCTCAATATGTACTTGCTGAATGATTAAATGAAGAAGCAATAACATGCATGAACAGGCAATTCAGCTGTATCCATTCCACCTGTACCACTAGGGATCCAGTGCATGTCTTCAGGGATGTGATAGAGAGGAAAGACACAGAGACACACTGAATTTAAAGTTTGCTACTTAATAATTTTACCAAGAACTAGTCAGTTCAAAATCATGTAATCTCATAAGCCAATATTTATCAGATCCAGAATAATTATATACGAGGACAGCAGTTTTCTAAGTTTGGTCCACAGGCTCCTGAGATCCCAGAGATTCTGTCAAGAGGTCCATGAGGTCAAAATTATTTTTGTAATAACAGTAATACATTCTTTACCTTTTTCACTGTATTGACATTTGCACTAATAGTGCAAAAGTATGGTGGGTAAATTTGCAGGTAACAACACAGATAAAGGCAGCAGCTCCAAACTAATAGTCACTGAATTCTTTACCACTAGGCTATATTTTGTGAGCTATATATACTCACAGCTGAATTTTGTAAAAGCCAGTTTCACTTAAGAGCTCTTGATATGGCCAGATACAGTGGCTCACACCTATAATCCCTGCACTTTGGGAGGCCCAGGTGGGTGGATCATGAGGTCAGGAGTTCCAGACCAGCCTGGCCAAGAGAGCAGCCTGGCCAATATGGTGAAACCCCGTCCCTACTAAAAATACAAAAATTAGCCAGGTATGGTCGCAGGCACCTGTAATCCCAGCTACTCAGGAGGCTGAGGCAGGAGAATTGCTTGAACCCGGGAGGCAGAGGTTGCAGTGAGCTGAAGATCATGCCATTGCACTCCAGCCTGGGTGACAGAGTGAGACTCAACTCAAAAAAAAAAAAAAAAAAAGAAAAGAGAAAAGAGCTCCTGGCCTGTAATCCCAGCACTTTGGGATGCCAAGGCGGGCAGATCATGAGGTCAGGAGATCGAGACCATCCTGACTAACACGGCGAAACCCCGTCTCTACTAAAAATACAAAAAAATTAGCCGGGTGTGGTGGCAGGCACCTGTAGTCCCAGCTACTCGGGAGCCTGAGGCAGGAGAATGGCGTGAACCCAGGAGGCGGAGCTTGCCGTGAGCCGAGATTGCGCCACTGCACTCCAGCTTGGGCGACAGAGTGAGACTCCGTCTCAAAACAAACAAACAAAGAGCTCATGACAAAGCGGTCAAACTTATTAATCTTATTGACTTTCAATCCTAAATGTCTCTTTAATATTGTGCATGACAAAATGGGAGTATGTATGAAGCACTTCTGCTATATACTAATGACAATGGTTATCCCTAGAAAAAGCACTTGTGCAATTGTTTTGAGTTGTGTACTGAAGTAATCTCTTCTTTCATGCAATAGCATTGTTACTTGAAAGAATGACATAGAAGTTACAATTTTTAAAACTTGGCTATTTGGCACATATTTTCTCCAAAATGAACAAAGTGAGCCTGTTCCTTCAAGGAAAACAACCGATATACTTACTGTCAATGTCAAAATTCTGGCAAAAATTGGAATTCTGGAAAACTTATATATGCCACTGCCAGATGATCTATTCTTAAAAACTTTTCTGATGAGATCATTGGTGACATTAAATGTGATTTTTTGAATTACATAATAAAATGTGTTGACATTTGGAACATCTGTATAATTTGGTGAATCAAAATGCTTTCCAAATGACCAATGCATGATGTAAGAAAATCAGGCATAGGCTAAAGATCCATCCAAAATACAAGGTAGACCAGTGAATTTTAATGTAAAAGGGTACAAAAAGCTCATTGATAGGGTTTCCAATGCCACATTACAACTTACCTTCAAGTAATCACTACTTGTAGAGTTTAGATACAGCATCAAACAAGGATATCCACAAGCATCTAAAAAAGCTATCACAATATTCCTCCCTTTTCCAACTGTATGTCTGCATGAGGCTTGATTTTTTTCATATTTTTCAACCAAAACAATATATAGCAGCCTATTGAATGAGGAAGCAAACATAAGAATCCAGCTGTTTTCTATTCAGCAAAACATTAAAAATATTTTCAAAAATATAAACAAATGTCATCCTCATTTTTTTTTGTTCTGGAAATATGGTTACTCCTCATAAAATATGTTATTTATACTATGAATCAATGGATTTATTTTTTTAAGAATACTTTTCAATTTTCTCAGTATTAATTTCTAACAGAGTAAATATCAATAGTTACCAATTTAAGGATATCAAATCCTAAAAAGAAAGCTCATTATTTTCTACTCTCTTTTCCTCTCTCCACAGCTGAAATACAGATAAAGTGGTTGTAATCCAGCTTCATCTACGTTGTTAGAGAGAAAGGCTGAGAAACAAGATAGAAGGAAGATTAGCTCCCTGGATCAGAGCTTCTCAAAACTTAATGTTCATGTAAATTATCTGCGCTCAGCTAAATTTGTTAGGTCTGGGATGGGGCCTAAAGATTCTGCACTTCTAAAAAACTTCCAGGTTGATGTCAATGCTTCTGATCTTGTAGCTCCTTCGAGTCCCCTGGTAAGGTACATGAATGGCCTCAGAAACTTAGCCCAGGTTAAAACCTCCAGTGGAGGGATTATGTAGTTCCAGCACAAATAATGTAGACCACATTTTGAATGGCATGTGGACTGGACCATCCAACTATTTCTAGACTGCAGTGTTAAAGTGAAATAAGCTAACCTGTTCGAGTCCCTATATCACTTCTTTTGGTATAGCATTTTAATCTGCATAATAATATAACACGTAAATACATATCTCCAGCCAAATTTCTCTCCTTTGCTCCAAACCCAGCCAAAACTGCCTATTGGACTTCTCCACTTGTATATCTCACCTGTAAATTTGATTCAATGTGTCTAAAGCTGAAATCACTATTTGTACCCCCAAATTTGCTCTTCATCCTCTACATCCTATACTGTTGTGTGGTACCATCACTCTTCCAGTTGACCAAGTCAGAAGCTTGGACTCTACCAGAATTCTCCCTTGCCCCTGCCACATCAAATCAGCCAAGTCTTGATGATTTTTATATATCCATCCCTTCTTATCCATTCCTTCCCCTACCACTTAAGTTGTAATTACCATCATCTCTAGCCACAATATATCTCACTCTAAAACAAAAAACTGATCCACTTAAAATTATTTAATGTTAAATAAAGTCCTCCAGACAAAGCCCTTAACATTACATATGCATCCCATTTATCTTCTTGGCCCCAATTAACTGCTTAGCCTCAACAGTCACGACTTCTTTTCTGACAGATTACAATTAAACTTTACTGAACTACTTGCGTTTGCCTCTGTGCTTTTATGCATGCAAATCTCCCTGCCTAGACTGTTCTTTTCCCTCTTCACTTTGTCTCAGGATTCAACCTAAGCATTATCTTCTTTGACCTTCCCTAAATGGGTTAAATGTGCCTATTTTGCAATCCCAAAGAAGCCTCTCTGTCTGTCTGCCATGGCTCTTATCACCCTAAATTTAGTTATCTATTCATATCTAGCTTTCTTCTAAGACTGAAAAATCCTCAATAGCAAGAACCACATTTTATTCCTAATCCCATCTCCAGGACCTAGCTCCGCCCTTTGAATACAGTTGGTATTGAAATCATACTTGTCTCTACAATGAAATAGCTGACATTAGAAAAAAAGAAAAAAATAAACATTTATAAAGATATAATTGTAGATTATCTCATTTAGTCCTCCTAATTACCCTGTAATATGGCTATAATTATTACAGAGGAGGAAATTGAGTTTGAAAAAGATTACTTGTTGAAGATATCAGCTGGTGAATGTTTGAGCTGGAATCCAACCCAACGCCATCTTTCTTCAAAATATACATCGAGTCTACTACACATTTTCGTCTCCAGTGCTTCCCAGTCAGAAGAAAGCTAGAGTTTGCAGGGAAGCGGAATCCAAATCCTTGGGACAAGGATGATTATGACAAGGATTCTGACTAGGACAAATAGTTAAGAGACCCAGCTTATAAGACAATAGATAAATTACATGAGAGTAGAGGCAGTAGCAGGGAAACTTTAGACATCAAAGGTAATCTACTGACTTGTGGCTCCTTAGAGTTCTCTGGTAAGGCACACGACTAGCCCAAAGTCTCAGTCAAAGTTAAAACCTCCAGCAGAGGGAAACCAGATTTCCCCCACCCCCTTGGCACATATATACTATGTGCCACAGATATTAAGGCAGATATTCCCATCCAGGATGTCACCATGCCATGACCACCCCCTTCAGAAGCCCTAGTGACAGCTGGCTGGGGCCTACGACAGCTAGTGCCCCTGGGCCAGTGACCATAATTTCTGTGAACCCAGTATATGCTGTGCAAATGCAGTATTTTGTATGTATACCTACCACTATATGAAAAAGGATGGGATGTACTTAAGAGATATGCACAAAAAAATGCATGAAAAAGAATCAGATTCCAAAGTCCTCTAACAGGGTAGAAATGGTCTCCATGAGCAGCTTATTTAAAGATGACAGACTGGAACTATGGCATGGGCTTCAGATGCAAAGAAGGGAGAGGGTGCTAGATCAATGTTACAGAAATTGTCAAGATAGATTTAGTTCCTTTAGCAATGGAAACAGAAGAGTGGTAAGACAAGGCAGAGAAGGGGCCAGATCATTTAGGGTGGTGTAGCCGGCCCATTGTTAGAACTTCTGCATTTCTTCTGACATGGAAGTCACAGAGGTTCTGAGCACAGAACTGGTATGATCTTGTTTTAAAGGTTTTCTCATTTCGGCTATGGTGAAGAGAAAAAACTAGAGGGACAAGGGTATAGGCAGGGAGACAGGAAGCAATTTCAATAAACCAAGTGAGAAACAATGGGGCTTGGATCAAGGAAGGAGCATTGAATGTAATGTGAACTGGTGGAATTTGCAGAGATTTTGAAGTTAAAGGCAGTGGTTTGTCGATAGACTGAATACAGAGTATAAGCAAAAGAGTCTAGAATTATTCCAAGATTTTTAGAGGAGGTTCAGAAAAGGAGGGGGGGTTTCAAAGGAGAAAACACAGAGGACAGAATTGGTGTAAAATGTAAGAATGGGACAGATAGAAATATTTCAGAAAGTAGGATGTCTAAGCCCAGGACAAAAAAAGAGAATAGAATTAATTGAAGGATTCTGGAGTGAGGAGCAAAATAATGGCAAGGGTGAGAGGCAGGAAAGGTAGAAGAATGCACCAAGAAAACTTAATAGACAGGATAAGCAGATGAAAATAAACACAGAAAGGTTAATCTCAAAGTATCAACGTGCTTCCCAAAATGTATTCCTATAAGGGGCACTAGCTGACATTCTGTGTCTGTGGAGCATACAATTCTGATAGTGAGAAATAGTGAAGTCCTCGAGGAAGTGAAAACATTCTACAAACTTTCTCTTCTATTAAAAATGCCACTGGAGGAAAAAATGTGGTATATTCACACAATGGAATATTACATAACAATGAGAATGAATGCTCTGTAATTTCATAAAATGATAATACAGATGAAACTCACAAACATAATGTATAATGGAAGAAGTCAGAAAAAATATATAATTATATCCATGTAAAATACAAAAGCCAAGGGAAATGTATCTAGATTTTCAGAAGTCCCTACTCCTTAGAGGGAGGGAGTAACCGGGAGAGAGCAAAAGAGGGGCTTCCAGGGTTGTTGATAATCTTCCAGGTTGAGCTGGGTGATGATTACACAGCTGTCTTCAGTTAGTAAAAATATAGAAAAGCTGTACTTTTCTATATTATATTTACTTCAATAAAAAGTTTTTTAAATGACATTAAACCAGCCATATTTCCTGAGTCCTGGGAAGAACAGAGCTATCTACTTAGAGTTCTTATCACAGATTAGCATTTATCCAAAGTAAGAGCAGGAAAACATAAGAAGCTTACAGGATTCATCAAATAATCTAATTCAGCTACAAGTACCTTTGGCTAGGAAGATAGGGAAAAGCCTTGATTTCAGAGGATGGAAAAAACAACTTTCAATGGATGCTCAGTTTAAAACACGCATATGTTTTAAGGGAGATATAAACTTTTTTGTAACGTTTTTTCCCATCTCTCGGGAAATGATGTTATGCTGTGCTTCAAACAGAACTGCCAAGTTTAAGAGGCTGTTTTCTGTAAACAGGTCAGTTGAGCCATAAGTTGCATGAAACAAGGGACAAGTGACTTCTTCAGAGAGCAGAACAGAACACCACAGGGAATTGAGAACTATGCATTCAACAAAACCACCAGTCATTCGTCTTTATCTGGCCACGTTTAATGATTTAAGAACTCTTGTTGTCATATTATCATCAATCAATTACAATGATTGAGCAGCCTCTAAAAACCCAGGGTTTTTAAAATGCAACTATCCGTGACCTAAATTTCCTGCTGATTCTGTTGGCCCCAGGTTAGGCCTGTTTGTCTATCATCAAGGGAGCCAATAAACATAATAAAAACAGGTCAATACTGGCTTTCCAAAGGCTTTATAAAAATATGCACACTTCTCCAACCAGTGCCAACTCAACATGTCCACTCTTTGCTTGAGCTCTTGGTAAATTCTGCCCCTAATTACAAATATTTCACAGAATGTACACATTATCTAAAAACCTGCTTATTTTTCCTTTTTCCCTTGCTTGCTTTTTTTTTTAGTCTGGCTAAGCAACAATTTTGCAACTCTGATCAGGCAACATAAATGATGTCATTTTGCTGTATTCAGCAAAGGAGCTACATCTTGGCAAATTAGGAGATATATGAGAAGATGAGAATCTAAATTTTAGCTATCTGAATGGAGAATGTGATACTGCTGCACTCTCAAGCCTGTGCTAGAATCTGACTTCCAGGATCCACAGAACAAAGCAAAAGTCTAAACTGAATGTTTAAGGACGAAGAAAATGGCCAGTAAAAAAGGCCAGTTTAAAAGCTGTCTGTAATGGGATGGCTGGGTCAAATGGTATTTCTAGTTCTAGATCCCTGAGGAATCGCGACACTGACTTCCACAATGGTTGAACTAGTTTACAGTCCCACCAACAGTGTAAAAGTGTTCCTATTTCTCCACATCCTCTCCAGCACCTGTTGTTTCCTGACTTTTTAATGATTGCCATTCTAACTGGTGTGAGATGGTATCTCATTGTGGACACAGGAAGGGGAACATCACACTCTGGGGACTGTTGTGGGGTGGGGGGAGGGGGGAGGAATAGCATTAGGAGATATACCTAATGCTAAATGATGAGTTAATGGGTGCAGCACACCAGCATGGCACATGTATACATATGTAACTAACCTGCACATTATGCACATGTACCCTAAAACTTAAAGTATAATAATAATAAAATAAAATAAACAATAAATAAATAAATAAAAATAAAAGCTGTCTGTAGAAATGAGGGCAGTTATCTTAAGTGCTACTTCAACCCATTTCCTATCACTTGTTTGGGAAGGAGAAGGGCATTTCAGTGGCTGAGGCCTCCAGCTACCTTATGAGAGTGACCAGCAACAGGGAAATTCTATTGGGTAACAAAGCACCATTCCTCACATTCGTGACCTCCCTGCAGAAACCTGCAGGCTCAGTGGAGCCGGGACAAGGCCCTGGAGTCCTCTCCTACAAGAATCCCAGCCAGAAGCTCTGCAGATTAGACCAGCATATTTAAAAGCAATTCTGGAATGTTCTCTGCTCCAATGGAGAAGTCTGGACAAACTCCAGAAAAGGCTTGAGTGCTGGAATCAGGGCCCAAAGTCAAAATCAGGAAGGTAGCAAATTGCCTTTAGGGGTTTCTATTTTCCTTTCTCTCACTTTGGTCCTCCCACATCCCCACCCAGAACTCACTGGCTTCTTCCGATTATCAGCAAATGAACCACCGCTCCTCTAAGAAATGAATGACTGGATGGCTGCATTTAAAAAGAGGAGAAGAGGCCAGGCGCAGGGGCTCACGCCTATAATCCCAGCACTTAAGGAGGCCGAGGTGGGCAGATCACTTGAGGTCAAGAGTTTGAGACCAGTGATTGAGCCAACATGACAAACCCCATCCCATCCATAGTAAAAATATAAAACAATTAGCTGGGCATGATGGCAGACACCTGTAATCACAGCTACTCAGGATGAGGCAGGAGAATTGCTTGAATCCAGGAGGTGGAGGGTGTAGGGAGTCAAGATCACACCACTGCACTCCAGCCTGGGTAACAGAGACTCTGTCTTGGCAGGGGTCAGGGGGGAGGGGAGAGGAGAAGAGAGAACCAAAGAGGAAGTGAGATGACTCTTTAATGGTTAAATTTCTGGCTTGATGGCAGTTTGGCAGAATTTGGCATTGGAAGCCTTTCTGGATCTCTTGAAATGACGTTTTACAGAAATTAACTGAAGGATACTTCATCTTCTCCTCCTCTTTTAAAAATGTACTAGTATACATTCAGAAGGAACATCTCATTTTCTTAAAGGAATAATATGAAAGGCTGTAACTGAAGACTGCTATACCTCTTAACCATAGCAAGGCATTTAGCAACTCTAGGTCTCAAGTTCTTGGTAAAAAGCAAGATAATACCACACACCTCACCAGGCTTTCATGGAAGAGAAATGAGATGAACACTCTATAAGGTACTGTATATTTGTTTTACTACTACATTTATTACTATTTTATTACCTTCCCCAAAAGGATGCTTCTATTTATTTAGAGAGAGGCCTGGTGTGCGAGGTATATTTATGTTCCTCTAAAGATTCACCTGCCCACTGCCCCCAACTGCTGAGTCTTGGCCGCTTGTTCCGTGGAGCCCCTGAGTGACTGCTGCACTGCCTCACCCCTACACAGCCAACTCCTTCAGACTCCCCTCAGGACAACCTTGACATGGTTACATCACACCCATATAATGTGAGCCACAGTAGCTCTACGTGCCTAGGTCCAGCCAGCTAGTCCCACAGAGGCTCTGGCTTCCATTGTAGCCACCTAGAAGACCCACAGAATACCATCTAGAAGTAAGGGCAGTATTGGCAGAATGTGGTGACTCATGCCTGTAATCCCAGCACTGTGGGAGGCCAAGGCGGGCAGATAACTGGAGATCAGGAGTTCAAGACCAGATTGGCCAACATGGCAAAACGCCGTTTCCACTAAAAATACAAAAATTAGCCAGGTGTGGTGGCGTGCCTGTAGTTCCAGCCACTCAGGAGGCTAAGGCAGGAGAATCACTTGAACCTGGAGGTGGAGGTTGCAGTGAGCCGAGATCACGCCATTGCAGCCTGGGCGAAAAAGCGAGACTCCGGAGTCTCAAAAAAAAAAAAAAAAAAGAAGAAGAAGAAGGGCAGTGTAGTCATTCCTTAGGAGAAACTTTAAGACCAATGAGAAAGAAGACTAGAAAGAACTAACAGATAAATTCCTCACCAGCTTCTTCCTTACAAACGATTCTAAGTAGCAACAATGCTATAACAAGTCTTTTCAGAGTTGACCCCATGACTGAAAAAGTTGTGTTTTGTGGAGCACTGGCTGGCTTGGCAGTGCAGTCCCTGGAATGCGCTTTTCTCCCATCCCTAACTCACTCTCCTTGTTCCCTTACTCTTGCTGCTCCTGGATTCCACCTACTTTTCCTTTTAAGCGTTACCATGAAAATTTTGCATCAACTCTGTTTCCTAGGAAAACAGGATGAAGATACTTAGAGGATGGCACAAAGGTGAATTAGGCAAATAGAAGCTTCCTGATACCACTGAACTGTTTGAGTTTGAGTGGGTTTGTGTACGTGTGCATGCACTGTCTCTTCAACTGTATACTTGCATAAATTTTGGAATAGAGAATTCTTGAAGAAAGGGAAAGAAAATCCTTGCCTATCTTTATATAATTAATAAAAAACAAACATTAACCAGCCTGATTTTTTAAAAAAGAATCTCCTTATTGTTTTATAGATCATGGAGCTGTAATCTCAGAGAGCCATGGCATGCAATGGAATCTCCACTCCTTGCACTGACTTGCACGACCCTACATGACCAGCTTTGCCTTCCTCTCCTTTTATCCAGTACCACTCCTGCTCCCACCCTGACTCTTCCCTTGTTTGCTCCAGCCACACTGGCCTCCATTCACCCAATTACCCTTCTCTGGTTTATACTTCTCTATAGACCTTTTCACCATCTTACTTACTATAGGTTTCACTTATTTACTTTGTTTATTGTCCGTCTGATTTCACTAAAACACTCAGGGAGACCAGGATTGTTGAATGTTTCAGTGTTTTGCTCACTGCTGTAGCCCCAGTGTCTAAAACATACTTGATATATAGCAGGAAATCAAAATTTATTGAATGAATGGATGAATGAATAAATGAAGTCTCGAAATACTGACCCCTACAAGATACGATTTTCTCCATCTCTTCTCAGATGTAGTTTTTTAAATTGTTGCAGTAAAATATAAATAACATAGAATTTGCCATCTTTATTATTTTAAGTGTACTTTCTGTCTGTATAAATGTGACGATTCTAGGTACCACATATAAGTGGTAACATACAATATTCATCCTTTAGTGTCTGGCCTATGTTATTTAGCATGTCTTAAAAATTCATCCATGTTGTAGCATGTGTCAGAGTTTCACTCCTGTTTAAGGCTGAATAATATTCCACTGTATGTATATACTATATGTTGTTTATTGATTCATTTGTCAATGAATATTTAAATTGTCTCCACTTTTCAGATATTGTGAATAATGCTGCTATAAACATTGATGTATCAGATATCTTTATAAAGAGGTAGAGATGTATCTGTATATCTTTTTGATATAAAGAAAAAAACAGGAGGCGACCTCAGAGGTCATGACATTTAACCTTTGTCAATATACAATCTTTCTTTGCTTTTGTGGCAAAAAGGAAAAAAAATCTGTGAAACAAACCGGCTGCTTGCTAGGTAGAAATCATTCACTTTGCATTGGAAATGGCTGGTATACCTTCACTTCATGTGTTTGAAATGGACCTGCCTTATAAGGAGGTACATAGAGAGATTGGAGGGCTCAAAGACATAAAAAAAGAGATAAATTTTGAAGTTACAAGAAAAAAAGTGAGACAAACATAAACCGATTCTCTAGATTAAAAATGGTAAAGCTAGTGAAAATGAGGAAGAAAGATTATGGTAACCTGAAGTAAAATAAAGTATTTTCCCTATTCCTGCTGCAAGTGGTAATATATAAACACAGAAAGCAAAATGGTACCCATCCACAACCAAGGCAGCCAGCAATCAAGCAATCAACACTTGGATTAAAGATAACACAAGGAGCAGAGATCATTCTGAGGATCAAAAGATGGTGTAATATCAAAAATGCCCACCAAAAAAAAAAAAAAAAAAAGGACTCCACATACTGAATTCTTTGTAATCTAGGTCCACATAACAAGATAAAGCATTTGGTAGCATTTGGGAATAAGGGCTGTGAATAGGAGGGATAGAGGAGCTGTGATTTCATTAAACTAAGTCAGGGGCCTTTACCTCCTATGAGAAGATGAGTATGTGATACCATTAATCATCTCTTCTTCAGATAAACCTTTCTAACCTGCTCCATCTAACAACAGCCCCTTTGCCTAGACTTCCTCATCTCCCCCTTTCTTTACCGGACAATTCCTACTTACTCTTTAATACCGAATTCATATGTCCCTTCCTTTGTGAAGTCTTCCCAGACTGGTCAGATCCTCAGCATCACAGACACAGATGCTCCCTCCTGTATATACCCAGAATACTCTGTAGCCTTTTCTACTCTAGGACTTAGCCCACCACCTTACAATGATTTCCAGACATTTATTTTCTCATTAGGTTAATGTGTCCAAAGGATTTCTGGACATTTATTTTCTCATTAGGCTAATGTGTCCAAAGCACGTGACTCATTTATTTGAAGGTTATAATCTTGTGGTAACTGACCCAACAGAATTTGAAGAATGATGCAAGGGACAAATCTAACTTACAGAGAATACTGAATATTGAGCAGGAACATTGATAATAACCAAAGTACAAATAACGGATCCAAAATTCCAACCCTAAAACATAGTTATAAGATATCTAGCTCCTAGGCTTTTTCTGATGCTACTTAATGAGATAGTCCATATATATAATCCAACAAGTGAATCAAAACACTTGATTTAGGTTTTAATTTTGTTTAAAAATCATCTAAAAATACATGAGAACCTAGGATAAAGACAATGACAAATGCTAAACTTTGCAGTGATTATACTGTCCACCAAAACCAAGAGGAAAGAGGAGCAGTTCTTTCTTCATATAAGACTAATCTCTGTACTTGCAATGTTTCTGCCCATGAAAGCACTTCATTATTCAAAATTTTCAAGGTTAATTATGCTATATATTTTATTTTCTGAAAAACACAGATTATTAGGGAGCCATGTGCAAAATGAATAATTAAAGGTAGACTTCAGTGTCTTGGAGTAATATGAGGCTGGATATTATGATGGACCCTATTGCTACAATAATATATATATCACACACAATACAATAATATATAAATGACAGTAAATGTACTTTTTAATTCACTGCTGACTTGTAAGGAAAATCCGCATAGGCCAAATAAGTAAAACAAAAACCAACCAGTGAGCTGAAATCAGACTTTAGATAACAAGCCAACAAAAAGCTGGCATTGCCTTGGGGAAACTACTGGCTTCCTTGCAGGAATCTAGAAATTTGGACTTGGGTTGCCTTACAGGTGGGAGAACTGAATCTGCAATTCATCTGTTCATTCAGGACCCCAAAGTGAGCTAAAGCAGTGGCAGATTGGTAGTGTCCCTAGTGACCCCTTAGCTTCAAAGGAGAAGCCAAGCCAAATGCTCTTTGAAGGAGACCACCCCTGATTTAGGCCTGCAGAAGTACCAAAGATTATTCTTCCAGATAAGAGCTCACAACTCAAACCCATGAAACACAAAAAAGCAAGTCATGAATGAGTCAACAGACATATCATAGAGCAGATTCAAATCCCACTGACTTCAATAGTGGAATTATTAATGAATATAAACTATATATAAAATGTGCCACAAAATAAAAGTTGAAAGCAAAATAATTAAGTTGGAAATAGGACACTATCAAAAGTAACCTGAACATTTTTTATTATAGATTGATATATTATAGTTGTACATATTTATTGGGTACAAAGTGATGTTATGATATATGTATAGAATGTGAAATTATTAAATCAAGTTAGCTAACATATTCATGATCTCAAATACTAATAATTTTTTTGTGGTGAGAACATTTGAAATTTACTCTTAGCAATTTTGAAATATATAGTATGTTAGTATTACTATAGTCACCACACTGTGCAACAGATCTCAAAAAACATATTCTTCTTGTCTAACTGAAACTTTGTACCTTTTGACCAATATCTCTTCATTCTCTCCATGCCTCAGTCTCTGATAACTACCATTCTACTCTCTGCTTTTATGAGTTCAGTTATTTTAGATTCCACATATAAGTGAGATGATGTGGTATTTGTTTCTGTGCTTGGCTTATTTCACTTGACATAATGTACACCAGGTTCATCCATGTTGTCGCAAATGAATGATTCCCTTCTTTTTTTAAGAATGCATAGGCCAGGCGTGGTGGCTCACACCTGTAATCCCAGCACTTTGGGAGGCTGAGGTGGGCAGATCACCTGAGGTCAGGCGTTCAAGACCAGCCTGGCCAACATGGTGAAACCCCATCTCTACTAAAAATACAAAAATTAGCCGGGCGCCTGTAATCCCAGCTACTCGGGAGGCCGAGGCAAGAGAATCTCTTGAACCTGGGAGGCAGAGTTTGCAGTGAGCCGAGATGGCACCACTCTATTCCAGCCTGGGTGACAGAGCGAGACTCTGACTCAAAAAATAAAAAAATAAAATATAGAAAAAGAATGAATAGTATTTCATTGTGTACATATATACCATGTTTTCTTTATCTGTCCATCTATTGATGAACATGCAGGCTGATTCCATAACTTGGCTACTGTGAATAACCCTGCAATGAACATGAGAGTGCAGATATCTCTTCAACATGGCAATTTCGTTTGCTTTGGATATATACCCAAAGTGGTATTGCTGGATAATATGGTAATTCAAAATATTTTAAGGAGCCTCTGTATAGTTTTCTATAACGGCTGTATGAATTTACATTCCCATCAATAGTGTGTACAGATTCCCTTTTCTCCACATCCTCGCCCACACATCTTTTTTTGTTGTTTTAATAATAGCCATTCTAATACAATCATATCTCACTGTGGTTTTAACTTGTATTTTCCTAATGATTAGTGATTTCGGGCATGTTTTTCATTTTCTTTGTTGGTCATTTGTATATCTTCTTTTGAGAAATATCTGTTCAGGTCCCATTCCCATTCGTTAATTGGATTGTTTCTTACCATTGAGATGTTTCGGTTCCTTAAATATTCTGGATATTACAGATGTATCCAGTGCATGGCTTGCAAATATTTTCTCCCAATCTCTCTAGGTCGCTTCTTCACTCTGTTAATTGTTTCCTTTACTATGTAGGAAGATTTTTAATTTGATGTAATCCTATTTATCTATTTTGTTGCTGGAGTTTTTGGGGTCAAATACAGAAACTCATTGCCCAGACAAATGTAGTGTGGTTTTTCTTGCATGTTTTCTTGTGGTCGTTTTATGGTTTCAGGTCTAACATTTAGTGTCTAACTCATTTTCAGTTGATTTTTGTATATGGTGTGAGATATACAAAACTGTTCAGTTTCATTCTTTCGCATGAGATACACAGTTTTCCCAACACCTTTAATTGAAGACACCATCCTTTTTCCCACTGTGTGGATTGGGCATCTTTGGCAAAAATCAATTTTCTGAAAATGAACTAGTTCATTTCTAGATTCTCTATTTTGTTTCAACCATCAATGTATCTATTTTTAGGCCAGTATCATGCTATTGTAATTACCGTAGATTTGTAAAATAGTTTGAAAGCAAGTAGTGCAGCGCCTCCAGCTTTGTTCTTTTTTACTCAAGATTGTCTTGGCTATTTGAGTTTTTATGTTGTTTCATATCAATTTTAGAATGTTTTTGCTATTTCTGTGAAAAATGCCATTGGAAATTTGATAGAAATTGTATTGAATCTCTAGATTGCCTTGGGTCATATGAACATTTTAACAATATTAATTCTTCCAATACATGAACATGAAATATTTTTGCATTTATTTGAGTCTTCTTCTATTATTTTCATCAATGTTTTATTCTTTTCAGTGTATAGATCTTTCACATTCTTGGATAAAATTATTCCTAGGTATTTTTTATAGCTATTGTAAATGGGATTGTCTTCTTGATTTCCTTTTCTGATAGTTAGTTGTTGGTGTATAGAAATGCTACTCATTTTTCTATGTTGATTTTGTAACCTGCAACTTTACTGAATTCATGTATTAGTTCTAACAGCTTTTAGTGAAATTTTTAGGGTTTTCTATACATGAGATCATGTCATCAACAATCAGTGACAATTTCACTTTATTTCCTATTTTGATGCCTTCTGTTTCTTTCTCTTCTCTAATTGATCTGATAAGGACTTCCAGTACTATGCTAAATAGAAGTGGTGACTGTGTATATCCTTGTCTTGTTCCTGACCTTAGAAGAGAAGCTTTCAACTTTTCACCACTGAGTAAAATGTTAGCTGTGAGCTTGCCTTTCTTGTGTTGAGGTACCCTTCTACTAGACCTAATTTGTTGAGAGTTCTTATTGTAAAAGGATGTTGGCTTTGTCAAATGTTTTTTCTGCATCTAATAAGATGATCATATGGTTTTTAACCTTCATTCTGTTAATGTGCTATTTCACATTTTTCGATTTGCATATATTGAACCATGCTTGCATCCCAGGGATAAATCCAACTTGTTCATTGTGAATTATCCTTTTGGTATGTTGTTGAATTCAGTTTGCTACTACTGCATTTTGTTAAGAATGATTGTGTCTGTGTTCAACAGAGATATCAACCTATTATTCTCTTTCCTGGTAATTTCCTTCTCTGGCTTTGGTACCAAGATACGAGTTTGGAAGTATTCCCTTCTCTACAATTTTTTCAAAGAGTTTGGGAAGGATTGGCGTTAGTTCTTTTTTAAATGTTTGGTAGAATTCAGCAATAAAGCCATCAGGTCCTGGGCTTTTCTTTGATGGGAGACATTTTATTATTGATTCAATTTTCTTATTTGTTATTAACTGTTCAGATTTTTTATTTCTTCATGATAGTAGGTTGTATGTGTCTAGGAATGTATCAGTTTCTTCTAGGTTATCCCATTTGTTGCTGTATAATTGTTCATGGTAATCTCTTATGATTCTTTGTATTTCTGTGGTATCACCTGCAATGTCTTCTCGTTCATTTCTGATTTTATTTTAATCTTCTCTCTCATTTTCTTAGTCTAGCTAGGGGTTTGTCAATTTCAGCTATCTTTTCAAAAAATCTGCTCTTAATGTCATTGATTTTATTATTTATTTATTTATTTATTTTTATTTATTTATTTATTTATTTATTTATTTATTTATTGAGACAGAGTCTCACTCTGTCACCAGGCTGGAGTGCAATGGTGTGATCTTCGGCTCACTGCAACCTTCATCTCCTGGGTTCAACTGATTCTCCTGCTGCAGCCTCCCATGTAGCTGGGACTACAGGCATGCACCACCACACCCAGCTAATTTTTGTATTTTTAGTAGACAGGGTTTCACCTTGTTGGCCAGGATGGTCTCAATCTCCTGACCTTGTGATCTGCCTGTCTCAGCCTCCCAAAGTGCTGGGATTACAGGCGTGAGCCACCACACCTGGCCCTGTCATTGATTTTATTGCTTGTTTAGTCTCTATTCCATTTATTTATGCTGTAATCTTTGTTAATTCCTTTATTCTGCTAACTTTTGGCTTAGTTTGTTCTTTTCTAGTTCCTTGAGATAAAACATTAGGTTGTTTATTTCAGATCTTTCTTCTTTGTTTGATATAGGTGTTTATTGCTAGAAACTTCCCTATTAGAGCTACTTCTACTGTATCCATTAAGTTTTGGTATATTGTTTGTCCACTTTCACTTTTCTCAGGACATTTTTTCATTTTTGTTTTGATTTCTTCTTTGACCCATTGGTTCGTCAGGAGCATGTTGTTTAACTTCCACATATTTGTAAATTTACCAAGATTTTTCCTGTTACTGATTTCTAGTTTTATATCATCATAATCAGAAAGATACTTGATATAATTTCAGTCCCCTAAGTTTATTCAGACTTGTTTTGTGGCCCAATATATGATCTATGCTGAAGAATATTTCATGTGCAGTTGAAAAGAATGTGCATTCTGTTGCTGCTGCAGGTAATGTCCTATGTAAGTTTGTTAGGTCTACTTGGTCTAAAGTATAGTTCAAGACCAATGTTTCCTTATTAATTTCCTCTCTGGATAATCTGTCCCTTGCTGAAAGTCAGGTACTGAGGTCTCCCACTATTACTGAATTGCAATTTATTATATCTCTCCCTTCATATCCTTTAATATTTAATATTTAATTTATATTTAGGTGCTTCAATGTTAGGTACAATATATTTATAACAGTTATATTCTCTTGTTGAATCTACCTTTTTATCACTGTATAATGTACTTCTTTGTCTCTTTACAGTTTTTGACTTAAAGTCTATTTTGTCTAATATAAGTACAGATGCCCCTTAACTTGTAATAGGATTATATCCTGATAAATCCATCATAAGTTGAAAATATTATAAACAATGTAAATCAAAAGTGCATTTTTGACTTAAAATATTTTCAACTTACCATGGATTTACCAGGATGTGCTCCATCATAAGTCAAGAAGTGTACTGAACATGCATTGCTTTTGCACCCTGATAAAGTCAAAAAATCGTTAAGTCAATCAAAAGTCAGGAACCATTTGTATAACTACCTCTGCTGTTTTTTGATTTCCATTTGTGTGGAATATCTTTTTCCATCCCTTCCCTATCAGTCTATGTGTGCCCTTAAAAGTGAGGTAAGTCTCTTGTAGGCAGCATATAGTTGGGTCTTGTTTCTTAATCCATTCAACTATCCTGTTTCTTTTTATTGGAAAATCTAATCAATTTACATTCAAAGTAATTATTAATAGGTAAGGACTTAATACTGCCACTTTATAATTTGTTGTCTGGTTGTTTTCTAGATACTTTATTTCTTTCTTCTCCTGTTCCTGTCTTCCTTTGTGGTTTATAGTTTCCTCTAGTGGTATGCTTTGAATTCTATTTCAGTTTTGTACTTCTTTTATGCATTTTTGCTTTGTGGTTACCATGAGGCTTATGTAAAATATAACAAGCTATTTCAAGCTGATAACTGCTTAACTTTGATCACATACACCTCTACACTTTTACTCCCCACGCTCATACCATATAGACATACACACATCATACAGCAGATTCAGATCTTAATGTCTTCAATAGCAGAATTATCAACTAAAGAATATGTTATATAAAAAATGTTTAAAGAAATAAAAGATGAAAGCAAAATAATTAAGGTATGAGTAAGTATCAAAAACTACCTGATATTTTTAAAAAAGAAGAGTTTTTAAAAGTCAAAAACATATTTGAAATTAAAAACTCAAATACTGACTTCAAATACTAAAGAGGAAAATAGTAAAATGAGGATAAATCTGAAGATATCAACAAAACCACGGCAAAGAAATAAAAGACAAAAATATGAAAATAATATTGAATGCGAAGGTCTAAAACATGTTTAATTAGAGTTGCTAAGTTAAAAAAATGAAGAGGAGACATAATACTAAATGAAATAATATATGAGAATTTTCTAAAACTGAAGAAAAACATAAAACCACAGACACAGGGAATACAATGTATACCAAGCAGGGAAAATGTAAAGATATCCAGAATTAGACGTTATTAACATTATAATGAAATTGTAAAAAATATATATACATACACATCTGAAAAGCAGTCAAAGAAAAATGGATCACATACAAAGAAACTGACATTAAAGTGGCTGCAGATGTATCAATAGCAACAACAGAAGCTGAAAATAGTAAAATAAATAATATCCCAAAATGTTAGTCATCTTTGTGCATTTAGCTCCTATTATAGTGCCAAGTACACCTCAAAATGCTCCAAAAATGCTGGTCTAATCAACCGCTTCAATAAAATGATTAAATTGGGCACAGGGAAGAATGGAATGAGACTTACATTAATGAAATCTGAAATTGGCTTATTTCCTCATCTGTTAGAGTCCTGGAGTGGGGGAAGGTGCAACAGTAAATTCACGACAAAGTGGGAAACATCTGCTAATATGAAGCAGTAAGTCTTCATACCCACACCTCACCCCTTGTCTTCAGTCAAAAGAAATGACATTTATTCAGTATAGTTAGCATGGGATGTTTTTGTTTATAAGAACGATTTATGTCATCCATATAAATGTTCTGCCTATGCCGTACAGCACAGATGACTGTTTTGCATGTTTGTGACAGACCACAGCTCCATATTGACTATAGAAAGTCTTACTCAGCTCTAATTTCAGTTTACTCTGGGGTTTCAGATTCTGCTGACTACAGACAAAATTTTTCTCCCCCAACAATGGCTGCATATTTTAACAATCCCCATAGAATTCCACAGGAGTCTGAATTGAAATACAGAACTAATAAGGTACCCTAACAAACAGAAAAACTTCAAATCACTTTTAGAGTTAATAACTTCTTTACTTAATTAAAAAGCAAATATGAATGCAGAAATAAGTTTTATTTCTTAAAACAAAGCTATGTAATGTGATATCTTTTAGCTTGGTTTAAATTTTTGAATTTCCTGTTTTCAGGGACTAGGAAATTGGATGTTCAAATTCACTTGAGACAAATTGTAATGTTTTCCAAATAATTAAAATATAACAAAAAATCCTACTAAATTTAAAATTTTATTTGTACATGGAACGAGGCTAAAAATTATTTTAATCTGCAAGTAATTCAATGAGTTCATATAACTACTTCTGAAATTTTTTCATTTCTTTAGCATTCATTATAGACTGAAATTAGTTCCTCATTGAAAATTGAAACTCCTAATTGAAATATTACCATGAATCAGATTTATATCTGTTATTAGTTTATTTATGCCTTATCTTTTCTCAGGAAAGATTTAAAGCACAAAGATCAATGACTAATTTAGAACACTTTGGCATCTTTAAAATTGTCTCCATGAATAATTTATTGGACCTCATGACTATAAGCCATGACACTTTCGAAAATGGAAAAGCACACTAGCAGATAAGACAACTGCCACTTTCAGTGACCCTGGATATACCACTTAGGCTCTCTCCTCATCTATAAAATTGGAACACTGAACAAGAGGATTCCAAAGGTCCCTGGTTCTAGCTTTACAATCCCATAACACATAAGGAATCTTTATATCTTCCTAGTCCCTGATTTCCTTAATTATTCATTAAGGCTCTAAACCCAAGACTGTGAATTTATAACCATTGTGATGGTTCTTCTCCCATTCCATTCTTCACACCTTTCTACTTGCCACATAGTTGTCCATTTTCTATTATTTTCTATCTATTCAAATGATATTTTTTACTTTATTTTACAAAACAGTCTCATTCAATTAAGAAAGTGTTCTCAATGTTGAAGATAATAATGGAATGTACCATGATAAAAATGTGTCATGGAATACTTAGATTTCAATTAAATAACAGTCAAACTAGATACATTATAGTCTACCTACAAACAACTTCTTTCAAAAGTCTGCAAATTAAAGTATAAGTAAAACATATTTTGCCAAGTCTAAAAATACTGGATAGATTTTTAAGTTAGTAATACAGACAACACTCAAAGGAAATTTATTTTTGTGAACTGGTAGAATATAATACATAGTTGAAACACATAGCTGAAACCCTCCTTAAGCCTCTTAGAGCTCTTTGGGAGTGAACTGATGAGATACCTTGGGGAGGAAATGAAACTGTTACCTTGGCCAGACAACTTAGCCAACACAGAAACACTCTCACTTTCACCACACCCTAAATTGCCTCTGCTTTCCACTATGAGCTTAGAGAAGGGACCTGAATAGAGGGAAAGGAATAACTACCATGCTAAACAAATGGCAGCTGAGAGAAAAAGCCTTCTAGACCACTGTTCTGACTGCACTGTGAGAAAACTGACAGTTGGGTGGGTCAGACAGAAACAGGTTTTGGATGGGTGCAGTGGCTCATGCCTGTAATCCCAGCACTTTGGGAGTCCAAGGCAGGTGAATCACCTGAGTTCAGGAGTTCTAGACCAGCCTGCCTACATGGTGAAATCCCATCTCTACTAAAAATACTAAAATCAGCTGGGTGTGGTGGTGGTTGCCTGTAATCCCAGCTATTCGGTATGCTGAGGCAGGAGAATCACTTGAACCCAGGAGGCAAAGGTTGCAGTCATCTGAGATTGTGCCACTGCACTCCAGCCTCGGCAACAAGTGACAACAATCTCAAAAAAAAAAAAAAAAGAAAGAAAGAAAAAAAAGAAAGAGAAACGAGTTTTAAACAGGTAGACATCATGAAATCAAATGTACTTCTTCCTTCTTCCTTATCTGTTTCCTGTTCCCTTTTTGTTAGCTTTTCCTTCTTCCTCTTCCTTTTCTTCACCCATTCATTTTTACATTTGTTTAACAAATGTGTGTTCAGGCACTGAGTGCCAGATAGAAGAGATACATTGGTGAATAAACAACATAGGTCATCCCCTTATAAAGCTTAGAGTCTAGTGGGGGATAGAATCATATAAGCAGACAATGATAAAACAGAGAGTTAGTTGAAGAAAGTAAATAGCATCCCTGGTGTTGCAGTAATACATGCTTGGGGCACCCAATCCACAATTGAGGTATCAGGTAAAGAAAGCATCCTGGAGGAAGTAAAAACCATGCAGAATCTAGAGGAGAGAAGGCCAAGGAGTGGGTTAGGAGAAGGGAGAGGGTATTAAGGTTTATTTATTTGTTTGTTTGTTTGTTTTGTAACTCAAAGTAAATTGAGCAAAAAAGTAAAAATAAAAAACAATAAGAAATGAAAAGGAGGACTGGGAGAGGAGCCAAGATGGTCGAATAGGAACAGCTCCAGTCTACAGCTCCCAGCGTGAGCAATGCAGAAAACGGGTGATTTCTGCATTTCCAACTGAGGTACCGGGTTCATCTCAGTGGGGAGTGCCAGACAGTAGGTGCAGGACAGCGGGTGCAGCGCACCGTGTGCAAGCCGAAGCAGGGCGAGGCATCGCCTCACCCGGGAAGCAAAAGGGGTCAGGGAATTCCCTTTCCTAGTCAAAGAAAGCGGTGACAGACGGCACCTGGAAAAACGGGTCACCCCCACCCCTAATACTGCACTTTTCCAATGGGATTAAAAAATGGCACACCAGGAGATTATATCCTGCACATGGCTCAGAGGGTCCTACGCCCACAAAGTTTCGCTCATTTCTAGCACAGCAGTCCGAGATCAAACTGCAAGGCAGCAGCAAGGCTGGGGGAGGGGCACCCGCCATTTTCGGGTTAGTTGTTTGATTGGGTAAACAAAGTGGATGGGAAGCTCGAACTGGGTGGAGCCCACCACAGCTCCAGGATGCCTGCCTGCCTCTGTAGGCTCCACCTCTGGGGGCAGGGCACAGACAAACGAAAAGACAACAGTAACCTCTGAAGACTTAAATGTCCCTCTCTGACAGCTTTAAAGAGAGTAGTGGTTCTCCCAGCATGCAGCTTGAGATCTGAGAACAGGCAAATGGCCTCCTCAAGTGGGTCCCTGACCCCCGAGTAGCCTAACTGGGAGGCACCCCTCAGTAGGGGCAGACTGACACCTCACATGGCCGGGTACTCCTCTGAGACAACACTTCCAGAGGAACGGTCAGGCAGCAGCATCTGCGGTTCACCAATATCCGCTGTTCTGCAGCCACCACTGATGATACCCAGGCAAACAGGGTCTGGAGTGGACCTCTAGCAAACTCCAACAGACCTGTCGCTGAGGGTCCTGTCTGCTAGAAGGAAAACTAACAAACAGAAAGGACACCCACACCAAAAACCCATCTATACATCACCATCATCAAAGACCAAAGGCAGATAAAACCACAAAGATGGGAAACAAACGGAGCAGAAAAACTGGAAACTCTAAAACTCAGAGCACCTCTCCTCCTCCAAAGGAACGCAGCTCCTCACCAGCAATGGAACAAAGCTGGACGGAGAATGACTTTGATGAGTTGAAAGAAGAAGGCTTCAGACTATCAAACTACTCCGAGCTACAGGAGGAACTTCAAACCAATGGCAAAGAAGTTAAAAGCTTTGAAAAAAAATTAGACGAATGGATAACTAGAATAACCAATGCAGAGAAGTCCTTAAACGACTTGATGGAGCTGAAAACCAAGGCACGAGAGCTATGTGATGAACGCAGAAGCCTCAGTAGCCGATGCAATCAACTGGAAGAAAGGGCATCAGTGATGGAAGATCAAATGAATGAAATGAAGTGAGAAGAGAAGTTTAGAGAAAAAAGAATAAAAACAAAGGAACAAAGCCTCTAAGAAACATGGGACTCTCTGAAAAGAGCAAATCTACATCTGATTGGTGTACCTGAAAGTGAGGGGGAGAATGGAACCAAGTTGGAAAATACTCTGCAGGATATTATCCAGGAGAACTTCCCCAATCTAGCAAAGCAGGCCAACATTCAAATTCAGGAAACACAGAAAACACCACAAAGATACTCCTCGAGAAGAGCAACTCCAAGACACATAATTGTCAGATTCACCAAAGTTGAAATGAAGGAAAAAATGTTAAGGGCAGCCAGAGAGAAAGGTTGGGTTACCCACAAAGGGAAGCCCATCAGACTAACAGCTGATCTCTCGGCAGAAACTCTACAAGCCAGAAGAGAGTGGGGACCAATATTCAACATTCTTAAAAAAAAAGAATTTTCAACTGAGAATCTCATATCCAGCCAAACTAACCTTCATTAAGTGAAGGAGAAATAAAATACTTTACAGACAAGCAAATGCTGAGAGATTTTGTCACCACCAGGCCAGCCCTAAAAGAGCTCCTGAAGGAAGCACTAAACATGGAAAGGAACAACCGGTACCAGCCACTGCAAAAACATGCCAAATTATAAAGACCATTGATGCCATGAAGAAACTGCATCAACTAACGAGCAAAATAACCAGCTAACATCATAATGACAGGATCAAATTCACACATAACAATATTAACTTCAAATGTAAATGGGCTAAATGCTCCAATTAAAAGACATAGACTGGCAAATCGGATAAAGAGTCAAGACCCATCAGTGTGCTGTATTCAGGAAACCCATCTCACGTGCAGAGACACACATAGGCTCAAAATAAAGGAATGGAGGAAGATCTACCAAGCAAATGGAAAACAAAAAAAGGCAGGGGTTGCAATCCTAGTCTCTGATAAAACAGACTTTAAACCAACAAAGATCAAAAGAGACAAAGAAGGCCATTACATAATGGTAAAGGGATCAATTCAACAAGAAGAGCTAACTATCCTAAATAGATATGCACCCAATACAGGGGCATCCAGATTCATAAAGCAAGTCCTTAGTGACCTACAAAGAGACTTAGACTCCCACACAATAATAATGGGAGACTTTAACACCCCACTGTCAACATTAGACAGAACAACGAGACAGAAAGTTAACAAGGATACCCAGGAATTGAACGCAGCTCTGCACCAAGCGGACCTAATAGACATTTACAGAACTCTCCACCCCAAATCAACAGAATATACATTCTTTTCAGCACCACACCACACCTACTCCAAAATTGACCACATAGTTGGAAGTAAAGCACTCCTCAGCAAAAGTAAAAGAACAGAAATTATAACAAACTGTCTCTCAGACCACAGTGCAATCAAACTAGAACTCAGGATTAAGAAACTCACTCAAAACTGCTCAACTACATGGAAACTGAACAACCTGCTCCTGAATGACTACTGGGTAAATAATGAAATGAAGGCAGAAATAAAGACGTTCTTTGAAACCAATGAGAACAAAGACACAACATACCAGAATCTCTGGGACACATTCAAAGCAGTGTGTAGAGGGAAATTTATAGCACTAGATGCCCACAAGAGAAAGCAGGAAAGATCTAAAATTGACACCCTAACATCACAATTAAAAGAACTAGAAAAGCAAGAGCAAACACATTCAAAAGCTAGAAGAAGGCGAGAAATAACTAAGATCAGAGCAGAACTGAAGGAAATAGAGACACAAAAAACCCTTCAAAAAACTAATGAATCCAGGAGCTGATTTTTTGAAAAGATCAACAAAATTGATCAGACCGCTAGCAAGACTAATAAAGAAGAAAAGAGAGAAGAATCAAATAGATGCAATAAAAAAGGCAAAGGGGATATCACCACCAATCCCACAGAAATACAAACTACCATCAGAGAATACTATAAACACCTCTACGCAAATAAACTAGAAAAAACTAGAAGAAATGGATAAATTCCTCAACAAATACATGCTCCCAAGACTAAACCAGGAAGAAGTTGAATCTCTGAATAGATTCAATAGATTCAATAACAGGCTCTGAAATTGAGGCAATAATTAATAGCTTACCAGCCAAAAAAAGTCCAGGACCAGAAGGATTCACAGCTGAATTCCAACCAGAGGTACAAAGAGGAGCTGCTACCATTCCTTCTGAAACTATTCCAATCAATAGAAAAAGAGGGAATCCTCCCTAACTCATGTTATGAGGCCAGCATCATCCTGATACCAAAGCCTGGCAGAGACACAACCAAAAAAGAGAATTTTAGACCAATATCCTTGATGAACATTGATGCAAAAATCCTCAATGAAATCCTGCAAACCGAATCCAGCAGCACATCAAAAAGCTTATCCACCACGATCAAGTGGGCTTCATCCCTGGGATGCAAGGCTGCTTCATCATAGGCAAATCAATAAATGTAATCCAGCATATAAAAAGAACCAAGAACAAAAACCATATGGTTATCTCAATAGATGCAGAAAAGTCCTTTGACAAAATTCAACAACTCTTCATGCTAAAAACTCTCAATAAATTAGGTATTGATGGGATGTATCTCAAAATAATAAGAGCTATCTATGACAAACTCACAGCCAATATCATACTGAATGGGCAAAAACTGGAAGCATTCCCTTTGAAAACGGGCACAAGACAGGGATGCCCTCTCTCACCACTCCTATTCAACATAGTGTTGGAAGTTCTGGCCAGGGCAATCAGGAAGGAGAAGGAAATAAAGGGCATTCAATTAGGAAAAGAGGGAATCAAATTGTCCCTGTTTGCAGATGACATGATTGTATATCTAGAAAACCCCATCGTCTCAGCCCAAAATCTCCTTCAGCTGATAAGCAACTTCAGCAAAGTCTCAGGATACAAAATCAATGTGCAAAAATCACAAGCATTCTTATACACCAATAACAGACAAACAGAGAGCCAAATCATGAGTGAACTCCCATTCACTATTGCTTCAAAGAGAATAAAATACCTAGAAATCCAACTTACAAGGGACATGAAGGACCTCTTCAAGGAGAACTACAAACTACTGCTCAAGGAAATAAAAGAGGATACAAACAAATGGAAGAACATTCCATGCTCATGGGTAGGAAGAATCAATATCATGAAAATGGCAATACTGCCCAAGGTAATTTATAGATTCAATGTCATCCCCATCAAGCTACGAATGACTTTCTTCACAGAATTGGAAAAAACTACTTTAAAGTTCATATGGAACCAAAAAAGAGCCCGCATTGCCAAGTCAGTCCTAAGCCAAAAGAACAAAGCTGGAGACATCACACTACCTGACTTCAAACTATACTACAAGGCTACAGTAACCAAAACAGCATAGTACTGGTACCAAAACAGAGATATAGACCAATGGAACAGAACAGAGTCCTCAGAAATTAATGCCGCATATCTACAACCATCTGATCTTTGACAAACCTGACAAAACCAAGAAATGGGGAAACGATTCCCTATTTAATAAATGGTGCTGGGAAAACTGGCTGGCCATATGTAGAGAGCTGAAACTGGATCCCTTCCTTATACCTTATACAAAAATTAATTCAAGATGGATTAAAGACTTACATGTTAGATCTAAAACCATAAAAACCCTAGAAGAAAACCTAGGCAATACCATTCAGGACATAGGCATGGGCAAGGACTTCATGTCTAAAACACCAAAAGCAATGGCAACAAAAGCCAAAATTGACAAATGGGATCTTATTAAACTAAAGAGCTTCTGCACAGCAAAAGAAACTACCATCAGAGTGAACAGGCAACCTACAGAATGGGAGAAAATTTTTGCAACCTACTCATCTGACAAAGGGCTAATATCCAGAATCTACAATGAACTCAAACAAATTTATAAGAAAAAAACAAACAACCCCATCAAAAAGTAGGTGAAGGATATGAACAGACACTTCTCAAAGGAAGACATTTATGCAGCCAAAAGACACATGAAAAAATGCTCATCATCACTGACCATCAGAGAAATGCAAATCAAAACCACAATGAGATACCATCTCACACCAGTTAGAATGGTGATCATTAAAAAGTCAGGAAACAACAGGTGCTGGAGAGGATGTGGAGAAATAGGAACTTTTACACACTGTTGGTGGGATGGTAAACTAGTTCAACCATTGTGGAAGTCAGTGTGGCGATTCCTCAGGGATCCAGAAGCAGAAATACCATTTGACCCAGCCATCCCATTACTGGGTATATACCCAAAGGATTAGAAATCATGCTGCTATAAAGACACATGCACACGAATGTTTATTGCGGCACTATTCACAATAGCAAAGACTTGGAACCAACTCAAATGTCCAACAATGATAGACTGGATTAAGAAAATGTGGCACATACACACCATGGAATATTACGCAGCCATAAAAAAGGATGAGTTCATGTTCTTTGTAGGGACATGGATGAAGCTGGAAACCATCATTCTCAGCAAACTATCGCAAGGACAAAAAACCAAACACCACATGTTCTCACTCATAGGTGGGAATTGAACAATGAGAACACATGGACACAGGAAGGGGAACATCACACACTGGGGCCTGTTGTGGGGTGGGGGGAGGGGGGAGGGATAGCATTAGGAGATATACCTAATGTTAAATGACGAGTTAATGGGGGCAGCACACCAACATGGCAAGTGTATGCATATGTAACTAACCTGCATGTTGTGTACATGTACCCTAAAACTTAAAGTATAATAATAATATTTAAAAAAAAGAAATGAAAACTAACATTTAACAGGATTAAAATAAGAACATGCCTAAACTTTGGAACCCTTATGAAATCTTCCATCTTTCTTACATTTTGGCTACTAGGATGATGGAAACTACTTAACAGTTATAAAGAAACACCTTTTAGAACAAAGTTGTACTAGCTTTCATTTCTTCATTCTAAATTGGCCTGAACATATAACAGGCTGCATGTTCTTGGCTTCATATCTGCATAACAATGACACACAGAACAGTTAATCTGAGCAAGCACATACAACAGTTAATCCAAGCAAGGATGATGATGTAGTCAGTTTCATCAGCATTACCTAATACAACAAATGCCTTTCAGAGACTACAAAATTAACTAGATAACGTAACCTACTCCTAGAAAAATATCCCATTCAAAAATGTAATTTATGTCACTGACTTTCCGTACTATAACTAGTGGTAAAGGCCATTGTATTGGAGATTGTTTCTTGTGCCCAAATATTCAATTTTCCTTACATCATTTAGTAACATAACCACCCGTTTAGCTTGGCACATGGTTACCTAGGGAAAAAGACCACATTTCCCACCAGTCCTTGCAACTAGATGTGGTCCTGGAAGTGAGATCCAGCCAATGGGAGGGTGGGAGATGTAGTGAAATTACAATTTCTGGGTCATCACCTTAAAGGGAACATACTCTACCCATCTGTTCCTTTCTGTTTCTATCTTTGATCTCTGGAATCAGGAAATAATTTCAAGAGCTAAAACAGCTATTTGGGACCACAAAATGGATATAGTATAGACAGCAGAACAACAGTAACTGGAACCCTCATACCAAGAAATTGCATTGCCAGCTCTAGACCACTGATGGAGATTTTTACATGAGAAAGAATAAAATTTATATCTTGCTTATATCTACTGTATTTTAGGGTCCATTTATTAGAAAAGCATAAGATATATCCTAGCAAATTTAACTAATATCTACCCTGTTTGTCCAAAGGCCTTTTGAGATGGCTGGTGAACCACTCTTAAGCAAGCTGTTGGCAATAGGGAACTCAACTCATCAATCCCTCACTTACTGTTTACTTCATGTCAAGTATCAATAGTGCTATGCAAAAAGAACTACTCTTGTTTGTTATCATGAGGCTTTGTAGAAGCTTGGGAACTTCTTACTTGCTCTAATATACCCTGGGGGCCCATGAAACAATCTTTCTACCAGCTACAAGAGATTAACTTTCCTGGTGAGCAAGCATTCTCTTTGTAGATGAATTTGTTGTGATGAATTTGATGCATCTCTTTGCTAGAGGGAAAAAGCATTTAGAAAAAAACAAATAAAATATAAAAATACTCTCCCTAAATAGAAGCCAGTGAACATTACCAATAGCTAATTGACTGTCAACATTATAGACTGATAAGAGAGAAAAATATTCTTCACTTAATTCAGGCTACAGAGGCTGACACAGTGGAACCTGCAATCCAAAGAGAAATATAGAGAGTAACAAAATTCTTTTGAAATGATAATCCTTTGTGATATTAAATTTATGATAAGTAAACTGTATAGCAACCATAATCACAAAACACATCTCATGCCCTTAGGTTGTAGTAAACCATGGCAATTTTAATCGAAAATAATACTTGGCACCAGGAAACCAAGAACGGCATCCTTGAAAATGCTGCTCTGAATAGGAAACTAACATTTTAGGTATATTACAGAAGTAAGTAACTCTTAGTTGCTTTGAATTATAATAATAATTATAACGCATTCATTTCATTTCAAGTGGCACTCCATTATGCTATATAGTGCTGCTCTTAAAATTCTATTGTAGACTCCAAGCTTCCTGCTTCCTAGTCTCTCATGTTGACTGTTGTTCCCTGGCAGGGTCCTACTCCCAACCAAAAGAAACCTGCAAGTCCCCAAAACAGCAAAGGTATCAAATATAATTTTTTAAAACTCTTTTTATTATCTAAATTAAGCTGGAATTACTCTATTAAGTTACCAAGAGTAATAAAAGGCATACCTATAACATATATATCACTGTTTGAAGATATTTAACTGTGATTACAATCTTTAACTAAGGCTCTCAGACTCTCTTAAACCTCTTTCTAAGGTTAATTAGTAGCCAATGAACAATTTTCAAAATAAAAGCATAATATATAAAAGTTAATGAAACTGGCTCCAAGTTAATTAAATTTATTTTCCTTCAGAAATATCCTGCCCTCCTTGAGATGCAACATGGATAACTTTGTGAAAACAGTGAAATGTACAATTCAGCAACTACTAACACAAAAAAATCAAAGGGATATTCTGCTTCGTAAGTAAAAATCTACAGGGTAGGCCTTATTCTACAGTCAGCACTTTTCTAACTTTTGTTCAAGTTGTGATCATGAAAACAGTGCTTAACATTGACTTAGGTCTTGACCGCGTGCCAGGTAGTGTCTCACACGCTTCACATGTATGAACTCACTTGATCTTTATGACAGTCCTATAAGATGGTGCTATTATTATCCCAGTTTTAGAGTCTGAGTCTTTCCCACCCTTCAAGATCTGGTTTAAATTTCACTTCCTCACAAATCCTTCCTTAATTATTTCCCAATTCATATTATTTTCTACCTCCCCCTTATCCCACTATATTATGTGTATCTCTTACAGGACTTACCATAGTTCCCCCTAAAGCTCTTTATGAATGCTTCTCTTTCTTGTCATTACATCACAAGTTTCTGGGGAGGCAGACTCTGTCTTACTCACTTTTGTATTCCTACAATGCCTAGCAGAGATTCTTGCACGAAGAACATGTCCAGAAAATGTTTGTTGAACTTACGTATACTAGCATTAATATGGGAAAAAAGGAAGAAAGGAATTTAGCAGCAGCTCTGAAAACAAAGAAAGAGTCATGAATAAAAAGCAACAAGCAGTTATTCTGTTTCTGCAGATGACAGAACAAAAGAGATCCCAGAGATCATGAGATAAAACATTTAAATATTAGGTAAACATTAAACCATAATTATACTGAAAGAAAATACAGGTTAATGGTTACAAAATCTTTAGAGGTAGAAGGCCTAAATAGGACACCAAGAGCAAAATCAAGCAAGAGAAGAATTAAATAAATGTTCAAGGGAGCCAGCTCTGAGTTAGGCTACATGGTTTTGATTCCCAATTTGCTGTTTGTAGAGTCAGTTTATTCAACCGTAAAATGGGGATGATGACAATATCTGACTTACACGGTTGCACAGTGGAATGAAGGAGATAATGACTATCAGGCTCTCAACACAATGCATGACATAATGTCTTCCATAAACATTTCAAAACAAACCAATTAAGGAAAAGATAGAGTTGACTGTAAAAAGAAAAAAGCATTTATGCTATAAAAGTATCAATCAAGTCAATCAGTATCAAATAACAAACAGAAAAAAAATTACTATCATAAATATATGAAAAGCTTGTACAAATTAATAAGATTAAAACTCCCATAGAAAAGGAAGCCGAGCTCAGCATTTCACAAAACATTAATATATACAAATGAGAAAAACATGAGAAAACACACATTATTTAAGAAATTAGAAAGTATTCATTAAATTTTTCTTCTTATTAAATCAGCAATATTGACAATGCTGTGAAGCAATGGACAGCATAGAGAGTCTTGTGGAAAGCTTAAATTGGCATATTTCTGAGGGCACTTTGCCAATAACCATCAAAAGCCTTAAAATGTGCATACCTTCCTAAAAATGCATAATTATTATACATCCATAAAAATCTAAAAAAAGAAAAAAGTACATATCTTATGACCTAGGAAATTGAGGCATTTATACCAAGGAAATAATCACTGATATGCACAAAGATGTAAACTGCAGCCTTGTTTATAAGAGTGAAAAACTAGACATAACCTAGTGATCTAACAATGAGACTAGTTAGTAAACTAAACACCTTTACAAAACTGACTGCTGTGATCTCGTGGGAGATACTTAATGCCATAAATGAAACAAATATGATATAACAGCTTATTATATGGTCCCATTTTCATTAAAACAACAACAAAATGTGTGTAGGTATGAGTGTGTGTATATACACACACAAGAAAGATCTGAAAGGAAAGATACCAAAATGCTAACACTGATTATCTCTAAGTAATAAAATTATAGATGACTTTGGAAAACCATAACATTTTCTAAATTCTTTATGATAAACATATCTTCATAATTAAGAAAATAAAAATTATCTTTCCAAAAGGAAAAATTAAACATCAAGAGATATTCTTGCCCATTGTTCAGGTAGAATATATCTTTAATTGTGGCTGCACTGTGCTCCTTAGAAAAGTCATACGGTAATGAGCTTCAGCCCACAGGTTCTACTGGTACAGAAACAGCTCAAGCAGTTTAGCAGAAAAGTTCAATCAAATACAAAAAACAACTCAAGGGAACATCCTATGCTTAATGGTTAAATGGCAATAGAAAAAAAGACAAATAACTAAGCAGTACTGGATAAAGCTAAAACCTTAATCTCATGCTTACTCAGCAGCAAAAAGTAAAAGCAAAGCAAACATTAATTATGGAAGATTTAGTGATCTGTATGGTTATAGTTGTAGAAACACTTCCAATCTGTGTTTACCCATGCTGTAACTCATTGCTTTCTGCAAATTTAAAGAAACCTTTTGCCTGACAGCTCAAATGCTTGGTTACAGCTAAGGGAACAATAGTTCAACCACTTTGAAAATAGGCTAGAGGACAAAGTCCTCACACTTCAAAACTGGTGTGTGTGTGTGTGTGTGTGTGTGTGTGTTTAGTGGCTTTCCAACTTCATAATAAATCTACGAAAGGGCCAACTTCATAAAGGAGCCAGTCTGAATACAAATATATTTAGCCCCATCCTCCCTACATGGCAAGGAAGGAGCAGGCACATCACTATGTAACTAGATTGCACGTTCATTCATTCTTACGACTGTTATCAAAGATTCCCAAAGTAAACAGTAGTGAAAGCCATGGTATTACAGTATTGAAAGCAATCTATTAACTCATGCCTTTTCAAAACCAATGAGAATAGACCTAGTTGAAAATTCTTAATTCCATCTAGTAAGATAAATCTTGAACACAAAATGCTAGAAAAAAGGGCGGGGAGGTCTAAGTACATAACTGTTTAAATTGTCTATCCAGTCTATCCCAAATGCAGTGCTCACTTGTTTTTTTCCTGCCCAGCATCCATTGCCCCTTCTCTGAATAATAGCACCCAGTTTTTATTTAGGGGACTCTCCCATTTTGGTTCATATGATCACCTCCATTTCCAAACTTCACGAACTGACAGGTAACTCAGGAATGGTCATGCAATGTATTCATTCCCCTAGACAGAATAAATATTCATCAAGCACATAGCCCAAGCTAGTCCCACTGGTGACAAGAATTATCAGCATTAAAACTTTTCTCTAAGCTCCTGGGAAAGAAGCACGTTCCTTTTGCTGGAGTTTCATGCTGAAAGAATGTAAGCTATTGCTGTTGGGCACAGCTTTGCCATCACTTGGAAAGAGTATTTCTAAAAACGAAACAGTAAAAAAGTGAGTAGGATTAAAAAACAAAGAAAAACAGATTCCTGATAAACTATTTTTAAAAGCTGGATCCAAACATGCCTGAAGCTATTCATCACCATCTGATTTAGATTCTGTCACACGAGACTAAAAGGAGACAATAAATATGGGGGAAAGGAAGTTAGATGGTTGTCCCTTCCCTCCCCAGTTGATCTACCTGTCTTGGTCAGCATGGGTTACTATAACAAAATATCATGGACTGGGTAGCTTAAATAAGACATTTCTTAGCTTGCAAATTTTGCTTCCTTCTTGCTGTATCCTTGCATGGCGGGGCCTGAGAGAGCAGTAAGGGAGGAATTCTCTAATTTCTTCTTATAAGGGTACTAATCCCATTATAAGGACCCCACCCTCATGACCTCATCTAAACTTAATTACCTCTCAAAGGCCCCACCTCCAAATACCATCACATTGGAGCTTAGGGCTTCAACATAGGAATTTGGAAGAGACACAAACATTCAGTGCATAGCACTACCTAAATTGCTTTTAGACACACACAAAATAGACTGGAGGAGGTTACTCTATGCTACGTCCAAGCAGATCTGTGTGACTGTCATTGTACTAGAATACATCACCAGAATATTGGCTACATCCTTAAGTGTATATCACTGCTCACTCCAAAGCCTAACCCAGTGCCTAGAACACAACATCACCCAACAAATTTTTGCTGAAAAATGAATACATGAATTAACTAATCTTTTGGGACTTATTTTCAATACAAACTAAACAATAACATGAATGCTATAATAAAGATATCAGTAACACGATATGAAAATACACAGAAAGGTCTAACTGTATATTGGAAACCAGATAATCTGGAGTCACATTCCAATATTTAACTGATCTGAATCCCTCCTGAAACAGTCAACATATCTCCTCATCTTCTCCTTAGCCTTATCTTCAACAGGCACAAAATACCTTAATAATGAAAAATAATCCCCAATCACTGGCATCTTCTACTTGACTAGCTGAGAAACAGCTCTGAAACTGTAGCATAGACAGATGTTTGCGTGTGTGTTTTGTGTATGTGTCCTTATCATGGTCTACAAGGCCCTACAGGCTCTGTTTGACCTCGGCTGTTCTCCTTGCCTGCTGTGCTCCAGCCACATGGGCATCCTTGCTCTTTGAAAACACCTGGCACTTCTCACCTCGGGACCTTTGTTTTTGCTATAACCTCTGCCAATAGATGATACAAGTGGCTATCCCTTTTCAGGTGTTTGTCCAAATGTCACCTTCTTAGTGAGGCCTTCTTGATCCTCCTTTTTACAATTGCAAACTACTCCACCTCTAATACTTCCTATTCCATGGCATTTATCCACGGCATTATACTTTCTAATATATGATTCACTTATTTATTTTCTTCATCGTCTATCTGTCTTCCCATACTAAAAGATAAACTCCATGAAGGCAGAGATTTCAGTCTGTTTTTTGTTCTCTGTTGAATCCTCAATGCCAAGGAAATAATAGATGCTGAATAAATGAACGAAGAAATATAACACAAGAGAACTACAACTAAATCATGAAGTGCTCTGATTCAAATTAAATATGAAGATTTTCCAATCAAATAAACTACAGAAGGTTATGTCTGTGAACTCCTTCAGAAGTTAAAACCAGAGAATTCCTATAAATATATTTAAAACCATAATCACTATAAAATATTCCCTTATATTACAGAAGTTAAGACATAAAAATTATTTAAGAAATGAAATGTGTTATCACAAAAAACTACACCAATAACCAGAAAGTATAAGGGTTGCATTTACTTTGCTTTAGATCTAAAACAGTATTAAATATAAAATTTGAGGGCAGAGTGCTGTGGCTCACGCCTGTAATCCCAGCACTTTGGGAGGCTGAGGAGGGCAGGTCACTTGACGTCAGGAGTTCAAGACGAGCCTGGCCAACATGGTGAAACCCCCATCTCTACTAAAAATACGAAAAATTAGCTGGGCCTGGTGGCAGGTGGCTGTAATCCCAGCTACTTGGGAGGCAGCTGAGATCGTGCCACTGTACTCCAGCCTGGGCAACAGAGCGAGACTCTATCTCAAAAAATAATAAATAAATAAACAAACGAACATAACATTTGAGTGATATTCATTAGCAAAAAAATCAAGTGTGAAAATATTCATAAATTATGGTTATATGGGTTTTGTTTTTTGTTTTTTTGAGATAGAGTCTCACTCTATCACCCAGGCTGGAGTGCAGTGGCATGATCTCCGCTCACTGCAACCTCTGCCACCCGGGTTCCAGTGATTCTCCTGCCTCAGCCTCCCGAGTAGCTGGGATTACAGGTGCATGCCACCGCGCCCAGCTAATTTTTGTATTTTTAGTAGAGAGGGGGTTTCACCATCTTGGCCAGGCTGGTCTTAAACTCCTGACCTCGTGATCCACCTGCCTCAGCCTCCCAAAGTGCTGGGATTATAGGCGTCAGCCACCGCGCCTGGCTGGTTATATGTTCTCTTACAGAAATTAAATAAGGAACTGTCATAGAAAACAACAGGAACACACTTTGTGACTGCAAAAAGGTTTGTCTATTGGAAAAACAGAAAGCACCAATTAGAAAGGGGCTTCCTGGATGCAAAAAGTCCCACTTCTACTGCTTGTAACAGTCCCTGTCCCTGGAGCACTCTTTTCCTGATTTCCTTTCCAGTAGAGACCACTCTAGGTAAATGGAAAGATAAGTTTAGCCCTGGCTGCCCCCACATGCCTTAACAGGGGAACAGTAATATTAACATTTAATGTCAGGAATCCCCAGCTCTGGACTCTGGGAGTCAAATGTTTTGTTTAGCAAAAAGAGTGTCTTGAAAATTAACAAATTTCCCATTACAAATTCAAACTGCTGACTTCTCTTAAAAATCTGCAACTTTAAGCAACACCGAAGTTGAACTGCTTAATAAAAAGAGGAACTAAAGAGTAGTTGCCCCTTGACACTAGGCACCTGTTTTCAGGTTCACCACTGTCCCCACGACTCCCTATTGTCTTACATCTTGTTTCTACTGCCTGCCTGGCCAGGGAAGGGTTGAAAGTCCTGCTGTATATAGTCCAGTACCTTTCCTTATCGTTTGTAAGCATGAACCCTTAACTGCTTGCATTCTGTTGTTTGATTCATTAAACTCTTAGCTCCTTCTGCCGTAGATTTAAATCCTACTGCAGAGTAACATGAAATCAAGGTCAGAATCAAATTTTCTAGGGGAAACTGAGTGAGGGGTATATAGGAACTCTCTGTACTATCTGTGCAACTTTTTTGTAAACATAAACTACTGTATTCTAAATAAAATGTTTATTTAAAAAAAATCAGAGGGGAAAGCATGAACTATTCAATAAATGGCAACGATACAAAAGAAAACCCCACGAATTGCCATTCTTCACCCACTCAATGTATGACTGCGTGCAAGTTACTCATCCTCTCTTATCTACAAAATGGGGATGGTAATTCCTCCTCTGCCTTACTCACAGTTTTGCTGTGATGATTAAATGGGATAACAGATGTAAAAGGTCATGGAAGAGCTGTCACTGTATAGTAAATGCTAATCTTACTATAGTAAGTGTACTAATAGGATATTAGTAATATATAATAAATGTGCTAATAGGATAGCACATTTAAAAATATTACAAAACAACAGCATCTTATAAGAATCTTTAAGGATGTTACACCAAGAAGGTTTGATTATCTATACATGGTTAATGGCACAAAAGAAATTATGAAGCCTAAGATTACATACTCAGGAAATATAAAAATATACAAATTAAAAACAACCTCCTTATTGTAAACGAGTTGTAAGCATAAATTACATCTAACTTGTCAGACTGCTAAACTGAGAAATGACTAAATTTCCTGAAAACTAAGGATAACTTTAAGGTCAGCCAAATAAAGTTTTCAGGAATAATATATATGACCAAAACAAGTCTATCCAGGAATGACAATGTTAAGAAGTGAACAAAATTCATCTGTAAAGGAAACTAAGACAAATGTTGATATTAAAATGTATGTAATGAGCTAAGATTACCACTACCTCCAAGGAGAATATAACAGGATTTCTTAAGTGGTTAGTCAGCTTTAGGATTCCAGACAGTCAAGGTTGCTGTGATTATCTGTTTCAAAGAAACAGGTCTACAGAATACAAGTATATTCTGGTAACAGTAACCAAAAGACAAAAAATAATTTAAGAAGTCCTTGAGGCATCGTGTCACTACATCCATCACTTAAATCTATGGACTTCAGTAATTTGCTATTGAAAATTAATCAAAATGGTCCACAGGTCATTGGTCAGGTTTATTCAGTCATCAAAAAACCTGGCCTAATTAACCAAATAGATTATGAAAAATGTCTTCTCTGGAAACCTTCACCTTACCAACAAAGGGAACTTTTGAGACTAAACAAAGCCAAGAGCAGTTACTTATATGCCATATTAAGACCTCTGTTTAAGGGGGAAAAGAAAAGTACAATGGGGTACATGAAGAAATATTTTTCTTGCCTTTTTTAAAATATAGAACTTTGAGTACTTTTTGTTTCTATCACCGTTGTTTTTAAAATATTTTATTCTTATCAGAGTAAAATATAAGCATGGTTCATAAGATTCTATTCAAATAGTACAGAATAATTTACAATGAAAAGCAGCAGCCTCCTACCTCACTCCTTCCCAAGTCTGCGCCTACTTCTCAGAGAAAATCACTTTGGGTTGATTTTTGGTTTGGGTTACTCTGGCGATCAACATCAAGTCATAAAATAGAGTGCTATAATTACACCACTTCTTTTAAAAATCACTTTTTTAGCACTTTCTACTGGCTTCCTACTATGATGGATTAGAATTTAGCTTGCTTGCATCCCCACCCTACACATACAACCAACATATACACAGACAACGTACATTTATATAACACCTTTGGTTTCTCTATTGATTACCTTCTTCATTTACAATACTATAGTTACACTTTTGTCTCTTCTTCCATCAACTATAGAGCATCCTTTTTGTCTCATGTGTAAACATACTAACGAATGCAGTTTTCTTTTCCTTTTCACTCCTCCTGTCACTACTACTACCACTACGTTAGCTTATACCTCTGAGATTCTCTTTCTTTTGGTCAATGCTTATTCCAATTATGTAAAGAAAAAACTCACTATTATCTATTAAAACCTTTTTAGAACCTATAATTATATAAGTTATTGCTAGCAGTACATTTGTGCCTCACTTTTGAAGACTATTATTCACTATGAAAATCCACTCTAGTAACACATATATTCTTTTCTTCATATTACGGATGAACATAGATCAAATTTCTTAAAGAACTAAGTTTTACTCAGCCAAAGAATTACCAGTAGTTTCAACTTATTGTTGAAACTAGAGGCTTTCCACAGTAGAAATCCATCATTAGAAAATAACACAGATTTAGGATAACTTAATGATTTGAAGGAAATCATAGACTAGCTGAGATGAACACAAACCATCTTTTATCTTAATCCTTCTCTACAGAGTATCAGCCTCCTAAACCAAAGATTTCTTTTCATCACTACCTGATGACCTCTGGCACAAATCACCCTATATCCCTTCTGTCTCCAACCCAGTACACACGAGCGAGACTCTGTCTCAAAAAATAAAAAAAAAGATTTTATTTTCTCGTTTAGAGCCACACATTTGAGCATCATGGCTGTAGGTACAGATACAGCTGCTGATAAAAAGTCAATGGATCTGAACTGGACAGATTGGACATTAACAGGATTATAGGTTACAGATGTCATGTAAAAACCCCAAGTGGCTTTAAAAACAGAAAAGTCAGTATGTATCATGTAGTGGTAAAGCAGCCTAAGAGAATGGGCTCTACAGTCAGAATGGCTGGTTACAAGGACCAGCTCTGCCACGGCCAGTGGTGTGACTTGAGCATGTTACTCAAGCCTCTGTATCCCAGCTTCCTCATTTTAAAAATCGAGTGCTGTAAGGATGAAAAATAATGGTATATGTAAAGAACTTAACATTGGCATGGCATATAAGAACTTAACAAGTGAGATCCACTAAAATTATTAGGAGTAGTAGTAGTAATAGTATGTTATCGGTCAGAGAGACAACTTCACCGATTTTTTTATGTTGGACCTAATCACATCTTTCACTTCTGCACATCTGGTGAAGTCAAATAAATGACTTTCCTTTTCAGAAACCTGCCTTTACCTCTAATTGTAGTCAAGGCAAATAGTCCTGATAGGCAAATAGTCCCCAGGTGACCCTTCTGGTCTGGGCTCACTGAGATATTAACCCCACATTCCTATAGATCCTGGTTTCACATTGTGTCCTTCAAATGCTTTCACCATGCCACTTCTTATAGTCAGCCCCAGTTTTTAAGGTGCATTTAAAATAAGCTTACATTTGGAACCAGCTAAGAATGCTAAGAACAGATGTGCTACTTTCCAGACAGACTGAAGAAATCGTACGAACAACTGATTCAGTACTACCTGGATTGTGACTAAAACCTATCAAATTATAGCTCCTGATAACAAGCCTGAAGGAAAAAGTTAATTTAGTGATAGTGCCCTGTTATTACACATTTAGGGCAAAGAAAAGTACATTTCTATGGCAATTTCCAAGATATTAAAAATGAGATAAAACCAGATGAGAGAAAAACAGAAATCTAGCTCAAGACTTAACATCACCATATGTGAAATATCAAATAAATAGCTACTCTAATCTCAAATGGTAATCTTTCCTTTCAGCCTTTCTCATTTTATTGGAGCAAATATTTCAAGCCTCATCTGTGTTCTATTACAGTCCTAAACACAACATGATATCTAGGATAGTGTTTATATATAAAAATCATTTTAGATCAGGAGGTGACAGAAACTGATGTCCAGATTCCATTACCCTAAGACTTCATGTAATTACGTTGTCTTTTTAAAAATCCTTAAATGATCATTTTCTCCTTTGGCACAGAGTCTTTTGACTCCACTTTTGATGCCAACATAGTCTCATCATGAAAATAAATTGAAAGTAGGTGGTCTGGTTACTCTTCACAATGCTACATTTTAATCAGGCAAAGCAGTGAAAAACATGATTGTCGAAATGCTGGCGTGTCTTCAAACAACAGTGCATGCTGTCCATTTTACTCTCAATGAAAAAGCTCTTCAAGAGATTTCGATAAAGGTTTCCTTCCTACTTGCAGTCCACATTTGTAATGTTTATATAAGTGGAGGATATAAATCTTTCTCCAATGAACCCCATGGTTTTTAAAGCAGATTCTTGTTATAAACTGCCTGTTTCCGTTTTGCCTGCCTAAGCAAGCCAGGCAAAGACCATTCGCGAGAGGCTGGAACTAATTTAATGTGCTCCAGGTTTAAGCCCCTAGCCTCTGTGCCTTTGCAGGGAGATTTTACACAGTGGATTACTGCTGACTTTAACAATGATTCATATGATAAGTGGCTTTTGATTCGTTTTTTAATGTCAGAAAATATGCATTGGCAAAAGAAATGTCATTGAAATCATTTCGTTAAAGCAATATCCATAAAAAGGGGTGGGGGAAGGAGAATTCAACTTTTCATCAAAAAAAAAAAAAGTCTAAATCATGCCAATGTCTTGTTCACATAAATTTATAGTTTTACTCAATGCAAAAGAATACAAAGCTGTTTAGAGACAGCTAGATTTAAGACTGGATGAACTGCAAGATAGGATTGGTTGAATCGATATACTTTACCACAAAATTGGTTCTTATTATTAAAATACCAAAGCCACACGGAAGATAGACAAAAGCATCATTCTTTATCCAGCCTCAAAGACACCCTGTGTGCTTTTTTCAAAGATTCACAATTCCTTGAAACCAACACTAATTAAAACAGAAACACATTCACAAAACCCGGAGTAAGATCCATCATCCCAAAGCATGGCGGGGGAGGAAAATTTCCTCTGTTTAACTCAAAGGAACAGAGCAGCAACAACATTAATTCAAAAGAAAACAAACTGAGAAACAAAAGTATGTATTATACTATTATTCTAGAGTTCTGCATTTAAGAGGCCTGAACTGTTCATCAAAACATACTTTCAAAATGCCAAATGTAATAAGATATGCTTGTCCCCAGTCATCTGTTAGTTTCTTCTGGTTTTTCTTGAAGTTCCTTTGAAAGGATCATCCAAAGTCTTACAGTAGGGGGCAGTATTGTAACATCATGGTCACACTTAAAAGGACTCCAGGTCAGCCCAAAAGAGGAAAAAGGGCCATTATTCATAAAGACTTAACTATGTTGGCATAATTACCCAAATTATTACAAAATTTCAGATTTTTTCCCCAAAGCCTAACCTGCTTTCTTACCACCTACCTATAATATTAAGATGTCTTAAACAATAGAAAAAGCAAATGCTTTTTATTGAAAAAGTCTGTCCAACAATCTGATACATGCTGATTGCTGTTTAGCAGTGAAAGAACTATTTATTGAATGTCATATTTCAAAAGCATGAAGACTTCTCCAATTGCAAATATCCAGATGTTCTTTATTGTAAATATGACATTAGAAGATGGCAAAAAAAAAAGGAATGAATATTTCATCTTGCTCTAAAATGAAATGCAGAGCTGGTTTATAAACACAAGTCAATGTAACCTATGCTAAAGAGATGTTAATTTCAAAAATATGGGGTAAAAAAATATTTACAAGTGTAAGAATGTCTTCATATTTTCCAGGAATAAACCTTTTCTTTCCATCTGTCTAGGATGGCTCTTGGCTGGCCTGCTAGGAAATATGGAAACTGAAACTATTTGTACTTAATGCTTGGCTTCCAATGACTTAACAAAATTCTGGGAGTTTGCAGACAGGAAAATGCAAAGTCCTCACCATGTCCCAAGATAAAACATATAGATAGATAATGGCAATTTTTTTCCATGCATAAGGGTGATCCATATGGATTTCTCTTAATTCTGGAAATACGAGTGATTGCAACTTTTATTTAATACTGAAAGCCTTAAGGTCACTAAACAAAACAATAATTACTGTATTTGACTTTAAAAGAATCAAACCTCCTATCATCTTAGGCAAGTACTGTTGTTTATCTTCATCTTCAATTTCAACTGAAATTGAGTTGCTTGTTTGCTGCCTGCTGGCTTTAAGGGGATGGGCTGTTATAAATTCAAACAGGATTTTTTTAAATCTAATAATTTCAACTAAAAAATTATATTAAAAGTATTATTTTATAGACACATAATCTAATATTTTAAATGTAAAAAAAGAGATCCTAAGAATACTAAAACCTATGAAATATCATAAGAAGCCAGCAATTATTGTAATCATGTTTAAATGCTATAAATTTTCAGTTTCAGTACTTCAAGTTATAGTTTATTCTAGTCTTATTATACATTATACTCTCTCTACTTGTCCATTTTTGTTTAAGTTGTTTTGGAGTTGGGGATGTTTTGGTTTTATGCTGTGTGAGTGAATGTGTGTGTGTGTGCATGTGTGTATACATGTGTTCATTTAAAGACCCTATAAGAACCCTCATATATATACTTCTTGGAGAATATGGACTGCTCCTATGCTTTATCACCCAGGTTTTCTCAACTGTTGTGATAGGTTCCTTTTCAAGACTTAACAGAAAAACTGTGCCTATAATTACCATCAAATTTCCCTCAAATTGAGCTAAACAGCACACATTTGAGTTGCCAAATGGGACATAATTCTTCATAATTACTGTCCAAAAGAGCGTGTGACAGTTACAACAAAGTAATTCACTAATGGAAGAGCACCAGGTATGCATTTTCCTGAAACATCTGTTTGAAATGCTGGGTTATTTGAAGAGTATGTAAAATGTTCCCATCTTCTAATTAGTTTCACACCAACCAAAATATCACTGCCAAACTTAACTAGTTTGAGGGGCCAAGGTTCTTCTGTAGCAAAGCCAATATAACCACTCCGTCCCTCTAAAGGCAAGCACTTGTTTCATCTCTGAGTGATGGCATTTGTGATGGAAAAGAAGGCAGCATTTCCTTCTAATAATAACATTTTTCCTTATTATTTCATTTCTCCATCATCTGTAGTCAGAAAGCACCCCGACATACTACATAAAATGCTTGCTTATTTTCTTGCTTCTCTCCCTTCTTTATCTATCTGATCAAATGAGAGGGGAGATGATTACAAACAACAGAGTATGAACTTTGGGTTGTGTGGTATAAGAAGAAATACATTTGGTTTTTGTTTCTGGTTCCTGGCAAAGAGCGCCAAAAACCTTTAGAATTTCCTGAGTGATAAGAGTATCATTGTTTATTCATAACTAGCTCCTTTTGATTCATAACTAGCTGACTTTATGTTAATAAGGTAACTTAGGGTAGGATCCCTAGATAGCCTCAGGATGGGGCTGGTCATCAGAAAGATCAAGTAATTAGAGGGTTGAACGGGGTGGGACTTCAGATTGAGCTCTACAAAAACTCCTTAGCAACAAGACTTGATGAACTTCCCAGCTGGCGAACACATCAAAAACATGCTGGAAAGGTGGCATGACCAGAAAGGGCATGGAAGCTACCTGTCCCCATACAAAATAAGTAGCACTAGGTAGCTTAAACAAGAGAAATCTATTTTCTCAGTTTTAGAAGCTGGAAGTTTGACATCAGGGTGTCAGTATGACCAGGTTCTGGTAAGGGCTCTCTTCCTGCTTGCAGATGGCTTTTTTCATGTGTATTCACATGGCAGAGAGAAGGAGGGAGGCGGGAAGAAGAGCAAGAGAGAGTGAGAGTGAGAGCAAGAGAGGGAGAGAGAGAGAGAATGCAAGTTCTCTTGTGTCTCTTTTAATAAAGGCATTAATCCTATCAGAAGGTCCCACCCTCATGACCTCATGTAAATCTAATTATGTCCCAAAGGCCTCATCTCTAATTACTATCACAATCACATTGGAGGTTAGGACTTCAGCATACGGGTTTTGAAAGAACACAATTCAGTCCATAGCACTAAGGTCATTGGCCAAAATCAGATATACAGCTTGCACTCATGTAATAATCCTTCTTCCTAGGAGTGAGTGATTATTCTGCACCTGATCCTTCAAACCAGGATATAAGAAACAGAGTCATTGCAATAGAAGTTTGTCTTAAACAACAGCCTCTCCTATTCTTTTTCCCATCCCTCTACCTCCAAACTCACCACCACCAACAACAACAAAACCCACTGTAGAATATAAGTAGCACTATGAAAGTGAGTCTCCAAAAACTTTGAACTATTAAAGTAGATTTCAAATGAAAAAAATTACCATAGTATCCTGATACAATCAGATTTGAGAGGAAAATATAAGCACTGTCTCTACAACTAATTACAGAGTTTTTCCTCTACTTAAGGTAAAAGCAATAATCTGTTTCTGGAAAGAACACTGGGCTTCCTGTTTGAAAAGTCGGAAGATAGGACAAGCACTTGTCTAGTAACTGAAAAAACTTTTCCTCTATGAGGTAGACTATCTGGTTTAGAAAAAAAATGTGTTCAGATTAAATCCTGACTATTTATTGCTGAAGGATAAATGTAGACTAAAGTACATTCTGTCTTAATGGCATGAATTTAGCCTACATTGTGACCTGTGTAGCTTCTAGAAGACTCAACCTCATGACACATATACACATGCATTCAATGGATTCAGTTCAGTCATTCATCTCTGTGCACATTAGATTTTTCACTAATTCATCAGAAATGTATAAATCCATTCTAAAAATCAAAAGTTTAAAAGTTCAGCAAAGTTCAAGTATTTCATGGAAAATAAGGTTGATATGATTTATAATACAAATATTAATTTTAATTTAATTTAATTTAATTTTTTTAAATTTTATTATTATTATACTTTAAGTTTTAGGGTACACGTGCACAGCGTGCAGTTTTCTTACATATCTATACATGTGCCATGTTGGTGTGCTGCACCCATTAACTTGTCATTTAGCATTAGGTATAGCTCCTAATGCTATCCCTCCCTCCTCCCACCACCCCACAACAGGCCCCAGTGTGTGATGTTCCCCTTCCTGTGTCCATGTGTTCTCATTGTTCAATTCCCACCTATGAGTCAGAACATGCGGTGTTTGGTTTTTTCTCCTTGCGATAGTTTGCTGAGAATGATGGTTTCCAGTTTCATCCATGTGCCTACAAACGACATGAACTCATCCTTTTTTATGGCTACATAGTATTTCATGGTGTATATGTGCCACATTTTCTTAATCCAGTCTATCATTGTTGGACATTTGAGATGGTTTCAAGTCTTTGCTATTGTGAACAGCGCCTCAATAAACATACATGTGCATGTGTCTTTATAGCAGCATGATTTATAATCATTTGAGTAAATACCCAGTAATGGGATGGCTGGGTCAAATGGTATTTCTAGTTCTAGATCCCTGAGGAATCGCCACACTGACTTCCACAATGGTTGAACTAGTTTACAGTCCCACCAACAGTGTAAAAGTGTTCCTATTTCTCCACATCCTCTCCAGCACCCGCTGTTTCCTTTTTGATGATCGCCATTCTAACTGGTGGGAGATGGTATCTCATTGTGGTTTTGATTTGCATTTCTCTGATGGCCAATGATGATGAGCATTTTTTCATGTGTTTTTTGGCTACATAAATGTCTTCTTTTGAGAAGTGTCTGTTCATATCCTTGGCCCACTTTTTGATGGGGTTGTTTGATTTTTTCTTGTAAATTTGTTTGAGTTCATTGTAGATTCTGGATATTAGCCCTTTGTCAGATGACTAGGTTGCAAAAATTTTCTCCCATTCTGTAGGTTGCCTGTTCACTCTGATGGTAGTTTCTTTTGCTGTGCAGAAGCTCTTTAGTGTAATTAGATCCCATTTCTCAATTTTGGCTTTTGTTGCCATTGCTTTTGGTGTTTTAGACATGAAGTCCTTGCCCATGCCTATGTCCTGAATGGTATTGCCTAGGTTTTCTTCTAGGGTTTTTATGGTTTTAGGTCTAACATTTAAGTCTTTAATCCATCTTGAATTAATTTTTGTATAAGGTATAAGGAAGGGATCCAGTTTCAGCTCTCTACATATGGCCAGCCAGTTTTCCCAGCACCATTTATTAAATAGGGAATCCTTTCCCCATTGCTTGTTTTTCTCAGGTTTGTCAAAGATCAGATAGCTGTAGATAAGTGGCATTATTTCTGAGGGCTCTGTTCTGTTCCATTGGTTTATATCTCTGTTTTGGTACCAGTACCATGCTGTTTTGGTTACTGTAGCCTTGTAGTATAGTTTGAAGTCAGGTAGCTTGATGCCTCCAGCTTTGTTCTTTTGGCTTAGGATTGACTTGTCAATGTGGGCTCTTTTTTGGTTCCATATGAACTTTAAAGTAGTTTTTTCCAATTCTGTGAAGAAAGTCATTGGTAGCTTGATGGGGATGGCATTGAATCTATAAATTACCTTGGGCAGTATGGCCATTTTCATGATATTGATTCTTCTTACCCATGAGCATGGAATGTACTTCCATTTGTTTGTATCCTCTTTTATTTCATTGAGCAGTGGTTTGTAGTTCTCCTTAAAGAGGTCCTTCACATCCCTTGTAAGTTGGATTCCTAGGTATTTTATTCTCTTTGAAGCAATTGTGAATGGGAGTTCACTCATGATTTGGCTGTTTGTCTGTTATTGGTGTATAAGAATGCTTGTGATTTTTGCACATTGATTTTGTATCCTGAGACTTTGCTGAAGTTGCTTATCAGCTGAAGGAGATTTTGGGCTGAGACGATGGGGTTTTCTAGATATACAATCATGTCATCTGCAAACAGGGACAATTTGACTTCCTCTTTTCCTAATTGAATGCCCTTTATTTCCTTCTCCTGCCTGATTGCCCTGGCCAGAACTTCCAACACTATGTTGAATAGGAGTGGTGAGAGAGGGCATCCCTGTCTTGTGCCAGTTTTCAAAGGGAATGCTTCCAGTTTTCATTCATTCAGCATGATATTGGCTGTGGGTTTGTCATAGATAGCTCTTATTATTTTGAGATACATCCCATCAATACCTAATTTATTGAGAGATTTTAGCCTGAAGGGTTGTTGAATTTTGTCAAAGGCCTTTTCTGCATCTATTGAGATAATCATGTGGTTTTTGTCTTCGGTTCTGTTTATATGCTGACAAACATGAATTTTAAAAAGAGAAGGCATAATCAGATTTTTTTTAGCTTGTATTTGATTCTAGTTAGATCATGAGGCATAACTAAAGATCTGTAAGTTGGATTTTCAATTTTCGATCGAAGAAAGAAGGATCAAATGGAACATAGAAAAATAAATACATTCCCTCAAAAAACCCTACTAAATTACTTAAAAAGAAAAACAAAAATAAGCTTTGTTCTTTTTTTATATATAAATAAACCCACAAATGCAAAAAAATAAAATAAACTTGAAGGAGATAGCAATAGCATTTTAGGAGATTGAAAGCCAATGAATAAGGTTAAAGGACTTATGAAAGTCAAGTCAAAAAAGCCAAATCCCAACTGGTGGAAGAGGTGAGAAACAAACCTACTTATACTATAGAATCCTTGAAAGGCTCAGGAAATGGCAGCAAGTGGTTATTCTAAAACTGAGAGGGAATTGGGTAAATTAATAACACATGGGATAAAATTCTTCAAGAAGTAGTTGGATCCCTAAATGTCCCCACCAACACTCCATCCAGATCACTCAGCAGGAGGTTTAGTATCTGGAGAGAGTAAAATCACATTTTGGTCTAGGAATTAACTGGCAAAACTTGAGATTATTAACTGAATGTACACCAAAAGCTGGTTGCTGACACTACGCACCCTTTCTTCTATGTGTCTCCCAGAAGATGCATCCAGACCTTTTCTATTCCATGTAGGAAATTGGAAAGGTACTCTTTGTGGGAATATGTATATTTCAAGAAGAAAGATCTAATACTGATTCTGACGGCTCTCCAACAAACCTCATTCTATAGTAAACCTCAAAGCCACAAACCCCCCATAAACTTAGCCTGTTCCATTGGCTTTTTAGATCTCCACTCTTAATCTTTACAACCTGGGACTATCCAATATCTGCAGAAAGTTTCTAACATGGAATATGGAAGATAAAACAACTTTTTTTAAAAAAGCAATTTGGAAAATCCATGCAGGGAAATGGAAATGTCCAAAAAAAATTACATCCTTGAAAAACTAAGAGAAAATATTGTATCCATAAAAAATAACACTATTTAGAAAAATAATATTTAGAATACAGACATGCACACATATAAACACACAAAGATTGAAATTAAAAATATGAGCAAAAATAAAAATTCAATAAAAAGCTTTGAAGATAAAGTTGAGACTATCTCCCAGAGGAAGAAGAAAAAAAAGAAGACAAAAGAAATAACAAACAAGAGGAAAAAGGTTAAAAAACTTTTTGAATCTTCTCAAAAATAGAACAGGGATTTCAGAAAGGGAAAACAGAGAAAATGGAAAAAGGGAATTTAAAAAAATCAAGAAAATTTTCCAGAGTTGAGGCTGTGTGATTCCATACTGAAAGAGTACCCAGCATACTAGATGAAAACAGACCCACAGCATGGCTCACAATTATGAAATTTCAGAATACTGGTAAGAAGATTAGATCCTATAAGCTTCCATAGTAAGGAAAAACATGTATTACATATATTACAAAGGATTAGGAATCAGAACAGGTTCAGAAATCTCAAAAGCAATGCTGGAAGCAAGAAAACAGTGAAGAAATGCCTTCAAAATTCCCAAAGAAAATTATTTCTAAATTGGAATGGTATATTCAGCCATATTACTAATAGGAAGATAACATATAGGCATTTTCAGCTTTTCAATGTATCAAAGGATATATCCCTTTGTCCTTTTTGTCTGGAAATTACTAGACAATGTCCTCTAAAAAACAGGAGGGAAAAAAGTTGTAAGCGAGGAAGATATGGCATGTAGAAAACAGGGGATCCAACACAGGGTAGAAGAAAAGGGAATCTGCAGAATGACAGTGAAAAGAACTCTGGATCACAACTGTGCACTACACATATAAGATAAGCAGTCCAGACTGCACCAGTGTCCAATTCAGGAGACAAGCACATTGAAAGCTATCATTGCCACTGTCCCATTTACCTATGTACCACCTTTTTTTACCTGGATGTGTTCCATCAAATAAAGGAAGTAAACCAGGAAGGATAAAAATAAAGAGGTCCAAGAAAAACTGACTCCATCCCAGGAAAAAAGTAAATGAAATTTGAAGAATGACAGCAAAGAATGATGATGCCTACAATGAGAACTGGAATTCCTAAGATAAAAAGAGAATAGAACAGAGGTTAAAGCAAACAAACAGTAAAAGCAACAACAAACCACAAAACTGCTTGAAACCCTTACACCATGATTCATCTTATGAAAAAGTCAAGAACCAAAGATGAAAAAGGCTCTTAAAAGATGGGCAACACTTTGGGAGGCCGAGGTGGGCGGATCACGAGGTCAGGAGATCGCGACCATCCTGGCTAACACGGTGAAACCCCGTCTCTACTAAAAAAATACAAAAAAATTAGCTGGGCATGGTGGAAGGTGCCTGTAGTCCCAGCTACTCGGGAGGCTGAGGCAGGAGAATGGCGTGAACCCAGGAAGTGGAGCTTGCAGTGAGCCGAGATCGAGCCACTGCACTCCAGCCTGGGCGATTGAGCGAGACTGTCTCAAAAAAAAAAAAAAGATGGGCAAAAAGTTAGTAATAGTACAAAATAAGCTTAATAAATTTAAAAAAACACAATTATCAACTCAAAGGAAAAAGTAAATATAATCATAGAACTTTACAACTCTCAGCTGTGAACAGTTTTTGCCTGGGCATTATCAGCACTAATTATTATTACACTAGTCCCCCAAAATGCAGCAAAAATTTTAGTTAACTTGGTATATTAGCTGTGAGTAATTTTATAGAGTTCAAATTTCACTGTTAGCTTTTTAATCCACAAATCACTACACAAGTAACAGATGTGCGTCTTGGTCAATGACTAATAATGTCACTTCTTTCAAAGTCTGTAGGCAACTAGTTACTGCATATCTCTTATTTGGGTCACACACAGACAGCAAAGTGTGTAGGGCTGTTGCCTCCTTGTCTCCCAATAATAAGCCCATATGACATTTAATTTAAAAAATAAATAACTAAAAGTAGAAATTAGCAAACAGAAGATGAAGATGTTCCAGAGGAAGTGATGCAAGCAAAAAATCTTCACATTAAAGGACCTCTCAGAGATATGCATGACTTTGAATGTACAAAGCTTAAAATGCTGTAAGTTAACCCAAATTTAGAAAGAACTATGACTGTTTACCAAAGCATAGAAAACATGTTTGCTCCATATTGTAAGTTATAGAAGAAGGTGAGAAATCTTCAAACTACTCAAGTTTTTTTAATCGTAAAAACTCCACTGTAATTCTCAATGTTGCCACTGCTTTAAATTACAATATACTAAATAAATACTAATTACCCTATAAATGTATCACTGACAGTAAATGAGTTTGTAATATTCTGACTAAAATAATTTAATGGTCATGGAACAATTATTATTTTTAATTGGTTATTAAATCACTTTGCATGGCCTCAATTCTGAACAGTCATTTTTACCATCCCACACTACTGTGCAAAGTGAGGACTATATTTGATTTTTAAAGCTATATGCATGAATTTGCCTGCTAAAAATTAAATTAACAGGACCTGGTTGTCTTAGTCCATTTTCTGTTGCTATAAGAGAATACAAAGACTAAGTAATTTATAAAGACATGAAGTTTATTTAGCTCACAATTCTGGAGCCTGAGAAGTCCAAGAGCATGGTTCCAGCATCTGGTGAGGGCCTCCTTGCTGCATCATAACATGGTGGAAGGTATGGCATGGCGAGAGGGCATGAGAGCCTGTGCAAAAGAGAGGCACCAGGGCCAGACTCACTTTATAACAACCTACTCTCTAGATAACTAACCTGCTCCCATGATAATACATTAATCCATTCGTGACGGTTTTGCCCTTATGACCCAATTACCTCTTATTAAGCCCCACCTCCCAACAATGATGCATTGCGGATTAAGTTTCCAACCTATGAACTTTTGGGGGACACATTCAAACCACAGCACTGACAAAACCTAGGAATGTAATACATTTTTGCTAAAATAAAAAAGGATGATGGCAAGAGGGGAGAATTTTTTTTTAAATAGTGCTCACTTTTTTTAAACTGCTATACTGACAAAACCAACAATCCTTAGTGTCTGGAAAAGATCAAACTTGAAAACATCATAAACCAACAAAACATGGCTGAGTAGTTTGAAAAGTCAATATTAGAAACTGTTAATTAGTTATATCATATATATATACACACACACATAATTTATATTTATAAATTATATATAAATTATATATAAATTATATATAATTTATATATAAATTATATATAAATTATATACGTATACAATTTTTATATATGTATACAATTTATATATACATAATGTTCTAAATGAAAAGCCTAATATGGTTTGGGTCTGTATCACCACCCAAATCTCATGTCAAAATGTAATCCCCAGTGTTGGAGGTGGGGCCTGGTGGGAGGTGATTGAATCATGGGGGCGGATTTCCCCTTTGGTACTGTGAGTGAGTTGTCATGAGATTTGGTTGTTTAAAAGTTTGTAGCACCTCCCCCTTCTCTCTTCTTCTTTCTCTGGCCATGTGAAAACATGTCTGCTTCCCCTCTGCCTTCCACCATGATTGTAAGTTTCTTGAGGCCTCCCCAGCCATGCTTCCTGTACAGCCAGTGGAACCACCAGCCAATTAAACCTCTTTTCTTTAAAGATTACTCAGTCTCAGGTATTTCTTTTTTCTTTCTTTTCTTTTCTTTTTTTTCCCCCCATACAAAGTCTAGCTCTATCACCAGGCTGGAGTACAGTGGCAAGATTTCAGCTCACTGCAACTTTCACCTCCCAGGCTCAAGCCATCCTCCCACCTCAGCCTCCTGAGTAGCTGGGACTACAGGTGTGCACCAACATGCCCAGCAATTTTTTCTTTTCTTTTTTTTCTTTTTATATATATAGAGAGACAGGGTTTGCCATATTTCTCAGTCTGGTCTCAAATTCACGAGCTCATGCAATCCACTTTGGCCTCCCAAAGTCCTGGGCCAGACACGAGCCACCACACCTCGCCAGGTACTTCTTTATAGCAGTGCAAGAACAGACTAATACACTGACATTGAAAACAATAAGCAAGTTTATTGAGCAAAGTAACAATTGAGTAATGCAGGTACATCAACAATGATCTATACATATTTACTAAATAATCCTGTACATGTCACAAACACTTTCCTGCATGTTATCTCTTAATACTCAGAACAATCTGTGACAATGTTACTATAGTTTCTCCTATTTTGTAGAAAAAGACCTCATAGTTCAGCAAAGCTAGGTCCTATCCAAGGTCCCCATAGCTGGGTTTGTGGCAAAGCTGGTGTGCATACCCAATCTCCTGACTCCTAGTCGTGTGTGTTCTATGCTGCACCATGGCAGCAAAGGCTAAGGCAGTGCTCTTACCTCCCAGTCAAAGCCATACACACCTCTCATAATTCCAAAGCAATGGAAGCATATACATTTTCAGAATTAGGCAAAGAAGGAACTAGAAAAATCTTATAAGTTAAATATCTTGTTAAAAGTACGTCTCACATTAAATGATAAATTGATTAAGTGAGAAATGTTACTGTGATTTTTAGCAAAACTAAAAATATTCCAGTGAAAGAAACTAATCTCAAGAAGCTTGGCCCTTTGAAAGTTTGCCTGCCTGCCTTTAGGCAACTAAGGGACTCTTGGCCACAGGAATGTACCCAATATTTGCATTTCTAACAAACCCTAATTTGAATTCCCTGCTCCTGCGCACAGACTTAGGTAGAGGATTAAGACAAACCCTCTCAGTTTGCCTGAGTTTGAGGGAGTTAAAAGGACTTGGGACATTCAGTGCTAAAACCAGGAAAGTTCCAGGCAAACTGTAATGAGTTGGTCATCCTACGGAGGTTGCATGATAGTAAGGGATATACGGTCAACCCTGTGCTGACTTCCTGCTCTCACTCTCCAAGGTCCAAGTCTATACAGATATTAACATAATATCAACAATCCAAAACCTTAGTGCTTAATGCATCCTACCATGCCCTTGATAAAGCTAAATACAATGATACACTAGATGACGGGGCGGCAGCCAGGAAAGCTTCTCCTTTGAGTAACAGACTTTTGGTTAATATTTGTGCTCAATGTATCCTTAGGGAACTGGATGCTGAGGTTGGAAAAGTGTGATGACTCTCTTCAAAGACCAAGTGGAAGTTCAGCACTAATGATCAGTTCCTCTTGGAATATAAGAATGTCCATTTGGGTATTCCTTCCTCTAGTGCTAATAGTGGGTCAGGACTTATTTACAATGAACATAATTTCATTATACAGTATAGCTTCTGCTTCATTCTTTCACGGATACATGCCCTCACTGTGTATTCAACTAAAAAGCCACTCAGGGAATACCAACTATTGCTAGACACTCTGTTAAGAGTAGAAAAATGATGACATGGTCTCTGTCCTCAAGAAACTATAGTATAAAGAAGTGACATACCAGTGTTCTTACAGTCCTTAGATTGTTTTGCTAGTAACTTTAAGGTCTTTCTCCATTAAAAAAAAAAATACAAAATTGGAAATAGTAGATGATGCATTTTGAGTGTGATTTAGGCAAAAAAGAGGATGGAGAACTCCAATCAGTAAACCCTTTCTCAAAGAAAAGGCCTAGCACTGCACCAAAATTTTGGTGAATAAATAGATATTTTACACTATGTAAGTTAAAAAAAAGTTGATGTATGTATGAATCTTTCTATGATTCTCTCTTTTGAACTGCTTTTTCAATCAACCAATCATCTTCTGGCCCCTATCACCATGGATAAGAAGACTTCAACTATAGTTTTAATTTCAGAAAGTGGGTTCACTCATTCTCAATGAATCCTTTTGATATTTTCATGATACCTTGAGTCAAAGAACCCTCCCATAATAGATATCTGTACTGACTCTAATGCTTAAGATTCTGGGCTCTGAACTGTGGGCAGCTAGGAGAATAGGTGAGTAGGGGTGGGAAAAGGGGCAGGCTGAAGTGTTGATACAAAGAGGCTCAGAAGGGCTTAACACAGGAGTGTGGCTGGAAAGATTTGTGTAGGCCAATAGTTCTCAAACTGTGGTCAGGAAAGTCCTGAGGGACCTTTCCAGGGGTTCCATGAGGTCAAAATTATTTTCATAATAATACTAAGTAATTATTTGCCTTTTTCACTCTCATTCTCTCAGGAGCATAGATTGAAGTTTTCCAGAAGCTATGTGATGTGTGATATGACAACAGATTGAATGCAGAAGCAGAGACGAGAATCCAGCTGTCTTCTATTAAACCAGACATTAAAGGGATTTGCAGAATGTAAAACAATACTATTCATCTCACTAAATATTTCTGTTCTGAAAAACATATTATTTATCATATATTTATTTCTATTTTTATTAATAACGTGCATTATTATTTTTAATAAAGTAATAAGCATGGTATTATGACAGATATTGATTTTTGTCCATTGTTCCTGGCTCGTAACTCCCACAGACTTTGTTACAGTCTTTTATTATAATGTGGAATGTGTTAGACCTCAGGGGCAGGCTTCTGACCTCTTGCCCTCCTTTCACCTGCCCAAGGCAGCACTCTAATCTTCCCCTGCCTTTCTGTTGTGGGTCTCAAGACCCTCCCAGAGATGGTCCACCCCATACCCTGAGGGAAGAAATGCTGCCCTCAAGAAGCCTCCATAAAAACCCAAGAGGGGCCAGGCATGGTGGCTTACTCCTGTAATCCCAGCACTTTGGGAGGCTGAGTCAGGCAGATCATGAGGTCAGGAGATCAAGACCATCCTGACCAACATGGTGAAACCCTGTCTCTACTAAAATACAAAAAATTAGCCAGGCATGGTGGCACGCACCTGTAGTCCCAGCTACTCTGGAGCCTGAGGCAGGGGAATCATTTGAACCTGGGAGGCGGAGGTTGCAATGAGCTGAGATTGCCCCACTGCCCTCCAGCCTGATGACAGAGCAAGACTCCATGTAAAAAAAAAAAAAAACCCAAGAGAACTGTGTTCAGAGAGGTTCCAGATAGCTGAACTCTTGGAGGTTCCTGGAGGATGCACACCCAGGGTGGGCATGGAAGCTCCATTCCCCTTCCCCCATACCTTGCGTTACACATCTTTTCATCTGTATCCTTTGTAGTATCTTTTATAATAAATTGGTAAACATGAGTGTTTTCTTGAGTTCTGTGAGCCGCTTCAGCAAATTAATCAAATTCAAAGGGGAGTCATGGGAACCCCAACTTGAAGCTGGTCAGTTAGAAGTTCTGCAGGCCAAGACTTGAGACTGATGTGTTTGGGATGGAGGTCAGTCTTGGGGACTCAGCCCTCAACCTGTGGGATCTGATGCTATATCTCTGGGTAGAATAGTGTTGGCACCAAATTGGATGACGCTCAGCTGGTGTCCGCTGCTTTGTGTGTGGGGAAAAATCCCCACGCATTTGGTCACAAATGTCTTCTTCTGTGTTGATGATTGTTGTAGTGTGAAAGTAGAGGAAAAGCATGGTTTGAGAGTTTTCCTCCATACAGTCAGTAGTTTTTAAATTTTCCATTTTATTTCTAAGATGGTTGATACCAATAAATATAATCCATTTAAACAAAAGCTCTTTGGAGCCCACAATAACATTCAAGAATGTAAAGGGGTCCTATGACCAAAAAGTTTGAGAACCACTGGCTTAGACCATACACTGGAAAACCAAAACTACCAGCTAAAGAGTTTGAATTTTAGGCTTAACAAGGCTAATTTCTGCCTAGCATTTTACTACTTCTCCTTCACTTCTTCCCTTCCTCAGTTACCTTATAATATTGGATGGATAGTATACCCCCTAACCAAAATTTCCTCCAGCTGAATGTTAAATCACTCAGGCATGGCACCTCTATTCCTTCTGCTAGGGAAAAATAAATCAGAACTTAATAGAATCCACTGTTGGGAAAGCATTCTCCACCCCTCAAACTCAAACGCTCCTTTCCTACCCCAAAGTTGGTAAACTTAACCATACATTATAGCTTATAAAGGAACAGGACTTCCAAAGTCAAAACAACACCAAATGTGGAAAGCACGTTTAGCTTAGTGTAACCCTCAGAGCACCCAAAGTGACATAACCACAATGAAATCAATTACCTAGTCAGCAGGTGTTTGTCCATGTCACTTCCCAAACCAATAACATAGTCCAGGAAAGGCTGGAAACAGTATCCAAATTTAAAGAAAGCAAAAAATAAATAAATAAATAAATAAATAATAATAATAATAAATAATTTGCCCATGAACAAAGAACCCACACAATATAGTATTAAGGAGATGGTAAGAGAGAGAGGAAGAAAGTGAGCACGTGTGTGTGTGTGTGTGTGCGCATGTGGTGTCTGTGTGTGTTGACGTGGAAGTGATAAAGAACTATAAACAAATGATTAATATTCATTAAGGTACAAGGAAAACTGTTCATATTATGAATAAAATTTTAGAGTAGTTGTTTTTCTATAATTGTTATATGGGATCTTTTTTTCTCTTGAGGTGATGGTAGTTTTAAAAAGGAAACCAAATGAACTATTCAAATTCTGCTTCACAAGTGAACCTTAATTCATCACAATGATTACACGGTTTTTTTTTTAACCAGCACACATTATTTCTTCTATCTTGTTAACAAATATAGTTGATTTTTAAAAATTCTACACATGAGAGAAAAGCCAGCAAACTAGGTGCAGGTAGACAGGTGGTCAAGGAAAATATTCAGCCTGTATGTACGAATAAGGCTGTTCCAGATGTTAAAATACGGAAACACTTCTGTAATAATGATAAATGAAGTGTGTGTAAATGCATCTGGTACACACAAACACTTTCTAGCAATGATAACCACGATTAAATTATTTAGTAGGCGTAATGTGAAAAGCGCTACCTTTTTGCAAAGTTTAATGTCTAAAGAAAGTCCAGTTGCATATAAGACTTTAAATACAATTGTCTCCAGTATAAGCAAAAAGAGATGATGAGTAAAGATAGAAATCAAAATCACAATCCCTTTATGTTTTATTGCTGCAGGTGTATAGAAAAAAGAAATTCCTCTTGGACATGCATAGTGCCAAAACAAGAACTCGAAAACCTTCTTTGTAATAGAGTAGAAAAAAATGCCTCTGACTTGATTCATTTCTCATCAGGGACCTGACTTTTGAAACAAAAAGGGGTCTGAAATTAAAACCAGAGTGACTATGATCTCGAAAGTCTACCTGCTTTCAGTCATGCTCTGTAAAAAGCCTTTTTTGTAAAAGCTCTTCATGCTAGTTCAAGCTGAAAGTAAATTCAGGAATTAAGATGTGCAGGCAAATACAGGATATAAAAGTATTAGTGGAATTCTGCTTCAAAGAGTTCTTCAAATTTTCTCATTCATTTAATAATGCCATATGGTTCTTTTATTTATTTATTTTTTTATAAAGTTCTAGGGTACATGTGCAAAACGTGCAGGTTAGCTACATATGTATACATGTGCCATGTTGATGTGCTGCATCCATTAACTCGTCATTTATATTAGGTATATATCCTAATTCTATCCCTCCCTCCTCCCACCACCCCACGACAGGCCCTGGTGTGTGATGTTCTGCTTCCTGTGTCCATGTATTCTCATTGTTCAATTCCCACCTATGAGTGAGAACATGCGGTGTTTGGTTTTTTGTCCTTGCGATAGTTTGCTGAGAATGATGGTTTCCAGCTTCATCCAGGTCCCTACAAAGGACATGAACTCATCCTTTTTTATGGCTGCATAGTATCCCATGGTGTGTATGTGCCACATTTTCTTAATCCAGTCTATCATTCATGGACATTTCGGTTGATTCCAAGTCTTTGCTATTGTGAATAGTGCCACAATAAACATATGTGTGCATGTGTCTTTATAGCAGCATGATATATACTCCTTTGGGTATATACCCAGTAATGGGATGGCTGGGTCAAATGGTATTTCTAGTTCCAGATCCCTGAGGAATTGCCACACTGACTTCCACAATGGTTGAACTAGTTTACAATCCCACCAACGTGTAAAAGTGTTCCTATTTCTCCACATCCTCCCCAGCACCTATTGTTTCCTGACTTTTTAATGATCACCATTCTAACTGGTGTGAGATGGTATCTCATTGTGGTTTTGATTTGCATTTCTCTGATGGCCACTGATGATGAGCATTTTTTTCATGTGTTTTTTGTCTGCATAAATGTCTTCTTTTGAGAAGTGTCTGTTCATATCCTTGGCCCACTTTTTGATGGGGTTGTTTGTTTTTTTCTTATAAATTTGTTTGAGTTCATTGTAGATTCTGGATATTAGCCCTTTGTCAGATGAATAGGTTGCAAAAATTTTCTCCCATTCTGTAGGTTGCTGGTTGACTATGATGGTAGTTTCTTTTGCTGTGCAGAAGCTCTTTAGTTTAATGAGATCCCATTTCTCAATTTTGGCTTTTGTTGCCATTGCTTTTGGTGTTTTAGACATGAAGTCCTTGCCCATGCCTGTGTCCTGAATGGTATTGCCTAGGTTTTCTTCTAGGGTTTTTATGGTTTTAGGTCTAACATGTAAGTCTTCAATCCATCTTGAATTAATTTTTGTATAAGGTGTAAGGAAGGGATCCAGTTTCAGCTCTCTACATATGGCCAGCCAGTTTTCCCAGCACCATTTATTAAATAGGGAATCCTTTCCCCATTGTTTGTTTTTGTCAGGTTTGTCAAAGATCAGATAGTTGTAGATACATGGCATTATTTCTGAGGGCTCTGTTCTGTTCCATTGGTCTATATCTCTGTTTTGGTACCAGTACTATGCTGTTTTGGTTACTGTAGCCTTGCAGTATAGTTTGAAGTCAGGTAGCTTGATGCCTCCAGCTTTATTCTTTTGGCTTAGGATTGACTTGGCAATGCAGGCTCTTTTTTGGTTCCATATGAACTTTAAAGTAGTTTTTTCCAATTCTGTGAAGAAAGTCATTCGTAGCTTGATGGGGATGGCATTGAATCTATAAATTACCTTGGGCAGTATGGCCATTTTCACGATATTGATTCTTCCTAGACACGAGCATGGGATGTTCTTCCATTTGTTTGTATCCTCTTTTATTTCATTGAGCAGTGGTTTGTAGTTCTCCTTGAAGAGGTCCTTCATGTCCCTTGTAAGTTGGATTCCTAGGTATTTTATTCTCTTTGAAGCAATTGTGAATGGGAGTTCACTCATGATTTGGCTCTCTGTTATTGGTGTATAAGAATGCTTGTGATTTTTGCACATTGATTTTGTATCCTGAGACTTTGCTGAAGTTGCCTATCAGCTGAAGGAGACTTTGGGCTGAGACGATGGGGTTGTCTAGATATACAATCATGTCATCTGCAAACAGGGACAATTTGACTTCCTCTTTTCCTAATTGAATGCCCTTTATTTCCTTCTCCTGCCTGATTGTCCTAGCCAGAACTTCCAAAACTATGTTAAACAGGAGTGGTGAGAGAGGGCATCCCTGTCTTGTGCCAGTTTTCAAAGGGAATGCTTCCAGTTTTTGCCATTCAGTATGATATTGGCTGTGGGTTTGTCATAAATAGCTCTTATTATTTTGAGATACATCCCATCAATATTTAATTTATTGAGAGTTTTTAGCATGCAGGGCTGCTAATTTTATCAAAGGCCTTTTCTGCATCTATTGAGATAATCATGTGGTTTTTGTCTTTGGTTCTGTTTATATGCTGGATTACGTTTATTGATTTGCGTATGTTGAACCAGCCTTGCATCCCAGGGATGAAGCCCACTTGATCATGGTGGATAACCTTTTTTGATGTGCTGCTGGATTCGGTTCATCAGTATGTTATTGAGGATTTTTGCATCAATGTTCATCAGGGATATTGATCTAAAATTCTCTTTTTTTGTTGTGTCTCTGCCAGCCTTTGGTGTCAGGATGATGCTGGCCTCATAAAATGAGTTAGGGAGGATTCCTTCTTTTTCTATTGATTGGAATTGTTTCAGAAGGAATGGTACAAGCTCCTCCTTGTATCTCTGGTAGAATTCGGCTGTGAATCCGTCTGGTCCTGGACTTTTTTTGGTTGGTATGCTATTAATTATTGCCTCAATTTCAGAGCCTGTTATTGGTCTATTCAGAGATTCAACTTCTTCCTGGTTGAGTCTTGGGAGGGTGTATGTGTCCAGGAATTTATCCATTTCTTCTAGATTTTCAGTTTATTTGCATAGAGGTGTTCATAGTATTCTCTGATAGTAGTTTGTATTTCTGTGGGATTGGTGGTGATATCCCCTTTATCATTTTTTATTGTGTCTATTTGATTCTTCTCTCTTTTCTTCTTTATTAGTCTTGCTAGCAGTCTATCAATTTTGCTGATCTTTTCAAAAAACCAGCTCCTGGATTCATTGATTTTTTGAAGGGTTTTTTGTGTCGGTATCTACTTCAGTTCTGCTCTGATCTTAGTTATTTCTCGCCTTCTGCTAGCTTTTGAATGTGTTTGCTCTTGCTTGTCTAGTTCTTTTAATTGTGATGTTAGGGTGTCAATTTTAGATCTTTCCTGCTTTCTCTTGTGGGCATCTAGTGCTATAAATTTCCCTCTACACACTGCTTTGAATGTGTCCCAGAGATTCTGGTATGTTGTGTCTTTGTTCTCATTGGTTTCAAAAACATCTTTATTTCTGCCTTCATTTCGTTATGTACCCAGTAGTCATTCAGGAGCAGGTTGTTCAGTTTCCATGTAGCTGAGCGGTTTTGAGTGAGTTTCTTAATCCTGAGTTCTAGTTTGATTGCACTGTGGTCTGAGAGACAGTTTGTTATAATTTCTGTTCTTTTACATTTGCTGAGGAGTGCTTTACTTCCAGCTATGTGGTCAATTTTGGAATAAGTGCGATGTGGTGCTGAGAAGAATGTATATTCTGTTGATTTGGGGTGGAGAGTTCTGCAGATTTCTATTAGGTCCGCTTGGTGCAGAGCTGAGTTCAATTCCTGGGTATCCTTATTAACTTTCTGTCTCGTTGATCTGTCTAATGTTGACAGTGGGGTGTTAAAGTCTCCCATTATTATTGTGTGGGAGTCTAAGTATCTTTGTAGGTCTCTAAGGACTTGCTTTATGAATCTGGGTGCCCGTGTATTGGGTGCATATATGTTTAGGATAGTTAGCTCTTCTCGTTGAATTGATCCCTTTACCATTATATAATGGCCTTCTTTGTCTCTTTTGATCTTTGTTGGTTTAAAGTCTGTTTTATCAGAGACTAGGATTGCAACCCCTGCCTTTTTTTGTTTTCCATTTGCTTGGTAGATCTTCCTCCATTCCTTTATTTTGAGCCTATGTGAGTCTCTGCACGTGAGATGGGTCTCGTGAATACAGCACACTGATGGGTCTTGACTCTTTATCCAATTTGCCAGTCTGTGTCTTTTAATTGGAGCATTTAGCCCATTTACATTTAAAGTTAATATTGTTATGTGTGAATTTGATCCTGTCAGTATGATGTTAGCTGCTTATTTTGCTCGTTAGTTGATGCAGTTTCTTCATGGCATCAATGGTCTTTACAATTTTGCATGTTTTTGCAGTGGCTGGTACCGGTTGTTCCTTTCCATGTTTAGTGCTTCCTTCAGGAGCTCTTGTTGGGCAGGCCTGGTGGTGACAAAAATCTCTCAGCATTTGCTTGTCTGTAAAGGATTTTATTTCTCCTTCACTTATGAAGCTTAGTTTGGCTGGATATAAAATTCTGGTTTGAAAATCATTTTCTTTAAGAATGTTGAACATTGGCCCCCACTCTCTTCTGGCTTGTAGAGTTTCTGCCGAGAGATCTGCTGTTACTCTGTTGGGCTTCCCTTTGCGGGTAACCCGACCTTTCTCTCTGGCTGCCCTGAACATTTTTTCCTTCATTTCAACTTTGGTGAATCTGACAATTATGTGTCTTGGAGTTGCTCTTCTCAAGGAGTATCTTTGTGTCATTCTCTGTATTTCTGGAATTTGAATGTTGGCCTGCCTTGCTAGGTTGGGGAAGTTCTCCTGGATAATATCCTGAAGAGTGTTTTCCACCTTGGTTCCATTCTCCTTGTCACTTTCAGGTACACCAATCAGATGTAGATTTGGTCTTTTCACATGTCCCATATTTCTTGGAGGCTTTTTCATTTCTTTTTACTCTTTTTTCTCTAAACTTCTCTTCTCGCTTCATTTCATTCATTTGATCTTCTGTCACTGATACCCTTTCTTCCAGTTGTTCAAATCGGCCACTGAAGCTTGTGCATTCGTCACATGGTTCTCATGTCATGGTTTTCAGCTCCATCAGGTCCTTTAAGGACTTCTCTGCATTGGTTATTCTAGTTAGGCACTCATCTAATCTTTTTTGAAGGTTTTTAGCTTCTTTGTGATGGGTTTGCACTTCCTACTTTAGCTCAGAGAAGTTTGATCGTTTGAAGACTTCTTCTCTCAACTCGTCAAAGACATTCTCCGTCCAGCTTTGTTCCGTTGCTGGTGACGAGCTGCGTTCCTTTGGAGGGGGAGAGACGCTCTGATTTTTAGATTTTTCAGCTTTTCTGCTCTGTTTTTACCCCATCTTTGTGGTTTTATCTACCTTTGCTCTTTGATGATTGTGACACACAGATGGGGTTTTGGTGTGGATGTCCTTTCTGTTTGTTAGTTTTGCTTCTAACAGTCAGGAACCACAGCTGCAGGTCTGAGTTTGCTGGATGTCCACTCCAGACCCTGTTTGCCTGGGTATCAGCAGCGGAGGCTTCAGAACAGCGAATATTGCTGAACAGCAAATGTTGTTGCCTGATCGTTCCTCTGGAAGCTTCGGCTCAGAGGGGTACCCGGCCGTGTGAGGTGTCAGTCTGCCCCTACTGGAGGGTGCCTCCCCTTTAGGCTACTCGGGAGTCAGGGACCCACTGGAGGAGGCAGTCTGTCTGTTCTCAGATCTCAAACTCCATGCTGGGAGCATCACTACTCACTTCAAAGCTGTTAGACAGGGACATTAAGTCTGCAGAGATTTCTGCTGCCTTTTGTTCAGCTATGCCCTGCCCCAAGAGGTGGAGTCTACAGAGGCAGGCAGGCCTCCTTGAGCTGCGGTGGGCTCCACCCAGTTTGAGTTTCCAGGCCACTTTGTTTACCTACTCAAGTGTCAGCAATGGCGGGCGCCCCTCCCCCAGCCTCGCTGCCGCCTTGCAGTTCGATCTCAACTGCTGTGCTAGCAGTAAGCAAGGCTCCATGGGTGTGGGACCCTCTGAGCCATGCACGGGATATAATTTCCTGGTGTGCCGTTTGCTAAGACCGTTGGAAAAGCACAGTATTAGGGTGGGAGTGAACCGATTTTCCAGGTACCGTCTGTCACTGCTTTCCATGTCTAGGAAAGGGAATTCCCTGACCCCTTGCACTTCCCAGGTGAGGTGATGCCTTGCCCTGCTTCGGCTCACACTCAGTGGGCTGCACCCACTGTCCTGCCCTCACTGTCCGACAAGCCCCAGTGAGATGAACCTGCTACCTCAGTTAGAAATGCAGAAATCACCTGTCTTCTGTGTCACTCACACTGGGAGCTGTAGACTGGAGCTGTTCCTATTCGGCCATCTTGGAACCGCCCCCGCAATATGGTTCTTTTAATGCTTAACATTATTTTAAGACACACTAAGATCAAAAAATATAAATGACAATAATAATAATGGTTACTACTACCACCACGACTGCCAAGGTCTACAAGGCCTAAGAATCTGCCCAGTCATCCCCTCCACTTCCAAACACTCACACCCCAGCAGTGGCCTCCAATCTGCTGGGGTGTAAGCACTGGGTAGTGGAGGTGTTTTTGCCCTTCCTGCTACCTCTACCTAAAACTATCTCTCCCCAGTCGGCCTCATGGTTCACTCCCTCTCTTCATTCAAGTCTCCACTCAAATATCACTTCTTCAGAAATGCCCACCCCTCACCATACTGTATCTGATAGCTTTCTCAATTCTTGCTGCTTTTTAGCCCATGACCCAGCTTCATTTTTCTTCATAGCACTGATCAAAAGCTATATTCAAATTATTGAAGAGCCAATACAGCAAGGACACCAACCAAAGGAACACATGCTATAGAAAACCTGATCAGTTTATAAGCTCATTATCATACATACCTATTAATCCTGACATGCTGTATACATTTGTTGGTTTCTTTACTGTCTGTTTTCTTAACTAGAATGTAAGTTGTGTGAAGGCAGGGACTCTGTAATATTAACTGCTCTATTCCTACCACATGGAACAATTGACTATTAGTCATATAATAGGTACCCAATAATTATTTGTTGAAATAACTTAGTAATTTCTGTGTGTCTATGTGTCAATATATTTAACAATTTATCATAAATGCAAAGAATATTCTCATATAAAATGCAGTCAGGTATTCAGTTACTCAAAGACCATATAAATGTACACATACACATAGACACACAGCACACAAGAGTTTTATAGCATTAGATACAATAAAGCAGTTAATAATAATATCTTAATATCTGTAACAATATCCTTGAAGATTCAGAAGTCACATGCAAGGCTTCACACATATCACAAGAGTCTCAAAGACTCCATCCAGTTATCACCGATTGTGCTGGTAATGGTTTGGGGAAGAAGAATTCCTCTGAGAAAATAAATACACTTTACTGAAATAAAAATGTGAAGCCCTAATTCAAATTACATGCAGGGATATTTGAAATGCTGTCTTCTCTTTCCTTCCAATAAAGCTAAACAAAATTTGCTACGCTGGAAGTGGGAGAAATCAATCTCACCTGCATCGTGATGTTTATTTTAATCATAGAAAAAAATAGGTATTAACAAAATACTGGCAGATAAGAAGGTAATAAGCAGCAGAGTAGCAGGAGTATCAGGAGCAACTACAATGGTCAAATCTATATTTTAAGTACCCACAATTGGCCAGGCACTGTGCTAGTGCAGTATATACATTATCACTAATGCCCAGAACCACTCAACAGCCACCTCACCCACACAAATGAGGAAAATAGGGTTCAGGAAGGCCAAACAACTCTTCTTGGAGATTTGAAAGTAAGATAATGTTGATCATTACAGAATCTCCTCAAAGAAAGGAATAATAATAATTTCTCATTTGACTGATAAGGAAACCAAGGAGCAAAAGATCTAAAGACTGAAAATTAAATCCTTTGACTCCCATTCACAAGCATCCTTGTCTATTGAGGCTAAATTAGTCCATGTGTTTTTAATTTCACGAAGATCTTGCCTTGTAATAAAAACTGTAATATTAAATTAAAACCCCACTCAGTTCAAATTTATAAATTTAAATCTTGCTAATAACTATTTATCCTTGACAATACTACAACAGTTTGGAATGATGCCTCCCCATCTGTAACTTCCTCTCCAATAGTGATTTGTGACATGAATTCCCATCTAATGGATATTGTCCAGATTTTGGATACAATTTTTAGAATATGATTGCTTGCTTACTTTTTAACTGATTACCTACAAAAATTTCAAATTAAGGCTACTGTAGTAGAAAATAAAAATCAGGTTAAAATTAAAATGTCATTGACAGGAGACAAACTGCAAATTGGAAGAAGGCAGAACAAGATTAATATTGCTGGAAGATGGAGATTAGAAAATGAGAAATAGGGAGATCCAGCAGCTCTACTACAGCTGGTGACATTTCCAGTCCTTGAACACCATCAAGCACCATGGGAGGCTACAAGAAGAGGCAACAGAGGAACCACAACAACAAAATACTACATTAGCAACACGTAGGACTGATTCTGTTAACTCTGTTCCTTGGTTCCTAATGTACCTGACATTACTTTGAATGAGTCAAATTTCAGTACCAGACAGGTTCCTGGCCACATTGTTTTTCTATTAGGCTTATGACTAAAACAGCTTTTCACAACATCGGCTAACACTGTGAAAATCTGTTCCTATATTACCATCTCATCTGGATTATGTCTTTCCTTTTCACCCGCCCACCCTCACCTTTGTTTTTCTAACACAAGAAAACAGTACAAATTTTAATCATGTTCTAAAACAGTGAGAGAAGCAGCAATGACTCAATGAGTTAAGAAGAGAATAAAAATCTTGGTTTTGAAACACGGAATCCTGGTGTGTCACCATCATAGTATTTAACTTGGAGAAAACCACTATACATGTATGTGCTCTAACATTCTTCCTGAAGCTTGAAGCTTTGATAGAAGTAATTATTTTTACATGACTGCAAAAGCTTAACTGTCATTTTTATCCATGGGACAGTGGATATCTGTGCATGATAAATTTAGAAAACATTAAGTGATAAATATTTGCTAATAATATCCTGAACTTACTTTTTATTTGAAATTTTTATTGGTTTATCATGATAACTATTTTAATGACTGTTCTAGGGAAAACAAGACGGGACTTCAACATCAATTAAATTCATTACAAGTGGAAGAACTACTCCAAATAGCATTTTTTTTCACTATAATATTGATTCCAAATGACTTGCCCAGAATAAGTCAGTTCTAGTTCTGGTTACCATATTTAATCATGATTTCAGAGATATGTCAAAACATCAAAGGGATATCACTGCAAATAATATGCCAGAAGAAAGAACTGGTACCACAATGTTTAAAGCCCTAATTTGTATTGTGTCCTATCTGGTTACTGTTATCTTTGAAAAGTAATATAACTTCAACTTTATGCATTTAATTTGGTACCCAGATATTTGCAGGCATAGGCAGTAGCAGATTCTACAGAAACGTATTTCTGTAGTCCCTCCAAGGAAGTTTTGTTTTCTTTCCCCCAAAAGAGCACGGACTGGTCACCAGATGTGGAACCCATATGGCACACAAACACGAGAGCCCTGGGACAGTAAGAATGGAGCTAATAAGCTCAACAGGCAGGAGCACCCATTCTGAGATGATGGACAAATGTTCAGTTCTATTGGCTTTCTGAAAAAAATATATAAATCACTTTATTTTTAAACTAAAAATATGGCTTGGCCTGTCATTTTCTCCAATTCTTCTCTTTTTTTAGTTTGAAAGGAAATTTACCCATATGTAATTTATTACTTAGTCTGAATTCTGTCCTTTTCACATATAATTCATGTTGAGGTTTAAAGAAAGAAAACTAAATCAGGAACAGATAGTAAGATTGCTTTAACTAGTGAAAAGTTAAATTTTGTTTGCTGTAACTCTGAAGGAACTGTTACAGTTCATCAGTCACTAGGACCTGTATATTCTGTTTCTTGGTTATCTCTGGAATGTAATTCTTCCCCTCCAGGTGTCAGCCCTTTTTCCACAAACACATGCCTTACAGTCACACCCTGCCATGTGAGATCCTGCAACATGCTATGCACTATCAGAACTCTGTGTCTTTGCATATACAGTTCCCATCGTCTTGCATGTCTTTCCCGTCCTTCCCTAGCCGGCAATTCCCTTTCATCCTTCAAAACATAGTCTCACGGAACATTTTCTCGTGGAAATCTTGTTTGGCTTGCCTATATGCAATTATGACTTTTTAATGCCTTTTAAAATGAGCCACTGCAAATAAGTCCACCAATGTGTTTCTTTTCTAACATAAAAGAACTAAAGATAATACTGATGGCAGTTGACATTTATAGAGAGGTCTATTTATGCCAGACACAATGTTAACTACTTTATGCAAATCTCATGGAAGGTTATAAACTTAATATATAAAAAGCTCTTACAAATTACAAAAATAATACTTCTGCATTATAGATACTATGAAACACAAAGAAAATAAGAATCTCACAATCCACCTGAGAGAGGATAAAGATGGTCATAAATTCTTTGCTTCTCCTCCCCTTGGGAGGTGCAGTCTAATTCTTTTCCCTTCATTCTGGGCTAGCCAATTAAGTTCCTTCATTCTGGCTAGTCAATTACTTTCTGGAACTTTCAAGGCTAGGTGATAAAAAGTCTTACATTTGGCTGGGCACAGTGATTCACGCCTGTAATCCCAACACTTTGGGAGGCCGAGGCAGGTGGATCATGAGGGCAGGAGCTCGAGACCAGCCTAACCAACATGGTAAAACCCCACCTCTACTAAAAACACAAAAATTAGCCAGGCGTGGTGGCATGTGCCTGTAATCCCAGCTACTCAGGAGGCTAACGTAGGAGAATCGCTTGAACCTGGGAGGCAGAGGTTGCAGTGAGCCGAGATCACCCCACTGCACTCCAGCCTGGGCAACAGAGCAAGACTCCGTGTCAAAAAAAAAAAAAAAAGTCTTACATTTTCTGCCAGTTCCCGCAGAACAATTTCTCTGGATACCTTAACCTCCGTGTAAGAAGTCTGAATACCCTGAGATTGCCATGATGGAGAGGCCATGAGTAGGCACTGCAGCTGAGTCCGTCCTTCTACCTAGTCCCTACAAAGCCCAGATATGTGACTGAAGCCATCTTGGATCCTCCCTCTACAAGCTGAATAGCCCCCAAATAACCTTAGTAGATGCCATGTAGAGCCAAAGAATTGCTCAGCTCAGCTCTGCCTGAATTCCTCCCCCATAAACTGTGAGCTCTAATAAAATGCTGGCTTTAAGCCACTAAGTTTTGGGGTAATTTGCTATGCAGCAATAGATAACTGAAAAACCCACTACTTAGAAAACTATGATAATAATTGTGATGTATTTTGCAGTATTTCTTCTACTTTATATATCTAATCTCCCTCTACTTTCTTCACCTTTTTTTTATTATTTAACAGAGTTAGTTTCATGGTATATATGTAGTTTTGTTTTTCATGTGAATAAACTCTCTTCTATTAACATTACATGAATAACATTTCCACACCTCATTAAAAATATTCTTCAATAACTTAATTTTTAACAACTATAACATGCATTCTATCAATCTCACTGTAAAACATCTAGGTTGTTCCTAATTTGTCATTATTACAAATAAAAACCATAACAAAAATATTACAACATAAATCATATCACCATATTTGATTATATTCTTAATTATCTTAATCTGAAATGAAATTACCATAAAAAATATAAACCTTTTCAAGGTTTATTGCCAAAGTGCTTTGACAAAATTCACTCTTCCAATAGTAATGTTTCTGAATGAACATGTTACTGAGCTCTACCCAACACTAATTATTATTTGATAATCTTTGATAATTTTAAGTGGTAAATTACATCTCAGCATTGTTTGGGGTTTTTTATTACTAGGAAAAGTGAACTTTTTTTCATATGCTTATTAGCCACTATTATTTCCTCATCTGTAAAATGGCTGGCCACATTTTAAAAATCATTTTTTCTGTTGAATGATGTTTTCCTTATCCATATGAACAAATTCTTCACATGTAATATACATCAATCTTTGTCTTATGGCAAATACTTTTCCTATTTTGTTTGCTTTTATCAAGGTGAGTTGTTAACACCCTATATAAAATTTTTAGAGCTAATAATAATGGCTAAAATTTGTTGTGTTTTCTATGTTATTGCCAAAGGGCGACTACCTGACAAATTTTTGTATTCTAAAGACTTAATGAATTTGCTATTATGATTATCCCCTCTAGTTTGCAAATGAGGAAACTGTGCCTTAATGAGGTAGATAATTTCTACCAAGATCACTCAGTAAGTATCAGCAGAATTTAGTTCTAGAACCCTCTAATCTTAAGGTCCTTTCTCTAAACCACTAAGCCATACTATTATCAAATTTGGTGGCTTTCCCCCTCTGTGATTAATGTCATGGCTTTTAGGTTTTTCCCTATTCCAAAATAAACTCAATGTTTACCAATATTTTCTGGTAGTTTACTTGTTATTGGGGGTATTTTTAATTTTTTTAAATTTAACAGTATAGAAATTTGATCTTGCTGTATTGCCCAGATTGGTCTCAACCTCCAAGCCTCAAGAGATCATCCTGCCTTGGCCTCCCAAAGTGCTGGGATTACAGATATGAGCCACTGCAACCAGGCTGGTTTTGGATTTCTAATTTACCTTTTAATATAGCAATAATCACTCCCCTCATCAATTGTTCTTGGCCACATATTAAATATTATTTCTTTTCCCACTGGTTTGTGATACTGCCTTTAACAAATAAAAAAGTCACTAAAATACTCTTGCATCTGTTCCTAAACTATCTTGCAGCAATACAACATTATTGGTAATTATTTTTATGGGGGGGAGGGGACTAATTGCTGAATTAAAATGTAAGAACCAAAACCCAAAAAGACTACTAGAAAATACTGATAAACATTATTGATGTATAATTGACATATATTGACATATAATATCGATAAGTATTATCATATGGGCTGACACAAGTCTTTTTCCCAACATTATTGTTTTTTAGGCTTTTTTGGCTGTTTTCAAGAATAACTTAATCAAATTATTTAAAAAATTTTTCACTGACATTCTGATGAGCAATGAAGTTCATAAAATAAATTGAGAGGAAATTTTTAATGAACACGTACTATCTGCAAGGTGGAAAAATAACGATAAACAAAACATGGGATCCCTGCCTTCAGAGAGCTAAGGAGACCGATAAGTTAGGCAATATTTAAATTAATTGAATTATTTAAATTACGGTGATCAGTGCAAGAGGATGGGCAGCACCAAAAAAAGGCAGCTTACTTGGACTTGAAGGATGAGGTAACACATGTAGGTAAAGAAATGACCCAGTAAAAGAGAAGATCACTGTGGCTGCCTCCTTAACCAGAAACCAACCAACCCCCAAAAACCTGTCTATCACTAACTAAATTATTTTTAACACTCTAGTACAGTTATCAGGGGATTACATTTTTTCTGTGGGTTATTTACCCCGATCTAAAAAAGGTATCCCTAATGAGGTGCATTTCAGCAAACTCCTTGCTGTTGAGGATGTCCTGGACCTTCTCATCCTTTCCTGTCATGCTGTCTTCCTGCGAAAGAAGATGGAGCATGTGGCTGACAGATGGAAAGATGGCCAGTATGTGTGACCTCTGTAAGCGTCTCCTCTGGCCTCTTATCTGAGCATCACCTGACCCTCTTCAGTGATGAAAATCCTTCCTATCACCACTCTACAATTTTCTATAAAAGGACACCAATTATAATTTCAGCCATAGAAAGGTGACAAAATTAAGTATAATGTGAGAAAAGGACATTGTATATGAGAGATGTGAAAATAAATTTTAAAGAGGAAAAAAATGGCCATTTCCTTGATTATTTTTCCTGTCACAGCAAACAGTGAAATTCTCCTGTGTAGCCAATGTTCACAAAGAAATTTAGATCTTAAATAAACCCATATAAGCCATCTATAGAAGGGTGTGCCATAGAGGGGATTCTTGTAAAGATGACGCTAAAGTTCTTCCAAAAATGAGAATCTTGGTATAAACAGGGCTAAGATTTTGAAGTAAATGCAAACAACAATACAAAGTCTTTGCATGAATTTAAAAACCATATTTGTTGTTTGTATCAAGCCTCACTACAGCAGAACACCTTCACCTTTGGGGCTGAGCACTGGGAAGTCTAAACCCTTTATTCCAATATGATTCATCCATCAGTCATAATATATGGCTGGAAAATGGCAAATAAGATGAACTACAAATACTGGAGGGGAGTGCTCCAAAAGAAATTCCAGAGTATATTATTTATTCATAAAACAAAAATAAGGAATTATTTCTGCAAAAAATCAAAAATTATGAATCTGACTTTATTTGTATTTTCTGATAAATGTATGTACAGATGATTTTTTTATAAACAGGCAGAGCTGCACTTCTCATACTAGAAGTGCAGTTTGACAATTACCTTTTTTAATTTATATTTTCAAATAAGCTCTTCAATGTAGTGTGGTAGAGTTACTGAAAGCACAGACTTTGGAGTCAGGCAGAGCCAGGATTGAATCCAGGCTCCACCACTTATAAACTATGTAACCTAGGCAAATACTTAACTTCTCTAAGCTTCTGTTCCTTCCTCTGTAAAACAGGAACAAGGATATTTCCTAGAACTGTAAGGTTTGAATAAGACAATGCATATGAAGCACTGAAGCCTAGTTCTTGTCACTGGGCAAGAGCTCAATGGTGGTAGATGGGGTGGTAGTGGGGATCAACGATCTCATAATTTCAGTATAAACATCTTGTAAAGACTTCAGGATGATTTTACAAAGAACAGGGTAAAAATGGGAGTGGTGTGGTGAAACAAAAGTGATAAGGGTTTCTGGCAAAATTCATACATTTCTGACAACATTAGACCAAGTTGTAGACATGAGCAGCTATAGTCATCCTTCTTCTACGACTCTTGGCAAAAACCCTCATGTACAAGTTGTCACTTAAACTTGCTGTCTTCTGTTGCTTCAACAATAACATTACCTCTTTTATGAGTTTGATGAAGATAAAATAGATACAAACGTTAAGATCTTTTCTATATCTCAGATATTGAAATAAGATATGCTTTGACAAAATTCAACAACACTTCATGCTAAAAACTCTCAATAAATTAGGTATTAATGGGAAGTATCTCAAAATAATAAGAGATATTTATGACAAACCCACAGCCAATATCATACTGAATGGGCAAAAACTAGAAGCATTCCCTCTGGAAACTGGCACAAGACAGGGATGCCCTCTCTCACCACTCCTATTCAACATAGTGTTGGAAGTTCTGGCCAGGGCAATTAGGCAGGAGAAGGAAATAAAGGGCATTCAATTAGGAAAAGAGGAAGTCAAATTGTCCCTGTTTGCAGATGACATGATTGTATATCTAGAAAACCCCATCGTCTCAGCCCAAAATCTCCTTCAGCTGATAGGCAACTTCAGCAAAGTCTCAGGATACAAAATCAATGTGCAAAAATCACAAGCATTCTTATACACCAATAACAGACAAACAGAGAGCCAAATCGTGAGTGAACTCCCATTCACAATTGCTTCAAAGAGAATAAAATACCTAGGAATCCAACTTACAAGGGACATGAAGGACCTCTTCAAGGAGAACTACAAACCACTGCTCAATGAAATAAAAGAGGATACAAACAAATGGAAGAACATCCCATGCTCATGTCTAGGAAGAATCAATATCGTGAAAATGGCCATACTGCCCAAGGTAATTTATAGATTCAATGCCATCCCCATCAAGCTACGAATGACTTTCTTCACAGAATTGGAAAAAACTACTTTAAAGTTCATATGGAACCAAAAAAGAGCCCACATTGCCAAGTCAATCCTGAGCCAAAAGAACAAAGCTGGAGGCATCAAGCTACCTGACTTCAAACTATACTACAAGGCTACAGTAACCAAAACAGCATAGTACTGGTACCAAAACAGAGATATAGACCAATGGAACAGAACAGAGCCCTCAGAAATAATGCCATGTATCTACAACTATCTGATCTTTGACAAACCTGACAAAAACAAACAATGGGGAAAGGATTCCCTATTTAATAAATGGTGCTGGGAAAACTGGCTGGCCGTATGTAGAGAGCTGAAACTGGATCCCTTCTTTACACCTTATACAAAAATTAATTCAAGATGGATTAAAGACTTACATGTTAGACCTAAAACCATAAAAACCCTAGAAGAAAACCTAGGCAATACCATTCAGAATGTAGGCATGGGCAAGGACTTCATGTCTAAAACACCAAAAGCAATGGCAACAAAAGCCAGAATTGACAAATGGGATCTCATTAAACTAAAGAGCTTCTGCACAGCAAAAGAAACTACCATCAGAGTGAACAGGCAACCTACAGAATGGGAGAAAATTTTTGCAACCTATTCATCTGACAAAGGGCTAATATCCAGAATCTACAATGAACTCAAACAAATTTATAAGAAAAAAACAAACGACCCCATTAAAAAGTGGGCCAAGGATATGAACAGACACTTCTCAAAAGAAGACATTTATGCAGCCAAAAAAACACATGAAAAAATGCTCATCACCACTGGCCATCAGAGAATGCAAGTCAAAACCACAATGAGATACCATCTCACACCAGTTAGAATGGCGATCATTAAAAAGTCAGGAAACAACAGGTGCTGGAGAGGATGTGGAGAAATAGGAACACTTTTACACTGTTGGTGGGACTGTAAACTAGTTCAACCATTGTGGAAGTCGGTGTGGCGATTCCTCACGGATCTAGAACTAGAAATACCATTTGACCTAGCCATCCCATTACGGGTATACACCCAAAGGATTAGAAATCATGCTGCTATAAAGACACATGCACATGTATGTTTATTGCGGCACTATTCACAATAGCAAAGACTTGGAACCAACTCAAATGTCCAGCAATGATAGACTGGATTAAGAAAATGTGGCACGTATACACCATGGAATACTATGCAGCCATAAAAAGGATGAGTTCATGTCCTTTGTAGGGACATGGATGAAGCTGGAAACCATCATTCTCAGCAAACTATCGCAAGGACAAAAAACCAAACACCACATGTTCTCACTCATAGGTGGGAATTGAACACTGAGAATGCATGGACACAGGAAGGGGACTGTTGTGGAAACACAGGAAGGGGACACACTGGGGACTGTTGTGGGGTGGGGGGAGGGTGAAGGATAGCATCAGGAGCTATACCTAATGCTAAATGATGAGTTAATGGGTGCAGCACACTAACATGGCACATGTATACATATGTAAGAAACCTGCACGTTGTGCACATGTACCCTAAAAGTTAAAGTATAATAATAAAAATTTAAAAAAAGATATGCAATATCTGAATCAGGTATTGAAATCAGATATTCAATACCTCAGATCTCTGAGGTATAATTTTGAAATAAAATTAGATGAAAATGCCTCACTAACTATAAAGAACTATACATACATCAAACCAATATGTACACTGTATTGTATGCTTCTTATAGGTCAGGCATATTCCAAGTGAAGTGAAAGCACAAATAAATAAGTTATAAAATGTCAGTCTAACAGTATGGGTATAGTTGTGCCAGAGTGAGATGGATGCAAATAAGCCATGCTACAACTGATAGGTATTATTACAGGTATATGCATAAGGGACTATGGCATACTAAGAAAGGAACCATTCATGTGTTAAGTAGGATATATATCCCTTATAAATTGAAAACTAGTTTTTTTAAAAAAACCCTTCTTAATACTGAACAAAGTGTTTCAGACCTAACAGATGCTCACGATCTGTGCTGACTATAATCCTTATTATTTAACTTGCTTGTTCCTACTCACTAGATAATGCAAGCCGCACAACAGCACAGATCTTGTTTTTCTTGTTCATGGATTCAGCCTTGCTGTCAAAGCATGGCGTCTGGTGTCTAATAGGTGGCTCGATAAATATTGATTGAATGAATGGATTTTATGTTCTGGTTACATAAGAAATCATCTCCATTTGGAGGTCATTTCATAAGCTCTCCTACAAAAGCAAAATGTCTTCACTTCTAAACTTTAGTCTATATTTTCTCTTTTTTTACTGTATTATTTTATCATGCTAATCAGAAACACACTCAATTATTCCTATACCCAATCAATATATGAATTATTCTTAAGGAGAATTTAAATCAGGTGGGTGCCATTAAAAACTATCCTGGTCAATAGAGAAGAGTGCTGATGGTGTATGCCTTGGTTGATAAATTCATCATATTTAAATAGGCAGCTTTCCTCTAAAATGTTATGTTTATGAGATTACTGCTAATATACTTTTTTCTTTTCTTTTTCTCACTAAGGGTATAATCCCTTAAAAAATGTAGTACCAAGAAGAAAACAAATCCATCAAATAAAAGTTACCTAAAAAAATTGAACAAAAAATGTTATATATATATTAAAGTTTCATGTAATTATCTTCCTTTTAGTCTCAAAACACCTTGATGTATTCTACATGTACAGATTTTATGTCTTTGTACTTTATAATGTTTTTTCTATCAAAACCAAAGTTAAAGAATAAAAAACAAAAAATAGTGGGTATCATATACTCAATAAGACAGAAGAGAAATTCTATATTTTTCAAAAAAAATTAGTAACAAGAAATGCCAAACCCAAATTTTTCCAGTTTAATTCCCTACTTTTTTCTATTTAAAAATTATGAATCCAGAATGTTGCAAGGAAAACAAACTTTAAATACTTACTAATATATAAAACAAAACAGCAACCAAAACAGAACAGTTCACTTACAAAAAGAAAAAAGGCTGCACCATCCCTATGTGGAAGAACTACTCAAAGGAATCTTTTGTATTCTCTAGTAAAACTACAATAAAGATTTTTTTTAATCACATGGATGGATAACAACAGAAAGCTCCACGTGGAAGGGTGATAATCTATCAATTTTTAACACATATTTTTCCCCTGGAATAAGCTTTTTGGCAATTTTCTTTTGCTTATTTACAAAATCAGGAGATAAAAAAACAAGACTAGTATTCCTGCATTTTATGTTAGGAAAGACGCCTGTTAAAAACATACAGTACAACCAGTATGTAATTGCCCAGCTGTGGATTTCTTTTTCTGCACAGGACATGAAATATCATAAATTACTCTAGAAGAAATAGTTCCAGAATGTTTGTAAAATTACACTGCAACACAATACTGCAAGTCATAAGCTAGTCCTGCTCCCACTGGACAGCCTTGAGTAAAGAAAGAAAGAGCTGAGGAAAGCCACATATTCCTCCTAAAGTATGTCCATCTTTAGGAGATTCGGATCATTCGACATTCATCACTTCAAGCATCAACACATTCTGGAGAAAAAAACCAGACAGACTTAACAGGTTCTGCTCAGCACTTTTCTACTTCTTCCACCTGTCCACTTCTGCTGTGAGTCCTTTAACTTAAAAGTAAAGAATGAGAAGAACAGAGGGAGATAGCAAGGCATAGACTTTCCAGAGATCATGGAGAAATCCATGCACTAGCCCAACACTCCTGTCTAGTCTCAGGCACCCACTAATGTTAAGCTAACCTCTAGCACTCTCGGAATCCTTAAGTCAGAAATACTCTAGGTATTCTGCCAGCCTAGGCATAGGCTTCTTTCAGAAAAGCACACCTTTAGGCACATTAGACCTAAACGCCCTGTGAATAGACATAAGCAAGACTTGGTTTCTCCAAGGCTAACGCTAAAAAGAAAAAAAAATCAATTAGACAGTGTTATGTCCTTTTATTCTTAGGAACCTAGGTGTTTAACAAAGAAAAAAAAAAATCTTAGCACCACTGGGGTAGTTGTCATGGTACAAACAGCTAGAGGGAGTGGCTCAGGATGGAAGATTCAGTTAGTGTAGGGAAGCACAAACCACTGTTATTTCCCTTTTGGTCATGCAAGAATAACCAGAATGGTTGTATCCTCCTTGTTTTTCACAAAATGAAGACCCACCCATATGCGCCTTCAGTCACTGGCATAAGGTGTGTATTTGAAACTTTTTTAGTAATCCCATGAAATGGTAAGAACCAAAATTGTTAGCCTTAAACTTACTTTGCCTGATTACTAACTCTGGTTTCCAGCTGGAATAACATATGATATCATTGCTTCTAAGGCAAGGCCAGTTAAAAAGCACTGGTTTACATAGCCTATATATTCGACTCTCATTTTCTGATCAGATGCTTGGCACAGATTCACCTAACTCCAAATCTGGCCATATGCCTACCCTGGGCAAAGGAACAAAAGTTCATGGTGTTATTTTCTTTTTTCTATTTGTCTCTCTTTCATTATTCAAAAATACAATACTTTAATGTGATAGGGGAGAAGAACTACATTAAAATAACTATTCTGCAGGAAGAAATGAAATTGAGATGATATATCCTTATGGAGAAATGTGTAGGTCTCATGAGTGTCCAATTAAAAGCTTACTGAGGAGTAAAACTCAAGATAAAAATTTAACGTGAACGCCAAATTTATAGATATATCAAAGAAAAACAAATTAATGGGAAACACTGCATTTCAGTAATCCCAGTACTCATAAAAAAAGTTATCAATTAAGTGCAGAATCTAGGACTTATTTTTCTCAGAGAAGCAATACTAGAAAAGCAGGACTCAGATACTCATACCAGCCTATAAAATCCTACTTTGTCCTGTATCTTTGAAAAATGGCACAAGTAGTAGTAATGTACTGATAAACCCACATTACAAAAGAAATTGTATGCACATCCAAAAAAAAATATTTGTTTGAGTTTGACAACGTTACTGTCTAGCAGACAGCATGTGCTCAATACATTGTTATTACACAGACTGAAACAGAATACTTTGGAAAAGGCTTGTCAGCTTTTCCCCTCCACTATTTGGAAGTGACACCTCTCTTGGCAAAGAACTTGAGGGAGGAGCTTCCCTGGAGAGGAGAGAAGGTGACGGAGAGAAGATTTATATTTCTTGGAAGTAGTAAAGTTTATTAATTCTCTCTATAAATAATACAGTATCCCCCAAGTATTCTGAATGATTTTAAAAAATGGGGACAGGAGGACAGAGGTTTTGTCAATTAAATAAAAGTGTCTAATCATATGACTGTCTGAGGAGCCAACATGTTAGGCAGCTCAGATCTCTTTAATTCCTAATGTTCTTTATCTGGGACTTTTTTGATACATTTCTTTGGAAAATTTAAAAATTCTAAAAATTTAGGTTTGCACTAAAATAAGTGAAATATTCATACACTACTTCCAAACACCCAGAATCTGGCGACGTTTAAGAGCACAAGCATCAAGATAATTCATTATTTTGATCACTTCCTTAGCAGGTCATAAAATGATCAGAATTACAAGGCTCACAGCACGAACTCCTGTGATGAATATTGCAACAAAAGGTGACCATATTAATTGGAATGTAGTTCACCTACTATCACAGAGATCCAAAATTACAGTGCCTTAAGCAAGATAGGAATGTATGTCTTACTCATACAAAGTGAAAACAGGTGGTCCTGGGCTGGTACGGTGTTTCCACCATCATGAGGGAACCGACCGCGGTCTTCCCATCTTTTGCTCAAACATCCCCAACACACAGCTTCCTCTATGATCCAAGATGGCCACTCCTGTTCCTGCCATTCTGGCTGCATTTCAGCAAGCAGGAAGAAAGGGGATAAGGGAAGACATGTGCCTGCCCTTTAAATGCACAGCCTGAACCTGGCCCACATCACATCTACATAGGTCTCATTTGTCAGAACTTGGTCTCATCTAGTTGGAAGGGTAACTGGGAAGCACAGTCATTACTTGGGGTGGCCATGTGCTATGCAAAAATGTGAGAACAGGTGGTAGGAACATAAAGAAGCATCTCTGTCCTAACAGCCACAATGAGATATCTCTCCAGACTCTGGTAAACCATGTAAACATTTATCAATTTATGGCAGGTACCAATCTGTGGCAAGTAAATTCCATGTTTATAACAAACTACTCCAATTCCCATGAGTGGGAAGTTATGCCTGCTACTGCAAATGTGAAAATGAAGATTCTACATTTGAGGACATACTCATGAATAAAGTACCCAAGGTCTCTGCTCTCACTTACCTTATATTCTAGCAGAGAGAGATAAAGTAAACAAAATAATGTCAATAAACGAGAAGTAAATATAAAACAACAGTGGCTCCAAGCTATTCAGGGAAGTCCTCCTTGAGGAGCCCACAATTGAGTTTTGATCTGAGCCAGCTATGTGAAGAGAAAGTAGCAATTGTAAATGCTCTGAGATTCCCCATTTGTCAAGATCAAAGTTACCTCAGCTCTAGTTTTCTTTATGTAAGCCTGATATGTGTGGAAGAGGAAATGAAAGTATGAGCATGCATGTGTGTGCATACGTGTGTGCATACATACGTGTGTATAAGGACAAAAAGGGAAATCTATAACACTAACACTGGAGTTAATACTGAATAACCAAGAATAATGTAGAACACTCTAAAGCCTGGGGCAATCTATGGACTGAGGAAGATAAAAAAGCAAATGGTTAGAGAAGTTGAGAGGCACAGTAGAAACTTTGTATTCTGTGATGGTTAATATTGAGTATAAACTTGGATTGAAGGATACGAAGTATTGATTCTGGGTGTGTAAGTGAGGGTATTGGTAAAAGAGATTAACATTTGAGTCAGTGGGTTGGGGAAGGCAGATCCACCCTTAATCTGGTGGGCACAATCTAATCAGCTGCCAGCGAATATAAAGCAGGCAGAAAAACATTAAAAATAGAGACGGGCCTAGCCTCTCAGCCTACATCTTTCTCCCATGCTGGAAGCTTCTTGTCCTCGAACATCGAACTCCCAAGTTCTTCAGTTTTGGGACTCAGACTGGCTCTCCTTGCTCCTCCACTTACAAGGTCTCCACTATTGTGAGACCTTGTGATTGTGTAAGTTAATACTAAAGTGGAGTTTATTAAGCATATGTAAGTGTGTGTATATATATATATGATATATTTATTAGGATATATATATCACACATATATAAGGATATATATATATATATATATATATATCCCATTAGTTCTGTCCCTGTAAGAGAACCTTGACTAATACATATTCAAAAGCTATTTTTCTTAGTTGTTTTAAATGGTGCTTCTTGTTATATAAAGTTAACTAACTTTGAGTATATTGTTCTAACTAAATTGCAGTTCAAAATGAATAATCAGCAGTTATGAATAAAATGTCTGGCTTTTTTTAATCAAAATGAGTTCTATGCAAAACAGGTTTAAAAATAAGCAAATACAGTAATTAAATATTTATATATTTATATTGCTTTAAAAATAATAATTACAGGGTTATTTTAACTAGGATAATCTGTCATGATTTCTAACTACTTAAAGTCACTGTTTTAATAAGACGGAGTTTCGCTCTTGTCACCGCAACCTCCGCCTCCTGGGTTCAAGTGATTCTCCTGCCTTAGCCTCATGAGTAGCTGGGATTACAGGCATGTGCCACCACACCCAGCTAATTTTGTATTTTTTAGTAGAGACGGGTTTTTCCATGTTCGTCAGGCTGGTCCTGAACTCCCGACCTCAGGTGATCCCAGCCTCCCAAAGTGCTGGGATTACAGGCATGAGGCACCATGCCCGGCCTTTGTTTAACACTTAAAATATTATGCTACTTACATTTCACTGTATAGACCCAAGCTAAATTAAGACATTCTTGAGCTATCAGTAATCCACTCATAAAAATCTTCCTAGCCTAAGATCTCATAATGTCAGCCTAAAAGGTCATTCCCAAAGCATCCCTCAGTCCTAGACTACATTGGGAGAAAGTTCAGTGTTGCTGAAATAATCATGATATATTCTCAGCATATTCAAGCAGTCACAAAGGTATCTGATAAAAGATCACCCTCCTTAACTTATGAAAGGTGCTACAATGGGTTGACTACAACAAGTGAACAACTTTTTGTCATACTCAGGGCCAGTGAAGGCAAACTGCCACCATGTTTTTGCTCCAGTGGTTTTGCCAACACAGCAGAACCAGAAAGATATGAAGTCGGGCCCAGGTCTGAGGGAATTTTCATCTACCTCTTACCTTCAAAAATCCCATTTCATTGATCTAAGACTCTATAATTGATCGTAACACACATCATTATTTTATGTGCTCCCAAGCTAGAAAAAAATAGTTTCAACTAAAATATGCTACCAATTTCAGGATGTACCCAAATTTCAGAAATGTGAAAAAATGGACATATCAGAATCAATGAAAAATGGTAGGTAGTATTCTTCTAGCCAAATCTGCCCCTTTTGTTTACAGAATGGAAAGTGACCTTCACTATTTTCAACTTAATCCTCAAAAAAGGAAGGTTGACTGTATTATGTCACCATTTCATTGATTCCAACCTCTTTTTGCATACAACTATTAAATACAAATGACCAAAGGGGCAACTAATACTTTCCCATTTGACGTTTGTCCAAAAATATTTAAAACATTTCATTCAAAACAACTTCTGATTACTGTTTGGATCTCAAAATAGCTACAGAAAACAAAACAAAACAAAAACCTCTTCCCAGCTCTGGTTCTGAACAAGTTAAGAAATAAAGCAAAGCTTGAAAAAGACATGCAGTCAGGCATCCGGAAGTGGCTGCCTATGCCACAGGGCAGTGGCCGATGGCTTCTGCTATCCAGTGCCTTGAGTTCGATTTCTTAGAAACAGTTTGAGATGAAGAAAAGAACATTGAATGGACCTCTCCAAGATGGTCAACTAGACACGGCCAGGAGGAACATCTCCCACACCAAGGGACCAGGACATCAGGAAGACTGGCACACTTCTAGCAGATCTTCAGAGGGAAGGCATTGAGAGCAGACAGATGGAAGACACAGATACTAGACTGAAGGGGAAGGAAGCTGGGAACGCTGTACAGTGCTACCGGCACCAGGACTTATTTCTAGCCCCCAACAACTCCTGCAGAAGAGGTGAGTTGAATAGGCAAGGAGCAACCTACTCTCACCATAGGCTTCTGGAATCCTGGCAGGAGGAGACCCCTCAACCACCAAAGACAAATGAGTTGGCAGAGAGATGCTCAGAGAAGTACTAGGGGCAGAATTCCAGCCACTGCAAAGCCCAGAGGATTTGGTGCGGTGGCAACTATAGTGGAGCATGGACAGAGATACCCATCCCCTAGGCTCAACTTGCTGCCATAGGAGACTTTAGCCCCCAAGGGAACTGTCAGATCCGAACTCTGCAAGGCAGTCTTCCCCATGAGACAGGGCCAGTCCAACCCAAGCACCCCTCAGTGTGCTGGCCTCTCCCAGCCTGGCTGCGCCTGTTTGCAATCCAGTCTCCAGGTACCTCCAGGGGGCCCACATCATAGCTCCTGTGCTGGTGGACCATACCTGACCAGCAGCGTGCTCCAGTAGAGCAGCCCCGTGGATTTACACCAGCCCACTTGTATCCTCCCACCACTGCAGCCTCCCATGTACCACCTTTGCTGGCACACACCCAGCACATCGCTTTGCCGGCACGTGTGTGCACAGGCAAACCAAACCTTGCCTTCCATCCCATGCCAGCATGTATGTGTGTGCGCACCCTGTCATGCCACTGCTGCCAGTGAGAGTTCACTCCCTCCCCCTCCTCCTGCTGTACCACCATTGTTGTCTGAGCATTAGTGGGTACTGAGCTTACCAGCCCCAATTCTGCCAGCACCCCACCCCTGTGCCAACATTGTGGTGGCTTTGAAAAGAGACATGGAAAACAGTGGACATTCCTCCACTCTGAGTGGCACCACCACCTGCATGGACACGTACAGAGGACATACAAAGTCCTATGCCCACCAGTACCCCACCCCCATGATAACACCATCACTAGTGCAAAAGGGCACAATTGCTGGACAGGGGCTCCCAGCCCACACAAGCTGTGCTGCCATTGCTGCAGCTGTGAATGCCGAAATAGAGGCTGGCACCCCAGCACCCACTAGCATCCTGCCGCAGCTGACAAGCATGTAGCCTGCTGCACTGCTGCTGCTAGTGCTGCTAGTATGTGCAAACAAAAATTAATCCTGCTGCCACCAGACTATGAAGTGCTTTGGCTGACACCACCCATCAGAGTGTTGTGACCAGCAGTATGGGAGCACCTCAGTCCCCTAAGTGCAGCCGGTTCCTAACCTTGAGGAGCCAGAGAACAAAGCCAGTGCCAATACCAGTCACCCGAAGTTAGAACACACAGGCTTGGACTCCTGAGCAGAGACCTGGCTCCCTAAAAATCTTCCAGAAAGGAAGCCAGTTGACTGAACTCATATTATACCAAAAATAAACCCCCAAGGTCACCAAATAGGATAAAAGAGGAAAAAAAATCCAAAGGACAGCAACTTCAAAGACTGAAGGAACATTAGCCCACAAAGATGAGAAAGAACGAGTGCAAGAACTCTGACAACTCAAAAAGCCAGTGTCTTCTTTCCTCCAAATGACTGCACTAGCTGGAGAGCAAAGGTTCTTAACCAGGGTGAAATGGCTGAAATAACAGAAATATAATTCAGAATATGAATAGATATAAAGATCAGCAAGTTTCAGGAGAATGCTGAAACTCATCTAAGGAAGCTAAGAATCACAATAAAATGATACAGGAGCTGACAGACAAAATAGCCAGTATAAAGAAGAATGTAGTCAATCTGATAGAGCTGAAAAGCCCACTACAAGAATTTCAAAATGTAATATCACAAGTACTAACAACAGACTATAACAAGTTGAGGAAAGAATCTCAAAGCTTGAAGACAGGCTTTCTGAAATAAGCCAGTCAGACAAGAATAAACCAAAAAGAATGAAAAAACATAAATAAAACCTCTGAGAAATATGGAACTATGTAAAGAGACCAAATCTATGACTCATTAGTGTTATAGAGATGGGGATAATGGAAGCAACTTGAAAAACATATTTTAGGATATCCTCCATGAGAACTTCCCCAACCTTGCTAGAGAGGCCAACATTCAAAGTCAGAAACTGCAGAGAACCCCAGGAAAATACTTTACAAGAAGATCATCCCCAAGACACATAATTATCAGATTCTCCAAGTCAAAATGAAAGACAAAATGTTAAGGCAGCTAAACAGAAAGTATAGGTCACCTATACAGGGAAGCCCATCAGACTAACAGCAGACCCCTCAGCAGAAACCCTAAAAGCTAGAAGAGATTGGAGGCCTATATTCAACATTCTTAAAGAAAAGAAATTCCAACCAAGAGTTTCATATCTGGCCAAACTAAGCTTTATAAGCAAAGAAGAAATAAGACCCTTTTCAGACATGCAAATGCTGAGAGAATTAATAATTACCAGACCTGCCTTACAAGAACATCTGAAAAAAACACTAAATATGAAAAGGAAAGACTGTTACCAGCCACTACAAAAACACACTTAAGTACACAGACTAGTGATGCTGTAAAGCAACTATACAAACAAGTTGGCATAATGACCACTTATCAACATGAAGAGAGGATTAAATCCATACATATCAATTTTAACCTTGCAAGTAAATGAGCTCAATGTCTCCATTAAAAGGCACAAAGTGGCAAGCTGGAAAGAAAAAAAAAAGAGAGAAAAAAAAGAACCAATGGTATGCTGTCTTCAAGAGATCCATCTCACATGTGATGACACCCATAGGCACAAAATAAAGGGATGGAGAAAAATCTACCAAGCAAATAGAAAGCAGAAAAAAGCAAAGGTTTCAATCCTAATTTCAGACATAACAGACTTCATTTGTTTGTTTGTTTTTGGTATTTTCTGTTTTTCTCATTTTTAAATTTATTTACAACTTTATTCAATGAAGAGACATAACAGACTTTAAACCAACAAAGATCAAAAAAGACAAAGAAGGACATAATAGAAAATACATTATAGAAAAGGGTTCAACTCAACAAGAAAGTCTACCTATCCTAAATGTATATGCACCTAACACAGGAGCACCCAGATTCATAAAACAAGATCTTAAAGACCTTCAAAGAGACTTAGACTCCCACATAATAATTGTGGGACACTTCAACACTCCACTGACAGTATTAGACAGATCATTGAGGCAGGAAATTAACAAAGATATTCAGGACCTGAACTCAACACTGGACCAAATGGACCTGATTGACATATACAGAATTTGCCACCCCAAAACAACAGGATATACATTCTACTCATCACCACATGGCACAAACTCTAAAACTGACCATACAATCAAATATAAAACAATCCAATCCTCAGTAAATGCAAAAGAACTAAAATCATACCAACCAGTCTCTCAGACCACAGTATAATAAAAGTAGAATTCAAGACCAAGAAAATCACTGGAAACCATACAATTACATGGAAATTAAACAACTTGCTCCTGAAAGACTTTGGGGTAATTCATGAAATTAAGGCAGAAATCAAGAAGTTCTCTGAAACTAATGAGAATAAAGATACAACATACCAGAATCTCTGGGACACAGCTAAGGCAGTGTTAAGAGGAAATGTACAGCACTAAATGTCCACATCAGAAAGTCTGATGTCCACATCAAATTAACAACCTAACATCACAACTAAAAGAACTAGAGAAGCAAGAGAAAACCAACTCCAAAGCTAGCAGAAGACAAGAAATAAGCAAAATCAGAGCTGCACTGAAGGAGATTGAGATGTGAAAAACCATTCAAAAGATCAACCAACCCAAGCCTTGGGGTTTTTTTGAAAAAAAAAAAAAAAATAAGATAGACCAATAGCTAGACTAATAAAGAAAAAAAGAGAGAAGATTCAAATATACACAATTAGAAAGAACAAAGGGGATATTACCACTCACCCCACAGAAATTCAAATAACAATCAGAGAATACTATGAACACCTCTATGTACACAAACTAGAAAATCTAAAAGAAATAGAAAAACTCCTGGACATATACACCCTCCCAAGAATCAACCAGGAAGAAATTGAATCCCTGAATAGACCAATTACAAGCTTTGAAATCCAATCAGTAACAAATAGCCTACCAACCAAAAAAAAGCCTGGGATCAGATGAATTCACAGCTGAATTATACTAGATGTACAAGAAGAGCTGGTACAATTGCTACTGAAACTATTCAAAAAATTGAAAAGGAGGGACTCTTCCCTATCTCAGTCCATGAGGCCCAAATTATCCTGATAGAAAAACCTGCTGGAGACATCAAAAAAAGGGGAAAACTTCAGGCCAATATCCTCGGTGAACATTGATGCAAAAATCCTCAACAAAACACTAGCAAACTGAATCCAGAATTACATTAAAAAGCTAATCCACAATGATCAAGTAAACTTTATCCATGGAGTGCAAGGTTGGTTTAACATATGTAAATCAATAAACATGATTCATCATGCAAACAGAACCAAAGGGAAAAAACCACATGATCATCTCAATAGATGTAGCATAGGCTTTCAATAAAATTCAACATCCCTTCATGTTGAAAACACTCAACAAACTAGGTATTGAAGGAATATACCTCGCACAAACTAAGTATTGCAGGAATATACCTCACACAAACTAGGTATTGCAGGAATATACCTCATACAAACTAGGTATTGAAGGAACATACATCAAAATAGTAAGGACCATCTATGCCAAATCACAGCTAACATCATACTGAATGGGCAAAAGCTGGAAGCATTCCCTTTGAAAACTGCCACAAGACAAGGGTGCCCTCTCTCACAACTCCTATTCAACATAGTATTGGAAGTCCTGGTCAGAGCAGTTAGGCAAGAGAAATAAATAAAAGACATCCAAGTAGGAAGAAGTCAAACTACCCCTGTTTGCAGATAACATAATCCTATATCTAGAAAACTCTATAGTCGTGGCCCACAAAGCTCCTCAAGCTAACTTCAGCAAAGTCGCAGAATTCAAAATCAGTGTACAAAAATCACTATCATTCCTATACACCAACAATAGCCAAGCGGAGAGCCAAATCAGAAATGTAATCCCATTTACAATTGCCACAAAAAGTATAAAACACCTAGGAATATAGCTAATCAGGGAGGGGAAAGATCTCTACAATGAGAATTACAAAACACTGCTCAAAAAAATCAGAGATGGCACTACAAAATAAAAAAAATTTCATGCTCATGGATAGGAAGAATCAGCATTGTGAAAATGGGTATACTGCCCAAAGCAATGTACAGATTCAATGCTATTTCTATCAAAATAACAATGACATTCTTTCCAAAACTAGAAAACACTATTTTAAAATTCATATGGAACAACAACGAAAAACCAGAATAGCCAAGGGAATCCTAAGCAAAAAGAACAAAGCTGGACACATCACACTACCCAACTTTAAACTATACTATAAGGCCACAGTAACCAAAACAGCATAGTACTAGTGCAAAAACAGACACATAGACCAATGGAACAGAATAGAGAGCCCAGAAATAAGGCTGCACACCTGTGACCATCTAATCTTTGACAAAGTTGACATAAACAAGCAATGGGGAAAGAACTCCCTATTCAATAAATGGTGCTGGAATAACTGGCTAGCAGAAGATTGAAAGTGGACCCTTTCCTTATACCATACATAAAAATCAACTCAAGATGAATTAAGAACTTAATTAATTGAATGTAAAACCTAAAACTATAAAAACCCTGGAAGATAACCTAGGTAACATCATTCTGGACATAGGAAATGGCAAAGACTTCATGATGAAGTTGCCAAAAGCAAGTTTAACAAAAGAAAAAAATTATAAATCGGATCTAACCAAACAAAAGAGCTCTGCACAGTAAAAGAAGCTATCAACAGAGCAAACATACAGCCTACAGAATGGAAAAAATTTTTGCAAACTATGGATCTGACAAAGGTCTAATGTCCAACATCTATAAGGAACTTAAAAAATTTACAAAAAAAAAAAAAACTCCAAACAACACCATTAAAAACTAAGTCGGCAAAGGTTGAATACTAAGAATGAGAATTAAAAAAACAAAAGTTGAGCAAAGGACATGAACAGACACTTTTCAAAAGAAGACATGCATGTGGCCAAAAAGCATATAAAAAAACAGCTCAAAAACAGTGATCATTAGAGAAATGCAAATCAAAACCACAGTGACATAATCTCACAACAGCCAAAATGGCTATTACTAAAACGTCAAAAAATAGGTGCTGGTGAGTTTGTGCAGAAAATGGAACACTTGTACACTGTAGGTGGGAGTGTAAATTCATTCACGCAGTATGGAGATTCCTCAAAGAGCTAAAAACTGAACTACTCTTCGACCTACGAATCCCATTACTAGGTATGCACCCAAAAAAATATGAATTGTTCTATCATAAAAACATATGCACATGTATGTTCATTGCACTATTATTCACAATAGCAAAGACATGGAATCAATCTAAATGCCCATCAATGAAAGAATGGATAAAGAAAATGTGATACGTATACACCATGGAATACTATGCAGCCATAAAAAATAACAAGATCATGTCCGGGGGAGGAGCCAAGATGGCCAAATAGGAACAGCTCCAGTCTACAGCTCCCAGCGTGAGCGATGCAGAAGGCGGGTGATTTCTGCATTTCCATCTGAGGTACTGGGTTCATCTCACTAGGGAGTGCCAGACAGTGGGCACAGGTCAGTGGGTGCAGCGCACCATGCACGACCCGAAGCAGGGCAAGGCATTGCCTCACTGGGAAGCACAAGGGATCAGGGAGTTCCCTTTCTTGGTCAAGGAAAGGGGTGACAGACGGCACCTTGAAAATCGGGCCACTCCCACCCAAATACTGCGCTTTTCTGACAGGCTTAGGAAACGGCGCACCAGGAAATTATATCCCACACCTGGCTTGGAGGGTCCTACGCCCACGGAGTCTCGCTGATTGCTAGCACAGCACTCTGAGATCAAACTGCAAGGTGGCAGCGAGGATGGGGGAGGGGCGCCCGCCATTGCTCAGGCTTCCTTAGGTAAACAAAGCAGCCAGGAAACTCGAACTGGGTGGAGCCCACCACAGCTCAAGCAGGCCTGCCTGCCTCTGTAGGCTCCACCTCTGGGGGCAGGGCACAGACAAACAAAAAGACAGCAGTAACCTCTGCAGACTTAAATGTCCCTGTCTGACAGCTTTGAAGAGAGCAGTGGTTTTCCCAGCACGCAGCTGGAGATCTGAGAATGGGCAGACTGCCTCCTCAAGTGGGTCCCTGACCCCTGACCCCCAAGCAGCCTAAGTAGGATAAACCCCGCAGTAGGGGCAGACTGACACCTCGCACGGCCGGGTACTCCTCAGGGTCTGGAGTAGACCTCTAGCAAACTCCAACAGACCTGCAGCTGAGGGTCCTGTCTGTTAGAAGGAAAACTAACAAACAGAAAGGACACCCACACCAAAAACCCATCTGTACATCACCATCATCAAAGACCAAAAGTAGACAAAACCACAAAGATGGGGAAAAAACAGAGCAGAAAAACTCAAAACTCTAAAAAGCAGAGTGCCTCTCCTCCTCCAAAGGAACGCAGTTCCTCACCAGCAATGGAACAAAGCTGGACGGAGAATGACTTTGATGAGTTGAGAGAAGAAAGCTTCAGACAATCAAACTACTCCGAGCTATGGGAGGAAATTCAAACCAAAGGCAAAGAAGTTAAAAACTTTGAAAAAAAGTTAGACGATTTTATTAACTAGAATAACCAATACAGAGAAGTGCTCAAAGGAGCTGATGGAGCTGAAAGCCAAGGCTCGAGAACTACGTGAAGAATGCAGAAGACTCAGGAGCCGATGCGATCAACTGGAAGAAAGGGTATCAGTGATGGAAGATGAAATGAATGAAATGAAGTGAGAAGGGAAGTTTAGAGAAAAAAGAATAAAAAGAAACGAACAAAGCCTCCAAGAAATATGGGACTATGTGAAAAGACCAAATCTACATCTGATTGGTGTACCTGAAAGTGACGAGGAGAATGGAACCAAGTTGCAAAATACTCTGCAGGATATTATCCAGGAGAACCTCCCCAATCTAGCAAGGCAGGCCAACATTCAGATTCAGGAAATACATAGAACGCCACAAAGATACTCCTTGAGAAGAGCTACTCCAAGACACATAATTGTCAGATTCACAAAGTTGAAATGAAGGAAAAAATGTTAATGGCAGCCAGAGAGAAAGGTCGGGTTACCCACAAAGGGAAGCCCATCAGACTAACAGCGGATCTCTTGGCAAAAACTCTACAAGCCACAAGAGAGTGGGGGCCAATATTCAACATTCTTAAAGAAAAGAATTTTCAACCTAGAATTTCATATCCAGCCAAACTAAGCTTCATAAGAGAAGGAGAAATAAAATACTTTACAGACAAGCAAATGCTGAGAGATTTTGTCACCACCAGGCCTGCCCTAAAAGAGCTCCTGAAGGAAGCACTAAACTTGGAAAGGAACAACCGGTACCAGCCACTGCAAAATCATGCCAAATTATAAAGACCATTGAGGCTAGGAAGAAACTACATGAACTAACGAGCAAAATAACCAGCTAACATCATAATGACAGGATCAAATTCACACATAACAATGTTAACTTTAAATGTAAATGGACTAAATTCTCCAATTAAAAGACACAGACTGGCAAGTTGGATAAAGAGTCAAGACCCATCAGTGTGCTGTATTCAGGAAACCCATCTCACGTGCAGAGACACACATAGGCTCAAAATAAAGGGATGGAGGAAGATCTACCAAGCAAATGGAAAACAAAAAAAGGAAAGGGTTTCAACCCTAGTCTCCGATATAAAAGACTTTAAACCAACAAAGATCAAAAGAGACAAAGAAGGCCATTACATAATGCTAAAGGGATCAATTCAACAAGAAGAGCTAACTATCCTAAATATATATGCACCCAATATAGGAGCACCCAGATTCATAAAGGAAGTCCTTAGAGACCTACAAAGAGACTTAGACTCCCACACAATAATAATGGGAGACTTTAACACCCCACTGTCAACATTAGACAGATCAACGAGACAGAAAGTTAATAAGGATACCCAGGAATTGAACTCAGCTCTGCACCAAGCAAACCTAATAGACATCTACAGAACTCTCCACCCCAAATCAACAGAATATAAAGCTCTCCTCAGCAAATGTAAAAGAACAGAAATTATAACAAACTGTCTCTCAGACCACAGTGCAATCAAACTAGAACTCAGGATTAAAAAACTCACTCAAAACCGCTCAACTATATGGAAACTGAACAACCTGCTCCTGAATGACTACTGGGTACATAACGAAATGAAGGCAGAAATAAAGATGTTTTTGAAACCAACGAGAACAAAGACACAACATACCAGAATCTCTGGGACACATTCAAAGCAGTGTGTAGAGGGAAATTTATAGCACTAAATGCCCACAAGAGAAAGCAGGAAAGATCTAAAATTGACACCCTAACATCACAATTAAAAGAACTAGACAAGCAAGAGCAAACACATTCAAAAGCTAGCAGAAGGCAAGAAATAAGTAAAATCAGAGCAGAACTGAAGGAAGTAGAGACAAGAAAAACCCTTCAAAAAATTAATGAATCCAGGAGCTGGTTTTTTGAAAGGATCAACAAAATTGGTAGACCGCTAGCAAGACTAATAAAGAAAAAAAGAGAGAAGAATCAAATAGATGCAATAAAAAATGTTAAAGGGGATATCACCACTGATCCCACAGAAATACAAACTACCATCAGAGAATACTATAAACACCGCTACACAAATAAACTAGAAAATCTAGAAGAAATGGATAAATTCCTCGACACATACACTCTCCCAAGACTAAACCAGGAAGAAGTTCAATCTCTGAATAGACCAATAACAGGATCTGAAATTGTGGCAATAATCAATAGCTTACCAACCAAAAAGAGTCCAGGACCAGATAGATTCACAGCCGAATTCCACCAGATGTACAAGGAGGAACTGGTACCATTCCTTCTGAAACTATTCCAATCAATAGAAAAAGAGGGAATCCTCCCTAACTCATTTTATGAGGCCAGCATCATCCTGATACCAAAGCCTGGCAGAGACACAACCAAAAAAGAGAATTTTAGACCAATATCCTTGATGAACATTGATGCAAAAATCCTCAATAAAATACTGGCAAACCGAATCCAGCAGCACATCAAAAAGCTTATCCACCATGATCAAATGGGCTTCATCCCTGGAATACAAGGCTGGTTCAATATATGCAAATCAATAAATGTAATCCAGCATATAAACAGAACCAAAGAAAAAAACCACATGATTATCTCAATAGATGCAGAAAAGGCCTTTGACAAAATTCAACAACACTTCATGCTAAAAACTCTCAATAAATTAGGTACTGATGGGACGTATCTCAAAATAATAAGAGCTATCTATGACAAACCCACAGCCAATATCATACTGAATGGGCAAAAACTGGAAGCATTCCCTTTGAAAACGGGCACAAGACAGGGATGCCCTCTCTCACCACTCCTATTCAACATAGTGTTGGAAGTTCTGGCCAGGGCAATTAGGCAGGAGAAGGAAATAAAGGGTATTCAATTAGGAAAACAGGAAGTCAAATTGTCCCTGTTTGCAGACGACATGAATATATATCTAGAAAACCCCATCATCTCGGCCCAAAATCTCCTTAAGCTGATAAGCAACTTCAGCAAAGTCTCAGGATACAAAATCAATGTACAAAAATCACAAGCACTCTTATACACCAATAACAGACAAACAGAGAGCCAAATCGTGAGTGAACTCCCATTCACAATTGCTTCAAAGAGAATAAAATACTTAGGAATCCAACTTACAAGGAACGTGAAGGACCTCTTCAAGGAGAACTACAAACCACTGCTCAGTGAAATAAAAGAGGATACAAACAAATGGAAGAACATTCCATGTTCATGGGTAGGAAGAATCAATCATCATGAAAATGGCCATGCTGCCCAAGGTAATTTATAGATTCAATGCCATCCCCATCAAGCTACCAATGACTTTCTTCACAGAATTGGAAAAAACTACTTTAAAGTTCACAAGGAACCAAAAAAGAGCCCACATCGCCAAATCAATCCTAAGCCAAAAGAACAAAGCTGGAGGCATCACACTACCTGACTTCAAACTATACTGCAAGGCTACAGTAACCAAAACAGCATGGTACTGGTACCAAAACAGAAATATAGACCAATGGAACAGAACAGAGCCCCCAGAAATAATGCCGCATATCTACAACTGTCTGATCTTTGACAATCCTGAGAAAAACAAGCAATGCGGAAAGGATTCCCTATTTAATAAATGGTGCTGGGAAAACTGGCTAGCCATATGTAGAAAGCTGAAAGTGGATCCTTTCCTTACACCTTATACAAAAATTAATTCAAGATGATTATTAAAGACTTAAACGTTAGACCTAAAACCATAAAAACCCTAGAAGAAAACCTAGGCAATACCATTCAGGGCATAGGCATGGGGAAGGACTTCATGTCTAAAACACCAAAAGCAATGGCAACAAAAGGCAAAATTGAGAAATGGGATCTCATTAAACTAAAGCGCTTCTGCACAGCAAAAGAAACTACCATCAGAGTGAACAGGCAACCTACAAAATGGGAGAAAATGTTCGCAACCTACTCATCTGACAAAGGGCTAATATCCAGAATCTACAATGAACTCAAACACATTTACAAGAAAAAAACAAACAACCCCACCAAAAAGTGGGAAAAGGATATGAACAGACACTTCTTGAAAGAAGACATTTATGTAGCCAAAAGACACATGAAAAAATGCTCATCATCACTGGCCATCAGAGAAATGCAAATCAAAACCACAATGAGATACCATCTCACACCAGTTAGAATGGCGATCATTAAAAAGTCAGGAAACAACAGGTGCTGGAAAGGATGTGGAGAAATAGGAACACTTTTACACACTGTTGGTGGGACTGTAAACTAGTTCAACCATTGTGGAAGTCAGTGTGGCGATTCCTCAGGGACCTAGAACTAGAAATACCATTTGACCCAGCCATCCCATTACTGGGTATATACCCAAAGGACTATAAATCATGCTGCTATAAAGACACATGCACATGTATGTTTATTGCAGCATTATTCACAATAGCAAAGACTTGGAACCAACCCAAATGTCCAACAATGATAGTCTGGATTAAGAAAATGTGGCAGATATACACCATGGAATACTATGCAGCCACAAAAAAATGATGAGATCATGTCCTTTGTAAGGACATGGATGAAATTGGAAATCATCATTCTCAGTAAACTATCGCAAGAACACAAAACCAAACACCGCATGTTCTCACTCATAGGTGGGAATTGAACAATGTGAATACATGGACACAGGAAGGGGAACATCACACTCTGGGGACTGTCGTGGGGTGGGGGGAGGGGGGAGGGATTGCATTAGGCGATATACCTAATGCTAAATGACGAGTTAATGGGTGCAGCACACCAGCATGGCACATGTATACATATGTAACTAACCTGCACATTGTGCACATGTACCCTAAAACTTAAAGTATAATTATAAAAAAAAAAAAAGAATAACAAAGTCAAAAAAATATATATATCATGTCCTTTGCAGGAACATGGATGGAGCTGGAGGTCATTATCCTTGGCAAAGTAGCATAGAAACAGAAAACCAAATACCACATGTTCTCACTTATAAGTTAGAGCTAAGTGATGAGAACACATGGACAAATAGAGGGGAACAACACACACTGGGGCCTACCTGAGGGTGGAGGGTGGAGAAGGGAAAGGATCAGAAAAAATAACTATTGAGTACCAGGCTGAATGAATGATATGATTTGGCTCTGTGTCCTCATCCAAATCTCACCTTGAATCGTAATCCCCATAATCCTCACGTGTCAAAAGCAGGACCAGGTGGAGGTAATTGGATCATGGGGGTGGTTTCCCCCATGCTGTTCTCACGATAATGGGTGAATCTCACAAGATCTGATGGTTTTATAAGTGCCTGGCAGCATTTCCCCTGCGTGCACTCACTCCATCCTGCCACCCTGTGAAGAAGGTGCCTGCTTCTCCTTTGCCTTCCACCATGATTGTAAGTTGCCTGAGGCCTCCCCAGCAATGTGGAGCTGTGAGTCAATTAAACCTTTTTTCTTTATAAACCATCCAGTCTCAGGTATTTCTTCATAGCAGTGTGAGAAGGGACTAATACAGTGACAATATAATCTGTACAACAAACTCCCATGACACGAGTTTCTCTATGTAACAAACCTACACATGCGTCCCTGAACCTAAAATAAAAGTGTAACACACACACACACACACACGAAGCCAAATATCACCTTTAATACAGATAGAGAGGCCAAACCAGGTGGTAGAATGTGAGGTCTATTAGCCAAGTGAGCTTGCTAATATGGGGCTCCAGAAGGCAGCCTTTTCTTCTCGGTCACAGGCAAGCTATGAGCAGGCTAGGCCTCCCATGAAGGGGCAGGACAGAGTGCCTGTTCCCTATAGTCAGTTCAATGTGAAGAGTGCAGAAAGAAACAGCAGCTGTCACACAATAAAGGCAGATCCTAACCCTGGAAGGCTGAGCCCCGCAGTGCTCTGTATAGTCAGGGCGCCTCCTAAGCGGAGAAGAGATAGAGTTGAGCCTCTTCTTATTCCATCATTCCAAATTTACCAATCAGATAGAACATCCCTCTCACTAAAAGAGGGTCAGAGAAAGGCCAAGACCATAGGAAAACTCTTCTTGATGGAAATCAGGAGTGGGAGAATGTTGTTATACTCTAATAAAAAAAATTTTTCCATGTTGGGTTTTTGTGGGGTTTTTTGATACAATATTGCAAAAAAAAATGCTCCACAATTTTTCTTCCCAGGAAAAACCTTATCAAAATCTCTTCCTAATGTGTAAAGAGCACCCAACTCTGCCTTTGGAGATTATATTTTTTTGCCTCTTTCTTTACTCTTCATTCAAATGATACCATAGATTTTTTTAGATTTAAAAATCTCTTTATGTCTGGAAATCATTAGTCCAATACAATCTTTTCTGCATTATGCATGCTCTCTTTTTAAAAAAAAAATACTCATATTTAAAAAAATAGCAAAAAAGATACAAAACAGGATCAATAAAGAGAAAAAGTCCCTCCCTACATGTTATGAGATAGGGTTGGCTGCAAGAGAAACTTAATAAGATTTAGGAAGTAGAAGGAAGGCTGAGCAGATGATGCTCATCATTGATCAAGGGCCATAAAGGAAAGACTCAAAGGTGCTAGTGGTTTCCAAGTCATCCTCACTTGTTCTCGCTCCATATCCAGCCCATCTTCCTGACTGCCAACCTTGATAGCATCAAGTCTTGTCAATGACTTTTTTTAGAATTTTTTATTTCAATAGGTTTTGGGGAAACAAATGGTATTTGGTTACATTAATAAGTTCTTTACCAGTAATTTCTGAGATTTTGGTGTACCCATCACCCAAGCAGTGTAACTGTAAGCAATGTGTAGTCTTTTATCCCCCGCCTACACACACATTCCCCCAAGTCCCCAAAGTCCACTGTATCATTCTTATGTCTTTGTGTCTTCATAGCCTAGTTCCCACTTTCGAGTGAGAACGTAAGATGTTTGGTTTTCCATTCCTGAGTTACTTCACTTAGAATCATCATCTCCAATTCCATCAAGGTTGCTGAAAATGCCATTATTTTGTTTCTTTTTATGGCTAAGTCGTATTCTATGGTATATACATAACAAATTTTCTTTATCCACCCATTGATTGATGGGCATTTGGGCTGGTTCCATACTTTCACAACTGCAAATTGTACTGCTATAAACATGCATGTGTGTGCAAGTGTGTTTTTCCTATAATTACTTCTTTTCCTCTGGGTAGATACCTAGTAGTGGGATTGCTGGGTCAAATGGTAGATCTACTTTTAGTTCCTTAAGGAATCTCCACACTGTTTTTTATAGTGGTTGTACTAATTTACATTCTCAACAACAGTATAAAAGTGTTCCCTTTTCACCACATCCACACCAATATCTATTTTTTTATTTTTTTATTATGGCCATTCTTGCAGGAGTAAGATGGTATCACATTGTGGTTTTGATAGGCATTTCCCTGATAATTTGTGATGTTGAGCATTTTTCCATATGCTTGTCAGCCATTTCTATATCTTCTTTTGAGAATTGTCTATTCATGTCCTTAGCCCACTTTTTGGTGGGATTGTTTGTTTTCTTCTGCTGATTTGTTTGAATTCTGTGTAGATTCTGGATATTACTTCTTAGTCAGATGTATAGATTGTAAAGATTTTCTCCCACTCTGTGGGTTGTCTATTAACCCTGCTGATTATTTATTTTGCTGTGCAGAAGCTTTTTAGTTTAATTATGTCCCATCTATTTATCTTTGTTTTTGTTGCATTTGCTTTTGGATTCTTGGTCATGAAGTCTTTGCCTAAGCCAATATCTAGACAGTTTGTCCGATGTTATCTTCTAGAATCTTTATGGTTTCAGGTCATAGATGTAAGTCTTTGATCCATCTTGAGTTGATTTTTGTATAAGGTGAGAGATGAGGATCCAGTTTCATTCTTTTACCTGTGGCTTTCCAATTATCCCAGCACCATTTGTTGAATAGTGTGTCTTTTCCCCACTTTGTGTTTTTGTTTGCATTTTCAAAGATCAGTTGGCTGTTAAATATTTGGCTTTATTTCTGGGTTCTCTATTCTGTTCCACTGGTCTATGTGCCTATTTTTATACCAGAATCATGCTGTTTTGGTGGCTATGGACTTATAGTATAGTTTGAATTCGGGTAATGTGATGCCTCCAGATTTGCTTTTTGCTTAGTCTTGCTTTAGCTATGCGGGCTCTTTTTTGGTTCCATATGAATTTTAGAATTGTTTTTCTAGTTCTGTGAAGAATGATAGTGGTATTTTGACAGAAATTGCACTGAATTTGTAAACTGCTTTTGGCAGTATGGTCATTTTCACAATATTGATTCTACTCATCCATGAGCATGGGATGTCTTTCCATTTGTTTGTATCATCTGTGATTTCTTGCAGTAGTGTTTTGTAGTTTACCTTGCAGAGGTCTTTCACCTCCTTGGTTAGATATATAACCAGGTATTTTTTTTTTTTTTTGCAGCTATTGTTAAGGGATTGAGTTCTTGATTTGCTTCTCAGCTTGGTCGTTGCTGGTGTATAGCAAAGTATATAGTGGTTTATAGGTTTGTGTGCATTAATTTCATATCCTGAAACTTTGCTGAATTCATTTACCAGTTTTAGGTGCTTTTTGGATGTATCTTTAGGGTTTTTTAGGTATACGATCATATCATCAGCAAACAACAAGAGTTCAACTTCCTCTTTACAGATTTGGATGCCTTTTATTTCCTTTTCTTGGCTGAGTGCTCTGGCTAGGACTCCCAGTACTATGTTGAACAGAAGTGATGAGAGTGGGTATCCTTGTCTTGTTCCAGTTCTCAGAGGGGATGCTTCCAACTTTTCCCCATTCAGTATAATGTTAGCAGTGGGTTCGTCATGGACAACCTTTATTACCTTAAGGTATGTCCCTTCTATGCTGATTTTGCTGAGGGTTTAATCACTAAGGGATGCTGGATTTTGTCCATTGCTTTTTCTGCATCTACTGAGATGATCATGTGATTTTTGTTTTTAATTCTGTTTATGTGGTGTATCACATTTATTGACCTGTGAATGTTAAACCATCCCTCCATCCCTGGTATGACACCCAACTGATCATGGTGGATGATCTTTTTGACATGCTGGTGGACTCAGTCCACTAGTATTTTGCTAAGGATTTTTGCATCTATGTTCATCAGGGATATTGGTCTGTAGTTTTGTTTTTTGGTTACGTCTTTTCCTGATTTTGATATCAGGGTAATACTGGCTTTATTGAATGATTTAGGAGGGATTCCCTCTTTCCCTATTGTGTGGAATAGTGTCAATAGGATTGATATCAATTCTTTGAATGTCTGATAAAATTCAGCTGTGAATCCATCTGGTCCTGGACTTTTTTTGTTGGCAATTTTTTTATTGCCATTTCAATCTTGCTGCTTGTTGTTGGTCTGTTCAGAGTTTCTATATCTTCCTGGTTTAATCTAGAAGGGTTGTATATTTCCAGGAATTTATCCATCTCCTCTATGTTTTCTAGTTTAAGCATGTAAAGGTGTTCACAGTAGCCTTGAATGATCGTTTGTATTTCTGTGGTATCAGTAGTAATATATCCCGTTTCATTTCTAATTGAGCTTATTTGGATCGTCTTTCTTCTTTTCTTGGTTAATGTCGCTAATATTCTATCAATTTTGTTTATCTTTCCAAAGAACCAGCTTTTTGTTTCATTTATCTTTTGCATTTTTGTTTGTTTGCTTGTTTGTTTCAATTTCATTTAGTTCTGCTCTGATCTTTGTTATGTCTTTTCTTCTGCTGGGTTTGGGTTTGGTGTGTTCTTGTTTCTGTAGTTTCTTGAGATGTGACCTTAGTTTATCTATTCGTGCTCTTTCAGACTTTTTGATGTAGGCATTTAATGCTATAAACTTTCCTATTAGCACCTTTTGCTGTATCCCAGAGGTTTTGATAGGTTGTGTCACTATTATTGTTCAGACTTTTAATTTGCATCTTGATTTCATTGTTGACCCAAAGATTATTCAGGAGCAGGTTATTTAATTTCCATGTACTTGCATGGTTTTGAGGGTTCCTTTTGGAGTTGATTTCCAATTTTATTCCACTGTGGTCTGAGAGAGTATCTACTATAATTTATATTTTCTTACATTTACTGAGACTTGTTTTGTGGCCTATCATATAGTCTATCTTGGAGAACATTCCATGTGCTGATGAATAGAACACATATTCTGCAGTTGTTGGATAGAATGTTCTGTAAATATCTGTTAAGTCCATTTGTTGTAGGAACAATTTAAGTCCATTGTTTCTTTGTTGACTTTCTGTCTTGATGACCTGTCTAGTGCTGTCAGTGGAGTATTAAAGTCCCCCACTATTGCTGTGTTGCCATCTATCTGATTTCTTAGGTCTAGCAGTAATTGTTTTATAAATTTGGGAGCTCCAGTGTTAGGTGCATATATATTTAGTATTGTGATATTTTCCTTTTGTACTAGTCCTTTTATCATTATATATTTTCCTTTTGTACTAGTCCTTTTATCATTATATAAGGTCCCTCTTTTTTTAACTGCTGTTGCTTTAAGGTTTGTTTTGTCTGACATAAGAATAGCTACTCCTGCTCACTTTTGGTGTCCATTTGCATGGAATATCTTTGTCCACCCCTTTACCTTAAGTTTATGTGAGTCCTTATGTGTTAGATGAGTCTCCTGAAGACAGCAGAAACTTGGTTGGTGAATTCTTATCCATTCTGCCATTCTGTATCTTTTAAGTGGAGCATTTAGGCCATTTTCATTCAATGTTAGTATTAAGATGTCAGGTACTATTCTATCCATCATGCTATTTGTTGCCTGGATGTCTTTTTTTTCCCATCGTGTTATTGTTATATAGGTCCCTTTGACATTTATGCTTTAAGGAGGTTCTATTTTGGTGTATCACAAAAATTTGTTTCAAGATTTAGAACTCCTTTCAGCAGTCTTATAGTGCTGGCTTGCAGCAGTGAATTCTCTCAGCATTTGTTTGTCTAGAAAAGACTGTATCTTTCCTTCATTTATGAAGCTTAGTTTTGCTGGATGCAAAATTCTTGGCTGATAATTGTTCTGTTTATGGAGGCTAAGAATAGGACCCCAATCCCTTCTAGCTTGTAGGATTTCTGCTGAGAAATCTGCTGTTACTCTGATAGGTTTTCCTTTATATGTTACCTGATGCTTTTGCTTCACAGCTCTCAAGATTCTTTCCTTTGTCTTGACTTTAGATAGCCTGATGACTATGTGCCTAGGCAATTATCTTTTTGTAATAAATTTCCCAGGTGTTCTTTGAGCTTCTGGTATTTGGATGTCTAGATCTGTAGCAAGGCTGGGGAAGTTTTCCTCAATTATTCCCTCAAATATGTTTTCCAAACTCTTAGATTTCTCTTCTTCCTTAGGAAAAGCAATTATCTTAGGTTTGGATGCTTAACATAGTCCCAAGCTTCCTGGAGGCTTTGTTCATTTTTTAAAATTATTTTTTCTTTGTCTTTGATGGATTGGGTTAATTTGAAAGCCTTGTCCTTGAGCTCTGAAGTTCTTTCTTCTGCTTGTTCAGTTTTATTGCTGAGACTTTCCAGTGCATTTTTCATTTCTCTAAGTGTGTCTTTGATTTCCAGAAGTTGTGATTATTTCTTATTTATGCTGTCTATTTCACTGAACATTTTTCCTTTCATATCCTGTATCATGTTTTTGATTTCTTTAAGTTGGACTTCACCTTTCTCTGGCGTCTCCTTGATTAGCTTAATAATCGACCTTCGAATTCTTTTTCTGGAAATTCAGAGATTTCATCTTGGTTTGGATTGCTAGTAAGCTAATGTGATCTTTTGGGGCTGTTAAAGAACCTTGTTTTGTCATATTATCAGAATTGTTTTTCTGGTTCCTTCTCATTTAGGTAAACTATGTCAGAGGGAAGATCTGGGACTTGGGGCTGCTGTTCAGATTATTTCGTCTCATGGGGTGCTCCCTTGATGAACTGTTCTCCCTCTTCCCCTAGGGATGGGGCTTCCTGAGAGCTGCACTACAGTGATCATTTTTGCTCTTCTGTGTCTAGCCAACCAGCGGAGCTACAGGGTTTCAGGCTGGTACTGGGGAGTGTCTGCAAAGAGTCCTATAATGTGATCCATCTTCAGGTCTTTCGGCCATGGATACCAGCACCTGCTCCAGTGGAGGCAGCAGGGGAGTGAAGTGGACTCTGTGAGGGTCCTTGGTTGTGTTTTCGTTTAGCGCACTGTTTTTTTTTTTGTTGGTTGGCCTCCAGCCAGGAGGTGGCGCTTTCAAGAGTGCATCAACTGCAGTACTATAGGAGGATGCAAACTTGCCCCATGGTTGCCTGGTTAAGTATTCAGGTTTTTCAGGCAGTAGACAGGGCCATAGAGCCCCCAAGAGATTATATCCTTTGCCTTTGGCAACCAGGGCTGGTGGAGAAAGACCACCAGGTGGGAGCAGGAATAGGTGTGTCTGAGCTCAGACTCTCCTTGGGCGAGGCTTGCTGCAGCTACTGTGGGAGATGGTGGTATGGTTCCCAAGCCAATGGAGTTATGTTCACAGGGGGATTACAGCTGCCTCTGCTGAATCACACAGATCACCAGGGAAAAGGGGTAAAGCCGGCAGTCTCAGGCTTCACCCTGCTCCCATGTAGACTACAGTCCTAAAGGCTGGTATCATGCCCACTGTGCCCCAGCAATAGGACCAAGTTTATTTCCAGGCAGCCAGTGACCAGGGCTGAGAACTTCCCCAGACCACCAGCCTCTCCACTAAGAAAGCAAGCAGACTCAGTTTTTCAGCATCTCAGGGAGCCTGCAGTAGTGATCCAGTTCCTCCAAATGGTCTGTGCATTCTCTCAGCTTTCCTAGCATGTTCCTGCAGTGGTTCTTGGAGCAGAAGTTCATGATGTGAATCTCCACACACTGCTCTGTCTGAGTGGGAGCTGCAAGCTAGTCCTGTCTCCTATCCGCCATCTTAATCCAAATCTCCAAAGATGCTTTTGCAAGTGACAATACCGCATGCTGCCAAATGACTCTTGAATAGCAAGGCCCACAGAGAAGCAGTGTGGTGGAAACAACTTCTCAGAAAAACTCAATCCTAATTATAAATGGCTAAAAAGAAGGCATTATAAAACAGAACCTCCCAGGGTGTTGGTGAAGTCAGGAATGGCACTAAAATGAGCCATCATATTTCCAAGCCAAGCCATATGGCGTGAGAGCTAATAGAGGCACTAGAGGACTTAGAAAGTAAAATCTGCCAATTTATTAGAAAATTAGCAGACATACTATTACTTAGCTTAGGTAAACTTGATTTGCTATAGAAAGATACTATCTAACATTCAATATATTTTAAAAAACCAATCCTACCTATTAAAAACTACTTTGGCAGCCAATAAAATAGATGCCTATTTTTTATTGCAAAGAGATAAAACTTAAAACTAAAGCTATATTTTACCTCAATTTTCTTGAGTGACTTTATAACTCATTTATATTTTATTAAAAAAACATTTTCCTAGCTGGATTGCTTTAATTTAAAGTATAAATTCTACCTAAAGAAATAACTGGAGATGGATATATTACATATATATTTATAAAGTATATGTTTAGGAAGTAGGAAGTTTAAACACAGCTGCTTCCTTAATACATTGTTTGCTATCATTTTATAACCACAATAAGTTATAGTCAAAATAAAAGGTTTTTTTCCTTGTATTACTCTTCAGTGATTTTACAGAGGGGAAATCAGATGTTCGGCAGCGTTCAAGAATACATATTACTTTTCAGTGTCCTCACTCTATGATACCTTGATTTTATCCCACAGAATCTTTTCTGGGGTTTCAAAGTTTTCTGAATCCAATGAGGATTATGTTTATTATTATTATTACCACTCACACCAATACACCATGCCATTTTTTAAGACAAGTAGAAACAGCATAAGGCTTAAAAAACATAGTGGGTTTGCTAATGCACAATTTTTCTTTAATTTTTACTTTTATTCTAGATTTTAAAAATGTGAAATGCTTCACGAATTTGCATGTCATCTTTGTGCAGGGGCCATGCTAATCTTTTCTGTATCATTCCAATTTTAGTATATGTGCTGCCAAAGACAGCACCTAATGCACAATTTAAAGGGTCATTTATTTGCTGTGTAATTTTGACAAAAAGGTCAATTGTTTCATTCTCTTTGAAGTTCAAGCACTAGTTATTGTTATAACTATAACAATTATATTGTTATAGTTTTATAATAAGTGGTATAAACATGCCTATAAAATAATTGTTTTCTTTTGCCTTTTATTTATTTATTTATTTTTTTGAGACAGGGTCACCCAGGCTGGAATGCAGTGACGCAATTACGGCTCACTGCAGCTTTGACCTCCTGGGCTCAAGTGATCCTCCTGCCTCGGCCTCGTGAGTAGCTGGGACCACAGGCATGCACCACCACATCCAGCTAATTTTTTTTTTCATTTTTAGTACAGACAAGGTCTCACTATGTTGCCCAGACTGGTCTTGACCTCCTGGCTTCAAGTGATCCTCCTGCCTCAGGATTGCAGGTGTGAGCCACCAGGCCTGGCCAATAAATTTTTAATGGGGAAAAAAAGCTTTTTTCTTGTGATGACTAGCATAAAAACATCAGCCATCCATTGCAGAAAAAGTGGGCTTTAAATCAAGGTTTAAAGAGAAATACTGTCAAACATTATCAAACAGTAAATATAAAAAGATAGTAACATTTTTCTAAGTGACAAACTCATTCTTCCTTAATAAATTTTAATTTAGGAAACCAAAATCCAGGTGAGAATATATTAAAGGCATTACTCACATAAAATAAGACAGCATTTGTAATATTTTTGACCCAGCTGAAAGAATAAATAATAATGACTATGTATTGAGGATTTACTGTACTTAGTTATGTATTAATACACATATAGTCTCACTCAATCCTGACAATAACACTATGAGGTAGATAATTTATTCTTAGCTATGCATTATGTGTATTAATATATGACACATAAATATGTGTATTAATACACATGTAATCTCACTCAATCCTGACAATAACACTATGAGGTAGATACTTTATTTCTCTTTAGATGAGGAAACTAAGCCAAACTCTCTTGCTATACTACAAGAAAGGAATTCTTCATACTTTACACCATTTCACCAAATTAAATGAATTTGTACTTTAATTAAAAGGCAAAGCTACTTTGTGAAAACACTCACTAATTGAATCATAAACATATCCACGATCAGTTTAAACTTGTTCTTTTCTACACTTTAAATTTGAAGCAAAATCAGAATTATTTTATAACTAGCACAGATGTATTCAATACCTAAAACACTGACAGTGCTATTGGACCTTGGAGATAAGAGAGAGAAAAAAGCAGTCATGAAGATGCTTTATCTCCTTTGGCTTTTCAAATTGTACTCACTGCTAACAAATATTAGATTTTCCCCAAGAATACTCAAAAAGGTTTCTCTTTTAAGCATATAATATTATCTTTAGAAATTAAGTGTATAAATCTATTGTTTCTAGGAGTGTAAGTCCAACACAAATCTTACAAATAGTCCTCAGGTCTCTTGCTGGCTAGTTGTTAGATCACCAAAACCATTGTAAGTAGAAGAAATGCAGTAACCTATTTTTAATTGTAGATTTCTAAGACCGATTTCTTTTTTTTAGCTAAGGTTGTCTATAACATTACTTAGGCCATAAAGTAAACATTGAGGTTTCGGTGATGGAGGCCTGGTAGAAAGTGGTGGAAATGAGTCTCCCAAGAAATAAACAATTCTCAACATTAGCTGAAATTTCTTGGTGGCTCTCAAGCCCTTGGGGAAAAACGAAAGGTTGTCCTCATGCTCAAAATAAACACAAATGCCCTACTTTCAAACCAAAGCCTGTAAAAGGGGCAGCTGCCCATATATTATGACTTGTTAAACTAATGGATGAGTATATACTATGTAAAGTAAGCATGTCCATAAACAAAGAGCATTCCGATGATCAGTTTATACATTCGCCTATGCTAAAACCCTAACTTGTAAGGACCCAGAAGTGACTGAGAACACACTACTGGTCAGGGTGATATGCAATTATGATAAAAGTAGGATTTTAGTATTTTAAATGTTTACTTCTTTTCCCCAATCTTATTTATTTATTTAAGAGATTGGGCGGAGGCAAAGGGGTCGCTCTATGTTGCCAGGCTGGAGCGCAGTGGCTATTCACAGGCCACTGCAGCCTCAAACTCCTGACTTCGAGTAATCCTCCTACTTCAGCCTCCTGAATAGCTGAAACTACAGATGTGTATCACCATGCCTGGGGTTCCTCAGTCTTTCAATTCTTTCTTTAGTTGTTGAAAGAACCACACCAATTACCATGATCACATCTAATAGTCTAAGAGTCTAATATGGAACAAAAGATTCCAAAAATTAATTACAAATAAAAAATGGCTTAGAATTAATATGTCAAATTTCTTCAGAAAACTTTAGTAAGCTTATCTAGAAAGATTATCATTCTCAGGAGAAAATCTCTGTATAGTCTTGTTTTGAACCAATTTTATGAGATTTTGGAGTGGGGCTCACTTTAGAGGACATGTGATGTAGACAGCAGCAGAGTGAAGAGATTGTCCATACGGTAGGGCAGGGGGAATGAAGGAGGGCACAATAGTGGCTTAGGGCAGGTTGTCAGAGCCCACGAGTATGAAGAGGGTGTCCACAGGGGAGACAATGGCAGTCCAGAGCATGGTGTCAGAGCCAGAACCGGGTGAGGAGGGCATTTGTGCATGGGGGTGGGAGAGTCTCGCAGGGGTTGTTGGAACCCAAGGGGATGGAAAGGGCATCCACGTGGAAGGTGGTGGAAGTGAGGATCCAGGGCAGGGGATCAGAACCTGAGCAAGATAAGGATGGTGTCCATACGACTACCAGGACCCAAGTGGGGTGAAGAGGACATCTCGAAGGGATGGGGAGACTAGAGGAGAGGGGAGAATGCAGCAGCAGCCCTGCATGGGTTGTCAGAACCAAAGCAGGTGACAAAAGGTATCCAGGTGGAGGTTGAGTGACAACCACATCCCAGGATGCGGTGTAGGACTCTGAGCGGGGTGGTGAGGGCAGCTAAAGAAGGCAGTAGCAATGGTAGCGACTCGGCATAAAGTGTCAGAGCCTGCAGAATGAGGAGGGTATCTGTGCTATAGGAGCCAGAGTGTGGGCTTGGTGTGGGGTGCTGGAGCCCGAAAGGCATGAGGAGGGCCTCTATGAAGAAGGCAGAGGCAGGGGCAGCACAGGGTGAGATGTCAGAGCTCAATTGAGGTAGAAGAGCATCCCTATGGGGAGGTTTCCACAAGGGTGCCTCTGTATGAAGTGAGAGAGAACATCCGTGTGGGCTTGGCCATGGCCTGGAGCAGGAAGGGAGAGCCCAGGTGAGGTGAGGAGGCATCCACGCCACGGGGCAGCAACTCTAATGGAAGATTAGTTACACACAGTGGAGATGATAAAGTAATTAAATATGTCAAGGATAATGGGAGACAAGTTCCTCACTGTCAGAGAAGGGAGGTGCAATTATGGAAAGGGGGAAAACTAGAATGAACCCTGTGCTCTTAGACTAGAGCTATGATATTAGACCAAGTGCAGTGGCTCATGCCTGTAATCCCAACATTTTGGTAGGCCAAGGCGGGGGGATCACTTGAGTCCAGGAGTTTGAGACCAGCCTGAGCAATACAGAAAGATCCTATTTCTACAAAAAATAAAAAATAAAAATGAGCCAGGAGTGCTGGTGCATTCCTGTAGTCCCAGCTACTCAGGAGTCTGAGGTGGGAGGATCACTTGAGCCCGGGATGTCGAGGCTACACTAAATGGTGATCATGCCACTGCACTCAATCTGGGTGATAGAGTGAGACCCTGTCTCAAAAAAATTTAAAAAAGAACTATGAAAGTAATATGAGCTCATAGTTTTTAATGAAGACAGAGATAAAGACAGTGATAGAGATAGAAATATGTTTTAAAATGGTGTAATTGGTAAATTCACAATCATTGTGAGTAATTTAAAATCACCTCTGACAGAAGATAAATCAAAGTGATAAAGAATTGAAGAAATTATAGTTTTGAATCACTTACTATTACTTATATTATTATAATTATAAATATCAACAACAAAGCAATAGGTCCAGGTTATTTTTTGGAGTATTTTACTTTTAAGCAACTGATAATTCCTTTTTTAAACAAATAGAGAATAGAAAAAGTAAAACCCTAACTGACTTTACTAAACTATTATAATATAATCTTTTTTGGAAAACCAGACCATGGCAGAACAATAAAGAAAAAATACAGGCCAGGTGCAGTGGCTCATGCCTGTAATCCCAACACTGGGAGGCCAAGGCGGGCAGATCACTTGAGGTCAGAAGTTCGAGACCAGCATGGCCAACATGGCGAAACCCTGTCTCTACAAAAAAATACAAAAATTAGCTGGGCATGGTGGTGCACACCTGTAATTCCAGCTATTCGGGAGGCTGACATGGGAAAATCACTTGAACTCAGGAGGTGGAGGTTGCAGTGAACTGAGATCACGCCACTGCACTCCAACCTGGGTGACAGAGCAAGACCTGTCTCAAAAAAAGAAAGAAAAAATCCTAATTTCACCTGTGAGCATGAATGCAAATTTCTATGGAAAATATTATTAGTAAACTAAATCCAGCGATTTGTATGTGTGTGTGTGCATATGTTTACATGTGTATGAGTATATGTGTGTGTGGGAACAAGTTGAATTTGTCCCAGGAATGCAATGAAGATTATTTAGCATTAAAAAAGTTATAAACCCAATTCACCACATTAACAGATTAAGGGAGAAAAACTCATCATTTTAAAAAATAATAATCTGCATTAAACAAAATGCAACACTAATGCATCACTAAAAAAAAAGAAAACAGCAAACTAGGATTAGGAAGAAACTTCCTTAGTCTGATTAAAAACAAAACAAAACCTCAGCGAACATAATACTTAATGGCAACATTTGGGAATATTTTCCTTCAAGTCAGGAATAAGATGAAGATGCCTGTTAGCATGACTCTTACTGAAAAAGGGCCTAGTATGCCTGATCAATGCACTATGAAAGACACTTGGTATCAAGTGTGGAAATGAAGAAACAAAACTGACTTTATTCACAGATAATATTCTTGCCCACACAGAAGGCCCAGGACAATCAATGAATAACAACCAGAAATAAGAAAACAAATATCATTACAAAATGCAAGGTGTTGGATCCATGATCACTATTCACGAGTCAAGATATTCCTACATGCCAACAATAAACTCCTGGAAAACTGAATTATAAAAACTGAATTCATAATGGCATTAAAATCCTTAAAATACCCATGAATAAAAGCATAAAACTGAACATATGGATTTAAAAACACTGATGGATAAACTGACAACTAGAACAAACTAAAAACTGAGGGAAAAAACACTTTTATTTGGGATCTTAGTATATTACATATTAACGGGAAAAAGATGAGTGTATTTTGGCTCCAAATAACAGAAAACTAACCACCATAAACAACAAAAATTATCATCTCACAAAACAAGATATTTTGAGGTAAGGCTCATAGCCATCATTAAGGATTCAGAAAGTTTTTTTTCTTTTTGCCTTGATAGAAAAAATACATAATGAAGAAATAAGCTCCTTTTTCTGCCTCTTGATATATGTTTGTGACACTTTAGACATTCTGGGATAATGAAGGCAGCTCACTGACATCCTGAAGAGGACACAGCCTTGAGCCTTACCTGCTTCAATATTTTTGGCAATGTCTGGTAAACTCAACAATAGATAACAGGAGACATATTCCAGGGTATTCACTGCATAATTTTTCCTAATCTCACATACATACACACATACAACACACACACACGCACACACACACACGGCACAAATGCAACAGCCTAACTGAACATCAGTATAGATTGCATAAATAAATTGTATATTTATGATGTGGTTTAAAGGAATGAGCTAGATCTACATATATCACTTTATTTATTTATTTATTTATTTATTTATTTATTTATTTATTTATTTTTGAGATGGAGTCTCCCTCTGTCACCCAGGCTGAAGTGCAGTGGCACAATCTCAGCTCACTGCAACCTCTGCCTCCCAGGTTCAGGAAATTCTCCTGCCTCAGCCTCCCGAGTAGCTGGGACTACAGCGGACCGCCACCACACCCAGCTAATTTTTGTATTTTCAGTAGAGACAAGATTTTGCCATGTTGGCCAGGCTGGTCTCCAACTCCTAACCTCAAGTGATCCACCCACCTCTGCCTCCCAAAGTGCTGGGATTACAAGTGTGAGCCACTGCACCCAGCCCATCACTTTGGATTATCTTAAAAATAGAACCTTGAGACTTCATGTCTAAAACACCAAAAGCAATGGCAACAAAAGCCAAAATTGACAAATGGGATCTCATTAAACTAAAGAGCTTCTGCACAGCAAAAGAAATTACCATCAGAGTGAACAGGCAACCTACAGAATGGGAGAACATTTTTTCAATCTACTCATCTGACAAATGGCTAATATCCAGAATCTACAATGAACTCAAACACATTTACAAGAAAAAAACAAACAACCTCATCAAAAAGTGGGCAAAGGATATGAACAGACACTTCTCAAAAGAAGACATTTATGTAGCCAAAAGACACATGAAAAAATGGTCATCATCACTGGCCATCGGAGAAATGCAAATCAAAACCACAATGAGATACCATCTCACACCAGTTAGAATGGCGATCATTAAAAAGTCAGGAAACAACAGGTGCTGGAAAGGATGTGGAGAAATAGGAACACTTTTACACTGTTGGCACTGTAAACTAGTTCAACCATTGTGGAAGTTGGTGTGGCGATTCCTCAGGGATCTAGAACTAGAAATACCATTTGACCCAGTCATCCCATTACTGGGTATATACCCAAAGGATTAGAAATCATGCTGCTATAAAGACACATGCACACCTATGTTTATTGCAGCACTATTCACAATAGCAAAGACTTGGAAACAACCCAAATGTCCAACAATGACAGACTGGATTAAGAAAATGTGGCACATACACACCATGGAACACTATGCAGCCATAAAAAAGGATGAGCTCATGTCCTTTGTAAGGACATGGATGAAGCTGGAAACCATCATTCTCAGCAAACTATCGCAAGGACAAAAAACCAAACACCGCATGTTCTCACTCATAGGTGGGAATTGAACAATGAGAATACATGGACACAGGAAGGGGAACATCACATACCGGGGCCTGTTGTGGGGTGGGGGGAAGGGGAGAGGGATAGCATTAGGAGATACACCTAATGTTAAATGATGTGAGTTAATGGGTGCAGCACACCAACGTGGCACATGTATACATATGTAACTAACCTGCACGTTGTGCACATGTACCCTAAAACTTAAAGTATAATTAAAAAAAATAGAACCTTGAGAGAAAAAAGCAAGCTATTTAGGGATATTTATAGTATAATATCACTTATGTAAAATTAAAACCCATAGCATAAATGCTCTATATTATTTATGAGAAAGCAAATATCTAATAAAAATACAAAAACAGTGAATTGAGCTTGTAATTATCTCTAGGAAAAGAAAAAGGAAAATCAGATTAGAGATGGTTATATAGTATCAAAAATGCTTCAACTTTATCTCTAGTTTTATTTCTTTAATGAAAAAGGATCCATGATAAATATGAAAATAATGATAAATCATATTGAGTCTATGTGGAAAGTTTACCGATACTTGCCATTTTATGTACATTTATGCGTCACAATCCTCTGCCCTTTTTAAAGTACTGTATAATTTTTAAAAATACTTCATAATTTTAAAAAACACATACTACATATTTTTTAAAAAGTTTCCCATGAAAATATTTCATCAGTAATGAAAAGTTCCTATCCCACATACAAATATCTGTATAAACACTACAAATGGAGATCACTTCCTTCATTTTTTACTAAACGCCATTTTAAGACACATGCTATATGTTGCTTAAGGACTAGAAACTAGGTAATGTCAGAAGAAACGTAAATAGTGGTAATATGTTACAGAAAAAGTAGCAAGGATCAAATAAAGATGCCATGAAGAGCAAGAAAGGTCCAAATGGCATAAAATTGAAAGAGGTGTCCAGAGGTTAGTCCAATGCTCAAAAAACATCCTTGGTTTTAAATAAGAAGCCAAAGATGTTACTGTCAAAATTTTTTTTTAAACAGGTGTGAAAAAAGTTTCTACTTGAATTTTAACTAGGGGGCACTTAGAGAATATGAAGCAGGGCACATGTCAACAATATGATTTATTACTAAGGCTATAATAAATGTCAAGGTTTTTCTCTGGAAGTCAAAACATTAATTATTAAGATCCCATGAGGTTCCCATAGCAACATACCTGAAGAAGGAGCCTTTCAAAAGCGAGAAAGTTGTCCCACTTGGCAGTCTGTGGGTGTTTCAACGTTTGAGCTGTGGCCAGTCCAAGCTGGAGGAGGCCACAATGATTCATTAGAGCTTTGAGGTTGTTCTTGAAGAGCTGAATATAGGACATGAGCTGTCCCGGTGTGACTCTCCCTGAAAACATAAGAATTTATCAGTGTACCCCCTTCTGGGAATAGTACAAATAATGAGAAGGATTCCATTAATAATACCACTGTCTTGTATTTGGGCAGAACTTCAGAGCTGACCGCAAGCTTTCCTAAGCTATTGTGATTCTTACAACTATATAGTGACAAGAGCAAAATTGGTACTATTATTAATACCTGCATTTTGCAAGTAAGGAAACAGGGATGCTAATTAAGGGATCTGGCCAAGGTCATGTTGCCAGTAGAATTCATTTTATCATTATGTAATACTCTGTAAATAAGTTTTCAAATAAAGTCACACAAATAAATATTTGTTGAGCTCAACTTGGAGTACCTCTTTATGACATATGACATAGCAATCTAAGAGGGAAAAAGATAAGATTTCTAATTGTGTGTGTATGTACATAAGATGAGAAATAGATTTCTCATCTAAAACTTTACCATTGATATCAGTGAGTTCATGACAATATTCATGAGATAAAAGCAGTTACATGGAACAAAAATGTATCCAGAACTACAGTGCAAAACCACTGGAAGAGGAGGTATCAGAAGAAAGGGTTGGTGTGGGGAACAGCACATTTGCTACAATGGTCACCTACATTTAGAACAAGAGAGCCTACCTCATAAGAGCATAGAGACTATACAAACACTTGTACATCTACAAACACACAAACTGTTGAGGATTCACTCCTTCAGAGCCCCTAACTCCAAGTTTTGCCAATAGCTGTCTTTCCACTGAGTCTCCTCCCACTCTCCAGTCTGTAAAATTTCATTCCTGCCATTCCTCCATGCTATGCGCAAAGCTCTTGGACATCAGATTCTCCCCACCAGGCAAAAAGGCAATGGGGCCAAACATAGATGTAAGCCAAGTAATTCATTCCTATATGCTTCACCCATGCCATGTTTGGAGGTTGTTCTTTGATACTGAAATCTAAGTTTATTTGCTTGTTATAAACTTGTTATAAACTGAAATCCAAGTTATTTGCTTGCTAAGTATTTGGCAATGAAACCACCTGCATTTATTTAGCAATTTACACAGTGCTTACACAAACACACCCTTTACTGATTCTCATGGCAACTCCTTGAGGTAGCAAACGAGGCTTGTGCTGCATCTATTAGCCCTGCCTGACGTGCTAAGAAAGTAATGTCTTACCCAGTGCTAAATGGCAGATATCACTTAATAAATGGTTTTTGCTAAAAGTAAAGACCTTGCCACATGAAACTCAAAAGTCTACAACATATCTTTCTATCTTTTCATTAATTTTTTGAAGAGATAAAGAATGTTTAAGTTCTTCATTACCAGTTTATCAGGTTAAGCATTTAAAGAAACAGAACAGTGGGAATAAGTAGGAGGGTGAGTCTCATGAGTTTCTTTGGTCCCTTGGAAAAGCATGGGTTTGTTCCTGATTCTCAAAGCAGCAAGCTAACAATTTGCTTGCTCAAGTACTCATAGAAAAAAACCTCATTAATACTTTGTTTCTTTATCAGGTTTATTAAGGTATTTTCTACATACAGTAAAATTCAGCCTTTTCTAGTGTACAGTTCTATGAATTTTGACAAATGGATATGGTTGGATAACCACTGTCACAGTCAAAATACAGAACATTCCCATCATTCCAAACGGCTCCCCTTCTTGGTAGTCCATTCACTTTCCCCAGTTCCAGCCCTGTTGGTTGATGAACCCTTATCTGTGTTTATCTATTTCCATCTCACAGTTTTGTCTTTCTAGAGTGTCATATAAATGGAATCATATAGTATGTAGCCATTTGAGTCTGGCTTCTTTCACTGAACCATAATGTATCTGAGATTCATCCACGTTGCTGCTTGTATTAGTAGTTTGCTCTTTTTTCTTGCTGAGTGATATTTCATTGTGTGGATGTATCATAGTTTATTTAGCCATTTATTTATCTATTCACTAGTTAATGAGTATTTGGGTTGCTTTCAATTTTTTAGAAATTATGAATAAAGCCTTCACAAACATCTGTGTACAGGTCTTTGTGCGTGTGTGTGTATACATATGTTTCATTTTCCTTTAGGCAAATTTCTAGGAGCAGGTTTCTAGGTCAGATGTTAAGTATATGCTTACTTTTAATTTTTTTTAATTTTTAAGCTTTATTTTATCACTCTTATCAAACATATCAGAAAGCATATCAACAGTGCATCTTATGTTAAGTTTACAACAAAATTGAACAATGTAATTGTGTTTGATGAAAAAGTTTTACAGCAAAAAAGCGTACAATACAGTCCATTGAAATGCAGGGTTCATGCTTTTTAGGTACATTAAAAAGTGGAAAATAAAAGACCTCTGCTACTCAGCAACATAAAACAAGTTTAAAAGACTTAAGTGGAAATCAGATACTTAGGGGTTTGTGAAAAAAACTTCTTGGTACTGACCCACATATACATTTATAGTTCCATTTAGTTATTTTTTTAAAATTTTTATTTTAGGTTCAGAGGTACATGTACTCGTTTGTTATATAGGTAAACTCGTGTCATGGGGATTTGTGGTACAGAATGTTTTGTCACCGAGGTACTATGCCTAGTACCCAATAGTTATTTTTTCTGATCCTCTCCTTCCTCCCACCCTCCACCCTCAAGTAAGCTCCAGTATCAGCTGTTCCCCTCTTAGTGTCCATGTGTTCCCATCATTTAGCTCCCACTTATAAGTGAGAACACGCAGTTTAAGCACATGTTTAATTTTATAAGAAATTGGCAAACTGATTTCCAAAGTGGGCTGTACCACCAGCAACATATGAGAGTTTTAGTTGCCTTACAACTTCACTAACACTTGGCTTTGTCAGCTATTTTTATTTTAACCATTCTAACAGATGTGTAGCAGTATCTCATTGTGGTTTAAAATTTCATTTTCCTAATGACTAATGATGTTAACCACCTTTTCATGTGTGTCTTTTGCCATCCTATATCTGTTTTGGTGAAGTGTCTGGTCAAATCTTTTGCTCATTTTTTAATTAGGTTGTTTGTTTTCTTATTACTGAGTTGTGAGTGTCATTCACTTTTATTGATTCATTGATTCAACATATATTTCTGTAACAGGCACTATTCCTGTTTCTAGGAATAAACCTGTGAACAAATCCAGACAAAAATCCCTATGCTTGTAGCCAACAAATAAAGAAAACAACTCCTTGATGATCTCCTAATTAATTCAGCCTCTTACGTGTCATTCTCTCTAAAGGGATGGGGACCTTTTGTGCATTTTTAAGAAATGATATTCTCTGACACCTATTATATTAAATATGTAAGAACAAATTTTCACACAAAATGGTTTCAAAACTTAAGATTGCCATGAGCTCCATTTATTTATATAAACACTGTACTGCAGGTGATGGCAGTGTGGCTCCTAAACACATAGAACTTAGTCTATCAAGACAAACATTCATTTAATGATCATACAAATAATTACTTAATCATGATAGTGGTAAGTACTGCCAAAGAAAAATACAAAATGTCTTGAAGGTGTGAAAGGCTCTACATGATATGAAAACTGCCTACCTCTCCAACCCCATCTCCTCAACTGAAAGAAGAGGAATTAAATAGATTCAAAATATATACAATTCATTTCTTCTATAACTATGTTTTAGAGAGACTCCAGGAAACGGGAATCACCAGAGGAAGCCATCAGAGGATCTGCTCAGATTTCTATTGTAATAACCGTATGTTCATTTTAAAGATAAAAGTGTCTTTGATTAAAAAACACAGTCCAGGCTCGGCGCGGTGGCTCACGCCTGTAATCCCAGCTCTTTGGGAGGCCGAGGCGGGCAGATCACGAGGTCAGGAGATCGAGACCATCCTGTCTAACACGGTGAAACCCTGTCCCTACTAAAAATACAAAAAAATTAGTTGGGCTTGGTGGTGGGCGCCTGTAGTCCCAGCTACTCGGGAGGCTGAGGCAGGAGAATGGAGTGAACCCGGGAGGCGGAGCTTGCAGTAAGCAGAGATCCGGCCACTGCACTCTAGCCCAGGGACAGAACGAGACTCCGTCTCAAAAAAAAAAAAAACAAAAAACAGTCCTCTTCAGGCGCAGTGGCTCACGCCTGTAATCCCAGCACTTTTGGAGGCCGAGGTGGGTGGATCACTCAAGGTCCAGAGTTGGAGACCAGCCTGACCAACAAGGTGAAACCCTGTCTCTACTAAAAATTCAAAAATTAGCCGGGAGTGGTGGTGGGCGCCTGTAGTCCCAGCTACTCAGGAGGCTGAGGCAGGAGAATCACTTGAACCCGGGAGGTGGATGTTGCAGTAAGCCGAGATTACACCACTGCATTCCAGCCTGGGAGGCAGAGCGAGACTCCATCTTAAAAAAAAAAAAGAAGAAAAAAGAAAGAGAAAAATTAGCTGGGCATGGTAGTGCTCACCTATAGTCCCAGCTACTCAGGCGGCTGAGGCAGGAGAATCACTTGAACCTGGGAAGTGGCCGAGATCGTGCCACTGCACTCCAGCCTGGGCGACAGAGTGAGACTCCATCTCAAAAAAAAAAAAAGTCAAATTTTTTATCCAATCAGCATTTCCTAGCTGAGACCCAGACTCAGCTACCATATTTATGTAACGTCACCTTCTCATATAAGGCATATGATCTAAAGGAACAAATGGGTATATCTCCTAACAGAAAATATCAACACCACACTACCTTGTGTTCCTTGCGGATTTAGTAGTTATTCACCTTTTCTACTCTGTTCTATTCCCCTTTGTATGTCGTTTTTTACACACTCATGCCACTAATCCTTCGTTAGGTATAAATCATGACAGCAGATTTTTTTTCCTAAAAATCCCTAAGAGGCTAACTGGAATTTAAGTAAAAAAGTAATTCACACAGATGCTCTAAAAAAAAAAAAGGCCAGTGACATTTTTAAAATTTTTTAATTTAACCATAACCTTACCAAAAACAAATGGAAATCAACTAATTGACCATCAAAAATGCTGCAGTAAGACTAACCACTGAAGTAAAATTTCTTAGTTTATATAAACTAAAACAGCAAGCAACTAGACAAGTGTTGAAAAAGTAATGGACAGAATATTTATTCATACTTCACCTTACAAAAACAAGCAAACAAACAAAACCCTTGACAGACAGATTTACATGGTTATTTAAAAATGTCAACCCACCAGGCTTTACAGCACATTTTAAAAGCCATAAAACAAAGGTTATTTCATATTAAGACTGCATAAATATATAGCAACTTTTTAAAATGTGATTTTCAGTTAGGCTTTATTTTTCTTTCTTCTTATTTTTTTTTCTTTGTAGAGACAAGGTCTTGTTATGTTGCCCAGGTTGGTATCAAACTGCTGGCCTCAAGCAATCCTCCCACCTCCCAAAGTACTGGGATTACAGGTGTGAGCCACCATACCTGGCCCTTATTTCACTTTTAAGAAAGAGAAACAGGCTTCTGGTTTCAATTTAGCTAAGAGAAAAACACAAAACTTCATCAAATATCAATTCTATACATTTTCAAAACTGTTATTAAAATATAAATTTATCTCGGGTAAAAGGTTACAGATTTAGAAAACAAAAGGATTTAATATTATGTCAATATTGTTTGTGATTCTTATGATATTGAATTCAACTGAATTCCAATGCATTAAGAAGCTGTATTAGTCCATTCTCACACTGTTATATAAAGAAATACCCAAGACTGGACAATTTAAAAAGGAAAGAGGTTTAATGGCCTCACAGTTCTGCATGACTGAGGAGGGCTCAAGAAACTTACAATCATGGCAGAAGGGGAAGCAAACATGTCCATCTTCACAAGGTGGTAGGAGAGAGAAAAATGAGTAGCAAAGAGGCAACAGCCCCTTATAAAACCATCATGTCTTGTGAGAACTTACTATCACCAGTACAGCATCAGGGAAACTGCCCCCATGATACAATTACCTCCACCTGGTCTCTCCCTGGGGATTATGGGGATTACAATTCAACATGAGATTTGGGTGAGGACACAAAGCCTAACCACATCAGAAGCTATTCTTCCAATTACTGCAAATACTTGACAAATTATAGCTTTCTCAATCTGTTTTCTGGCTGGTAAAATATACTTAAAATATTTACACATGTATAATTCTTTACTGGCACTTTTAAAGATTATTCTATCATAATCATTCTGTCAGATTTGATTTAATGGCAAAACTGTAATGATGGGAAAAAGCAACCATCATAAGAAATTTTATCTAGAGGCCAGGCACGGTGGCTCACGCCTGTAATCCCAGCAGTTTGGGAGGCTGAGGCAGGCAGATCACTTGAGGCCAGGAGTTTGGGACAAGCCTGGCCAACATGGCGAAACCCCATCTCTACTGAAAGTACAAAAATTAGCCAGGCATAGTATCATATGCCTGTAATCCTAGCTACTCAGGAGGCTGAGACACGAGAATTACCTGAGCCCAGGAGACAGGTTGCAGTGAGCTGAGATTGCCCCATTGCACTCCAGCCTGGGCAACAGAGGGAAACTCTGTCTGAAAAAAAAAAAAAAAAGAAAGCAATTTTGTCTAGAATAGCATATTTAGCAAATAAAAAATTGTAAAACCCTTGATATAAGAAACAGTCATATCGTCATTGCATGTTTTTTATTCATTCAATTCTGCAAAGATGAATGAAAATCCAGTGTGTAGAATTTGAATAAACAGATGTATATGTTTTAAGACTTGCATTCTTAGAAATCTAATGTCAGCATTTCATTTTTCTCCTTTTCAATGATTTTCTAATATAATAAAGGCAATGTATATTAGAATATTTAAATATAATATATTCTGCTAAAACTCTGGTTTATTAGTTCATACACAACTGGCAAACAGGAATTATGTCAATATTATTCAAAAGTCACATCTGTTCTTTTGAGATTTTTTTCCCCATTATTTTAACATTTTGTGCTATCAAAGACAGCAGCTAAACACAAAGTAAATGAGCACAACTGAACACATCAAGCTACAAGAGGAATTGAGTACCCTATGAAGCGCCCATTCATCCTTACTTTTCCTCTTGGCTCTGCGGCCGTGCGCCCTGTTTTGGAAGTGCTTCCTGTTTGATTCGACCTGATCTCCATTGCATTTTGCTTTTGACTTCCTAACTAAACAACCTCAACTCCTCTTATACCTTCCAACAAGCTACTGTAAACTCTTTTGCTCACAAAAAGTTCTATATATGCTGTAACATTGATTTATAGAAATTCAGCATGTCTTTTTAACTGTGCTAATATTTTTATCAAGAGTTTTAATGTTTTTGTAAGTGCTCCAATTACAAGGTTGCATAGATTTTTGAATGGGCTCCTGCTGATACCATGAGCCCTGACTCCTAGTATGTGATGCAAAACCCAAGTTTTTCAGAAATACATATATATCATAGAAAAAATACCCATAACTGATATATAGACAGGGGTGGCAACTTTACTAAGATTAAACTATTGGTTAGTAGACAGCACCATGAAAGAAATCCTCAAATGTTAATTCAACAGTTGACACAAGAGAAACAGAATCTTGAGTATGCCAGATGGCTTATGAGTTTCGTAAATAATGTGCAAAAGACTCAAGAGGCTATCCTGAGTACATGTGTTTATATTGGCTCCTCAGGAGATGCATCAGAATAAAAAGTAATAAAAAGGGATAGAAATGCACTCAAGAAGATCACCGAAATAGTCTATAAGCAGACAAAAGATTTCAACACCTTTTCCCCTCACCTGTTGGTTATCTCTGGAACTTGCATTATATATTTTAGCTTTCTTTTTTGTTCCGCAGCTAAGCAATATCTTATAGCTGTCCATGTTCTTAGTAGAGGATATTAAGTCCCTTGCCCTTCTCTTTATTTCTTCTTTCCCTCTTTCGTCTTTTAAATCATCAGTATTTGTATTTTTACCTGGTCAAGATTGATAGCATTTCTATTTTATTCCATAACCATAGTAAATTATGGTATTACTAAACTATTTTGTGCTTTTTCTGTAGTTTGATTCTAAAAGTTCAAAATCAGTAAATAGCGTTTACAACATCATAAACTGTATAACAATTCTATTCTCCTGTACTTTGAAGATTCACAGTGATTGTGTCTAATTTAGAGCTTTTTCAAACTTTTATTGTAGGTTCAGGGGTAGAGGTGCAGGTTTGTTATGAGGTTAATTCTTTCTACTTGCTTCTCAGTAAGCCTATTTAATTTGAATACAGTTTTCTTCTGTCTTTTGGGAAAGTTTCACATTCTTTCATGCTAATTGCTCTGTCTTTTGAAACTACTAATAGTTCATGGGCCTTCTAGATTGCTTCTGTATGTTTGTCTTTTCTCTGATCTTCTACACTTCTTTCTATATTCTCTCTCCTTTGTTCCTACATTTTAGGAGATTTTCTTAATTTATCTTTAAACTATTGTCTGAAGTTTTTGGCTAATTATTTTATTTTCACAATGATATCTTTAATATCTGAGGGCCCTTTTTAAAACAGCTTTATTGAGATAGAACTTACATACTATAAAATTCCCCCCTTAAAGTATAAATTCAGTGGTTTTTGGTATATTCACAGAGTTGTACAACCATCAGTGTGGTATAATTTCAAAACATTTTTATTAGCCTAAAAAGAAACCCCATACCCAAATAAAAAAGATTTTATATATCTATACGTAATAGAATTTCAGCTGAACAAAATTTCCAGATAACAGACGTAACTGTACTTAGCTATACCAGGAAATAAAAAAAACAACAGAAATGATAATATTCAAGTAAATTCAGCAATTTTTTAATATAGTAAAACTATCATCATGTGTGGTTTTTTAAATTTAATGAAGTATAAATTTCTAGATGGTGAAAGAGCGATGGATGAGTACTAATTTATGCAGGAAAGCAAACAATACAAATCAACTCCCACCTCGATAAGAGGCTTTTCTTGGAATATGTGAAAAGGCTCTGAGCACAGAAGGAGCTACCTGCCCATGAGCAACTCCAGCCTCAGAAGCCTCAGGGGTAATAGAGGTGGATAGTGAGGAGTATAACCTACATAAAGCACATGAATCTTAAATATATGGTTCAAATAATTTTTACGTATGTATATATCCATGTACTCACCAACCAGAGCAAGGTATAAAATATGTCAAGCACTTTAGAAGACTCCCTTGTATACTTACCCAGTCGACAGTCTCCTCCTAAAGGTAAACACAACAGACAATTTTTTGTCTAGTTTTAAACTTAATATAAATGGAATCCTACATATGCATTTTTCTTGTCTGGCTTCTTTTGTTCCAAAATCTCATTTTTTGTTGTTTCTGTGTTTTAGTGCTCTATATGACCATAACAGTTTCTTTATCAATTCTACTGTTAAAACATATTTAGGTTTTATCGGCTGGGGCCATCATAAATACTGATGCTATGAACATTCTAAGACATGCCTTTCAGTGGACATAATCATTTGTTTCTGTTGGATATATACACAGGTTTGGAACTACTGGATGGGTGAGTACTAGTTTTACTTGATACTGTCAGTTTTCCATGGTTGTACCAATATCCTCACACATTTTACATTTGTTTTTTGTTTTCTGTTTTTATGGCAGAGTCTCAGTGTGTAACCCAGGCTGGAGTGCAATGGTGTAATCTCAGCTCACTGCAACCTCTGCCTCCCAGGTTCAAGTGATTCTCATGGCTCAGCCTCCCGAGAAGCTGGGATTACAGGCGCCCACCACCACACCTGGCTAATTTTTGTATTTTTTTTTTCTTTTAGTAGAGACAGGGTTTCACCATGTTGTCCAGTTACATTTGCTTTACCATAACTTAACATAATTTTAAAATATGCATGTAGGCCAGGCACGGTGTCTCACGCGTGTAATCCCAGCACTTTGGGAGGCTGAGGCGGGCGGATCACGAGGTCAGGAGATTGAGACCATCCTGGTTAACACAGTGAAATCCCCGTCTCTACTAAAAATACAAAAAAATTAGCCAGGCGTGGTGGCGGGCGCCTGTAGTCCCAGCTACTCGTGAGGCTGAGGCAGGAGAATGGCATGAACCCGGGAGGTGGAGCTTGCAGTGAGCCGAGATCGTGCCACTGCACTCCAGCCTGGGCGACAGAGCAAGACTCCATCTCAAAAAAAAAAAAAAAATGCATGTAATGAAGCATTACATGCATAATGTAATGTATGATTGATAAGTTTCTTTCATGGTATTTTATGCTGGGTAGCCAAAAGTCTAATGAGTAAAAAAAAAAAATCAACAGAAACCACATTGCCACATTACCATACTATTAATATGCACTTTCATTTTTCTTATTATTTGTTTATCTACTTACTTTCTTACCTTATTATATAGAAAAAAGTTGGAAAGGCAAGACAACAATTTAAGAAAAAAGGTTACTTTGAAGAACAGGATGGTGGGGTCAGGGAAGAGAGGAAGTGTACATTCATTTTTTATTTTATATATGTTGTCATTTGAATTTTCCATAAGCTTGTGCTAGTATAACTTTTGAAATATTGTCTAGGTTCTGACATAAAATAATATGTCTCATGTAGAATGGACAGATGTGTATTTTTCTCTGGGAAACTTGACTTTATTACTATCACTATTTGTACAATGCGTTCAACAGATAAATAAATGGAAGAGAAATAATAACTGCCTACTTCTTACCTCAATGGGGTTTAAACGAGAAAGAAATATGGTTAACATGCATATTTAAGTCAGCCATAAGAAAAAAATATCCTGCTCATAAAGACTATTAGATACTGAAACAATTTATTAAAGGGGGAAGTGGGATGAAATTATACATCTCCCACAGGGATTTGGAGGACTATATATACAGCCAACCATATAGTGAAAGTTGGATAAAGCCCAGCTGGGAATTGATGTCCATTTTTATAGCACCATAAATACTGAAGGTTTTCTGGGACATCCTTTAAGTAGTATAGGTTTCTGGTTACACAATTTTTTTAGCTCTACAGCATTACAAAGGTAGAATAAGAAACTAATGTGAAAAGAGCACTTTAATTACATGAATCAATTCAAATGGGTTTAAAATTCAGAAATCTGCTGAAAGATCTATTTCAAGGCTACCATGGAATAAGGTGTAACTGCTGCAGGATCCGGAGTCACGAACAGAAAATAAACAGCTCTCTCTGAAGTTATACAAAACAGTGAAACATAAAACCATCAGAAACATTTATAGTTTAGCTTTCTTTGGAAATGCAGCCTTCTTGAGGCTAACTTAAACACTACCTCAACATTTATAAACTCAGCAGATAACATGGCAGATAATAGGTAGATTACCTCTGTCATCCAGGGGCAAATTACCAGGCTGCCAGGGAAACCATTTTCTTGGTGGATCCACTCTGACTTGGAAAGGAATTTCTGCTCTTAAGGGCGCCTCTAAATAAATTCCCACCTGCAATCATGGGCCTTCTCCCCATATCATTCTCTCAGGATTTAAAAACTGCTAGCCATATTATCATGTTGAGGATCCCTTATATTGAGAAAATTTAAGAAGACTGATAAGAAAGATGGCTGACTAGAGTTGCCTCATGTTCATCTCCCCAACAAAAAAGAACCAAAACAATAAAAAACAACTAAATTTCAGGCAGAATGACTAAAGGAGAGCACTGAAGTACAGTACAGCAAGGGAGTGGTGGAAACCATGTGGGGCACAAAAACTCAGAGGATGTCACATAAAGAAATACCTTCCCATTCCCCTAGTCAGGATCTTCTCAGAACCAGAATGGACTTCTCCTTGAGGGGAAAGGGTAAGCTGGAGGCCTCCAGCAGCCCCCATCACCACTGCAGATATCTGCAATCTTTGCTACCAGAGAACACTGCAGTTCTCACAGGTCATGAGCCCAGTTAGGGAGCTGCCTAGAGTTCACATGGCTGTACTACTTCAGAAAAGGAACTCACATTCCGTCCCATCACCCACCACCTCCCCACAACCCCGTGGCCCAAGCTGCTTTGCACAGCACCATCTTGAAACTAGAGCCTCTGCTAGAGTGTATCCTTCTCTGGGGGAAGAGTAGCCACTGCATCCCATCATCCCTGAGGCTATGCCATCGTTGCACCACATTCACGTACACAGAAGCAGACCATTCCCTAGCCAAACCACTGAAGCTTGCACCCCACTGAGGTAAAGCTCCCTAAGGGGCACTCCATCTCCTGGATCCCAGCTGCTGCTGTATGGTGCCCCATTCCCAGGCTACTAAGAGCTTAGCCCAGGGGAATACCTGCACTCCTGGCACCTGAGCCAATCTGGTGCCTTGACCCCCAGAAATCTGAGCTTCAGCCTAGTGGAGCGGCCATGCACCCTGGTGCCTAAGCTGATGTAGCACCCAGCTCCTCAGGGACACAAAGCCCTAGCCCAGCAGAGTAGGTATATGTTCTAACCCCCAAGGACCTGAATCCAGACTTCAGAGAAACCACAGGGCCCCCCAGCATCCCAGCCTCTGGGACCTAGAACCTGGTCCGAGTAGAGCTGCACCGTCTCCCAGTACCTCACTCCCCAAGGACCTGGAGCTCCTGCACAGCAGAGCAGCTATATACCCCATGCTCCCTAGTTGATAAAGGAAACCAGGGCCCTGGCCCAGCAGAGCAGCTATGCCCCCAGGCACCTGAGATAATGTGGTACCCTATTCCAAGGGAAACAGAGCTTTGGCTGAGCTGTGGCACCACCCCACTCTGGGCCAGTCACAGCACCCTGCCTCCCTGGATGCAGACAAGCCCTTTGGAGTCTGAGCTGTTGAGGTACCCTGCCTCTCTGGGAAGTTGAGTCATCGTTGCTCTTCTCCCTGCACCCTGAAACACAGCTACAGTTGTGTACCCCAATTCCTGGGCCCTTGGTGCTACTGCACTTGGCCTCACAGAGCCGATGTCACTACCATGTCCCAGCATCCCAGAGTCCAGAGTCACCACTATGTGGCATCCTCTCTCCTAGTGCCTGGGAAGTTACTGTGCCCTGTTGGCTCTGGAATCCAAATTTCAGCTGTGCTCTGCTCCCCAGGGCCTGACCTTCTAGAACACTACTTCTCCCCTGGTGCCATGCCAGCTCTGTGCCCTGACCCCTAGGACCAGAGTCACAGACATAAACCTGTCCCCGGGTCTAAGCTACTGGGGAGTGCCTCAGACTCACAGTCCCCAACTTTGTGGGAGAGTTTCATCTACCTGTGCTTCAGTTAGTGAACCTGTGCCCACATCACAGGTGTCACAGTAGTTCAGCAAAACACTGAGTTCTGAACCCCAGCTCCACAGCCACTCCAATCACCTGTGCCCTAGAACACAGCACCACTATCACTGCCTGTGGACCATGTCAGACCTGGCACCAAGAAGGATACACTCAGCTAAGTCTCCCAACTGTGGGGAAAAAGAGAAGAGAAAAACCCTACCCTTACCACTGGGAACCCTAACCTACAGTGCCACCACTGTTGCCAAAAACTCCTGCAGCCTAGGCCACTGAGACACCTATAATCATCACTGACATTGATCACAGCTGAAGAAGCTACACAGAGAGTCTGTACCCGCCCAGAACCAGAGTCAATGCACCCTGCACAAGTTACACCCTAAAACTCACCTGCAGGTGAAAGTCTTTCCCTACAAAAGCCACTCTATAAATTGGGAAGAGACAACCATTCTACCAGATACACAGACATCACCATAGTGACACTAAAACATTTAAAAAGCAAGTAAACATGACGCCACCACAGGAAAAAAATTGTTCTCCAATAATTGACTCCAAAAAAATGGAAATTTATGAATTGCCTAAAAAGAAATTCAAAACAGTAATCTTAAAGAGACTTAGCAAGATAAAAGAGAATACAAATAGACAATTGAATTAAACCAGAAAATAATTCATGATCTGAATTAGAAATTCAACAAAGAGATAAAAATCATAAAAAAGGACCAAACAGAAATCTTGGAGCTGCGGAATTCAATGAATTAAAAAAATATAATTGGGCTGGGCAAGGTAGGTCATGCCTGTAATCCCACCACTTTGGGAAGCCAAGGCAGGAAGGCTGCTTGAGCCCAGGAGTTCCAGGCCAGCCTGGGGAACACAGCAAGACCCTGTCTCTAAAATAATAATAATAAACTATAAAAAATTTAAAGAAATAATTGAGAGTTTCAACAGCAGACCAGATCAAGCAGAAGAAAGAATCTGTGAACTTGAAGACAGTTCTTTTGAAATAAATCCATCAGAGGAAACAAAAGAAAAAATATTGAAAAAGAGTTTAGAAAGCCTGTGGGACTTATTAACCATATAAATATTCTCATTATGGTAGTTCCAGAAGGATAAGGAATGGAGAAAAGCATAGAAGCTTATTTGATGAAATAATTACTGAAAACTTCTCAAGTCTTAGGAAAGATAGGGACATCTAGGTCCATGAAACTATAAAGTCCCCAAAAAGGTTCAATCTAAAAAGGACCTAAACAAGGCACACTACAAAAACAAAAACAATTGTAAAAGCAGCAAAAGAAAAGAATCAAGTGACATACAAGGGAATCCCCATCAGATTACCAGCGAATTTCTAAACAGAAACTTTGCAGGCAAGGAGATAATGGGATGATATATTCAAAGTGCTGAAAGGAAAAATATGAAAAAAAAAAACCAAAACCGTTAGCGAAGAATACTACACCCAGCAAAGCTTTCCTTCAGGAATGAAGGAGAAATAATATTTTCCCCAGATAAGCAAAAGCTGAGGGAATTCATCATTACTAAACCAGCCTCACAAGAAATGCTTAGGAAAGTTCTTCAGCTGGAAATGAAAGGATAATTACTCTCATAAAAACATATCAAAGTATAAAACTCACTGGTAGAGGTAAATAATTCAAATTCAGAATACACCATTACTATAATGGTGGTGTGTAAATATTTCAAATTTCTACTATGAAAGTTAAAAGTCAAAATATTCAAAAACAAAAATAGTTACACCAACTTGTTAAGAAATACACAATATTAAAAGATGCAAATTCTGACATCAAAAAATATAAATTGTGGGGGATAGGGAGTAAAAGTACAGACTACTTTTATGTGACCAAAGTTAAACCGTTATCAAGTTAAAACAAATGGTCTGACTGGGCATGGTGGCTCATGCCTGTAATCCCAGCACTTTGGGAGGCCAAGGCAGGTGGATCCCCTGAGATCAGGAGTTTGAGACCAGCCTGACCAACATGGTGAAACCCCGTATCTACTAAAAATACAAAAACTTAGCCAGGCGTGGTGGCAGGCGCCTGTAATCCCAGCTACTCGGGAGGCTGAGGCAGGAGAATAGCTTGAACCTGGGAGACAGAGGCTGCAGTGAGCCGAGATGGCACCATTGCACTCCAGCCTGGGCAACAAGAGCAAAACTCAGTCTCAAAAACAAACAAACAACAACAACAAAAAAATGGTCTTATTATGACAGCAAGATGTTTTGTGTAAGCCTCAAGATAAAAGATAACCACAGAGCAGAAAACTATGGCAGATACACAAATAAGAAAAAGAAAAGGAATCAAGGCTTAGTACTAAAGAAAACTACTAAATCACAGAAGCAAACAATAAGAGAAGAGAGGAAAAAATGATCTAAAAACAACCGGAAAACAATTAACAAAATGGCAATAGTAAACACTTGCCTATCAATAATAACCTTAAATATAAATGGATTAAAGTCGCCAATCAGAAGATATAGAGTGGCTGAATGGAAAACAACAACAACACGATCAAACTCTATGCTGCCCACAAAAGACCCATTTTAGCTTTAAGGACACACTTAGGCTGAAAGCAAAGGGAAGGAAGAAGATAATTCCTGTAAAAAGTAACAAAAACAACAAAAAAAGCCGGGGTAGCTATACTTAGATAAAATAGACTTCAAGTCAAAAACTGTTACAAGAGACAAAGGTTAATATTTAATGTTAAAGAGGTCAATTCATCAAGAGGACATAACAATTGTAAATATATACGCACCCAACATTGGAGCACCTAAATATATAAAACAAATATTAACAGTCATGAAGAATAAATAGATAGCAATACAATAATAAGAGTTCAATACCCCCATTTGAACAATGGGTAAGTCAACCACATCAAAAATTAATAAGGAAATACTGGACTTGAACCACTCTTTAGATCAAATGGACCTAACAGATTTATATAGAACTTTCCATCTAACAGCAACAGAATAATATTCTTTAGCACACATAAAACATTCTCCAAGATACACTATATGTGAGGCCGCAGTATAGGTCTTAACAAACTTAAGAAGATCACAGTCATATCAAGTATTGATTCTAACCAAAGTGGTGAGAAACCAGAAATCAGTAATAGGAGAAATATTGCAAAAAAAAATCACAAATATATGAAAATTACACAACATGCTCCTGAACAAACATGGGTCAAGAAAGAAGTCAAAAGAAAAATTTAAAAATATCTTGAGACAAACAACAATGGAAACAAAATGTATCTTACCCTATAGGTGAAGCAACAGCAGTTCTAAGAGGAGAGTTTATAGCAATAAATACCTATATTAAAAAGAAGATCCCAAATAAATAGCCTAACATTACACCTCGAGTAACCAGTTAAAGAACAAACTAAATCCAAAGTTAGCAGAAAGAAGGATATAATAAAGACCAGAATACAAATAAATACAGAACAGAAAAACCATGGAAAAAATAATTTTAAAAAAGATGGAAAAATAAATAAAGTTGACAAATGCCTAGCTAGAGTAACTCAGAAAAAAAAGAGAAGACAAAAATAAATAAAATCAGAAATGAAAGTAGAGACATTACTACAGACACTTCAGAAACTAAAGGAATCATAAGGTACTATTATGAACAATTTTATGCCAACAAGTTGGATAACCTAGAGAAAATTGATAAATTTCTTAAGAAATGTAACATAGTAAAATTGAACAATAAGCAATTAAAGTTTGAACAGACCAATAACAAATAAAGAGACTGAAACAAAATTTAAAACCTTCCAACAAAGAAAAGCCCAGAACCAGACGGCTTCATGGCTGAATTCTACCAGTCAAGGAAGAATTATTACCAATATCTCTTAAGCCCATGCAAAAAAATTAGAGCTAAAGGGAATACTTCCCAACATATTTTATAAGGCCAGTATCTCCTCAATATCTAAACTAGACAAAGACACTGCAAGGAAAGAGAACTGCAGGTCAATATTTCTGATGCACATTGATGTAAAAATCCTCAACAAAATACTAGCATACAAATTTAACAATACATCATAAAGATTATACATCATGAAAAAGTGAAATTTATCCCTGGCATGTAAGGCTACCTTAACATATGCAAATCAAAAATCACAAGCATTCCTTTACACCAACAACAGACAAGCAGAAAGCCAAATCATAAATGAACTCCCATTCACAATTGCTACAAAGAGAATAAAATAACTAGAAATACAGCTAACAAGGGAAGTGAAGGACCTCTTCAAGGAGAACTACAAACCACTGCTCAAGGAAATCACAGGACACAAGCGAATGGAAAAACATTCCATGCTCATGGAGAGGAAGAATCAATATCATGAAAATGTCCATGCTGCCCAAAGTAATCTATAGATTCAATGCTATTCCCATTAAACTACGACTGATATTCTTCACAGAATTAGAAAAAAAAAACTATTTTAAAATTCATATGGAACCAAAAAAGAGCCCATATAGCCAAGACAACCTTAAGCAAAAAGAACAAAGCTTCAGGCATCATGCTACCCAACTTCAAACTATACTACAAGGCTACAGTAACCAAAACAGCATGGTACTGGTACCAAAACAGACACATAGACCAGTAGAAAAGAATAGAGAACTCAGAAATAAGACCACACATCTACAACCAGCTGATGTTTGACAAACCTGACAAAAACAAGCAATGGGGAAAGGATTCATATTTAACAAATGATGCTGGGAAAACTGGCTAGCCATATGCAGAAAATTGAAACCAGACCCCTTCCTTATGCCTTATACAAAAATTAATTCAAAATGAATTAAAGACTTAAATGTAAAACCCAAAACTATAAAAACCCTAGAAGAAAATCTAGGCAATACAATCCAGCACATAGGCATGGGCAAAGATTTCATGAGATGAAAATGTCAAAAGCAATTGCAACAAAAGCAAAAATAGACAAATGGAATCTAATTAAACTAAAGAGCTTCTGCACAGCAAAAGTAACTATCCTCAGAGCAAACACACAATCTACAGAATGAGAGAAAAGTTTTGCAATCTATCTATCTGGCAAAGGTCTAATATACAGAGTCTACAAGGAAATTAAACAAATTTACAAGAAAAAAACAAACAACCACATTAAAAAGTGGGCAAAACACATGAACAGACATTTCTCAAAAGAAGACATACATGCAGCCAACAAACATATGAAAAAAAGCTCATCATCACTGATTATTAGAGAAATGCAAATCAAAACCACAATGAGATACAATCTCATGCCAGCAGAATGGCAATTACTAAAAAGTCATGAAACAACAGATGTTGGTGAGGCTGCAGAGAAAAAGGAACACTTTTACACTCTTGGTGGGTGTGTAAATTAATTCAACCATTGTGGACGACAGTGTGGCAATTCCTCAAAGACCTAGAACCAGAAATACCATTTGACCCAGCAATCACATTACTGGGTATATACCCAAAGGAATATAAATCATTCTATTATAAAGATACATGCACATGTATGTTCATTGCAGCACTATTCACAATAGCAAAGACATGGAATCAACCAAATGTCCATCAATGGTAGACTGGATAAAGAAAATGTGGTGGGGAACATCATACACTGAGGCCTGTCAGGGGTTGGGGGGCAAGAGGAGGGAGAGCGTTAGGACAAATATGTAATGCATGTGGGGCTTAAAACCTAGAAGACAAGTTGATAGGTGGAGCAAACCACCATGGCACATGTATACCTATGTAACAAACCTGCACGTTCTGCACATGCATCCCAGAACTTAAAGCAAAATAAAAAATAAGAATATATATATGTAAATTTATCAATCAAAAAAAAGAAAACGTAGTACATACACACCATAGAATATTATGCAGCCATAAAAAGGAATGAGATCATGTCTTTTGCAGGGACATGGATGGAGCTGGAAGACATTATCCTCAGCAATCTAATGCAGGAGCAGAAAACCAAATACTGCATGTTCTCACTTATAAGTGGGAGCAGAACAATGAGAACAAATGGATGCAGCAAGGGGAACAACACACACTGGGGCCAGTTGTGGGAGGGGAAGCAGGAGGAGAAAGAACATCAAGAAAAATAGCTAATGCATGGTGGGCATAATACCTAAGTGATAGGTTGATAGGTGCAGCAAACCACCACGGCACAAGTTTACCTATGTAACAAACCTGCATTCCTGCAAATGTACCCCGGATGTTAAAATAAAATAAAATAAAATGACATATGCAAATCATATACTATAATATATCACAATAACAGAAAGATAAAAACCTCATGATCATCTCAAATGATGCAAAAACAGCATTTGCTAAAGTTCAACATCCTTTCTTCATAAAACCTCTTAATGGTTTATGTGCAGAAAGTTCCTCAACCTAACAAAGACCACTCATGAAAAATTCAGTTCTAACATCATAATCAATGGCAAACAACTGAAAGTTTTTTCCCTAAAATCTGGTATATGGCAGGAATGCTCACTCTTTAAAAAAAAATTATATTTTGAGTTTTGGGGTACATGTGCAGAACGTGCAGGTTTGTTACATAGGTATACACGTGCCATGGTGGTTTGCTGCACCCATCAACCCACCATCTACATTAGTATTTCTCCTAATGCTATCCCTCCCCCAGCCTCCTACCCCCTGACAGGCCCCAGTGTGTGATGTTCCCCTCCCTGTGTCCATGTATTTTAATTGTTCAACTCCCACTTATGACTGAGAACATGCAATGTTTGGTTTTCTGTTTTTGTGTTAGTTTGCGGAGAATGATGGTTTTCTTTATCCAGTGTATAATTGATGGGCATTTGGGTTGGTTCCAAGTCTATGCTATTGTGAACACTGCCACAATAAACATACATGTGCATGTATCTTTACAGTAGAATAATTTATAATCCTTTGAGTATATACCCAGTAACGGGATTGCTGGGTCAAATGGTATTTCTAGTTCTAGATCCTTGAGGAATCACCACACTGTCTTCCACAATGATTGAACTAATTTACACTCCCACCAACAGTTGAAAAACGTTCCTATTTCTCCACATCCTCTCCAGCATCTGTTGTTTCCTGACTTTTTAATGATCGCCATTCTAACTGGCGTGAGATGGTACATCATTGTAGTTTTGATTTGCATTTCTCTGATGACCAGTGATGATGAGCATTTTTTCATGTTCGTTGGCTGCATAAAGATCTTCTTTTGAGAAGTGTCTGTTCATATCCTTTGCCCACTTTTTGATGGGGTTTTTTTTTCTTGTAAATTTGTTTAAGTTCTTTGTAGATTCTGGATATTAGCCCTTTGTCAGATAGATAGATTGCTAAAATTTTCTCCCATTCTGTAGGTTGCCTGTTAACTCTGATGACAGTTTTCCTTTGCTGTGCAGAAGCTCTTTAGTGTAATGGGATCCCATTTGTCTATTTTGGCTTCTGTTGCCATTGCTTTTGGTGTTTTAGACATGAAGTCTTTGACCATGCCTATGTCCTGAATGGTATTGCCTAGGTTTTCTTCTATGGTTTTTATGGTTTTAGGTATTATGTTTAAGTCTTTAATCCATCTTGAGTTGATTTTTGTGTAGGTATAAGGAAGGAATCCAGTTTCAGCTTTCTGCATATGGCTAGCCAGTTTTCCCAACACCATTTATTAAATAGGGAATTCTTTCCCCATTGCTTGTTTTTGTCAGGTTTGTTAAAGATCAGATGGTTGTAGATGTGTGGTGCTATTTCTGAGGCCTCTGTTCTGTTCCATTGGTCTATATATCTGTTTTGGTATCAGTACCATGCTGTTTTGGTTACTATAGCCCTGTAGTATAGTTTGAAGTCAGGTAGTGTGATGCCTCCAGCTTTGTTCTTTTTGCTTAGGATTGTCTTGGTTCTGCAGACTCTTTTTTGGTTCCATATAAAATTTAAATTACTTTTTTTTCCAATTCTGTGAAGAAAGTCAATGGTAGCTTGATGGGGATAGCTCTGAATCTATAAATTACTGTGGGCAGTATGATCATTTTCACAATATTGATTCATCCTATCCATAAGCATGGAGTGTTTGTCCATTTGTTTGTGTCCTCTCTGATTTCCTTGAGCCATGATTTTTGTGATCCTTGAAGAGGTCCTTCATATCCCTTGCAAGTTGAATTCCTAGTTATTTTATTGTCTTTGTAGCTATTGTGAATGGGAGTTCATTCATGATTTGGCTCTGCTTGTCTGTTATTGGTGTATAGGAATGCTTGTGATTTTTGCAGATTAACTTTGTATCATGAGACTTTGCTGAAGTTGCTCATCTGCTTAAGAAGATTTTGGGCTGAGATGATGGGGTTTTCTAAATATACAACCATGTCATCTGCAGAGAGAGACAACTTGACTTCCTCTCTTCCTAATTGAACACCTTTATTTCTTTCTCTTGCCTGATTACCCTGATGAGAACTTCCAATACTACGTTGAATAGGAGTGGTGAGAGAGGGCATACTTTTCTTGTGCTGGCTTTCAAAGGAAATGCTTCCAGTTTTTGCCCATTCATTATGATATTGGCTGTGGGTTATAAATAACTCTCAATATTTTGAGATACATTACATCAATACCTAGTTTATTGAGAGTTTTTAGCATGAAGCACTGTTGAATTTTGTCAAAGGTGTTTTCTGCATCTATTGAGATAATCATGTGGTTTTTGTCATTGGTTCTGTTTATGTGATGGATTACATTTATTGATTTGCATATGTTGAACCAGCCTTGTATTCCTGGGATGAAGCTGGCTTGATCATGGTGGATAAGCTTTTTGACATGCTGCTGGATTCGGTTTCCCAGTATTTTATTGACGATTTTCACATCAATGTTCACCAGGGATATTGGCTTAAAATTTTCTTTTTGTGTTGTGTCTCTGTCAGGTTTTGGTATCAGGATGATGCTGGCCTCATAAAATGAGTTAGGGAGGATTCGCTCTTTTTTTATTGATTGCAATAGTTTCAGAAGGAATGGTACCAGCTCCTCTTTGTACCTCTGGTAGAATTTGGCTATGAATCTCTCTGGTCCTGGACTTTTTTTAGTTGGTAGGCTATTAATTGCTGACTCTATTTCAGAACTTGTTATCGGTCTATTCAGGGATTCAACTTCTTCCTGGTTTAGTCTTGGGAGCGTGTATGTGTCCAGGAACTTATCCATTTCTTCTACATTTTCTAGTTTATTTGCATAGAGGTGTTTATAGTATTCTCCGATGGTAGATTGTATGTCTGTGGGATCAGTGGTGATATATCCTTTATCATTTTTTATGGCATCTATTTGATTCTTCTCCTTTCTTCTTTGTTAGTCTGCCTAGCGGTCTATCTATTTTGTTAATCTCTTCAAAAAACCAGCTCCTGGATTCACTGATTTCTTTGAAGTGTTTTTTATGTCTCTATCTCCTTCAGTTCTGCTCGATCTTAGTTATTTCTTGCCTTCTGCTAGCTTTTGAATTTCTTTGCTCCTGCTTCCCTAGTTCTTTTCAATGTGATGTTAGGGTATCGATTTTAGATCTTTCCTGCTTTCTCTTGTGGGCATTTAGTGCTATAAATTTCCCTCTGCACACTGCTTTAAAAGTGTCCCAGAGATTCTGGTACATTGTGTCTTTGTTCTCACCGGTTTCAAAGAACATCTTTATTTTTGCCTTTATTTCCTTATTTACCCAGTAGTCATTCAGGAGGAGGTTGTTCAGTTTCCATGTAGTTGTGTGGTCTTCAGTGAGTTTCTTAATCCTCAGTTCTAATTTGATCGTACTGTGCTCTGAGAGACTGTTTGTTATGATTTCTGTTCTATTGCATTTTTTGAGGAGTGTTTTACTTCCAATTATGTGGTCAATTTTAGAATCAGTGTGGTGTGGTGCTGAGAAGAATGTATATTCTGTTAATTTGAGGTGGAGAGTTCTGCAGATGTCTATTAGGTCCACTTGGTCTAGAGCTGAGTCCATCTTCTAAATATCCTTGTGAATTTTCTGTCTCATTGATCTGTTTAATATTGAAAGCAGCATGTTAAAGTCTCCCACTATTATTGTATGGGAGTCTAAGTCTCTTTGTAGGTCTCTAAGAACTTGCTTTATGAATCTGGGTGCTCCTATTGGGTGCATATATATTTACTATAGTTAGCTCTTCTTGTTGCAGTGATCCCTCTACCATTATGTAATGCCCTTCTTTGTCTCTTTTGATCATTGTTAGTTTAAGGGCTCTTTGTGTCAGACTAGAATTGCAAACCTTGGTTTTTTTGTTTTTTTGTTTTTTGTTTTTTTTTTTGCTTTCCATTTGCTTGGTAAATATTCTGCTATCCCATTATTTTGAGCCTATGTGTGTCCTTGCACGTGAGATGGGTCTCCTGAATACTGCACAACAATGGTTCTTGACTCTTTATCCAATTTGCCAGTCTGTGTCTTTTAATTGGGGCATTTAGCCCATTTACATTTAAGTTTAATATTGTTATGTGTGAAATTGATCCTGCCATTATGATGCTAGCTGGTTATTTTGCCCGTTAGTTGATGCAGTTTCTTCAAAGCATCGATGGTCTTTACAATGTGGCATGTTTTTGCAGTGGCTGGTACCAGTTGACCCTTTCTGTGTTTAGTGTTTCCTTCAGGAGCTCTTGTAAGGCAGGCCTGTTGGTGACAAAATCTCTCAGCATTTGTTTGTCTGAAAAGAATTTTATTTCGCCTTCACTTATGAAGCTTTTTTGGCTGGATATGAAAATCTGGGCTGAAAATTCTTTTCGGGTGCTGGAGCCAAGATGGCCGAATAGCAACAGCTCCAGTCTACAGCTCCCAGCGTGAACGACACAGAAGACGAGTGATTTCTACATTTCCAACTGAGGTACCGGGCTCATCACACTGGGGAGTGCCGGACAGTGGGTGTAGGACAGTGGGTGCAGCACACCGTGCGTGAGCCGAAGCAGGGCAAGGCATCGATTCACCCGGGAAGCGCAAGGGGTCAGGGAATTCCCTTTCCTAGTCAAAGAAAGGGGTGACAGATGGCACCTGGAAAATCAAGTCACTCCCACCCTAATACTGTGCTTTTCCAATGGGCTTATCAAACAGCACACCAGGAGATTATATCCGGCACCTGGCTCAGAGGGTCCTACACCCATGGAGCCTCGCTCATTGCTAGCACAGCAGTCTGCGATCAAACGGCAAGGCAGCAGCGAGGCTGGGGGAGGGGCGCCCACCATTGCTCAGGCTTCCTTAGGTAAACAAAGCGGCCAGGAAGCTCGAACTGGGTGGAGCCCAACAAAGCTCAAGGAGGCCTGCCTGCCTCTGTAGGCTCCACCTCTGGGGGCAGGGCACAGACAAACAAAAGACAGCAATAACCTCTGCAGACTTACATGTCCCTGTCTGACAGCTTTGAAGAGAGTAGTGGTTCTCCCAGCACACAGCTTGAGATCTGAGAACGGGCAGACTGTCTCCTCAAGTGGGTCCTTGACCCCCGAGTAGCCTAACTGGGAGGCAACCCCCAGTAGTGGTGAACTGACACCTCACACAGCTGGGTACTCCTCTGAGACAAAACTTCCAGAGGAACGATCAGGCAGCAGCATTTGCGGTTCACCAATATCCACTGTTCTGCAGCCACCGCTGCTGATACCCAGGCAAACAGGGTCTGGAGTGGACCTCCAGTAAACTCCAACAGACCTGCAGCTGAGGGTCCTGACTGTTAGAAGGAAAACTAACAAAGAGAAAGGACATCCACACCAAAAACCCACCTGTACGTCACCATCATCAAAGACCAAAGGAAGATAAAACCACAAAGATGGGGAAAAAACAGAGCAGAAAAACCAGAAACTCTAAAAATCAGAGCGCTTCTACTCCTCCAAAGGAACACTGCTCCTCACCAGCAATGGAACAAAGCTGGATGGAGAATGACTTTGACGAGTTGAGAGAGGAAGGCTTCCGAAGATCGAACCAATCTGAGCTAAAGGACGAAGTTCGAACCAATGGCAAAGAAGTTAAAAATTTTGAAAAAAAGTTAGATGAATGGATAACTAGAATAACCAATGCAGAGAAGTCCTTAAAGGACCTGATGGAGCTGAAAACCATGGCACAAGAACTACGTGATGAATGCAAAAGCCTCAGTAACCGATGCGATCAACTGGAAGAAAGGGTATCAGTGATGGAAGATCAAATGAATGAAATGAAGCGTGAAGAGAAGTTTAGAGAAAAAAGAAGAAAAAGCAATGAACAAAGCCTCCAAGAAATATGGGACTATGTGAAAAGACCAAATCTATATGTCTGATTGGTGTACCTCAAAGTGAGGGGGAGAATGGAACCAAGTTGGAAAACACTCTGCAGGATATTTTCCAGGAGAACTTCCCCAATCTAGCAAGGCGGGCTAACATTCAAATTCAGGAAATACAGAGAATACCACAAAGATAATCCTTGAGAAGAGCAACACCAAGACACATAATTGTCAGATTCACCAAAGTTGAAATGAAGGAAAAAATGTTCAGGGCAGCCAGAGAGAAAGGTCGGGTTACCCACAAAGGGAAGCCCATCAGACTAAGAGCGGATCTCTCGCGAGAAACTCTACAAGCCAGAAGAGAGTGGGGGCCAATATTCAACATTCTTAAAGAAAAGAATTTTCAACGCAGAATTTCATATCCAGCCAAACTAAGCTTCATAAGTGAATGAGAAATAAAATCCTTTACACACAAGCACATGCTGAGAGATTTTTGTCACCACCAAGCCTGCCCTAAAAGAGCTCCTGAAGGAAGCACTAAACATGGAAAGGAAAAACTGGTACCAGCCACTGCAAAAACATGCCAAATTGTAAAGACCATCAAAGCAAGGAAGAAACTGCATCAACTAATGAGCAAAAAAACTAGCTAACATCATAATGACAGGATCAAATTCACACATAACAATATTAACCTTAAATGTAAATGGGCTACATGCTCCAATTAAAAGACACAGACTGGCAAATTGGATAAAGAGTTAAGACCCATCAGTATGCTGTATTCAGGAAACCCATCTCACGTGCAGAGACACCCATAGGCTCAAAATAAAGGGATGGAGGAAGATCTACCAAGCAAATGGAAAATAAAAAAAGGCAGGAGTTCCAATCCTAGTCTCGGATAAAACAGACTTTAAACCAACAAAGATCAAAAGAGACAAAGAAGGTCATTACATAATGCTAAAAGGATCAATTCAACAAGAAGAACTAACTATCCTAAATATATATGCACCCAATACAGGAGCACCCAGATTCATAAAGCAAGTCCTTAGAGACCTACAAAGATACTTAGACTCCCACACAATAATAATGGGAGACTTTAACACCCCACTGTCCACAGTAGACAGATCAACGAGACAGAAAGTTAACAAGGATACCCAGGAATTGAACTCAGCTCTGCACCAAGCAGACCTAATAGACATCTACAGAACTCTCCACTCCGAATCAACAGAATATACATTCTTTTCAGCACCACACCACACCTACTCCAAAATTGACCACATAGTTGGAAGTAAAGCACTCCTCAGGAAACGTAAAAGAACAGAAATTATAACAAACTGTCTCTCAGACCACAGTGCAATCAAACTAGAACTCAGGATTAAGAAACTCACTCAAAACTGCTCAACTACATGGAAACTGAACAACCTGCTCCTGAATGACTACTGGGTAAATAATGAAATGAAGGCAGAAATAAAGATGTTCTTTGAAACCAACAACAACAAAGACACAACATATCAGAATCTCTGGGACACATTCAAAGCAGTGTGTAGAGGGAAATTTATAGCACTAAATGCCCACAAGAGAAAGCAGGAAAGATCTAAAATTGACACCCTAACATCACAATTAAGAGAACTAGAGTAGCAAGAGCAAACACATTCAAAAGCTAGCAGAAGGCAAGAAATAACTAAGATCAGAGCAGAACTGAAGGAAATAGAGACACAAAAAACCCTTCAAAAAATCAATAAATCCAGGAGCTGGTTTTTTGAAAAGATCAACAAAATTGATAGACCGCTAGCAACACTAGTAAAGAAGAAAAGAGAGAAGAATCAAATAGATGCAATAAAAAATGACAATGGGGATATCACCACCGATCCCACAGAAATACAAACTACCATCAGAGAATACTATAAACACCTCTACGCAAATAAACTAGAAAATCCAGAAGAAATGGATAAATTCCTCCACACATACACTCTCCCAAGACTAAACCAGGAAGAAGTTGAATCTCTGAATAGACCAATAACAGGCTCTGAAATTGAGGCAATAATTAATAGCTTACCAACCAAAAAAACTCCAGGACCAGATGGATTCACAGCTGAATTCTACCAGAGGTACAAGGAGGAGCTGGTACCATTCCTTCTGAAACTATTCCAATCAATAGAAAAAGAGGGAATCCTCCCTAACTCATTTCATGACGCCAGCATCATCCTGATACCGAAGCCTGGCAGAGACACAACAAAAAAAAGGGAATTTTAGACCAATATCCTTGATGAACATTGATGCAAAAATCCTCAATAAAATGCTGGTAAACTGAATCCAGCAACACATCAAAAAGCTTATCCACCATGATCAAGTGGGCTTCATCCCTGGGATGCAAGGCTGGTTCAACATACGAAAATCAATAAATGTAATCCAGCACATAAACAGAACCAAAGACAAAAACCACATGACTATCTCAATAGATACAGAAAAGGCCTTTGACAAAATTCAACAACCCTCCATGCTAAAAACTCTCCATAAACTAGGTATTGATAAAAAGTATCTCAAAATAATGAGAGCTATCTATGACAAACCCACAGCCAATATCATACTGAATGGGCAAAAACTGGAAGCATTCCCTTTGAAAATGGGCACAAGACAGGGATGCCCTCTCTCACCACTCCTATTCAACATAGTGTTGGAAGTTCTGGCCAGGGCAATCAGGCAGGAGAAGGAAATAAAGGGCATTCAATTAGGAAAAGAGGAAGTCAAATTGTCCCTGTTTGCAGATGACATGATTGTATATCTAGAAAACCCATCATCTCAGCCCAAAATCTCCTTAAGCTGATAAGCAACTTCAGCAAAGTCTCAGGATACAAAATCAATGTACAAAAATCACAAGCATTCTTATACACCAATAACAGACAAACAGCCAAATCATGAGTGAACTCCCATTCACAATTGCTTCAAAGAGAATAAAATACTTAAGAATCCAACTTACAAGGGATGTGAAGGACCTCTTCAAGGAGAACTACAAACCACTGCTCAGTGAAATAAAAGAGGACACAAACAAATGGAAGAACATTCCATGCTCATGGGTAGGAAGAATCAATATCATGAAAATGGCCATGCTGCCCAAGGTAATTTATAGATTCAATGCCATCCCCATCAAGCTACCAATGACTTTCTTCACAGAATTGGAAAAAACTACTTTAAAGTTCATATGGAGCCAAAAAAGAGCCTGCATTGCCAAGTCAATCCTAAGCCAAAAGAACAAAGCTAGAGGCATCAAGCTACCTGACTTTGAACTATACTACAAGGCTACAGTCACCAAAACAGCACAGTACTGGTACCAAAATAGAGATATAGACCAATGGAACAGAACAGAGCCCTCAGAAATAATGCCGCATATCTACAACTGTCTGATCTTTGACAAACCTGACAAAAACAAGAAATGGGGAAACGATTCCCTATTTAATAAATGGTGCTGGGAAAACTGGCTAGCCATATGTAGAGAGCTGAAACTGGATGCCTTCTTTACACCTTATACAAAAATTAATTCAAGATGGATTAAAGACTTACATGTTAGACCTAAAACCATAAAAACCCTAGAAGAAAACCTAGGCAATACCATCGAGGACACAGGCATGGGCAAGGACTTCCTGTCTAAAACACCAAAAGCAATGGCAACAAAAGCCAAAATTGACAAATGGGATCTCATTAAACTAAAGAGCTTCTGCACAGCAAAAGAAACTACCATCAGAGTGAACAGGCAGCCTACAGAATGGGAGAAAATTTTTGCAACCTACTCATCTGACAAATGGCTAATATCCAGAATCTACAATGAACTCAAATACATTCACAAGAAAAAAACAACCCCATCAAAAAGTGGGCAAAGGATATGAACAGACACTTCTCAAAAGAAGACATTTATGCAGCCAAAGAACACATGAAAAAATGCTCATCATCACTGGTCATCAGAGAAATGCAAATCAAAACCACAATGAGATACCACCTCACACCAGTTAGAATGGCGATCATTAAAAAGTCAGGAAACAACAGGTGCTGGAGAGGATGTGGAGAAATAGGAACACTTTTACACTGTTGGTGGGACTGTCAACTAGTGCAACCATTGTGGAAGTCAGTGTGGCGATTCCTCAGGGATCTAGAACTAGAAATACCATTTGACCCAGCCATCCCATTACTGGGTATATACCCAAAGGATTAGAAATCATGCTGCTATAAAGACACATGCACATGTATGTTTATTGCGGCACTATTCACAATAGCAAAGACTTGGAACCAACCCAAATGTCCAGCAATGATAGACTGGATTAAGAAAATGTGGCACATATACACCATGGAATACTATGGAGCCATAAAAAAGGATGAGTTCATGTCCTTTGTAGGGACATGGATGAAGCTGGAAACCATCATTCTCAGCAAACTATCGCAAGGACAAAAAACCAAACACCGCATGTTCTCACTCATAGGTGGGAACTGAACAATAAGAACACATGGACACAGAAAGGGGAACATCACACACCAGGGACTGTTGTTGGGTGGGGGGAGGGGGGAGGGATAGCATTAGGAGCTATACCTAATGCTAAATGACGAGTTAATGGGTGCAGCACACCAACATGGCACATGTATATATATGTAACAAACCTGCATGTTGTGCACATGTACCCTAAAACTTAAATAATAATAAAAAAAAAAAGAAAAGAAAATTCTTTTCTTTAAGTATGTTAAATATTGGCCCCTACTCTCTTCTGGCTTGTAGGGATACTGCCAAGAGATCCACTGTTAGTCTGATGGGCTTCCCTTTGTGGGTAACGCAACCTTTCTCTCTGCCTGCCCTTAACATTTTTTCCTTCATTTCAACCTTGGTGAATCTGACGTTTATGTGTCTTGGGGTTGCTCTTCTCAAGGATTATCTTCGTGGTTTTCTCTGTATTTCCGGAATTAGAATGTTGGCCTGTCTTGCTAGGTTGGGGAAATTCTCCTGGATAATATCCTGAAGAGTGTTTTCCAACTTGGTTCCATTCTCCCCATCACTTTGAGGTACACCAATCAAATGTAGGTTTGCTCTTTTCGTATAGTGCCATATTTCTTGGAGGCTTTGTTTCTTTTCATTCTGTTTTCTCTAATCTTGTCTTCTTGCTTTATTTCATTCAGTTGATCTTCAATCTCTGATATCCTTTCTTCTGCTTGATCGATTCAGCTATTGATACTTGTGTATGCTTCATGAAGTTCTTGTGCTGTGTTTTTTAGCTCCATGAGGTCATTTATGTTCTTCTCTAAACTGGTTATTCTAGTTCGCTATTCATCTAACCTTTTGTCAATGTTCTTAGCTTTCTTGCATTGAGTTAGAACATGCTCCCTTAGTTCGGAGGAGTTTGTTATTACCCACCTTCTGAAGCCTACTTCTGTCAATTTGTCAAACTCATTCTCCATCCAGTTTTGTTCCCTTGCTAGCGAGGATTTGTGATCCTTTGGAGGAGAAGAGATGTTCTCATTTTTGGAATTTTCAGGCTTTTTGCGCTGGTTTCTCCCCATCTTCATGATTTTATCTACCTTTGGTCTTTGAAGTTGGTGACCTTCGGCTGGGGTCTCTGAGTCCTTTTTGTTGATGTTGATACTATTCCTTTCTGTTTGTTAGTTTTCCTTCTAACAGTTAGGACCCTCTGCTGCAGGTCTGCTTAAAGTCCATCCATGTTGTGGCAAATGGATATCCTTTTTAAAGGCTGAATAATATTTCATTATATATTAACCCATTATATACATATGTATTTTTTAAATTTTTTTATTTTTTCAAAAAATCATTGCCAACGCCAGTGTCAGAGAGCCTTTTCCCTATGTTCTCTTCTAAAAGTGTTATGGTTTCACATCTTACATTTAGGTCTTTTATCCATTTTGAGTTTATTTTTGTATATAGTGTAACATAAGGGTTCAATTTCATTCTTTGTATGTGGACATCCAATTTTCCCAGCAGCATTTATTGAGACTATTCTTTCCCATTGTGTCATCTTGATGCCCTTGTCAAATATTTCATGTATAGGATCTAATACATAATAAGCACACATACTAATTTTCTTTTAAATACAAAGTACCAGCTGTTTTGTATGAAGTCAGACATTAGACATGTGCAAAGATGTAAAATAATGCCACTCTTTTCACTACCTTATTTTGTTTTAGAAAATATAGTTATTTTTTGTAAAAATGTCACTTTTGTTAACATATAATGGGTTTATTGTCTCAATATGAATTAATAAATATTTTAAAATACTCCTTGCTTTCTTTTCTAACGCGTTGTTTTGTATCTATCCAGCTATCCATTCACCTATCCCACATGTATCAATAGATGTAATCCACATAAACAAAAATTACTGAGGAACTCTTCGGGTTTTTAAGACTGTAAACAGTTTCTAAGACCAAGAAGTTTGAGAACTTATGTTCTAAATCAGTGTCACTTTTGGATTCCACAGGAGAGTGATAGAAAAGCAATCCATTAAATAAATATGTAACAAATACCAACTGACACTGTTAATTCAAGAATTTATTTATTAATTCCATAAACATTTCTTGGGTATACAGTAAGTTCAAGTTCCTGTGTTAGGTGCAAAGAATACTAAGAAGCATAGGTAAGAGTTCTCAGCCCCAACTACTCTGAGTCTGGTGGTAATTGCTGTAATATAATAATAGTACAAACAAAGAGATGAGAGCTATGATAGAGAAAATGTTAGGAGAGAACTGGAAAGCCCAGGATACTGAACCATAGGAAATGGGGTTTTATGTTTTTTATTTATTTTGGAGTGGAGTGTAGAAGTAGAATAAGGCTCTAACATTGGTGGCAGTCATTAAGTGGCATCTATGTGCAAGGCACAACAGGAGATACAAAGATATCTACAACCTTCTGGGGAACTAGAAGTAACAGAAGGCATAAAACAATTATCAGAAAGAGGGAGAGATCAGAAGAGCAGAGTGACATGAAGACAAAGGGAAAAGAACCCAACAAAGAAGACGTGATCAGATGCTAGAGAGACATCAAAAGGAACAATACGTATCAGAAAGGAAATTTGTAAATAGAAATAATAATTATTAATTATTAATTCAGTGAAAACTATTTCTGCCTCTTTCTATTGAAAATAGAAATACTCATTGTCTCTCTGTTACTCACCCATACTCATCAGGCAATCCATTCATTCAAACTACAAGCACTAAGCCACCCACTGTGTACCAAGCCAATGGCCAATGAAGGACATGACATGTACACTATCTAGCAAGGTTTTTGATCCACACACACTTAACTATATCACATCATTGTAAGTGCTAAAAAGGCATCCATAAAAAGAGCTGTGTGTCCTTAGAAGCCAGAGCAATTAATTCAGCCTGTTGAGGGAGTGAAAAGCAGGGAATCAGATGTGGTTCCACAGAGAAAGTGACATCTGTATTTAATCATGAAGAATCAGATGGGTTTTGACAGGAAAGATGTGCATTTTTGTGTGCAAATGAGTGTACTGGAAGATGAGTGGTTATATTAGTCAAGGTCTTGGCAGGAAAAAGATGGCACGCCAACTGCATCCTGGCAGGAAGAAGCCAGGCAAACAATATCCTAACTATACTCTCCTCTCACCCTGTAAATCTCCTGCCTATGCCTCTCATAGGCCAAACTCAAATGAGAAGCAAAGCCTGGAAAAGGCAGTCCACGAAGGTCAGTCTCCAGAGGCACAGATATAGAGGGGCGGAGAGTGATCTGGAGGAACAACCAAATGAAAGTATTTCAGACAGACAACAAAGTCCTGGATCTGCAAAAGTTCATGTAGGGAAATAGGTAATAGAGAGGGAAAGCAATGAGAATAGGTAGGTGAAGCATGAGGCTAGAAGGCAGAACCATCTTTATAAATAGCATGCTTAGACATTTGGATACTATCCTGAGGGACCCACCAAAGGGTTTTAAGTGGGGGCATGGCATAATCATATCTGAGCTTGTAGCTCTGTAGATGCTACCTCCCCCAATCCCTAGTTGTTTGACTCCTCTCTCTAAAGAGGCCTGATAATAGAAGTCAGACAGATCCAGCTTTGTATCCTTGCTTACTTGCTATGTAACCCATCAGTGAGGACCCAGTCAGAAGACATTAAACACACCAGTGACATGAACAGAGAAAACTTAACATACAGAATTGTTAAGTGGGTAATTGAAAGGATAAAAAGAGAACTCCAAGGTACCAGGGAGGTAGCTCCCACCACCAGTGTGGAGGAAACAGAAGCAAGAGATTGAAATTATTAAAACTTACAAACGTAGGGACTGAAATGCAAACCTCTGACAATGGAGCACTACTTGGCTGGGGTGGTACCTCTGAGGAGAGGGTGCCCTGAAGCTAGTTTTCCAGGTGTTAGAAGAACTGCACACTGGATTCAGCTGCTACCACAGGAAAAACTTGCCACTGCTGTGGTGAAGGAGTATACTGTTGGCAAGATACTCACAAGCAGAAGGAAAGTCCACAGAAAGCAGAAACGAAGGAGAAGGTTGCTTCTTACCCTCTAGCCTTGAGGTTTCCCTCTAGTTCCCCTTATTAGCATAGCCTGACAGGGATCCAGCTGGGCAAGCTGAAGTGTGGTCTGAAAGTCCCAGCCCCAGCATCACGAAGTGGGAGTTTAGATCTGAGAGACAAGAACTTAACAATTGGCACAGTAATCCTGGAAAAGAAACCTCACCTTTGTGGTCTCAGTTTTCCTTGCCTGTGAAATGGGACTTTTAAAAAATTACCAAATTTATACTATTAGGAGCATTAAATGAAACAAACTATGCAAAGCTTCTTTTATAGTACCTGAAACAAAGTAGCTATTCAATAAAAGTTAATTCCCTTCCCCATTCCCCAAATTGTGGTATCAACTAATATATAAAAACAAAGATGTGTGTGAGTCAATAATCAGTATATGTCTCTTATGAGGCAGCCAGATGTTCTCATCCTTTATAAATGACCATATATCACATGGTATGTTAGTCTTACTAGGTTTTCACTTATCCTTTTTGCAAAGTTGGGCAGTCTCCCCATCTCCCCATCCATTTCTCACTCTTTCTCCTCCCATCCCTCTCTCTCTCTTTCTCTCTCTCTTACACACACACGTAACAAAGATATTTGCATGCACACATGCTCCTCTTAATCTCAGAGAAAATTTTTCCCGTGAAGGCAAAAATATAAATGTGATCAAAAACACAGCTATTATTCAGCCAGAACTGGATGAATTCACATATCAAAAACAGGAAGTAGAACACTCTCAATGCTGTTTTTAAAAAACACGTATCAAACAAAATTTTAAAGTATTTTGATGTATTGCTGTTTTTCAAAGCCAATACTGCTAAATGTTGAAATTCAGAAATGAAAGTAAGTGTGGCATTGGTGGAAAACAAAAATCACAAATCTTATCTGGGGCTTTATTAAGAGAAGCACAAGCCGGGAGCGATGGCTCACGCCTGTAATCCCAGCACTTTGGAAGGCCGAGGCGGGCGGATCACAAGGTCATGAGTTTGAGACCAGCCTGGCCAACATGGTGAAACCCTGTCTCTACTAGATAAAAATACAAAAATTAGCCGGGCATGGTGGCATGGGCCTGTAATCCCAGCTACTCGGAAGGCTGAGGCAGGAGAATTGCTTGAACCCAGGAGGCGGAGGTTGCAGTGAGCCGAGATCACGCCACTGCACTCCAGCCTGGGCGACAGAGCAAGACTTCGTCTCAAAAAAAAAAAAGAGAAGCACAGTACAGTACAGTGTTCAAAATAGGGGAAAAACAAGACAACATCTTTGTTCAGTTCTGGAATTCACATTTTAGGAGGAATGTTAACAAACTAGAGCTCTGCCAGTGACTTAAAACTAGAAGTTAAAGGTGGGAAAGGCTTGTCTTTTCCCAAATGGTTGAAAGAACTCATCATATTTAATTAGGAAAAGAGAGAATGGTGGTGAGTTTATAGGGCTGACACTAAGATGTCCCAGAACTAGGAGAGCAAATTAAGAAGTATCACCTTGTAATGGATCAGATTATCATCTAGAAATGTAACTCCAGAGATTTTTTCCATAAAAGTGTGACCACAGAGGATTAGGAATCCCAAATACAGTCAAGCGGATGTTGGCGGTGCAGGGAGGACGAGTCAGGAGGAATGAACAGAGTCAGGAAAGAGGCAATGCAATGGAATTATAACCAGGCTGAACATGGAAAAACTATTTAGAATTCTGCTTAAAAAAAGACAGGGTTATCAGAAGGGAGATATTTAGCATAAAGCCTAGAAAAAGATGAGTGAAGTGGAAAGAATGAATTAGTACATTTACGAGAAAGAAAGGAGAAATAATCTAACTTGATCTGTTTGCTTTGCATTCATTCTCATCAAATAACCTTATAATTTAGTTTCCCGTGCAGATTTTCCCATAGGCAGAGACTGTAACTATAGCTTACTCATTCCAGTTTGCTTGATAGTCATAACTTCCCTCTGCTCAGAGCTTTTATTCTCCTTCAAAAGTCCAGAAAATAGCTATTTCCCCCATTTTATGGACAAAGAAATTGAAGTTTGGCTAATAAGTGGCAGAACTGTGATTCACCCTCAGATATAATTGACTTTATACTCCATCACAATCAGAAGAGGCTAAAGTCACAGAAAACATAGAGAGACAAACAAGAAAGTGGCAAAGTCTAGTAGTGAATGCTGCAAAGAGGTCGAGAAGGATGGTGACTGGCAAAAATGTCCTTATATTTAGTGGTCTGGGAGGCTTTCCAGTAAAAAAAGTGTCATGAGCCAGACTGCACTACATTAGTAAGAAAATAATAAAGAAACAGAGGCATCAAGCATAGAACACTCTTTCAAGAACTCTGGCTACAAAGAAAAGACAGTATCATAAAGATATCTGTTTCACTTTGGCTCTAATATAATAGAATAGTTCTGCCACCCATTAAACACTGGGGAATATGTCCACTTTGTAGAGAACTATAGGACAGATATGTGAAGTTCCTCAACCACAATCATATTCCAGTGAAAGATTCTCCGTAAAATGTACCAGAGTTTGAGATGGGCATCATCTACTCATTTCTTCTGTGAGTGGCCATTTTAGACTTAAACAAATGGATTTCTAATGGTCTATTTGTTTTGTTACTTTCAGAATACATTTTTCATTATGAAAGCCAGTGGGAAAAATACAACTGCATTTCAGTGTTTTCAAAGTCACTTTTCTGGAACATATCTATTTAGTTAACTGACAATTTAATAACAAGCTCTCAGAAAGATGACATGTTTATATGTGCAATGATAAAATGAATTTTTCTCTGTCTTTTAGCAATTAAACATTTTTCCTTTAAGTAGATGATGTTTATTTCTCTTGGTGCTCATAACGTTTTAACATGAATTTACCTTGTACTGAGAAATTTTATATTTAAGATCTGAGGTTTCAATCATGGGATCCCTCCCCATAAATTTAAATACAAGGGAATCGTGAGTCTATAATTAAAATCTGTTTAACATCTCATAAATACTAGAAGCCTTTATCACAGTCAGAAAAATTTATACTTCAGTAGAAACTATAGCAAGGATGGGAGACTTGTGCAGTTTAAAATATATGTTATAGTTTTAAATGCTATATGATAAGCTATATGATAGGCAGTTTTCAAAAATCAATGTTTTATTATGTTTACAAGTTCCAGTTCTCTTCCTTACTGTTCATAGTTATGAGTCTGTTTATATATGAAAATGAGACACAAGAAATTCTGGCTAGTGATATGAAGCAAAAATGGGCAGCCATACTGTGTTATCTGTTACTAAAGAGTAGTTGGCACATGGATGGAGTATGCTTTGAATCAATCTTTTTGGTCCTTCTTACAACAGAAGTTTGCTAACAATCCTCTGTTTTTTTCCTTCTTTCTTCCTCCCACTCTCACCCCAGCCCCTATCTAGAGTTGTGGGATAAAGCAAACAATTCTATCTTAAAAAAAAAATTTTTTTTTTTGATTGACAGAAAACTCAAACATTTAAATGTGAATTGCTTATGGGATTACCTGTCGTTTTTAAAAATTTGTGGCTCTGCTTATTTTTCAAAGATACAGCCCTTTAGAAAAGTAGTTTGTTGCTCTTTTAAGAGTCCTGAATCGAGCAATAGAAACTGATTTATGCTCTGTGATAGTATCATAATGTTGTATCACTGAAACACAATATAAATTAACCTTAACATCAAGACCCTTTGTGCATTCCTACTTTCCTTGATTCACAATTTTTTTTTTTTTTAAACGGTGTCTCACTCTGTTGCCAGGCTGGAGTGCAGTGGCGCAATCTCAGCTCACTGGAACCTCTGCCTTCTGGGTTCAAGCGATTCTCCTGCCTCAGCCTCCTGAGTAGGTGGGACTACAGGTGCGTGCCACCACCCCCAGCTAATTTTTGTATTTTTAGTAGAGACAGGGTTTCACCATATTGGCCAGGATGGTCTCAGTCTCTTGACCTTGTGATCCACCTGCCTCGGCCTCCCAAAGTGCTAGGATTACAGGCGTGAGTCACTGTGTCCGGCCGATTCACAATATTAATTAGTTCTTTTTTCAACATACTTAAGAATAAGACACTCAATGAGGTAAATACACTTGTTACTAATGTGTACCTAGGGCTATGGAAAGGAAAGGAGAGAAGGGGATGGGAGATGGAGGGACAGAAGGAAGGAAAAAAGGAGGAAGAAAGGAAAGACAATTAATAGTCAAATGCCAGGATATCTCAGTGCAGCAAATTTGAGACCCACTCTAAGGGTGAGGGACCAGGCTAGGGCATGTCTGTCTGCTAAATTGTTTTTAGTATGATAGTTCATTTATTAATTCAAAACTAGTAAAAGAGCTCTCACCCTTCAAAACCACTTCTGGCATTGGCTGTATAAATTAGGATGATTTTATAAATAAAGTGCATATTACATGGCATCAGAATTCTTGGATTTGAATTCCAGTCCTACCACTTATCAGATATATGGCCTTGGGCAACTTATTTTTCTGTTTCAGTTTCCCTACCTGAAAAATGGGATAGTAATAGTATCTGTTTCATAGAATTACTCTAAGAATGAAATAAGATAACACATATAAACAGTCCAAAGACCTAGCATACTGTAAGTTCTCAATAATGGTTAGTTATTTCACTTTTCTTATCATCATTATGTTCCTTGCAGCCCTCAAATATAGTTACCTAATACACTAAAAGTCATACTCTTTTCATGTTATAACCCTGTAACATTTTTCTTCCTAGATTCATCCATATTCTGCTATTTTCAAATTTTGTTCTATTTCAACTTAGTTTGATTTTTGCCCCCATGTGTAATCAAGAACTTGGCCTATGAATCTCAGCAAAGAAAAATTTTCCCATCCAGTAAAATGTACTAATATTTACTGAATACCTAAGAACAGATTATAAGAGAGAAACCTTATTTTTAAAAGAGAAAAATAAAATTTTGCAAGCTTCCAGAAACAAATTCTACCTATTAACCAGATTCAATATCCATATTTAAATATTTCTGTATCAATAAAATTATTTAGTATTTTTTAAAACAAAAAAATTAAAAGCCAAATTTTTTTTCTAAAATCAACGCATTAGTTCTGTGGTTCTCTGACTTTTTGATCAAAAGAAAAAAAGCCATTTAAAACTTAAATTCCATTGCAATCATATTCATCTAATACCAAAGACAAAGCTGGATGTGAAAAAAAACGAGAAATAGAAAAATTAGGTATGTAATTCCTGGTGAAGAAGAAATAACACTGATGTGACTTGACAATTAGGACTCTAAGGGTGAGGGACTAGGCCAGACCATGTCTGACTGCTCAATTGTTTTCTCAGTACCATTTCAGTCACTAATTCGAAAGTAATAAGAGAACTTTTACCCACCATAAGTGGGGGAATAGGGGAAGAATGGGGCGGGAAAAGGGAGTAGGGGTAGAATAGAATTAAGGAGAGGTAGTCCAGACCAATTTTGACAGTTCTAAAATAGATCAATAAGAAACTAAAATAATTATTCTTTGTAAGCAAAAACTCTCCTAGAGAGTTCCCAAAGCTGAGTCTAAGAAAAGTGGTCATTGCTGAGCCCAAGGGCAGTGTGCACATATTCCTCCCCTATTCTTTCAACAGTATACAAAAGTCGTTACTACTTTGGCCTAGATTCCATGTTGGCTAGGTTGGCCCACAATTCAGAGCAGGTTTAAATAAGCTTCCTCAGAGGCTGCCTGTGTCCTAGGTTTAGGCTTACCCATACTCATCTTGATTGGCAGGTTTTCTCTGCTTGCCGCTTCCACTAGATGTCTCCGAACTTCCATCACTGCCTCTTTGTGCTTAGTGCTCAGTAAAGCTTCCCACAGGGCTTTGGCTGTGGTGTCACTGCAGGAAAATCACAAAAAGAGCTTTAGAATAAATTTCTACTGGATACTGGAAAGGGTTGAAAGCAAAATACTTTTTAAAATATATTTTTGGGCATTAATGTAGTCTTTCCTACTGATAGACTCTAAGTATTAGGATTAAATAAAGAATGCCTAATTCACATAATTGGCAGAAAATATTGAGAAATTAAGGAAACAATAAAATCAAGTGAAAAAAAGGAAGAAAAGCTGTACTGTGTGATGAGAAGTGTGGGAAAACTATTTGATAAATTTTTTCAAAGATTTTGCACTTAAATCTTTCAGAATTCAACTCAACATCACTAGAGTAATATAAATGTTATATAAGCCAAAATTAAATGCAAGTCTCAAAATGATTTATCAGTGATTATAAGCACTATATCAATTCGAGATTAAATACTTGTCCAAGAAACAAAGCAATCAGCATTGAGCATTTCATTCAAAAATTACTCAATAGACTTCCTAATTAGTAGGCTTCCTACTAAATGAAAATCAGGAATTATGCTAAGTAGCCATGGCCTGAAGTATCCCACTTTGGGCCTTAGGTTGGAAGGATGGTACTTACTAAAACCTTTACAATTAACCGTTGATAACAGCACGAAGCACTGCATTATATGCAAGGTCTCATCTGGGCTCCCTTCTCCAATAGCCCTCTGTCTCACCCAACATGCTATGTCCAAATTATAAATGAGGGCAGTGTTCTTTCCGGAAGATCTCTGCCATGTAGCCAAGTATACACATTTGTAGTAACGTTTTAAAAACTGAATACAAAGAAACAAGGATGACTTCTGTCCCTTTCTAAAGACTTTTTCCTCCAATTAAAGCCCTACTCACTCTCCTACTATCCACTTAGTAATAGTTCAAAAATAAATACATTTTTAGTTTTGTTTTAAAGTTACATCTATTAAGATTTTAATTTAGTTTTAAAGTTATACCTAATAAGACATATCTTCCAAATTTGAATTGGATATTGAATAATAGAATGATATATTTTTACGCTGAGTTTAATGCCTGATACATTATAATCTTTCAATGAATAGTTTTTATTATCATGAATCTTTCCATAATGAACTAATATTACTGCTCAACATACTCCACTTGTTTTAATCTGATCAAATCTGTCATCATTATAACTCTGCATCTAATATTCTTAAGTTTAATTTAAGTAAGCAGGTAAACTACATGCCAAGCCCTGTATTTGGTTGGGATATAGATTTTTAAAAAGCTTTGAATGGCATAGTTTAGAAGACAAGGCAGATACAAAAACAAATAAATTACTAAAAAAGTGTGGTAATAAAAGCCATGGTCAACGCTTGCATAGGTGTTTATGTAAGCATAATACTAGCTGGGAGGATAGGGACTGAAGGAATGATTTCTACTGGAAATGATGAGCAAGTACAAAGATACATAAGCTCTAAAAGCAGCCTGGGAAGAAGTTAAAACTCAATCTGGGAAGGAAAATGGCAAAAAAAAAAAAAAAAAAAAAAAAGCCTTCAAGAAAGATATAAAATCTTGGTTACAAAACAAGAGAAAGAAGGACATTTCAGAATGCAAAAAATCCTAGGAACATGACCCTGAGGAGCACTGTTCTGTTGCATGCCAAGGTGCACAGGGAGGGGCAGTGGAAGGAGGGCATAAAAGAAGGTGCAGCTACACTCTGGGGGTTCTGCATTCCTTGCCAAGTCATGTCAACTTTGATATGTAGGTGACAGGAAGCCAAAGAGCATGTGATTGATTTCACATTTTGAGAAGAACAGCATAGCTCAGCAGTTATGAATACACTCTTTATCATAATTCAAAAGCAGGTCTGTTTGCTATGAGGCTTTCAGAAAGTTACTTAATTTCTCTAAAGCTCTGCAGGCAATTGAAGAACCATGGAAGAATTCTGAGCATGGGAGTTACAATCCCAGCTTCCCAAACTTATGCTTCATAATTGTTCTCTAGTCTCAACAATACCTCTCCACAAAACACAGGGATTTCTCACTTAAGTCTCAACGCAACCCAGAACTTTCAGAGTAGAATGTCACTACCCTCCTCTTTTCCATGAGAATATGTATCTGGCTAATTCATCTCTAAGATCACAGTAAGTTAGGTAACGTTGTGGTTGCCGCATCAGATTGGTGTAGTGGTTTATGGACTCCGCAGTCAGATAAATCTGGGTTCGAACTCCAACCATGCTCCTCCTCACCCACTCCAAATACATGGCCTCCTAGACCATTCTTCTCCTGTATTCCAAGCACAGGAACACTCTACAAATATCTCTCTCCCTCCAGGTATCTGCTAAAACATCACCTTATCAGAGAGGTCTCCCCTTACTGCCCTGCTTAAAAAAGTGGCAATGCCTATCACAGCACCTTATGCTAGCACTCTGTTGTCTACTTACTGGGCTTTTCTGCTCTACATAATTCTAATCACCAGCTGACTTATTATGTTTCCATGTTTATTTGTTGTCTGTCTCTCTCATAAAAGGTGGGGTCCTTCTATGAAGGCAGGGACTTTGTTTTACTCACTGCTAATTCTTCACTACCTAGAACAGTGCAGATCTCTGGTGGGTACACTCAGTAAATACTGAATAAATGATACTTGCTAATTGTGTAACTGTGCATATAATTAATGCTCTCTTTTTGGTATCTGTGGAGTTGGAAGTTATAATAGTGAATTCACAGGGTTGTTGTAGGATTAAATAATATAATTCATTTAAAGCACTTTCCTGATTCACAATAAATGTAAGTTGTGTGGTGGTGGTTGTAGTTGTTACTAGTATTACTGTTGTTATAAGTGGTATTGTCTTATATTCATGGTCTTTAATTCACTATGTTCAAGAGTTTGTGATATATTGGATGAATTCACTTACTTAATTACACTGAGTATACTTATTCATACAATCTTGATTAGTACAGATGTACTAAAGTCACTTGAAGCTTATACTATCTGGCTCTTGTCTATTAAAATATTTTAGAAGAAATACATAGTTTCCATGATCTCTAACAGTGATACATACTCAGGTCATGTTTTCTTAAAAATTGTTTTGCTGATATAAACAATTCTGGGCCGGGTACGGTGGCTCACACCTGTAATTCCAGCATTTTGGGAGGCCAAGGCAGGCAGATCACAAGGTCAGGAGTTTGAAACCAGCCTGACCAACATGGAGAAACCCCGCCCCTAATAAAATTCAGAAATTAACCGGAGTGGTGGTGTGCGCCTATAATCCCAGCTACTCAGGAGGTTGAGGCAGGAGAATCGTTTCAACTCGGGAGGTGGAGGTTGCACTGAGCCAAGATCATACCACTGCACTCCAGCCTAGGCAACAGAACGAGACTCTGTCTCAAAAAAAAAAAAAAAAAAAAAAATTCTGAATGTCTAGATATGTGTGAGAGTTCCTAATGCCTGCTTCCTGTCCTAAACAGTTTTCTCAACACATCATACTAACTTCACATTACACATGGTCATTTTAAGTTTATCAAGGGAACATTTACAAGTTAATTAAGGTTCTCTGAATAATTGGCACTGAAGAAGGTCAAAGTCATACTTACTGGTATTTCTTTTGTCTCCTGCACCCACTTCTTCACCAAGTCACTCTATTACTGCAATGTGGTAATTCACACACGTACACTTATATCAGCATCTGAGTTGAGCATGGTAGTTAAGTCACTGCCTTTCTCTAATATGCTCATAAAAGTTGATCCAATAGGCAGTATTTCATACAACTGAATTTTCACATGAAATCAACTCCTGATATTAAACTTTATGTCAAGAAAAGTTAATTGAAATCCATACTATAATTGCAACAGCAGATTATATGTAAATCTTTATCATCTCCAACTGTGCAAAACTTTCTGTTTTCCTACTGGGGAAATAAGCAATACAGAGAGGACTATATACAATGGCCAGTGTGGTAGATTATTACTAGGCAAGACTGCAGAGTGGCAGGGGCATAGGTTCTGGACCAAACAACACAAGGTGCCATTTTGCCACCTACTAGCTCTATGTCCCTAGGAGGGCTTCTTCTCTCTGTACATGTTTTCTCCTCTCCTAAATGGGGATGGTAATAGTACATATTCAGTAAGCTGTTATAAGAATCAAATGGGCTAATACATCTAAAGCACCTAGAACAAATCCTGACACACAAGTGCTACAGCAGTAGTAGTAGCAGCAGCAGTAGTAATAAAAGAAAAATCAAAGGGCAGAATTTTCTTGTAAGATATAGAAGGAAGCCTTTTGTAGAACTGCAGTGGTCTTCTCCCACTACTTGCGTACATATATGTACAATCACTGTCAGCGACTTCATTTTCTAATATGAAAAGGTCAATAATAGATAATGTAGAATTCATACACACTGAAAACTCCAATGCAAGCAATCTCCCTATATATGACAAGTTGATGTAAATAATTTTTATTTTTCAGGAATAAAATTGAGAACTTTACTATAGCTTACTTCAAAACAGACAGCTATAGAAAGTTAGTGTTTTTCTTACAAGGACTTTTAAGCAATGACTTTTGTTTCAGCTTATCTCTTCAATTTAATTATTGTAAAATTCTGCAGGACCTTTTAAAACTACAGTTATTACTTATACAAGGAGTTCAGATTCTATATTCTGTTTCCAGACTGACTTATTAAATGGTTGTACAACTCTTGGGTCAGAAGCAAACATTAGAGGTAATATTAATCATCTTTATATCTTCAGCAGGACTCTACCTAACCCAATACAGACAGATGAAAAATCTATTTTTAGTTTTTAAAAGCACCTAAAGAAAAATTTATAATATTCCTGAGAAAAACACTACAGCTTCAAACAAATCAAAACTCTGATTAGACTCTATTTATACCTAAACCCTTTGTGCTCTACTATAAATCTCATTCATCTAGCTTAATCTTTTATCTTAAGTTCAGGAACAGCTGGTCAACATCTTTTTGATAATCAGGCCCACCCTAAAAGAGTTGGGTTTTTTTTTTCCTGATAGCCAAATTAAGGAAAATTTTTGAAAGGTGAATAAAATACAATGTTAAATATAGTTTCAAATACCATCACTCCATTCTATTTCAAAAGCATTTCAGAATTTACAAAACTTCTTATATCTCATTTGATCCTCATCTCCTGAGCTAAACTATTATCTGAAGCTCCTTAAATCCAATTTAAAGAGCCTCAGAGAGGCAACTGACTGATTTAAGTACCCTCAATCTGTAAAAGGCAAAATCACAACTGAGGCAAATGGCTTCTAAACCCAGTAATCTTAATACTATACCATGCCATGCTTATATTATGCAAATCATCAAAGAGAATCAATTATGCAGAACGTCAATTGTTTTTCACTTTTCATGTCGGTTTTCTTTTCAAATCCACAATATCCTTTAAGTTCACACATGGGTCCCACAAAGGACAGGATGGAATGGAGTGAAGAGTAAAGTAGATCCACATTAATTCCTGAAGCAGGTAAAGCTCTAAGAACTCTGCACACTTTTGTTTTAAGCAATATCATACTATTCCCCTTGTGGATCAAAATTAGCCATTGACAGTCACTTGGCTACACAATGCTAATTTTCCACTTTTATTCAGCCTTTTTCCTTAAATGTTTCCCTCCAAGAAGACTTTGATGAATTTTTAATCATTCTACATATATACATTCATATAACTGAAAAAGCAAAAAACTAGTCTAAATTGCCTTACCAGTATTATTTCCAATCTAGCTCTAACTCTATGTACAACATGTCCTTGGGAAAGAAAGAAGGGGAAATAGCCTCTACTTTTTTTTTTTTTTTTTTTTTTTTTTTTTAGAAGGAGTCTCGCTCTGTCACCCAGGCTCGAGTGCAGTGGCATGATCTCAGCTCACTGCAGCCTCCACCTTCGGGTTCCAGTGATTCTCCCGCCTCAGCCTCCCAGATAGCTGGGATTACAGGCATGCGCCATCTCGTCTGGTTAATTTTTGTATTTTTAGTAGAGACGGGGTTTCACCATGTTGGCCAGGCTGGTCTCGAACTCCTGACCTCAGGTGATCCACCCAACTTGGCCTCCCAAAGTGCTGGGATTACAGGCATGAGCCACCAGGCCCACCCGTCTCTATTTATTTTTAATACTGATAAAATTGAGACAAAATGAAACGACTTGCCTAACATCTCGTTATATTACAAAAATTAAAAAGGAGGATTAGAGCTCAGGTCCACCACTGGAAGTGCCAATGGGCTGCTTCTGTAACTTGGTTAGTCTTTTTGGTGCTTTATATCCCCTTACAGTTATTACTAATGTTATCATTTTCACTTATTGAAAACTATGTCATAGGCAGCATGACTATATTATCTCATTTAATAACAACAACCTTTCAGGATAAGTATCATTGACCCCATTTCATAAGTGAAAAAACTGATTCTAAACGAGATAAAATAGTTTACCCAAATTACATGCCCAGTAAATTAGGATTTGAACTCAGGTTCCTGTGAACTCCAAAATCCATCTGTTTACCATAATTCTACACTGTTCTGTAAAATAAAAGGCTTGAACTAAAATGCCAATTTCTGAGATTCCTTGGGTCCCCAACAAGCTATTATTTATAAGGTTTCCAGGCAGGGTGTGGTGGCTCACGCCTGTAATCCCAGCACTTTGGGAGGCCAAGGCAGGCGGATCACCTGAAGTCAGGAGTTGGAGACCAGCCTGGTCAATATGGTGAAACCCCATCTCTACTAAAAATACAAAAATTAGCTGGGCATGGTGGTGCACGCCTGCAATCCCAGCTACTCAGGAGGCTGAGGTAGGAAAATCACTTAAACCTGGGAGGTGGAAGTTGCAGTGAGTTGAGATTGCACCACTGCACTCCAGCCTGGGAGACAAGAGTAAAACTCTGTCTCAAAAAATCAATAAAAAATAAAAATAAGGTTTCCATTATGCCATGGTCCTCAAACTTCACGTGCACAAATTTGATTAACTTTCCAAAGGTCAGCAAAAGATGAGTGAATATCCCATGCTGCTATTTCTTTTATTAAACCTCTTTTTCTTTTTCACAAGTCCAGTGACAGCAATAAAAAGAATTAACAACAACAAAAAAATTACCAACAGCTTGTGGAATATAAATTAAACAATTTCTTCCCTTTTTTCTGTTTTTAATATCATGGTTTCAAAAGACATAAACTGAATTCATTGTAGCTACTAGAATACAATTTAATTTGTTAAAATAGATTCCTTGAAATATACAACATGAAAGTAGAATATTTATTCTACGAAATATAAGTAGTTTCTATATTGTCAGTAACTATTTAAAATGCCAGTACTACTAATTGTCATTTTTTGATAAATTATTCTGAATTCTTAAAAATCAAACTGTTTTTACAAATTGTCATGTTTGAAGAAGACCAATGACATACACATAATAATAACCTGCTACAAATAGCTCTTTAAGGTCTTTCAAGAAACTTCTGTACATGAAAATATGGTCATTTAAGTTCATTCCTGGCTGTTTATTCACCAGAATTACTCAACTCTGAATGAAATCTTAGAAGCTGCCTTGGGTTGGCATGTATGAAATGTCAAATGCAGTCTGCTAGAAACTAACAGGAAATATTCATCACCAAATAAAATAGTAAGAAGACAGCAAAATTTTTAAAAGGTGGCTGAATGTTGAATCATGGTGATACTTCAATCAAGTAGAAGGCATGCAATTAAGAGATGAGGGTGAAATGTGAATGCGCACCATTATCTTGTGACTAAACTTAGACAGTTTCTTCATGGCATGCAAGGGAAGTTAAGCTTAATCACAGGATATGCAATAATAGTCACAGTATTCCAACAGAAATCCAATGACAACAAAAAACCCAAACAATTTCAACTAATTTTAAACAGAAGGCAAGCTGAGTCATAGTTTTTCACAGCAGGGAATAATGGCTTCCATGAGGGGTGAGCTTAATGAGCTCTGAAGGTAGGTTTTCTAATTAGATTATTCACAGAGGCTTCAATAGTCATCTTTCCTCTTGACTACCTTTTAAAACAATTACCTCATCTTTAACAAATGTACCAATTAATCTTCATCTCCATAGAAGCAAAAGCAGCTAAGTGCAAGATATGTGACAGAGTCCTTTGGTACTGGAAAGCAGCCCTTTGTTCATTCTTTCTTTCAAAATATAAGCACTTTCTGTGAGCTGGGCATGGATGCTGGAAACATGGCTGTGAGCATCCTCCCACACCCTGCCCGCATGGAGCTAGCCATCTAGCAGGGAAGGTGAAACTAAGCACACTCCAGCAGGGTGATAAAAACAGAGACTGAGAACTTTGGGAAAGTGCAACACCTAACCTGGGCTTGTCAGAGGCGTTTGAACCAGAGCAACTCCATCTTGAATAAGGACTGGGTAAAATAAGGCTAAGACCTGCTGGGCTGCATTCCCAAATGGCTTGGGATTCTAAGTCACAGGATGAGATAGGAGGTCAGCACAAGGTATAGATCATGAAGACCTTACTGCAAGCTGTTTTAGCCTGCAGTAAAGAAGCCGACCAAAACCCACCAAAACCAAGATAGCAATGAAAGTGACCTCTGGTTGTCCTCACTGCTCATTATACACGAATTATAATGCATTAGCATGCTAAAAGACACTCCCACCAGCCATGACAGTTTACAAATGGCATGGCAACATCAGAAAGTTACCCTATATGGTCTACAAAGGAGAGGCACAAATAATCCACCCTTAAAAAATGGACTAGATAACAACATATTAACTGTTTAACCATCATATAAAATAGAGACTATTTGAGCTTCATCTCAGTATAAACATTTTTTATTCCTACTCTCTATCAGCCCATTAATTATTAACACTATAATCAACACAAATGTATTAATAATTTCCTCTTAGAAAACAGTAAAGCATAAGAAAGACTGTTTTTCATATAGATTTCTAATGCATAAATGGATTAACTCAGTATGAGGATTTTAAATCAATAACACAATTAGATTACTTAAAAACCAAAGACATATCCCTGCTCTGCCACATTTTCCTGACTCTAAAGGATATACTTTGAGTTCCTATACGTTAGTACATGATCCAGTAAACAGATCAGCACTTGCTCCACTGGGGAACTCTAGGCTGGATTGATTACCTCTGTGTGTTTTGGCTCAAATTCAAGCCATGGAAAGTTAAGGATTAATTCATGTGTCAAGGAATTCTAGGACAAAGAGTTAGTGACAGTTTTATAGAAGCTCTTAGAAGCAAATGTATCTGCCTGCTTCACCCTTCTGTCACTCACCTCCATGAATAAGGTTCATTTCAATCAGCATAATCTTATATGCAATGATTATAGAGTGACTCCAGTATCTATCACTTTGGTAGGTGACACCATTGTGTCTATATGCACATTTGTATGAAGCTTCAAAGCCTTGGAAAAACTTGATGTGTTGAAAATTATTATAGCTTATTTTCTCTTCATTGGTAAAAACCAATTGATTAAAAACCAGCTTGAGTTTTGGTTCAGCTGAAATAGGAATTTGCATTGCTCCTATTATTAACTATCTTAACTCCCATAGATTTTGTTAAGATGTTTTGTACTATCTCCTTTGATACTCTAGAACTACAGAACAGTGTTGAAGTGTTACAACTCTGAGGACAGAAGAATATACAGTAGTTCTTTTTTGTTGTTGTTTTTTTGAGACAGGGTCTCCCTGTGTAGCCCAGGTTGGAGTATAGTAGCATAATCACAGCTCACTACAACCTAGACTTCCTGGCCCAAGTGACCCTCCCACCTGAGTAGCCAGGGCTACAGGTGCATGCCACCATGCCCAGCTAATTTTTTTTTTTTTTTTTACTTTTTGCGGAGATGAATTTTCACTATGTTGCCCAGGCTGGTCTCTAACTGGGCTCAAGCCATCCTCCTACCTCAGCCTCCCAAAATACTGGGATAACAGGCATAAGCCAATGTGCCTGGCCTTTCTTTTTTCATTATAGTCAACCTGTAAAAAATATTCTATTTAAAGCATTTTCAATATAGTAAGATAAATAATTCTGTGTGTGTGTATTGTGTGACAAAAGTAGAGAGTTCTATGGTGTTGCTTAATTTCTGTGTTCCATGATATCCAAAAACCTGGGAAACCACTTCGAAAGGCTCCAGGCCTAAGGAACAGAGTAAAGAGGAATCTTCAGGCTTCCTTCTAAATTTTTGCAGCCACAATTACCCTATTAATAAAGGAGACAGGAATTCCTAGTAAAAACCCCAAATAAAGGGATAACAAGCACACAGGTCTTGAGTATTTCCCACAAGGAATAGCAAAGTTAGGAAGGCATTGAACAACTTGCACTCACATTCAACCTTGTGGACTAGAAGCACACCATCCCCTAATAAATGTCTTCGATACTATTTAAAAATGTACCCAGGAGCCAGGCACAATGGCTCACACCTATAATCCTAGCACTTTGGGAGGCCAAGGCAGGAGGATCGCTTGAGGCCAGAAGTTCAAGACCAGCCTGGGCAACCTAGCAAGACCCCATCTCTAAAAAAAAATTTAAAAATTAGCTGGGCATGGTAGCACACACATGTAGTCCTAGCTACTTAAAAGGCTGAAACAAGAGGATCACTTGAGTCCAGGAATTTGAGGCTACAATGAGCTATGATCATACCAGTTCACTTCAGCCTGGGTGACAGAGTGAGACCCTGTCTCTCCAAAAAAAAAAAAAGTATCCAGGATACATAGGGACAGAAATGACTGTCAAAAAGGACGAAGTTCTTATACTCACAGACCCCTTGAAACAGGAGGCATGACATGCCAGGCAGGGCCACATGGGGAAGCACCAGGGTTGGTCAAGAGGCAGAGGGAACAAGGGAAAAACATAGGCGCATGCCCTTATTGTGGATTTTGTGGGAAGGAATGGCCAAGGCAGGGTAAGCAGGCTAAGGGGGCTTAGGATGTGCTGGTTTAAATCATTTCTGTGGGCTCTGGTTGTCTGGTACATAGCACTGGGGTGATGAGGGCAGGGGAATATTGGCTAGGAGCATAAGAGCCCAGCAGAGGGAAGAGGGGTGAGTTCTGATTGATAAGTTTGCATATGAGAGGCTCATTCCCTGACTAGTTGTTTGCTATTTCTAGACTCCAGGTGCCAGAGCATCAAAGAAACAGAAAACAAGAAAATATTGTTCATACAAATATTGATACTAATTATGTCTTAGTCAAATAAGGCCTAGGAAAGTAGATAAAATTGTGACACATGGGTAAGGTTCTTGAGGCTTGCCTCACCAAGAGAAGATACATATGATCCCCAACCAACAATCAGGCCCTCTATCTCCAACCCTAACCCACCTTGCAATACTCCTTTTCTCACCATAAAAACTCTAACTTCCCTCTTACTTTTGTTTCTGATATTCACTCTCCTTAAGAACGTAATATAACCTAGAAAACTACTACAGATGTGTGTGTGTGTGTGCACATGCATGCTTACATATTTGTGACAGTAAAAAAAAAAAAAAAAAAAAGAGATGACTCACTGCCTTTCTAGGGGACACAGAGGACAATAATTCTAATAACACATTCCTAGAAGCTCTCCCATTCTTGAAGGTAAAATGCACTTGAGAGCCATGACCCACCAAAACATAAATGATTAACAAAAATAATGATTGCACCATTCAATCAAATCACAAAGAATTAGCCAGGAAATAAAAAAGAAGAAAGACGAAGGAGTAAAAAATAGAAGAAAAGACACAGGACTGAGCTTCAAGTACAATCTAGACCTGCAATAAACAAAGAAGGTTCTAGATACCACATTTTATCAATTGCAAATGGTCTGAATAAGTAAATGAACTAAAAGGCATCGTTGGAATGTGTTTTGTGAGATTTACTGATAGCAGCTTTCTACAAAAAATAAAAATAAAAATAAGTAGGTAAATCTGAAATCCCAAAGGGAAGTCACTATACAAGACTTTTGACTTATTTTTATCTCGTTTGAGTCTTACAAGCATATATGGTAGGCATTATTATAACCAAATTTTCAGATAAGGGGGCTAAGGTTCAGAAAGCATAAGCAACATTAACCCTTCAGTTCAAACAATATTTAACAGGTAGCTTCTTGTTTAAGCCACTTTGTCCAGTTTTTTTTAGGATACTAAAGGGACATGACTACTAACTCTCCCCCAAAATCAAACCTGAAGGAACTGAAGAAGAAAACACCAAGACATGGAAAAGTATATGAAAAAATGGCAAACCATGACAAAGCAGCTGAGTTTATGCAAAATATGCTAGAATGATTCAGTCTTAGACTGTCTATAACTACAACTTGCCACATTAACAGATGACAAGAAAACATACTATCTTTTAAATAGATTCAGGAAAAACATTTCACAGATTTCAACACCAATTCATTATTTAAAATTTTATTTATTTTATTTTATTTTATTTTGTTTGAGACAGTGTCACGCTCTGTCAACCAGGCCAGAGTACAGTGGCGTGATCACAATTCACTGCAGCCTCCACCTCCTAGGCTCAAGCAATCCTCCCACCTCAGCCTTCTGAATACCTGGGACAACAGGCGCATGCCCCCACACCTAGCTAATTTTTGTATTTTTTGTAGTGACAGTGTTTCACCGTGTTGCCTAGCCTGGTCTCGAACTCCTGGGCTCAAGTGATCCACCTGCCTCAGCCTCTCAAAGTGTTGGGATCACAGGCATGAGCCACTGTGCCCAGCCCATGATTAAAACATTTTTTAAAATCTTAGTAAATTAGGATGAGAGCTTCCTTAACCTGATATAAAAAAATCTACAAAAAGTCTAATGTGAACATCATTATAAATGGGGGAACGTTAGAGATATTCCTCTTAAAATCAGAAATAAGGCAAGGAGAGTCACCATCACCGCTCCTATTTAAAACCATATACAAGACAAAAAGAAAAAAATATCTTCTCATTCCTAGAAGATATGCAATCTTGCTATCAGTTTTGTCAAGTACCAAGATCAAAAGAATGAAAACACAAACCAATGAAGACTGCCATTAAATGAATAATCTAAACCACGGTGTCCTAAAGATGTGGTTAGCAAGTTGATTTTCATAGGTCCACAGGTGAACATCTTTAGTTGTCATTAATCTGTATTTATTTTCATGTAAATCACAAAAAATTTAACAAATTAAACCCATGACTATTCAAGTATACAGACATTATTTTAGAATGAGGCTATAAGTAGGTACTGATCACTTAAGTTTAAAAACAACCAAGCAAAATCTGTCTTTATAATAAAGTCCAAATAAGAAAAACAACAGCAACAAAAAACTTCATAATTTAATCCAAAAGCCATTAGTTGGTGCCTAGAAGGGAGTTGTCTTGATACAGCAGCAGAGTTCATGTAATGAGCAGGCTGGAAACATGTTGGCACAGAGTGTCAGAGCCTGAGAGGGGTGAGTGGGTATCGTCTTGGGGAGGGTTGGTAGCCAAATACAAGGTGTTGGGATCCAAGCAGGAAGAGGAAGATGTCTGCAAAAAGGGCCCAAGAGGGTGGGTGGGAGCATCAGATTGCAACCAGATTGAGGGGACATCCACATGGGATGGAGGGTGGCAGCAGTCTGACCCAGGGTGGCAGAGCCAAAATGGAATGAGAAGGGTGTCTATGTATGGGTGGGCAGCTGCAGCCTGGCTCAGGATGTCAAAGGCCAAGTGGAGTGAGAAGGATACCCACACCAAGAGTATGATGCACTGTGGCAGTGGCAGCCCAGAGCAGGTGAGCAGATTGAGGAGGATGAAGAGGACTCCAGTGCAGAAGCAGGCCAAACCAAAATATCAGAGCCTAAATGGTATGGAGTCTCCATGCAGAGCATGGGGCAGGATGCGTTTATGTTGGAGACCAGGAGTGATGGAGGCAGCATCCACATAGAGGAGGAGGAAAAGGCAGCAATGTTGACACTATATTGGTTAAATACAGGAGACTGAGCAAAGTAAGTAAATCTACTGAGGGATAAGAGGGTCAGGTTACTCAACTGTTCAAGAAGTAGTTACAAATATGCAAAGGGAAAAAACTTAAAATCAATCCTTGTGATTCTGGCTTAGAATTGGAAGTATTGCTGGGAACTCATAGTTCTCAATATATAGAGATTAGCATAGAAATAAAGATTGGCCGGGTGCAGTGGCCTCACTTTGGGAGGCCAACGCGGGTGGATCACGAGGTCAGGAGATCGAGACCATCCTGGCTAACACAGTGAAACCTGTCTCTACTAAAAATACAAAAAAAAGAAACAGCCAGGCATGGTGGCATGTGCCTGTAGTCCCAGCTACTCGGAGACTGAAGCAGGAGAATTGCTTGAACCCAGGAGGCAGAGGTTGCAGTGAGCCGAGATAGTGCCACTGCAACCCAGCCTGGGTGACAGAGCGAGACTCTGTCTCAAAAAAAAAAAAAAAAAAAAAGAATGATCAATGTAAATACATGTGCACATGTATGTGTGTGTGTGTGTATACAAATTCCTTAGCTGTGTCCACTGTGAGGCCCTGGGAACAGTGACACCCAAAAGCAGCAAGCACACTGAGCCCAGATCTTGGTTTCTAAATACAATTCTCCACCAAAAAGAATCAGTGCTCTTAGAGAAATGACTGATTCCAGGACTAACTAGGATAGGTAGAAGATGAATTTGAAACATACCAGAAAGTATTAAAATGCTCAAAGAACGATGGTTATATATCAAAAAGACACAGAAGTCAGGGGATCTCATTGACCAAATATGGGACAATATTAACATCAAAGCAAATAATAAAAAACAAGTTATAACCCATTGAATAAAATATGAATCTATTAGTTTATGCTAATATACACATTAAAAATACATATATACATACATACATACATGCGGAGAACAGAGAGCTTTATCTTACCATAAAATATCAATTAAGAAACGTAAAGAAAATGATAGAATTGGAAAAACCACTATTCTCAGCCATCACAGAAATAATTCAGTCAAGAAATATTAATAGATGCTAAAGCAGTGGATTAAAATTTGACAAGGAAGAGACTATTTACATAATCTCAAAATGCCTTCTTTATTCAAGTGATCAAAGCTAACATCACCGTAAGTGGACGAATTTAAATTATGTTCCACCTGATGGGATGCAATAAACAGGCAGGGCGCAATGGCTCACACCTGCAATCCCAGCACTTTGGGAGGCCAAGGCAGGTGGATCACTTGAGGCCAGGAGTTCAAGACCGGCCTAGCCAACATAGCAAAACCCCACCTCTACTAAAAATACAAAAATTAGTCAGGCATGGTGGCAGATGCCTGTAATACCAGTTACTCAATGACTGAGGCACAAGAATTGCTGAAACCCAGGAGGCAGAGGTTGCAGTGAGCTGAGATCATGGCACTGCATACCAGCCTGGCGACAGAATGAGACTCCATCTCAAAAAAAACAAAACAAAACAAAACAAAAAAACAACAACAACCCCAGCATCACTTCTGTGATATTCCTGCCAGAAATACATAACCTGAATCTAATTGTGAGGAAACATTAAACAAACATAAACTGAAGAACATTCTGCAAAATTACTGGTCTGTATTCTTCAAAACTTTCGAGACCATCAATGTTATGGGAAGACTGAAGACTAAGAGGGAATGACAAGTGAATGCAGTGTGTGCTTCTGACTGACATCCTTTCGCTTTTACAAAGGACGCTATTGAGACAAATGGTGGAACTTGTCTAATCTACAATATATATCTATACTCTAATGAGGGTAGTAATGTATCTGTTAATTTTTTATTATGTCTATGTTGGAAAATATCCCTTTGAGAGAAATAAATACTAAAATATTTGGGAGTGATGGGTATAATGTTGGCAAATTACTCTCAAATGTTTCAGGTGAGGGGAAAGTTTCTTACACTATTTCTGAAACTTTTTTGTATGTTTAGAATTATTAATAAATTTTTTATAAAGGAATCAATCAATTCAAAAAAAATACCAAGCAGCTAAAATATAAAAGTTGACTATGTGAATGAGGTGCTCTCCAACTAAATTTGGAAATACTACTCTAAGTAAATGTAAAGAGGAAATGCAGCCATACCAAGCATCTAAATGCTCACAACCCTTCTCCTAGGGTAAACATTATGCTGGGTATTGTTAAAACAATTTAAATTAAAAATGCTCTGAGTAATCTCTGTATATAAAACATAAGCTCTGAGGACCTGAGATTTCTTCCTTAGGGAACCTAATATATTTAAAGCACGGGAATCCCTGAAACAAAGAAAATTCTAAATAAGAGTAAAGCCAAATTCTAGATTGTATAAAGCCCGTAGAGACTCTTACATTGTACTCCTCATAGAAATAGAGTAATATAGTCATGGACTAGTGTTGGATAATACAGGTCTTGGCTATATTCTAAAACTCACTTTTCTCCTTTTACAATGAATATGGTTCATAAAACAATTACCAAAATTGAGCTCTAATATTGGAAAAGTCATCCCACAGAAAACAAAAACAGAAACAAAAGGTAAAGATAATCCTGATAGAAAAAGAAAGTGATATTATTCTATTTATCAAATGATGGCTTTCTATAAAGTACAAATATAGAGACTGCTTTTAGAGTAAAAGAAAAAAGATGAATTCTGTAATCAGAAGCTGAGCTCAAAATCAATTTTGCTAGCTCTATCACCTTCAACAAGGTAAACTAACCTATATAAACCCCAGTTTTCTCATTTCTTTTTTCCTTTTTTTTCTTTCTTCCTTTATTATTTATTTATTTATTTATTTATTTATTTATTTATTTATTTATTTGAGTTGGAGTTTTGCTCTGTTGCCCAGACTGGAATACAGTGGTGCAATCATGGCTCACTGTAGCCTCGAACTCCTGGGCTCAAACAATCCTCCCACCTTAACCTTCTGAGTAGCTAGACTACCAGCACTACATCCAGTTAACTTTTTTCTTTTTTATAGACGGAGTCTTGTTATGTTGCCCAGGCTGGTCTCGAACTCCTGGCCTCAGCTGATCCTCCTGTCTTGGCCTCCCAAAGTTCTGGAATTAGAGGCATGAGCCACTGCACCCAGCCAGTTTTCTCATTTCTAAAAGCAGAAATAAATCAGGGCTTTGGTTTCTCCATACAATAAGCACATGAAAATGTGCTCAGTATCCTTGAAGCCTGTGTATTTGGAGGAAAAAAAAAAAGAGAGAAAATGTGCTCAGTATCATTAGCCATGAGGGAAATGCAAATTCAAACCACAATGAGATACCACTTCACACTCAAAAGAAGGACTAAAATTTAAATGATGGGTGTATTAGTCTTCTCCAGTTGCCATAAAAAATTACCACAAACAGGGTGGCTTAAACAATAGAAATTTATTTTCTCACAGTTCTGGAGACTAGAAGTCCAAGATCAAAGTTTTAGCAGGTCTGGTTTCTCCCAAGGCCCCTTTCTTTGGCTTGCAGATGGCCCACTTCTTGTGTGTTCACATGGTCATCCTCTGTGCATGCATGTGTCTGGTGTCTCTGTGTGTGACCAAAGTTAATCTTCTTGTAAAGACACCAGTCAGAATTGGATTAGGCCTACCATAAGAGCCTTATTTTACCTCTTAATTACTTCTTTAATTACTTCTTTAATGGGCTTATCTCAAAATACAGTCACACTCTGAGGTACAGGGCATTAAATCTTCAACATATGAACTTGGGAGGAGGATATTCAGTCCATAACAATGGAAATTATCAAATGTTGGCAAGAATGAGGATCAACCAGAACTCATATGTATTGCTGGTGGAAGTAAAATGACATGTATCAACCCATTTCTACTTAAATGAAAGAACAACCCATAAATTATATGGAAAGGAAAGAGAAGTCATAATATAGCTCCCCCAAAACACTTGTTTAAGAATGTTCGTACCAGTAAAAAACTGGACACAGCCCAGGTTTCCATCAACAGGCAAATGGTAAGGTAAATTGAGGTAGATTCATGCAACAAAATACTGCTATGTAGCATTACAGATAAAAGTAATGTGGAAAAAATTCAAAACCTTTATGCCTAGTGAAAGAATCCTGACACAAGAGTATACACTATATGATTCAATTTGTGCATTTCTCAATTTTATAAGCATTATAAATTTTGCTTCAGTAAAAAAATGCATAAACAGACTATTTAATAATCTGCCTTTCAGATTATCCAGATAGGTCCAATGTAATTACAACAGTCCTTATAGGAGGGATACAAGAGGATACAGAATTGGAGGAAAAGGCAATGTGAAAACAGAAGTTCAGATTGAAATGGTGTGGCTATAAGCAAAGGAATGCCAAGTCAGCCCCAAGAATCTAGAAGAAGCAAATAATAGACTCTGGAGTCCACAATGAACCAGCCTTGCTGATACTTTGATTTTAGGGCTGTATGACTGATTTCAGACTTCTGACCTCCAGAACACTAAAATAATACATTTGTATTGTTTTAAGCCACTAAAAGTTTATGGTAATTTGGCATAGCAGCAATGAGAAACTCATACACCCATCACTGGCATCCCAGAAGAAGACAAGAAAGAGAAGGATACTTAAAAAGTACTGGAAGAAATAATAGCTGAAAACTTCTCACATTTGCAAGTCATAAACCTACAGATGCAATACACTAAATAAACCCCAAACAGAATAAACCCAAGGAAATACACACCAACACACATTACAGTTCAGCTTCTGAAAACTAAAGGCCAAGGAAAAATTCTGAAAGCACTAAGAAAGAAATGATACCTTAACTATAAGAGAAAAACAATTTAAATGACAGCAGGTTTCTCATAAAAAAGATGGAGGCCAGAAGAAAGTAGTATATTTTTCAAGTGCTGAAAGAGAAAAAACTGCCAACCCAGACTCCTATACCCAGTGAAAATACCAAAATATTCTCAGATGAATGAAAACTAAAAGATTTTGTTGCCAGCAGATCTACTCTAAAAGAATAGCTAAAGGAATTTCTCTAAATGGAAAAAAAAGAAATCTTTAAATATGAGAAAAACAACACAGTGAGAAAAATATAAGTAAATACAATGAACTTTTTTTCTTCACTTCAGGTTTCTAGACTGTTTGATGGTGGAAACAAAACTTATACTCTAATGTGATTCTAAATGTAAGTAGCAGAAATATTAAGATGACTAAATTACATGTATGGGAGAGTAAAGGGAAGTTATGGGAGCTAATGTTTCTATACTTCACTCAAACAGTTAAAATTACATCAGTAGATTGAGATAAGTTATTACATGTTATTACATATATATGTATACATATTATATGTAAATGTATATTACATATTATATATGTATTATATATGTATATTATATTACATATTATATATGTAATATGTATTACGTAATACATATGTAATATGTTTAAGAATGTTCGTACCAGTAAAAAACTGGACACAGCCCAGGTTTCCATCAACAGGCAAATGGTAAGGTAAATTGAGGTAGATTCATGCAACAAAATACTGCTATGTAGCATTACAGATAAAAGTAATGTGGAAAAAATTCAAAACCTTTATGCCTAGTGAAAGAATCCTGACACAAGAGTATACACTATATGATTCAATTTGTGCATTTCTCAATACATACATAATACATATATGTAATATGTATTACATAATATATGTACACAACATATTATATATAAGTTGTTATAAGTAATATCTAGTGTAACTACTGAAAAAACAATATAAAAAGATACATTTAAAAACACTGTTAGGGCTCGGAGTGGTGGGTCACGCCTGTAATCCCAGCACTTTGGGAGGCCGAGGCGGGCAGATCATCTGAGGCCAGGAGTTCAAGAGCAGCCTGGCCAACATGGTGAAACCTGTCTCCACTAAAAAACTTTTATAAAAGTTAGCCAGGCATGGTGCTGCACACCTGTAGTCCCAGCTACTCGGGAGGCTGAGGCAGGAGAATGGCTCAAACCTGGGAGGCAGAGGTTGCAGTGGGCCAAGATTGCACCACTGCACTCCAACCTAAGCAACAGAGTGAGACTCTGTCTCAAAAAAGAAAAAAAAAAAAGTGCTATTACATACATCAAATGAAATTCTAAAAAGAAGTTCAAGTAACTCACAGAAAGGCCGGATAAAAGAAACACATAAGTGAAAAACAGAGGCTACAAACACAAAACAAAAACTAAAATAGTTGGCTGGTATCCAAATATATCAAAAGTTTTGTTAAATGATCTAAATATAACAAGCAAAAACAAACTGGCAGAATTGGTTCCAAGATGACCGAATAGGAACAGCTCCAGTCTACAGTTCCCAGTGAGAGCGACGCAGAAGACAGGTGATTTCTGCATTTCCATCTGAGGTACTGGGTTCATCTCACTGGGGATTGTCAGACAGTGGGGGCAGGACAGTGGGTGCAGCCCACCAAGCGACAGCCGAAGCAGGGCGAGGCATCACCTCACCTGGTCAGGGAATTCCCTTTCCTAAACAAGGGAAGCTGTGACAGACGGCACCTGGAAAATCGGGTCACTCCCACACTAATACTGCACTTTTCCAACGGTTCTAGCAAACGGCACACCAGGAGATAACATCCCGCGACTGGCTTGGAGGGTCCCACGCCCACAAAGCCTCGCTCATTGCTAGCACAGCAGTCTGAGATCAAATTACAAGGCGGCAGCAAGGCTGGGGGAGGGGTGCCCGCCATTGCTGAGGCTTGAGTAGGTAAACACAGCAGCCTGGAAGCTCGAACTGGGTGGAGCCCACCACAAATCAAGGAGGCCTTCCTGCCTCTGTAGACTCCACCGCTGGGGACAGGGCATAGCTGAACAAAAGGCATCAAAAACTTCTGCAGACTTAAATGTCACTGTCTGACAGCTTTGAAGAGAGAAGTGGTTCTCCAAGCACAGTTTGAGATCTGAGAACAGACAGACTACCTCCTGAAGTGTGTCCCTCACCCCCGAGTAGCCTAACTGTGAGGCAATTCCCAGTAGGGGGCGATGGACACCTCACACAGCTGGGTGCCCCTCTGAGACGAAGCTTCCAGAGGAAAGATCAGGCAGCAACATTTGCCGATCTGCAATATTCGCTGTTACGCAGCCTCCGCTGCTGATACCCAGGCAAACAGGGTCTGGAGTGGACCTCCAGCAAACTCCAACAGACCTGCAACTGAGGGTCCTGACTGTTAGAAGGAAAACTAACAAACAGAAAGGACATCCACACCAAAACACCATTGTACATCACCATCATCAAAGACCAAAGGTAGATAAAACCACAAAGATGGGGAAAAAACAGAGCAGAAAAGCTGAAAATTCTAAAAATCAGAGCACCTCTTCACCTCCAAAGGAACACAGCTCCTCGCCAGCAATGGAACAAAGCTGGACAGACAATGACTGACGAGTTGAGAGAAGAAGGCTTTAGATGACCAAACTTCTCCAAGCTGAAGGAGGATGTTCGAAACCATCACAAAGAAGCTAAAAACCTTGAAAAAAGATTAGACAAATGGCTAACTAGAATAACTAGTGTAGAGAAGTACTTAAATGACCTGGTGGAGCTGAAAACCATGGCACAAGAACTACGTGATGCATGCACAAGCTTCAGGAGCCGATTCGATCAAGTGGAAGAAAGGGTATCAGTGATTGAAGGTCAAATGAACAAATGAAGCGAGAAGAGAAGTTTAGAGAAAAAAGATGAGAAGAAATGAACAAAGCCTCCAAGAAATATGGGACTATGTGAAAAGACCAAATATACGTCTGATTGGTGTACCTGAAAGTGACAGGGAGAATGGAACCAAGTAGGAAAAGACTTTGCAGGATATTTTCCAGGAGAACTTCCCCAACCTAGCAAGGCAGGCCAACATTCAAACTCAGGAAATACAGAAAACGCCACAAAGACACTCTTCAACAAGAGCAACTCCAAGACACATAATTGTCAGATTCACCAAAGTTGAAATGAAGGAAAAAATGTTAAGGGCAGCCAGAGAGAAAGGTCGGGTTACCCACAAAGGGAAGCCCCTCAGACTAACAGCAGATCTCTCAGCAGAAACTCTACAAGCCAGAAGAGAGTGGGGGCCAATATTCAACATGCTTAAAGAAAAGAATTTTCAACCCAGAATTTCATGTCCAGCTAAACTAAGCTTCAGAAGTGAAGGAGAAATAAAATCCTTTGCACACAAGCAAATGCTGAGAGATTTTGTCACCACCAGGTCTGTTTTACAAGAGCTCCTGAAAGAAGCACTAAACATGGAAAGGAACAACCGGTACCAGCCACTGCAGAAACATAACAAATTGCAAAGACCATCGACACTATGAAGAAACTGCATCAAGTAATGGACAAAATAACCAGCTAACATCATAATGACAGGATCAAATTCACACACAACAATATTAACCTTAAATATAAATGGGCTAAAAGCTCCAATTCAAAGACACAGACTGGCAAATTGGATAAAGAGTCAAGACCCATCACTGTGCTGTATTCACGAGACCCATCTCACGTGCAGAGACACACATAGGCTCAAAACAAAGGGATGCAGGAAGATCTACCAAGCAAATGGAAAACAAAAAGAAAGGAGCAGTTGCAATCCTAGTCTCGGATAAAACAGACTTTAAACCAACAAAGATCAAAAGAGACAAAGAAGGCCATTACATAATGGTAAAGGGATCAATGCAACAAGAAGAGCTAACTATCCTAAATATATATGCACCCAATACAGGAGCACCCAGATTCATAAAGAAAGTCCTTAGAGACCTACAAAGAGACTTAGACTCCCACACAATAATGATGGGAGATGTTAACACCCCATTGTCAACATTAGACAGACCAACGACACAGAAAGTTAACAAGGATATCCAGGAATTGAACTCAGTTCTGCACCAAGCAGACCTAACAGACATCGACAGAACTCTCTAACTGAAATACACAGAATATACATTCTTTCCAGCACCATATCGCACTTATTCCAAAATTGACCACAAAGTTGGAAGTAAAGCACTCCTCAGCAAATGTAAAAGAACAGAAATTATAACAAACTGTCTCTCAGACCACAGTGCAATCAAACTAGAACTCAGGATTAAGAAACTCACTCAAAACTGCTCAACTACATGGAAACTGAACAACCTGCTCTTGAATGAATACTGGGTACATAACGAAATGAAGGCAGAAATAAAGATGTTCTTTGAAACCAATGAAAACAAAGACACAACATACTAGAATCTCTGGGACACATTTAAACCAGTATGTAGAGGGAAATTTATAGCACTAAATGCCCACAAGAGAAAGCAGGAAAGATCTAAAATTGACACCCTAACATCACAATTAGAAGAACTAGAGAAGCAAGAGCAAACACATTCAAAAGCTAGAAGAAGGCAAGAAATAACGAAGATCAGAGCAGAACTGAAGGAGACAGAGACATAAAAACCCATCAAAAAAATCAACGAATCCAGGAGCTGGTTTTCTGAAAAGATCAACAAAATTGATAGACCGCTAACAAGACTAATAAAAGAGGGAAGAATCAAATAGATGTGATAAAAAATGATAAAGGGGTTACCACCACCAATCCCACAGAAATACAAGGGACCATCAGAGAACACTATAAACACCTCTATGCAAATAAACTAGAAAACCTAGAAGAAATGGATAAATTCCTAGACACTTACACCCTCCCAAGACTAAACCACGAAGAAGTTGAATCCCTGAATAGACCAATAACAGGTTCTGAAATTGAGGCAATAATTAATAGCCTACCCACCAAAAAAAGTCCAGGACCAGACAGAATCACATCCAAAGTCCACCAGAGGTACAAGGAGGAGCTGGTACCATTCCTTCTGAAGCTATTCCAATTGATAGAAAAAGAGGGAATCCTCCCTCACTCATTTTATGAGGCCAGCATCATCCTGATACCAAAGCCTCGCAGAGACACAACAAAAAAAGAGAATTTTAGACCAATATCCCTGACGAACATTGATGCAAAAATCCTCAATAAAATACTGGCAAACTGAATCCAGCAGCACATCAAAAAGCTTATCCACCATCATCAAGTGGACTTCATCCCTGGGATGCAAGGCTGGTTCCACATATGCAAATCAATAAACGTAATCCAGCATATAAACAGAACCAAAGACAAAAACCACATGATTATCTCAATAGATGCAGAAAAGACCTTTGACAAAATTCAACCGCCCTTCATGCTAAAAACTCTCAATAAATTAGTTATTGATGGGACGTATCTCAAAATAATAAGAGCTATCTATGACAAACCCACAGCCAATATCATACTGAATGGGCAAAAACTGGAAGCATTCCCTTTGAAGACGGGCACAAGACAGGGATGCCCTCTCTCACCACTCCTATTCAACATAGTGTTGGAAGTTCTGGCCAGGGCAATCAGGCAGGTGAAAGAAATAAAGGGTATTCAATTAGGAAAAAAGGAAGTCAAATTGTCCCTGTTTGCAGATGACATGATTGTATATCTAGAAAACCCCATCATCTCAGCCCAAAATCTCCTTAAGCTGATAAGCAACTTCAGCAAAGTCTCAGGATATAAAATCAATGTCCAAAAATCACAAGCATTCCTATACATCAATAACAGACAAACAGAGAGCCAAATCATGAGTGAACTCCCATTCACAATCGCTACAAAGAGAATAAAATACCTAGGAATCCAACTTACAAGGGATGTGAAGGACCTCTTCAAGAACTACAAAGCACTCTTCAATGAAATAAAAGAGGACACAAACAAATGGAAGAACATTCTGTGCTCATGGGTAGGAAGAATCAATAACATGAAAATGGCCATACTGCCCAAGGTAATTTATAGATTCAATGCCATCCCCATCAAGCTACCAATGACTTTCTTCACAGAATTGGAAAAAACTACTTTAAAGCTCATATGGAACCAAAAAAGAGCCCGCATTGCCAAGACAATCCTAAGCCAAAAGAACAAAGCTGGAGGCATCAAGCTACCTGACTTCAAACTACTACAAGGCTACAGTAACCAAAACAGCATGGTACTGGTACCAAAACAGATACACAGACCAATGGAACAGAACAGAGCCCTCAGAAATACTACTACACATCTACCACCATCTGATCTTTGATAAACTTGACAAAAACAAGAAGTGGGGAAAGGATTCCCTATTTCATAAATGGTGCTGGGATAACTGGCTAGCCATATGTAGAAAGCTGAAACTGGATCCCTTCCTTACACCTTATACAAAAATTAATTCAAGACGGATTAAAGACTTAAATGTTAGACCTAAAACCATAAAATCCCTTGAAGAAAACCTATGCAATACCATTCAGGACATAGGCATGGGCAAAGACTTCATGACTAAAACACCAAAAGCAATGACAACAAAAGCCAAAATTGACAAATGGGATCTAATTAAACTAAAGAGCTTCTGCACAGCAAAAGAAACTACCATCAGAGTGAACAGGCAACCTACAGAATGGGAGAAAATTTTTGCAATCTACCCATCTGACAAAGGGCTAATATCCAGAATCTACAAAGAACTTAAATTTACAAGAAAAAAAACAAACAACCCCATCAAAAAGTGGGCAAAGGATATGAACAGACACTTCACAAAAGAGGACATTTATGCAGCCAACAGACACATGAAAAAATGCTCATCATCACTTGTCATCAGAGAAATGCAAATCAAAGCCACAATGAGATACCATCTCACACCAGTTAGAATGGTGATTATTAAAAAACCATCAAACAATAGCTGCTGGAGAGGATGTGGAGAAATAGGAAAACTTTTACACTGTTCGTGAGACTGTAAACTAGTTCAACCATTGTGGAAGTCAGTGTGGCAATTCCTCAAGGATCTAGAACCAGAAATACCATTTGACCCAGCCATCCCATTACTGGGTATATACCCAAGGGATTATAAATCATGCTGCCATAAAGACACATGCACACATATGTTTATTGCAGCACTATTCACAATAGCAAAGACTTGGAACCAACCCAAATGCCCATCGATGATAGACTGGATTAAGAAAATGTGGCACATATACACCATGGAATACTATGCAGCCATAAGAAAGGATGAGTTCATGTCCTTTGTAGGGACATGGACGAAGCTGGAAACCATCATTCTCAGCAAACTGTCGCAAGGACAGAAAACCAAACACCGCATGTTCTCACTCATAGGTGGGAATTGAACAATGAGAACACTTGGACACAGGAAGGGGAACATCACACACCGGGGCCTGTCATGGGGTGGGGGGAAGGGGGAGCGATAGCATTAGGAGATATACCTAATGTAAATGACAAGTTAATGGGTGCAGCACACCAACATGGCACATGTATACATATGTATCAAACCTGAAAGTTGTGCACATGTACCCTAGAACTTAAAGTATAATAATAAAAAAAAAAAGAGTTGAGGCTATAGTAAACTTTTTTTGTTGTTTTTTTATTTGTTTGGTTTGATTTGGTTTTTGAGACTGAGTCTGTTCTGTCGCCCAGGCTGGAGTGCAGTGGCGCAATCTCGGCTCACTGGGGCCTCCACTTCCCTGGTTCAAGCAATTCCCCTGCCTCAGCCTCCCGAGTGGCTGGGATTGCAGACACATGCCACCACGCCCAGCTATTTTTTTTTTTTTTTTTGTATTTTTAGTAGAGATGGGGTTTCACCGTGTTGGCCAGCCTGGTCTCAAATTTCTGACTTCAGGTGACCACCCACCTCCCAAGGTGCTGGGATTACAGGCTTGAGCCACTGCGCCCAGCCTATAGTAAACTGTTAACATGATTGTTCCACTGTGCCCCAGCCTCGGCAACAGAGAAAGACCTCATTTCTAAAAATAAATAAATAAATAAAAATAAAAATAAAACAAATTGGCAGACTGGATTAAAATATAATGACCCAACCACATGAGTTTTATAACAAACTGCATCAAATACGACATTGGCAATTTGAAAATAAAAGGAAGAAAAAAGATACATTAAGCAAACATTAATTAAAAGAAAGCAGAAGTACCTATCGACATTGGATAAACTAGACTTCAGAGCAAAGAAAACTAACAGAGATAGAAAGAGACATTTTATAATGATAAAAGGGTCACTACACCAAGAAGACATAGTGATCCTAACTGATGTATGCACCAGACAACAGAGCCGAAAAATATGAGGAGCAAAAACTGATAGAAATGAAAGTAAAAATAGGTTCACAAATAAAGTTAGAGATTTCATTATCCCTCTCTCAACAATTGATAGAACAACTAGACAGAAAACCAACAATGATACATAAGAACTCAAAAACACCATCAACAATAACATTACATATACTTTTCAAATGTCTTTCGAACATATATCAAGATTACACCATATCCTTATCCATAAAATAAATCTCAACAAATTTAAAATACCTGAAATCATATAGTATGTATTCTTCAACCATAGTGGAAATAAACTCAAAATCAATAACAGAAATATAACAAGAAAAAATCTCCAAACCCTTGGAAACCAAATAACTCACTTCTAAGTAACCTATCAATGAAAAAGTCTCAAGAAATATCATAAAATAAATGGAAAAGAATAAAAATGAAACTAAAACATATAAAATTTGTGAGACACATTTAAAGCAGTACTGACAGGAAATTTTATAGCATTAAATGCATACTTTAGAAAAGAGGAAAAATCTCAAACCAACTACCTAACCTTCTCTCAATAACCTAGAAAAACACAAGCAAAATAAACTCAAAACAAGCATAGGGAATAAATTAAAAAGATAAAAGTAGAAACCAATGAAACTGAAAACAGAAAACAATATAGAAAATCATTGGAACAAAGAATTGTTTCCTTGAAAAAAAAATCAATAAAATTAACAAACTTCTAGCAAGACTGATAAAGAAAATAGAATCCATAAATTACTGATATAAAGAATAAAACAGGAGAGATCAATGCAAAACCTACATACATCAAAGGGGTAATAAAGCAATACTAGGAACAACTCTACACATATAAATATGATGTTAAGTGGACCAATTCCTTGAAATGGACCAATTCCTTGAAAAATACATATAGGGTGAATCACAATTTGCCCAATACGAAATAGATCATTAGAACCATCTTATAACTATTGAGGAAATTAAATTCATAATTTGAAACTCCCAAAATAGACATTTCCAATCCTAGGTGGTTTCCCTAAAGAATTCTACCAAGTACTTCAAAAGAATTAATACCTTTCCACACAACCTCTATCAGAAAATAGAGAGGGAAATACTTCTAAATTCATTTTATGAAAATAGTATTACTGTAATACAAAAACCAGGCAAAGACAGTTAAAAAAAAAAAAAAAAGAGAGAACCACAAAACAATTTCCCTCCTAATTATAGATCTAAAAATGCTTAAAAAAATATTAGCAAATAGAATTCAACAACACACATAAAGAAATTGTACACCACGACCAAGAGGATTTTATTCCGGTGATGCAAAACTGGTTAATATTTTTAAATCCATCAATGTATCCCGCCATATTAGCAGGTTAAAGAAAAACAAATCACATGATCATATAAATCAATGTTTAAAAAAGCATTTCACAAAATTCATGATAAAACTCTCCAAGAAATAGAAATAGAGGGACACTTACTCCATCTGACAAAAAGCACCTTCAAAAAACTCTCACGGCTGGCATTATACTTGATGGGGAAACACTGAATGCTTTCCCCTTGACATCATGAACAAGGCTAGGATGTTCACGCTTACTGTTCTTATTCAACAGAATTCTGATCAGGGCAATAAGGCAGAAAAGGAAATATAACACATACAGGTCATAAAACAACAAATAAAACTGTCTCTATTTGCAGATGACATGATTATCTAACAGAAAATTCACAGTTAGGGATAGGGTTAGGGTCTATGAAGAGATTCAGTTAAGAGGATAAAAAGATAACCTACAGACTAGGAGCAAATATTTCCAAACTAGTTATGTGACGAAAGGTTATATAAAGAACTCTCAGGCCGGGCACGGTGGCTCATACCTGTAATACTAGCACTTTGGAAGGCCGAGGCAGGCGGACCACTTGAGGTCAGGAGTTGGAGACCAGCCTGGGTAATAATGGTGAAACCCCGTCTCTACAAAAAAACACAAAAATTAGCTGGGCGTACTGGCGCGTGCCTGTAGTCCCAGCTACTCAGGAAGCTGAGGCAGGACAATCACTTGAACCCAGGAGGCAGAGATTGCAGTGAGCCAGGATCTCGCCATTGCACTCCAGCCTGGGCCACAGATCAACACTGTGTCTCAAAGGAAAAAAAAAAAAACTCTCAAAGCTCAAGAGTAAAAACAAAATTCAATTAGAAAATGGGCCAAAGATGTGAAGAGACATTTTATCAACAGTATATGCAGATGGAAAACGAACACATGTAGAATGTTCAACATCATTAGCCAGTAGGAAAATGCAAATCAACACCAAAATGAGTCATCTTTGAATAACTAATCCTTTCCCTGGGCTGCAGTGTTCTAGCCCCAGATATCCAGAAGAATTTCAACTTACTTTACTGAGGTCTATGCTTGAAAGACATCTCAGAAAGGCATTTTCTATCTCTCCGAACTCCACCTCAACACCCCAAATCACTAGTCAGTCTTGATTCCCTTACCTGGTTTCATCTGCCTATCTCCAGCTGACATTAGATCATATATTCACTTGTTTATCTATTTGTTATCTGTCTCCCCTATTAGAATAAGTTCCATGAGGGCAGAGAACTTGTCTTCATCAAGTAAGTGCCTGACACACAGTAGTCAATTAGTAAATATTTTGAAAAACAAATTACAACACACGTTTCCATGCTTGGAGGGTTTGCTTCTGTATTTCCATCCATGATGCTTCATCTAAATAGGCTTCCCAGATCTCTAAGCTTGCCTGCCTTGGACCCCAAAGATGCCTCCTTTCATTGCTAAAACCTTTTGAATTACTCTGTTCTCCTTGCAGCTTTGCTAAAAGGGCACCTACCTGTACCCTGTTGATTCCATCCACTCCACTGACAGCCATTGTCCCAGTGTGACACCATTATTAAAAGGCAGAGGTAAAAGAAAAATAGGAAATGGGCCCTCCGGCAAGAATAGCAACTGATGTTAGAGGAGAGCCAGAGCTGTGGGGACAATCTGGGCAATCCTGTTGAATATACTCTGGTCTATATAACATAAGATTTAGAAACAGTACTGTAAAGGTTGTGATTGGTTAACTCACCAGGAGTTACCTTTTTGGACTTGTTATTGACTTTTACTTGGCAGTAAAGATCAACCTAATTAGGAACTGCAATCAGTTACTATACTTGTCATTCAAATGTAATGAGCCTTTCCATTCCTCCTTTTCCATTTTAACTAACTTCAGAGGGTTCTTGTCTTTGTTGAAAGAAGCCATACTTTCCATTTAGATTATGAATCCCCAAGTCACAGCGACCTGAGTTCAGTTTTCTTACAACATAGGTAGCATAAACCATTTTAAAGTTTTCAATATAAAAAAGATTCAGCGGTTTGAATGCACATTCCTTAACAAATACCATGACAGAGTAGCAATATGTCAGCAATTATACCACAAGAATTTCTACCTTCAAACTTTCTTTCCTTAATATGCATTTTAAAAGGGAGAATTCTGGAAGTTATATCTATTAAACATAATTATTTACCAAGAAATATAACTTAAAATGTCTCTGGTACATTAAAGTATTTAAATATTTTGGCCAGGCGCGGTGGCTCACGCCTGTAATCCCAGCACTTTGGGAGGCCGAGGCAGGCGGATCACGCGGTCAGGAGATCGAGACCATGGTGAAACCCCGTCTCTACTAAAAATACAAAAAATTAGCCAGGCGCGGTGGTGCGTGCCTGTAGTCCCAGCTACTCAGGAGGCTGAGGCAGGAGAATGGTGTGAACCCAGGAGGCAGAGCTTGCAGTGAGCCAAGACTGCGCCACTGCACTACAGCCTGGGCGACAGAGCGAGACTCTGTCTCAAACAAAAAAAAAAGTATTGAAATATTTCTTAGTAGACATGTTTATCTCCTCATTTTCATTTTCAGAAAAGAACCCTGCTTTACTTCACCACACCATTCACAAATTATTTGTTAATTCTATTGTTTAAACCTGTAACTGAGCCCAGATGGTCTTTAGCAGAAAAAGTTAATCGTAGCAAGCTGCGTGCTGAGAAGAAACAGGCCTTTCTCCTTTCCAATTTGCAATGTCCACTTGAAAAGTACAAAAACAAAGCCATTTTTACAGAGAGGCCAGGTGGGGAAGAAGAGATGCCCACAGCCTGTACCAACAGCACCATCATAACACTGCTATGTGAAGATACACCCTCTGTGTGCTGGTTGGCCAACTTAAAGCCAACACTTAATATATAGTTACTTAACACAGGCATCCAAGTTCAATAATTCTGTCAGAGGCATTTGAACCAGAGAAATTCCATCTTAAATAGCGGCTAAGATGAGGCTAAGACCTACTGGGCTGTAGTAGGTTAAGGCATTCTAAGTCACACGATGAAACAGGAGGTTGTCATGAGACACAGGTCATAAAGACCTTGCTGATAAAACAGGTTGCAGTGAAGAAGCCAGCCAAATCCCACCAAAACCAAGATGGCGAGGAGAGTGACCTCTGGCTGTCCTCACTACTACACTCCCACCAGCACCATGACAGTTTATAACCATGAAGAAGTTACCTTATATGGTATAAAAAGGGGAGGCATGAATAATCTACCCCTTGTTTAGCATATCATCAAGAAATAACCATGAAAATAGGCAACCAGCAGCTCTTGGGGCTGCTCTGTCTACGGAGTGGCCACTTTTTTATTCCTCTACTTTCCTCATTTGCTTTCACTTTATGGACTCACCCTGAATTCTTTCTTGCATGAGATCCAAGAACCCTCTCTTGGGGTCTGGATCAGGATCCCTTTCCTGTAACACCATATCTACAAAAGTATTTTTTTTAAGAATTAGCCAGATGTGGTGGTGCATGCCTGTAGTAACAGCTACTTGGGAGGCTGAGGTAGGATGATTGCTTGAGCACAGGAGGTCAAGACTGCAGTGTCAGCTGTGATTGTGTTGCTGCACTCCAGCCTGTCCCAAAAATCTACAAAAATTTTTTTTTTAAGAATTAGCCAGATGTGGTGGTGCATGCCTGTAGTAACAGCTACTTGGGAGGCTGAGGTAGGATGATTGCTTGAGCACAGGAGGTCAAGACTGCAGTGTCAGCTGTGATTGTGTTGCTGCACTCCAGCCTGTCTCAAAAATAAAAGAAAAAAAAAAGGAAAATGGGAATCCATCAGAATCATGAAAAACACAGGCAAACAGCCCCCATGACAGCATCCAGCTGATAAGAGTGAAGCGCCATACGTGAGAGTCGCAGAGACCCTCCCTCTCTGACTCACTTTTCCACTGGGATCCATGTACCCCATGCCAAGGGAGAGTACTCCATTTCTCCCAAGCCCTGGAGCTAACTTGAGGAGAGGCGTGGAGACACTGTGAGAGAAAGACATCGGGAAAAGCTGCAGGCATTTTCCCAGACTTGGGACTGAGAGCAGGAGGTGATCTTTAAGTATTTATCTATCTATCTATTTTTATTGGAGACACGGTCTTGCTCTGTCACTCAGGCTGGAGTGCAGTGCATTAACACAGCTCACTGTAGCCTCAACCTCCTGGGTTCAAATGATCCTCCCACCTCAGCCTCTTGAGTAGCTGGGACCACAGGCATGCACCACTACACCCAGTTAATTTTTTATTTTTTGTAGAGACAGTGTCTCATCATATTGCTCAGGATGGTCTCAAACTCCTGGGCTCATGTAATCCTCCCACCTTGCCCTCCCAAAGTGCCAGAATTACAGGCATGAGCCCCCATACCCAGCTAATGACACCATTTTAAATTGAGATGCATACAAAGTCAGCCATTCTTTGGTGACCCAGTAGCATGGCCATGCAGGCATTTTAGTCTTGGGACAGAGATTGGAGTCCTTACTGGAGAGATCTTGCTCCAGTGGGGTAGGGACCTCCACAGTCAGAATTGTGGAAAGTGTAAGCACTGGAATTATGCTCTCCCCCATTTCAGGCCAGGGGTCAGAGGAGAGCTGCCCTAGCTACAATTTCTCCTGGGCAATGAGACTTGTGACCAGGGTCACCTTGGCAACCTGGAATTGGTCAGTGTGTGTGCCATTGCTAGGTGCCCCAGCCTGCTCACCTGAAATCACAGTGCAGCAGACCCTCTCCGCTCTATCTCCAGGCAGAAATCCAGGTATTTGGAGCACTCCCTTGCCTAGATCAGCAGCCTGAGCCACTCCACTCTTCCTGTGCATAGATCAAGGTACAATGGAGAACTCTCTACTCCTCATGTAGGCAGATCTCCTGGCATTTGGAGCACTTGCTCATATGGCCTAGCAGTGTGAGTTGCCCCACCCCTCCTGTGCAGAGATCCTGGCACAGGGGGAGCCTATCTGCTCCACACCCAGGCAGATCTCCAGGCATTCAGAGCACCTTTTTGTCTGGATTAGCAGCTTGAGTCACTCCACCCTTCCTGTGCAGATTGTAGTAAAGCAGGGCCCTGTCCGCTCTGCGACCAGGCAGATCTTCAGGCATCTGGAGCACCCATTCACCTGGATTAGCAGCCTGAGTTTCCCACCCTTCCTGTGCAGAGGCTATGGTGCAGTGAGGCCCTATACAATCCATGCCCAGGCAGATCTCCAGGCATCTGGGGCACCGACTCTTCTAAATTAGAAGTCTGGACTGTCCCTAACCTTGTGCAGAGAACTTGCGGCCGAGGAGGTTTCCCAGCTCCGTGCCTAGGCACACCTCTGGAAGATTGATGGGCATCCACTGGATTCTCCCTCAGTGCAGGTGCTTGTGCCTTCCATCAGGGGACCTATAGGCAGGCCTGCCCAGTCTGGTCCTACTCATCTTTCCCTTTTCCCCACAGGCTGAGCAGGGAGCTCAGACCACTGCACAATTCCAGGAATCAGCCTATTGCCTGAGGCAACAGAAAGCTTCTCCCAATAAACAAGGATCAAGTATTTACCCAGCTGGGTTGGCCGCAGCCAGCTCTTACCTATAAGTGCCACCTACTAGCTTACAGGTTGAACTCCACAGCCCAATATAAAACCTGCCAACAGAAGTGGATATGGCTACAGAAGCAAGGCCAAAAGACCCTACCCAGAACTCTCTACAGTCACACCCCAAGGGAGGAGGGGAAAGGGAAAGAAAATAATAATAATAATATTACAGAAAAAGAAAAATTCCTACCTGCAAAAAATAATTACAAAAATTAGAAGCACCAGTGTCTCCAAATGGGGAGGAACCAGCACAAGAATTCTGGCATTTTAAAAAAATGTAACACTGTGACACCACCAAAGGATTAGATTAACTCTCTAGCAATGGTCCCTAACCAAAATGGACACTCAGAAATGATAGATAAAGAATTCAAAGCACAGATTACAAGAAAGCTCAATAAGATCCAAAATAAGATTAAAAATCAACGTTAAAGAGCTTCTAAAGCAACCCAGGAAATAAAGAAAGAGATAAACACATTTAAAAGAAATCAATCAGAACTTCTGGAATGAAAAAGATCACTTAAGGAATTTCAAAATACAATTGAAAGCTTTGTCAATAGACTGGACCAAACAGAAGAAAGAATTTCAGATCTTGAACATCAATCTTTTGAACTAAATCAGACAAAAATAAAGAAAAAAGAATTCTAAAAAGTAAAGAAGAGAAATATGACATTGTGTAAAGTGAACAAGCCTATGAATTACTGACATTCCTGAGAGAGAAGGAGAAAAAGTAAACAACCTGGAAAACATATTTGAGGAAGTTATTCAAGAAAACTTCCCTAATCTTGCTAGAAAGGTAGACATCAAGATATAAGAAATCTAGAGAACACCTGTGAGATAGTATACAAAATGAACATCACCAAAGCACAGTCACCAGACTATGCAAGGTCAAAGCTAAAGTAAAAAAACTTAAAGGCAGTTAGAGAAAAAGGTCAGCTCATGTATAAAGGTAACCCTATCAGGCTAACAGCTGACTCCTCCACAGAAACCTTATAAACAAAGGGAAATTGGGGGCCTACTTTCAGCACTCTAAAAGAAAAGAAAAGCCAACCAAGAATTTCATTTCCCACCAAACTATGCTTCCTAAGTGAAGGAGTAATAATATCTTTTCCAGACAAGCAAGCACTAAGAGAATTTGTTACCACTAGACCAGCCTTACAAGATATCCTTAAGAGAGTTGTAAGCATGGAAATTTAAAAACGATATCTGCTACCAGAAAAACATACCTAATGACATAGCCCACACACCCTATAATGCAACCATACCATAGAAACTACAAAACAACTAGCTAGCAGCTTCACGATAGGATCAAAACCTCACATATCAATATTAACCTTGAAGGCCAGCACAGTGGCTCATGCCTCTAATTCTGACACTCTGGGAGGCTGAGGCAGGTGGACTGCTTGAACCCAGGAGTTTGAGACCAGCCTGGGTAACATGGTGAAACCCATTTCTACTAAAAATACAAAAACTGTGGTGGGAGGATCACATGAGCCTGGGGAGGTTGAGGCTGTAGTAAGCTGTGATCACACCACTGCACTCTAGCCTCGGTGAAAGAGTGAGACCCTGTCTCAAAACGAACAAACAAACAAAAATTAACTTTGAATGTAAACAGTCTAAACACCCCCACTTAAACAGCACAGAGTGACAAACTGGATTAAAAACAAAAAACAAGAAGACCCATCCATCTGTTCATTCAAGAGACCCATCTGACATGTAACAACACTCATAGGCTCAAAGTAAAGAGTTGGAGAAAGACCTATCACACAAATGGAAAACAAAAAAGAGCAGAGGTCACTTTAATTATAGCAGCTAAAACAGACTTTAAACCAACAACAGTAAAAAAAGACAAAGAAGGGCATTACATAATGATAAAGGTTCAATTCAACAAGAAGACTTAATTATCTTAAATATGTATGCACCCAAAATTGCAGCACCCAGATTCATATAACAAGCACTTCTAGACCTATGAAAACACACAGACAGCCACACAATTACAGGGGGATACTTCAACACCCACTGACAGAGTTAGAGCATCAAGGCACAAAAAAATTCTGGACTTAAATTTGACATTTGATCATTGGACCTAATAAACATCTACTGAATACTCCATCTATCAACCACAGAATATATATTCTTCTCAACTGCACATGGAACATAAAACAAGATCAACCACATGCTAGGCCATAAAGCAAGTCTCAATAAATTTTAAAAAAATCAAAATCATACCAACCATACTCTTCGACCATAGTGGAATAAAAACAGAATTCAACACCAAAAGGAGCTCTCAAAAACCAGACAATTACATGAAAATTAAACAACTTGCTCCTGAATGACTTTTGGGTAAACAATAAAATTAAGGCAGAAATCAAAGAATTTTTTCAAATAAGTGAAAACAGAGATATACCAAAATCTCTGAGAAGCAGCAAGAACAGTACTAACAGGAAAGTTTATAGTGCTAAGCATCTACCTTGAATAGTTAGAAACATCTCAATTTAACAATCTAACATCAAACTTAAAAGAACTAGAAAAACAAGAACTGACTCAAAGCTACCAGAAGAAAATAAATAAATAAAATCAGAGCAGAACTGAATGAAAGTGAGACCCAAAAATCTATACAAAGAACCCATGAAACCAAAAGTTGGTTCTTTGAAAGAATAAGCAAGATCAACAGACTACTGGCTAGATTAACAAAGAAGAAAACAAGAGAAGATCCAAATAAACAAAATCAGAAACAACAAAGGTGACATCACAACAGATCCCATAGAAATACAAAAGATTTTCAGGGACTATTATGAACACCTCTATGTACACAGAAACTAGAAAACCTAGAGAAAAATGAATAAATTCCTGGAAACACACAATCTCCCAAGATTGAATCAGGAAGAAATTAAAACCTTGAACAGCCTAATATTGACTTCTGAAATGGAATCAGTAATTTAAAAAAATAATAAACCTACCAACCAAAAAAAGCCCTGGACCAGATGGACTCACAGCCAAATTCTGTCAGACTTACAAAGAAGAGCTGGTACCAATTCTCTTGAAACTATTTTGAAAAGCCAAGAAGGAAAGACTCCTCCCTAATTCATTCTACATAGCCAGCATCATGTTGATACCAGAACCTGGCAAAGGCCAATTAAAAAAAAAAAAAATACAGGCCAATATCCCTGATGAACACAGATGCAAAAATTGTTAACAAAATGCTAGCAAAACAAATCCAACAGTACATCAGAAAGTTAATTCACCATGATCAAGTAGGCTTCATCCTTGGAAAGCAAGATTGTTTTAACATATGCGAACTAATAAGTGTGATTCACCACATAGATAGAATTAGAAACAAAAACCATATGATCATCTCAATAGATACAGAAGAAGCTTTCAATCCAATATCCCGGCCGGGCACAGTGGCTCACCCCTGTAATCCCAGCACTTTGGGAGGCCGAGGCAGGCAAATCATGAAGACCATCCTGGCTAACACAGTGAAATCCCGTCTCTACTAAAAATTAGCTGGACGTGCTGGCACACGCCTGTAGTCCCAGCTACTCAGGAGGCTGAGGCAGGAGAATTGCTTGCTTGAACCCAGGAGGCAGAGGTTGCAGTGAGCCGAGATCATGCCACTGCACTCCAGCCTGGGCGACAGAGCGAGACTCCATCTCAGAAAAAAAAAAAAAAAAAAAAATCCAACATCCCTTCATGATAAAAACCCTGAAAAAGCAAGGCATCAAAGGAACATACCTCAAAATAATAAGAGCCATCTATGACAAACCCACAGCCAACATCATACTGAATGGGCAGAAAGCATTCCTCTTTAGAACTGGAACAAGACAAGGATGCCCACTCTCATAATTCCTATTAAACATAGTACTGGGATTCTTAGCCAGGGCAACTGGGCAAGAGAAAGGAAGAAAAGGCATCCAAATGGGAAAGAAAGAAGTCAAACTATCTCTCTTCACTGATGATATGATTCTGTACCTAGAAAACCCTACAGACTCCACCAAAAGGCTCCTGGAACTGATAAACATCTTTAGTGAAACTTCAGAATACAAAATCAAGTACAAAAAGCAGTAGCATTTCTATATACCAATAATGTTCAAGCCAAGAGTAAAATCAAGAATGCAGTCCCATCTACAATATCCACGAATTAAATAAAGTTATCTATGAATATATATAACCAAGAAAGTAAAAGATCTCTATGAGAAAAACTACAAAACACTGCTAAAAGAAATCATAGATGACACAAGAAATGGAGAAACATTCCACGCTCTCAGATTGGAAGAATATTGTTTAAATGACCATACTACCCAAAGCAATTCCAGTGCTGATAGGAATTCAACACTATTCCTATCAAACTGCAAACATCATTTTTTGCAGAACTATCAAAAACTATTCGAAAATTCACTTGGAAACAAAAAAGAATCCGAAGAGCCAAAGCAATTCTAAGCAAAAAGAACAAAGCTGAAGGCATCACATTACCCAAATTCAAACTATACTAACCAAAACAGCATGTTACTGGTACAAAAACAGACTCACAGACCAATGGAAAAGAATACAGAACCCAGAAATAAAGCCGTACGCGAATACCCATGTGATCTTTGACAAAGTTGACAAAAATAAGCAATGGGAAAAGCATTCCCTATTCAATAAATGGTAGTGGGATAGCTGGCTAGCCATATGCAGAAGAACGAAACTGGATCCCTACCTTTTACCATATACAAAAATTAACTCAAGACAGATTAAAGATTGACATGTAGACCTCAAACTGTAAAACTCCTGGAAGAAAACATAGGAAATAGCATTCAGGACACTGGATTTGGGAAAGAATTTATGACGAAGTCCTCAAAAGCAATAGTAACAAAAACAAAAATTGACGAAGTGAGGCCTAATTAAACTAAAGAGCTTCTGCAAATTAACACAGGAACAGAAAACCAAATACCACAGATTCTCACTTATAAGTGATAGCTAAACATTGAGTACTCATGCACATAAAGATGGCAACAATAGACACTGGTGACTACCAAAGAGAGAAGAGAGGGAGGAGACCAAGGGTTGAAAAACTAATTATTGGGTACTATGCTTGGTATCTGGGTGATAGGATAAATCATACCATAAACCTTAGCATCATGCAATATACCCAGGTAACAAACCTAGACTTGTACACTTTGAATCTAAAATAAAAGTTGAAAAGAGAATATATTATAATAAATCAAAATAACCCAAACTAGTAATACACTCTACCAAAAGCTAAACATCCAGAAAAAAAGAAAATTGGACTTAAAATATGATTTTTTACAAACCAGAGTACCCACAATTTCTGAATTTATTGGTTTAATTGTACATGCTGTATAATTAAATAATTTAAATTTAAAGCTGTGGAAGTTTAAATTATTTTAAGCCTTGAAAGGAATGTGGCCATGTAGCCTGAGTCGTTTAGCATGCAGCTACAACTTCTGCTTTCTCCTATAAATGAATAGGAAAGACCAAATGGCACCAGAGATAAGACCCCTCAAGACTATTACTTCTCTATATGGAATGTTACAGCAATCATCCTTGGCATGTAGCAATCAAACTACTATAACATGTGTACTGACCTTGGACAGAAAATGTTGTAAACCTGCTAAATGTCCCTGTCTCTGCCTATATAAGTGAAACGTTAACTTTTCCCCTTTGGAGCATGAATTCTATTCCTTTGGAGTCTATATTTCCCAGGTGGTACTTTCAAAGCTTGTGCTCAAATAAACTCTATATTTAATCATATTTTCTGAATCTTATTATTTAAAGTTGACAACACATTCAACTAACCATGCGTCAAAGACTTGGTGTGGCCTTGGAATTAAAAAATAATGTTTTTTCAAAAAATGAAAAAATTGATTCAATTACATATGAAAAATTTGGCTTAGGACAAATTACTTAAGTCTCTTTCTCTAAACTTCTATAGAAACAAAACAACAATATTATCCAACTTGTAGAGTTGTTTTTAAACTTATGTATATAATAATGCATTTTAAAATACCTAGCACAATGCTTGACAAAATTAAGGTACTTAATATTAACTTGCTTCTTTCTCACTGACCTAGGCAATGAAATGCATTTGGGGAAAAGTATATACAAAGAAATAAATAAGGAGTCCGTTCCAAGATGGCCAAATAGGAACAGCTCCAGTCTGCAGCTCCCAGCATGATTGACGCAGAAGATGGGTGATTTCTGCATTTCCAACTGAGGTACCTGGTTCATCTCACTGAAACTGGTTGGACAGTGGGTACAACCCACGGAGAGCAAGCCGAAGCAGGACGGGACATCCCCTCACCCAGAAAGCGCAAGGGGTCAGGGGACTTCCCTTTCCTAGCCAAGGGAAGCCGTGACACACTGTACCTGGAAAAAACGGGACACCGCTGCCCAAATACTACACTTTTCCCATGGTCTTAGCAACCGGCAGACCAGGAGATTCTCTCCCATGACTGGCTCAGCAGTCCCATGCCCACAGAGTCTTGTTCACTGCTAGCACAACAGTCTGAGATCAACCTGCGAGGCAGCAGCCTGGTGGGGGTGAGAGATGACAGCGTCTGGCAGCCCTCGCTTGCTCTCGATGCCTCCTCGGCCTCGGCACCCACTCTGGCAGCTCTTGAGGAGCCCTTCAGCCCGCTGCTGCACTGTGGTAGCCCCTCTCTGGGCTGGTCGAGGCTGGAGCCTGCTCCCTCTGCTTGCGGGGAGGTGAGGAGGGAGAGGCGCGGGCGGGAACGGGGGCTGCAAGCGGTGCTCACGGACCAGCATGAGTTCCGGGTGGGCATGGGCTCGGCGGGCCCTGCACTCAGAGCAGCCCACCAGCACCAGTGCCACCAGCCCCGGGCAGTGAGGGTCTTAGCAACCAGGCCAGCAGCTGCGGAGGGGGCACCAGGTCCCCCAGCACTGCCGGCCCACCCGCATCGCGCTCGAATTCTTGCTGGGCCTCAGCCACCTCCCCACAGAGCAGGGCTCAGGACCTGCAGCCTTTCATGCCCGAGTTCCCCCGCGGTGGGCTCCCACACATACCGAGCCTCCCCGACGGGCTGAGGAGTGCAGGCGTGTGGTGCGGGACTGGCGAGCAGCTCCGCCCACGGCCTGGCGCAGGATCCACTAGGCAAAGCCGGCTGGGCTCCTCAGTCAGGTGGGGACTTGGAGAACTTTTATGTCTAGCTGGAGGATTGTATATGCACCAATGAGCACTCTGTGTCTAGCTCGGGGTTTGTGGATGCACCAATCAGCACTCTGTGTCTAGCTAATCTGGTGGGGAGTTGGAGAACTTTTACGTCTAGCTAGAGAATTGTAAATACACCAATCAGCACTCCGTGTCTAGCTCAGAGATTGTAAACGCACCAATCAGCACCCTGTCAAAAAGGACCAATCAGCTCTCTACAAAATGGACCAATCAGCAGGATGTGGGTGGGGCCACATAAGGGAATAAAAGCAGGCTGCCCGAGCCAGCAGTGGCAACCCACTCGGGTCCCCTTCCACACTGTGGAAGTTTTGTTCTTTCACTCTTTGCAATAAATCTTGCTGCTGCTCACTCTTTGGAGCTACACTGCCTTTATGAGCTGTAACACTCACCAGGAAGGTCTGCAGCTTCACTCCTGAGGCCAGCGAGACCACAAACCCACCAGGAGGAATGAACAACTCCAGACGGGAGGAACGAACAACTCCAGACGTGCTGCCTTAAGAGCTGTAACACTCACTGCGAAGGTCTGCAGCTTCACGCCTGAAGCCAGTGAGACCGTGAGCCCGCCAGAAACAAGAAACTCTGAACATGTCCGAAGACCAGAAGGAACAAACTCCGGACGCACCACCTTTAAGAACTTAACACTCACTGCGAGGGTCTGTGGCTTCATTCTTGAACTCAGCAAGACCAAGAACCCACCAATTCTAGACACAGGGGGAGGGGCATCCACCATTGCTGAGGCTTGAGTAGGTAAACGAGGCAGCTGGGAAGCTCGAACTGGGTGGAACCCACCTCAACTCAGCAAGGCCTAGTGCCTCTATAGACTCCACCTCTGTGGGCAGGGCATAGCTGAAAAAAAGGCAGCATAAACTTCTGCAGACTTAAATGTCCCTGTCTGACAGCTCTGAAGAGGGCACTGGTTCTCCCAGCACACTGTCTGAGCTCTGAGAATGGACAGACTGCCTCCTCAAGTGGGTCTCTGACCCCCATGTAGCTGAACTGGGAGACACCTCCCAGGAGGGGCTGACAGACACCTCATACAAGCGGGTGCCCCTCTGGGAAGAAGCTTCCAGAGGAAGGATCAGGCAGCAATATTTGCTGTTCTGCAATGCTTGCTGTTCTGCAATGCTTGCTGTTCTGCAGGCTCCGCTGGTGATACCCAGGCAAACAGGGGTTGGAGTGGACCTCCAGCAAACTCCAACAGACCTGCAGCTGAGGGACCTGACTGTTAGAAGGAAAACTAACAAACAGAAAGGAATAGCATCAACATCAACAAAAAGGACATCCACATCAAAACCCCATTTGTAGGTCACCAACATCAAAGACCAAAGGTAGATAAAACCACAAAGATGGGGAGAAACCAGAGCAGAAAAGCTGAAAATTCTAAAAACCAAGCACCTCTTCTGCTACAAAGGATTGCAGCTCCTAGCCAGCAACAGAACAAAGCTGGACAGAGAAGAGTTGGCAAAAGTAAGCTTCAAAAGTTCAGTAATAACAAACTTCTCCAAGCTAAAGGAGCATGTTCTAACCCATTACAAGGAAGCTAAAAACTTTAAAAAAAGGTTAGATGAGCGGCTAACTAGAATAAACAGTGTAGAGAACACCTTCAATGACCTGATGAAGCTGAAAACCAAGGCACGAGATATTTGTGACACATGCACAAGCTTCAGTAGACAATTCGATCAACTGGAAGAAAGGGTATCAGTGATGGAAGATCAAATTAATGAAATAAAGCGAGAAGACGAGATTAGAGAAAAAATAGTAAAAAGAAATGAACAAAGCCTCCAAGAAATATGGGACTATGTGAAAAGACCAAAACTACATTTGATTGCTGTACCTGAAAGTGATGGGAGAATGGAACCAAGTTGGACGACACTCTGCAGGATATTATCCAGGAGAACTTCCTCAACCTAGCAAGACAGGCCAACATTCAAATTCAGGAAGTACACAGGACACCACAAAGATATTCCTCAAGAAGAGCAACCCCAAGACACATGATTGTCAGATTCACCAAGGTTGAAATGAAGGAAAAAACGTTAAGCGTGGCCAGAAAGAAAGGTTGGGTTACCCCAAAAGGGAAGCCCATCAGACTAACAGCAGATATCTCAGCAGAAACCCTACAAGCGAGAAGAGAGTGGGGAACAATATTCAACATTCTTAAAGAAAAGAATTTTCAACCCAGAATTTCATATCCAGCCAAACTAAGCTTCATAGGTGAAGGAGAAATAAAATACTTTAAAGACAAGCAAATGCTGAGAGATTTTGTCACCACCTGGCCTGCCTTACAAGAGCTCCTGAAGGAAGCACTAAACATGGAAAGGAATGACTGGTACCAGCCACTGCAAAAACATGCCAAATGGTAAAGACCATTGATGCTATGAAGAAACTGCTTCAATTAATGGGCAAAATAACCAACTAACAACATAATGACAGGATCAAATTCACACATAAGAACATTAACCTTAAATGTAAATGGACTAAATGCTCCAATTAAAAGACACACACTGGCAAATTGGATAAAGAGTCAAGACCCAGCCCGGCGCAGTGGCTTACGCTTGTAATCCCAGCACTTTGGGAGGCCGAGGTGGGCGGATCATGAGGTCAGGAGACTGAGACCACGGTGAAACCCCGTCTCTATTAAAAATACAAAAAGTAGCCGGGCGTGGTGGCGGGCACCTGTAATCCCAGCTACTCGGAGAGGCTGAGGCAGGAGAATGGCCTGAACCTGGGAGGCGGAGCTTGCAGTGAGCCGATATCGTGCCACTGCACTTCAGCCTGGGCGAAAGAGTGAGACTCTGTCTCAAAAAAAAAAAAAAAAAAAGAGAGTCAAGGCCCATCACTGTGCTGTATTCAGGAGACACATCACACGTGCAAAGACACAGATAGGCTCAAAATAAAGGGATGGAGGAAGATCTACCAAGCAAATGGAAAGCAAAAAAAAGCAGGGGTTGCATTCCTAGTCTCTGATAAAACAGACTTTAAACCAACAAAGATCAAAAGAGACAAAGAAAGCCATTACATAACGGTAAAGAGATCAATTCAACAAGAAGAGCTAACCATCCTAAATATATATGCACCCAATACAGGAGCACCCAGATTCATAAAGCAAGTCCTTAGAGACCTACAAAGTGACTTAGACTCCCACACAATAATAATGGGTGACTTTAGAACCCCACTGCCAATATTAGATAAACGAGACAGAAGGTTAACAAGGATATCCAGGACTTGAACTCAGCTCTGCACCAAGCTGACCTAAGACATCGACAGAACTCTCTAACCGAAATCAATGGAATATACATTCTCCTCAGCATCACATCACACTTATTCTAAAATTGACCACATAATTGGAAGTAAAGCACTCCTCAGCAAATGTAAAAGAACAGAAATCACAACAAACTGTCTCTCAGACCACAGTGCAACCAAATTAGAACTCAGTATTAAGAAACTCACTCAAAACTTCACAACTACATGGAAACTGAACAAGCTTCTCCTGAACGACTACTGGGTACACAACAAAATGAAGGCAGAAATAAAGATGTTCTTTGAAACCAATGACAACAAAGACACAACATACCAGAATCTCTGGGACACATTTAAACCAGTGTGTAGAGGGAAATTTACAGCACTAAATGCCCACAAGAGAAAGCACAAAAGATCTAAAATTGACACCCTAACATCACAATTACAAGAACTAGAGAAGGAAGAGCAAACACATTCAAAAGCTAGCAGAAGGCAAGAAATAACTAAGATCAGAGCAGAACTGAAGGAGACAGAGACACAAAAAAACCTTCAAAAAATCAATGAACCCAGGAGCTAGTTTTTTGAAAAGATCAACAAAATTGATAGACTGCTAGCAAGACTAATAAAGAAGAAAAGAGAGAAGAATCAAATAGACGCAATAAAAAATGATAAAGGGGATATCACCACCAATCCGACAGAAATACCCACTACCATCAGAGAATACTATAAACACCTCTATGCAAATAAACTAGAAAATCTAGAAGAAATGGATAAATTCCAGGAAACATACACCCTCCCAAGACTAAACAAGGAAGAAGTTGAATCTCTGAATACACCAATAACAGGCTCTGAAATTATGGCAATAATTAATAGCCTACCAACCAAAAAAAAGTCCAGGACCAGAAGGATTCACATCTGAATTCTACCAGAGGTACAAAGAGGAGCTGGTATCATTCCTTCTGAAACTATTCCAATTGATAGAAAAAGAGGGAATCCTCCCTAACTCATTTTATGAGGCCAGCATCATCCTGATAGCAAAGCCGGGCAGAGACACAACAAAAAAAGGGAATTTTAGACCAATATCCCTGATGAACATTGATGCAAAAATCCTCAATAAAATACTGGCAAACCGAATCCAGCAGCACATCAAAAAGCTTATCCACCATGATCAAGTGGGCTTCATCCCTGGGATGCAAGGCTGGTTCAACATATGCAAATCAATAAATATAATCCATCACATAAACAGAACCGATGACAAAAAACACATATTATCTCAACAGATGCAGAAAACGCCTTCGACAAAATTCAACTACCCTTCATGCCAAAAACTCTCAATAAACTCGTATTGATGGAACGTATCTCAAAATAGTAAGAGCTATTTATGACAAACCCACAGCTAATATCATAATGAATGGGCAAAAACTGGAAGCATTCCCTTTGAAAACTGGCACAAGACAAGGATGCCCTCTTTCACCACTCCTATTCAACATAGTGTTGGAAGTTCTGGCCAGGGCAATCAGGCAGGAGAAAGAAATAAAGGGTATTCAGTTAGGAAGAAAGGAAGTCAAATTGTCCCTATTTGCAGATGACATGATTGTATATTTAGACAACCCCATCATCTCAGCCCAAAATCTCCTTAAGCTGATAAGCAACTTCAGCAAAGTCTCAGGATATAAAATCAATGTGCAAAAATCACAAGCATTTCTATGCACCGATAACAGACAGAGAGCCAAGTCATGAGTGAACTCCCATTCACAATTGCTTCAAAGAGAATAAAATACCTAGGAATCCAACTTACAAGGGATGTGAAGGACCTCTTCAAGGAGAACTACAAACCACTGCTCAACGAAATAAAAGAGGACACAAACAAATGGAAGAACATTCCATGCTCATGGAGAGCAAGAATCAATATCACGAAAATGGCCATACTGCCCAAGGTAATTTATAGATTCAATGCCATCACCATCAAGCTACCAATGACTTTCTTCACAGAATTGGAAAAAACTACTTTAAAGTTCATATGGAACCAGAAAAAGAGCCCGCATTGCCAAGACAATCCTAAGCAAACAGAACGAAGCTGGAGACATCACACTACTTGACTTCAAACTACTACAAGGCTACAGTAACCAAAACAGCATGGTACTGGTACCAAAACAGATACATAGACCAATGGAACAGAACAGAGCCCTCAGAAGTAACACCACACATCTACAATCATCTGACTTTTGACAAACCTGACAAAACAAGAAATGGGGAAAGGATTCCCTATTTAATAAATGGTGCTGGGATAAGTGGCTAGCCATATGTAGAAAGCTGAAACTGGATCCCTTCCTTACACCTTATACAAAAATTAATTCAAGATGGATTAAAGACTTAAATGTTAGGCCTAAAACCATAAAAACCCTAGAAGAAAAACCTACGCAATACCATTCAGGACATAGGCATGGGCAAAGACTTCATGACTAAAATACCAAAAGCAATGGCAACAAAAGCCAAAATAGACAAATGGAATCTACTTAAACTAAAGAGCTTCTGCACAGCAAAAGAAACTACCATCAGAGTGAACAGGCAACCTACAGAATGGGAGAGAATTTTTGCAATCTACCCATCTGACAAAGGGTTAATATCCAGAATCTACAAAGAACTTAAACAAATTTACAAGAAAAAAAACAACCCCATCAAAAAGTGGGCAAAGGATATGAACAGACACTTCGCAAAAGAGGACATTTATGCAGCCAACAGACACATGAAAAAATGTTCATCATCACTTGTCATCAGAGAAATGCAAATCAAAGCCACAATGAGATACCATCTCACACCAGTTAGAATGGCAATCATTAAAAAATCATCAAACAATGGCTGCTGGAGAGGATGTGGAGAAATAGGAAAACTTTTAAACTGTTGTTGGGAGTGTAAATTAGTTCAACCACTGTGGAAGACAGTGTGGAGATTCCTCAAGGATCTAGGAGTAGAAATACCATTTGACCCAGCAATCCCATTACTGGGTATATACCCGAAGGATTATAAATCATGCTGCCATAAAGACACATGCACACGTATGTTTATTGTGGCACTATTTACAATAGCAAAGACTTGGAACCGACCTAAATGTCCACCAATTTTCAACTGAATTAAGAAAATGTGGCACATATACACCATGGAATACTATGCATCCATAAAAAAGGGTGAGTTCATGTGCTTTTCAGGGACATGGATAAAGCTGGAAACCATCATTCTCAGCAAACTATCACAAGGGCAGAAAACCAAACACCACATGTTCTCACTCATAGGTGGGAATTGAACAATGAGAACACTTGGACACAGGGCGGGGAACATCACACACCAGGGCCTGTGAGGGGATTGGGGGCTTGGGGAGGGATACAATTAGGAGAAATACCTAATGTAAATGACGAGTTGATGGGTGCAGCAAACCAACATGGCACATGTATACCTATGTAACAAACCTGCACATTGTGCACGTGTACCCTAGAACTCGAAATATAATTTAAAAAAGTTTAAAAAATAAATAAAAGAAATAAGATTTATATTTATACATGTTCATATGTATAGTATATAAAAACCAATCAACAATAGTAGACAATGACTGAAGTACTAAAATGAAGTAGATAAGGCTTTTCATGGATTTATGTCATCATTTTTATACTTGGCCTCAAATCTTTTTTTTTCTTTTTTTTTTCTTTTTTTTTTTTTTGAGAGGGAGTTTCACTCTTGTTGCCCAGGATGGAGTGCAATGGTGCGATCTCTGCTCACTGCAACCTCTGCCTCCTGGGTTCAAGCGATTCTTCTGCCTCAGCCCCCCAAGTAGCTGATTACAGGTGTGCACCACCACACCTGGCTAATTTTGTATTTTTAGTAGAGAAAGGGTTTTACCATGTTGGTTAGGCTGGTCTCGAACTCCTGACCTCAAGTGATCCACCTGTCTCGGCCTCCCAAAGTGCTGGGATTACAGGCATGAGCCACCACCCCCAGCCTTGGCCTCAAATCTAATGTTACAACTTATTCAATCATTTATTGATTGCTGTACTCAGTTCACTAGTACATCTTAAAAGTGTCAGGGCACATCTCCTACTCTCAAAGAATTTACAGTCTAGTGGAGGAAGGAGACATGTAAACAATTATAGTATAGTGTTCTGGCATTTTAATAGAAGTTGTAAAGTGAAGAGTAGTTCAGTGAGGATGGAGGACAATATAAGGGAGAGAAGCTTTGTAGAGGTTCCAACGTAAGAGACAACAACTTTCTTTCCTAGAAGTGAGAACCCTACCTTAAGCTAGCTTAAGAAGGAAGTCATGTTTTTATTTAAGCCCAATGTCTATTTATTTTTAATAACAGATAACTTTCACATGATTGAAAATTCAAAACACTCAAACTGATATTTGTAGTAAGACATCTCCCTCCTGCCTCCATCCTCTTTCATTTGACTAACTTCTCACTGTGTCTCCAGTCACCCAGCACTCCACTACAGAGGCAGCTAATGCCATCAGTGTAAGAGGTAGCTAATGTCATCAGTGTCTTAAACATTCTCCAGATATATTTAATGTGTCATAAGCAAATGTGAATATAGTTTCCCCCTTTTTTGCAAATGTTTTTACTAACCCAATGACAGTGTTCAAAACATTCCGCAGAGTCTAGAGATCCCCATGCCCTCTTCCGGCTTCACCCTCTCTTAGTCAAGTAGTCTCACTTCACTCACCAATCCTGCCCTGGCAGCACCCATCACCATGTGTTCATTCAACAAATATCTCTTGAATGCTAGGAGTGCCTGGCAATGGGGACGCAGCAGTGAATAAATCAGATAAATATCCCTGCTTTCGTGGAACTCCCTAGTGGAGAGTTCTCTCCATAGCTCTCTAGTAGAGGAAGAGACCAAAATACAACATAAATATTAATATATTAGAGAGTGGTAAGTTCTATGGAGAAAAAAAAAATGAAATAGGGAAGGGGACATGAAGTGCTAAGATGGACAGGAAAGGCCCCACTAAGAAGGAAAAAGGGAAATGGGGCCAAGTGTGTATCTGCAGGAATAATGATCTGGGTCAGCGGAACTTTAAGAGCCAAAGCCCTGAGGCAGGACCCAGCACGTCCAATTGGAAGAACAGCAAGGAAGCTTATGTGGCTGGAAAGAAGAAAAGAAGAGACGCAGTCAGAGGGGAACAGGAAGCCAGATGGCACATAATATTGTAGGCCATTATGAGGTCTTGGCTTTCACCAGAAGGCATACAGAGAGCAATGGGAGAGGCAGATACTGAACCCAGCAGAACCAGCAGCACTGCAGGTGCAGGGTTAGCGCAGAGCCAGGGGCGCCAAGCGCAGATGTAGTAAATGCAAGTAGGGCATCAGGTGAAGGTTGTTTAAGGACCTAAAAATGGTTAGAGATAGTGGAGCCGGGTGGGGCACAGAATAAAAACCCATTTCAACAGGAGGAAAGCATAAAAGCAGAAAAGATTCTGCCTACTTCTTGTTGAAATATTCCACATAATCCAGAGAACAACAGACAAAGACTGGAAGGCCATGTTAAAATGCATTTTAAGTTCTCAATTTCTCATTTGCATTGGCAGTAACTTCAATTGCTATAATTATAAACAGCCTGTTATAAAAATGGGCAGTAACTTCAATTGCTATAATTATAAACAGCCTTTTATAAAAATTATCTTAGCAAATAAATTTTGACTATCAAAGCTTATTGCTTTTTAAAGACTTTTCCATTGCAGGCACATTTGTTGCCAAGCACTTATTTGTTTTGCCTTTTAGTACTAACATTTTTATCCTTACTCTCCTTTCATAGAGAAGTTTCTGGTAGGTTTGGTCGAAGGTAGTAGTTATTATTATTTTGATAGACATATAAATTGTGCTAGGAAAGCTGTGATTTATTTCAATTCTTCTTTTGCAGATAAATTAATCAACAATTCCCTCAGTCTTCCAAGCAATTGAAAAAAACTACCATTTTTCTCCCAGTTATTGCTTTAGACCTCTATTTGTTTATAATTTTCTCACCACCTATCGCTTTATCTTTTACAACCTGACTTCTGGTTTCACTATTTCACCAAACTTGCTATCTCTAAAGCTTTCTTCTTTATTTATATCCCTCTAGACTTATCTTTGACACTTATGACCATATTCTTTTTTTTTTTTTTTTTTGAGACAGGGTCTCACTCTATTGCCCAGGCTGGAGTGCCGTGGCCCAATCTCAACTCACTGCAACCTCCATCTCCCAGATTCAAGTGATTCTTCTGCCTCAACCTCCCGAGTAGCTGGGATTACAGGCATGTGCCACCATGCCTGGCTAATTTTTGTATTTTTTTTTTTAAGTAGAGATGGGGTTTCACCATGTTAAGCAGGCTGGTCTCAAACTCCTGACCTCAAGTGATCCACCAACCTGGGCCTCCCAAAGTGCTGGGATTACAGGTGTGATTTTTGAATGGCACTCAAAGCTCATAATCTATGATAACACTCAACTCATAGTCTAATGAGAAGAAAAGGACAACGAATGAAGGCAAAGACCATGGAGACAAAATATGTATACATGAACATAGCCTAAGTGAGAGGCAGGGCTGAGTCACAGTAGGGGCTCAGTTAGGAACGATTTTTATTTTAAACCCAAGAAAAGCCTTAGGAGTCATTTAGGCCAATGCCCTCATTTTATAAGATGAAATAATGAGGTGTAAAATATGTGTCATGAAGACTTTGTCTGCAAGTGATAGAAAACAGCAACTAAATTTGGCTTAAACAATAGGAAATATATTCTCCCATACAACATGACGTCCAAACATCGTGCATCAAGGAGCTTATAGCTGCTCCTCTCTGCAGTTCTCTTGGCAAGGCCACCTTCCACGTGTTAGCATTAACTTCCAGATGTGAGCAAGATAGCTGCAGCAGTTATCAGACTCAATATGTCTGACATATTGGTCACATCTGGAAGAACATTTCTATTGAGTCTCTTGTCAGTAGCAAAGAAACCTGACCAAGAAGCCCTAAGACTTTCTCTCTTGTCACTTGCCCATTTCTAAAGCATCACTGCCAAGGGAAATGAGATTCCAAGATTGGCTTAGCCTTGGTCTAAGCTTGTAATAGAATCAGTGCTGGGGAGTCAAGGTTAAAGTGACTATAATCAAAACATTACTTATAGGACTGAAATACTTTTATACCTATGTTTGTTCTACTACACTTCTAAAAATTTGCTTCTTTACTTCTGTCCAATGATGGGCTCTTCTTTCTTTCAGCAAACTCCTCTGGGGAGCTTACTTATTTTTTTGGTAATTACCTTAGGTTTCTGTGGAAGTGGCATAGGGTAATGGTAAACACTAATTTTAGAGCCAGGCTGCCTGGGTTCAAATATAGGCCTCCACCACGTCTAACTGTATGCGTTACCTTAGCCATGTTATTTAACTTCCTTCCTCTTCTATAAAGGCGGACACTAAGAGAATCCACCTCGTAGAGATATTGTGAGAAGTACATAAGTTAATATGTATTAAGTGCTCAGAATGATGCCTGTTACACAAAAAGTCCTCTGTAAGTGTGTGCTATTATTAAGGGGCATCTACTATTTTTGCATGTCCAGCATCTGTTCCCCCATCTTCTGATAGGTGTTTCCATTTTCCTTTGAAGAACCACCCCTCTGCCATGCCATATGATATTAGTATAATTCTAGTCAGTATAAACAGCTCCCAACCCACACTGGGCAAAAGGTGGGCACAATGGCCAAGAAAAGTCAGTCTTACCATTTCCCCCAGAATCTGAATCTTAAGGAGAAGGACTCAAAGAAAACAGTTAAAATTCAGTCTCTCTAATGTCAATGCCTTAAACAGGTTTTTCCTGAGCCTCTGCTTCCTATATTCCTAGAACTATTTTGTCCTTTCAAAAATCTGATTAATAATCCTTCCTTTCATTCTTTTAGCTACCCAATACCCTTTAATAACCCTTTATTGCTTAAATTAGCCAAAATTGATTTCCATTGTTTGTATAATCACTATGTTGAAAACATAGGACTCCCAAATTAACTCAAAAAGTAACTTTATTTTTGTCTCTCATCTCTTTAAATCTATTCAAGAGCCTAGCTCTTCTCTGGACCCTTCACATAGATAGCATAGAAGTTAAGACAGTGGCTCAAAAGTCACACTTGTTTTTCTTTTTTCCTGAAATGGAGTCTGATTCTGTTGCCCAGGCTGGAGTGCTGTGGCACAATCTCAGCTCACTGCAACCTCCTCCTCCCAGGTTCAAGATACTCTCGTGCCTCAGCCTCCTGAGTAGCTGGGATTACAGGCACCTGCCACCATGCCCAGCTAATTTTTGTATTTTTAGTAGAGACAGGGTTTCACCACTTTGGCCATGTTGGTCTCAAACTCCTGACCTCAGGTGATCCACCAGCCTCAGCCTCCCAAAGTGCTGGGATTACAGGCATAAGCCATTGTACCTGGCCTAAAGTCAAACATTCTGGACTCATTTCTAGCTCTACCTCCCACTAACTCTGTTACTTAATGTCTCTTTGCCTCAGTTTCCTTACCAATAAAATAGGGGAATAACAACATCTACCTCATTAGGATACTGTAAAACTTAATTTCCCAAATGTAAAATGCTTGGAAGTGTATCTAGCTCATCATAACTCCCAAAAAATGTGAACAGAGCAGATGACAGAAGTGGTCCAATGAGGTCATCTCTCACTGACGTCAGGCCCTGACCATTTTTTGTTTCTATACTTTGGTTCACATCAACCCCCCCCCCTCTTTTCTAAGTCATTCAAGACATAATTAAAGCAGTGCCACTTCCTCAAGGTCTACATTGATCTACAAAGACTACATTAACCTGATACTTGTAGAAATTATACTTCATAGCAGATACATTAATCTTAACTTCGTATCATTTCTATTCTTTTCAAATTATGCTTGGGTATAAATCATGACTCCCCAACAAAAAGAGTGTTTGAAGAATAATATATTATTTTATGTCGTTCTTGTTAGTTAACCTAGAGTAAGGCTCACAGTTAAGTCCTTAATAATTAACTTCTGAATGGCTCTCTGAACAGTTAAATGTGTTTCCAATCACATTACTTCTGGGTTTGTAGAGCTGCAAGCCTTTAGGTCTATGCTTTTATTGTATGTGTAAACATACCAAATGGACAAAAGTCTAAAACTTCCCATTTTCTTCCCACATTGACCCACAAACATTGGGTATCCAATAAGTATTCTTAACTATCACAAAAAGGCTAAAAACTTCAGGAGCTACATATACTAATTATATTAATAAATATGTGAGGAAATTCCAAATGCATCTGCTACAGTGAAGATTTAAAACTATAATATTGAAAGATCCTGTTTTATTTAAAAATATAAAACAAAAATAAAAAACAGATACACTTACATACTTTTCTCCCTTCTAATACTTTTATTTTTTCAAACAAGAGTAATTCCCAAGAGAATTGTTAATTCAGGACAAAGTTGAGAAAGTGACTATCATATATTTTCATTGTCATTTCTGGAGAAATTCTTATTTTTTAAACTCTGCATAACTTAACGTACATAATCTTCTCTCTTTGATTCCTCTAAGCATGTGAAAAAAATATACTTAGCAATAAAAACTTCTGTTGATATCCACGGGTATATCATCTAATATAAAAAGATGGCATGGTTTCATTGCTGTTTGAGTTGCTTTTTAGTGATGTGAAAAAGTCAACTGGGAAAAAGAAACTGAGGAAGACTAGACTCAATTCCATGTGAAACTATCTGTGAAATGGAGATACATAAACTGATTCACTTAACCAATCCTGGGAACAAGCTTATATTACATGTAAATGACGCTTCTATAAAATTCCATACTTTCTGGATTATTGTTATGTTTAGTGGATGTGGTTATTTCAAAATTAAGAAAAAATGCTTTTTGCTAAACGCTACCCACTGTGAAATTTTCAACCAGACCAATTCTTCATTGCTTTTTTCCTATGGGAATACTCAGTCTAGGAGAAAAAGGGGAAGACAGAGAAAGATAAGATGACAAAAACTACATATCTTACTTGGATTGTGAAAGACAGCCTGGTGCAACCACATTATAATTTTCCTCCTCAGTATGGAGTGCAGTGAGCGCTATCATGTTAACCATCACATCATTTGTGTGGCCTGGGAGCTGGGGAAGTGCTGAAATGATCTTCTCTACTAAGTTGTCTCCATGATGTCCAACTGCTCCTGTTTAAGCAGACAAGAAGATGTAAATTCATAAAATGGGAGGAAAAAGCAAGTTGGATAAATGTTTTATCACACACCTTCTATCAAAAATAACGTACATTTTTAGTTTCTGTTCAACAAAACTCGCATTTTGCCCTTCATACAGCTAATCACATTCACAATCACCTAGTCAACATGTACCTCACAGGTTGTAATTAATGCTCCATGAGGGTAGAACTCACGTCTGCTGTGGCTAGTACTGTATCCCTACCACCTAGCGTGTCCAGAATTGGTGAATTCTTGGTCTTGCTGACTTCAGGAATGAAGCCGCAGACCCTCAACGGTGAGTGTTACAGTTCTTAAAGATGGTGTGTCCGGAGTTTGTTCCTTCTGATGTTCGGACACGTTCAGAGTTTCTTCCTTCTGGTGGGTTCATGGTCTCGCTGGCTTCAGGAGTGAAGCTGCAGACCTTCGCGGTGAGTGTTACAGCTCTTACAGCAGCGCGTCTGGAATTGTTCGTTCCTCTCCTCCGGGGTTGTTCATCCCTCCCAGGGGGTTCGTGGTCTCAGTGGCCTTAGGAGTGAAGCTGCAGACCTTCACCATGAGTGTTACAGCTCATAAAGGCATGCAGGGACCCAAACAGTGAGTAACAGCACTATGTATTGCATAGAGCGAATGAACAAAGCTCCAACAGTGTGCAAGAGAACCCAACCGGGTTGCCACTGCTGGCTTGGGCAGCCTCCTTTTATTCCCTTATCTGACCCCACCCACATCCTGCTGAGTGGTCCGTTTTACAGAGAGCTGATTGGTCCATTTATAGAGAGCTGATTGGTCCATTTTGCAGAGAGCTGATTGGTCCATTTTGACAGGGTGCTGATTGGTGCGTTTACAAACCTTGAACTAGACACAGAGTGCTGATTGGTGCATTTACAATCCTTTAGCTAGGCAGGAAAGTTTTCCAAGTCCCCACTAGATTAGCTAGACACAGAGCACTGATTGGTGCGTTTACAAACCTTGAGCTAGACACAGGGTGCTGATTGGTGCATTTACAATCCTTTAGCTAGACAGAACTTTCTTCAAGTCCCCACTAGATTAGCTAGACACAGAGCACTGATTGGTGCATTTACCAACCTTGAGCTAGACACAGGGTGCTGATTGGTGCATTTATAAACTTTGAACTAGACACAAAGAAGTGCTGATTGGTACATTTACAATCCTCTAGCTAGACATAAAAGTTCTCCAAGTCCCCACCCAACTCAAGAGCCTAGCTGGCTTCACCTAGTGGATCACGCACCAGGGCCGCGGCTGGAGCTGCCCACCAGTCCTGCACCACGTGCCCACATTCTTCGGCCCTTGGGCCGTCGATGGGACAGGGCGCTGCGGAGCAGGGGACAGTGCCTGTTGGGGAGGCTCGGGCCCCATAGGAGCCCACGGGGGGAAGGGGTGGTGCTCAGGCATGGCGGGCTGCAGGTACCAAGCCCTGCCCCGCAGGGAGGCGGCTGAGGCCCGGCGAGAATTCAGTCGCGGTGCAGGTGGGCTGGGAGTGCTGGGGGACCCAGCGCACCCTCCGCAGCTGCTGGCCCGGGTGCTAAGCCCCTCACTGCCTGGACCGGCCGGCCACTCCGAGTGTGGGGTGTGCTGAGCCCACGCCCACATGGAACTCACACTGGCCTGCCAGCGCCGCAGTGCAGGCCCGGTTCCTGCCCATGCCTCTTCCTCCACACCTCCCGGCAAGCCGAGTGAGCTGGCTCCGGCCTCAACCAGCCCAGAGAGGGGCTCCCACAGTGCAGCGGCAGGCTAAAGGGCTCCTCAAGCGTGGCCAGAGCAGACACCGAGGCCGAGGAGGCACTGAGAGTGAGCAAGGGCTGCTAACACTTTGTCACCTCTCACTAGCACAGTGCCTACATATAGTAGGCATCAATAAGCATTTGCTGAATGAATGAATAAATAAATAACCTGCATCTAGTCAGTCAGGTAAATAGTGTCATAGATGATACTATCCTGAAATTTTAAAGCTGAATTTTTTTATATTCTTTTCTTTTCTTCCATTTTTTTTTCTTTTTTTTTAGAGGCAGAGTCTCACTTTGTTGCCCAAGCTGGAGTGCAATCGTAGCTCACTGTAGCCTTGAACTCTGAGCTCAAGCAACTCTCCCACCTTAGTTTCCCAGATAGTTGAAACTATTCCCAGGATTTGAGATCCTAAATTAAGCCAATTGCTTCAAGGATTTGAGATCCTAAATTAAGCCAATTGCTTCAAGGGCTAAACTTTTCAAGTTACCGAGACCAGAAAATACCAATTCTGTATGATCCTGTGGATTATATGTGTGTTAGTGTCATTATCATAAGGCATGTAACATCTTCACTTGTCTTTAAGTCTTATATGGAATAAAATGAGAGGCAAGCATTGAGAAGTCTTCATAAGAGCTCAATATTCCGTTAGTTCTGTCCCTCTGGAGAATCCTGACTAATATGCTTATGAAATGAACAGAGATCATTCATACCACTTTTAACACTGTCTTGAGTAACCAGAATTGTAGTGATCTTGCAGGATCATGCAGGGGGAACCTTTCACTTACTCTACTTCATTTTTTTCTCTAGCTGTTCTAGAAGACAGACATGTTAACTTATTTTACCCTCTCAGTTACCCTCTGAGGTCCTTATTTGACAGATCAGGAAACTGAGAGGCAGAAGTTAGGCAACTTGCCCAAGGACTTTTGACTAGGAAAGGGCAGAGCCAAGATTACTATAACTAAGCTCTCATAATCTCTTTAGTAACAGTAGCTACCATATATTGAGGATCTACTTCAATCCTCATACTCTTTACATAAATGATCCTATATAACATAAATTTGATCATATCACATCACAGCTCAAAACTCTCCAACTGATTCCCATTATACTTTGGCTATTATTCTAAATCCTTATTTTAACCTACAAAGCATTCCCTCTACCTACCCCTCCAACTGATCTCCTATCGGTATTCCCTCTTGCTCACAACACTTTAGCCAAACTGGGCTCCTAGTGGTCCTCAAGCATGACACACATGCTCCCACCTTAGGCCCATTCCACTTGCCATTCCCTGGGTCTTATATGTTCTATCATTAGGTAGCCACATGGTATGCTTCCTCCCTTCTTTCAGCCTCTGTTCAAATGTCACATCCTCTCAAAACTTACTGTCTTAAAACCACATGTATTAATCTCAACTGTTTCTATGCATCCAGGAATTCAGAGTGGCTTAACTGGGTCTGACTCAGAGACTCTCATAAAATTGCAGTCAATATGTCAGCTGGGGCTGCAGTCATCTGAATGCTTGACTGGGCTGGAGGATCTATTTCTCAGATGGCTCACTCACAAAGCTATTGACAGGAGGCCTCAGTTCCTCATTGGCTGTTGGAAGGAATCCCATTTCCTCACTACATGGGCCTCCCATAGGGCTACTTGAGTCTCTTCATGACATGGTAGCTAACTTCCCTCAGAGCCAGTGATCCAAAAGAACAAAGCAAGGAAAAGGTCTTGAAAATTACACTTCTGCATTTCTGCCATATGCTATTTTAGGGAGAAGGGGATAAGTGAGTCACTAAATCTAGCCCACACTCAAGGGCAGGGGAATTTAAACTGTATTTCTTGAAGGAAGAGGTATCAAAGAATTTGTAGACATATAGAGAGAGAGAGAGACAAGGTCTTGCTCTGTTGCCCAGGCAGGAGTGCAGTGGCTCAATCATGGCTCACTGCAGCCTAGATTTCCCAGACTCAGGTGATCCTCCCACCTCAGCCTCTTGAAGAGCTGGCACTACAGCATGCAACACCATGCCCAGCTAATTTTTTGTATTTTTTGTAGAGATGGGGTTTCACCATATTGCCAAGGCTGGTCTCGAACTTCTGGGCTCAAGTGATCCACCACTTTGGCCTCCCAAAGTGCTGGGGTTGCAGGTGTGAGCCACCACACCCAACTTGTAGACATTTTTTTTTTTTTTTTTTTTTTTTTTTTGTTGAGACGTAGTCTTGCTCTGTCACCCAGCCTGGAGTGCAGTGGCGCGATCTCAGCTTACTGCAAGCTCCACCTCCTCGGTTCACGCCATTCTCCTGCCTCAGCCTCCGGAGTAGCTGGGACTACAGGCGCCCGCCACCACGCCCGGCTAATTTTTTTGTATTTTTTAGTAGAGACACGGTTGTACACATATTTTTAAACCACCACACCTACCTTCATTAATATTAATAGCACATATTATTATACTGATATTAGTAATTTGTTTACTGTCTTCATTCCCAAACAAAATTTAAACTTCCTAACTGGAAGGATTTGGATATTTTTAGCACTATTTCCCGTATTCCTTGAGTAATAGATAATATGTATTTTTGAATGAAGGAATTATTTCAAGCCAGGCTCGGTGGCTGATGCCTGTAATCTCAGCACTTTGGGAGGCTGAGGTGGGAGGGTCACTTGAGGTCAGGAGTTCAAGACCAGTCTGGCCAACATGGTAAAGCCCCATCTCTACTAAAAAATATATATATAAATTAGCCAGGTGTAGTGGTATGTGCCTGTAATCCCAGCCACTCAGGAGGCTGAGGCACAAGAATCGCTTGAATCCAAGTGGCGGAGGTTGCAGTGAGCTGAGATTGAGCCACTGCATACCAGCCTGGGCAACAGTGCAAGACTCTGTCTCAAAAAAAAAAAGGAATTATTTCATATTCTTCCCACAGGTTAGAATACAAAAACAGGTGGATATTTTTCCCTCTTTACAAACCTCAACAGCTCAATGAGGGTCAAATAGCACAAAAAAAGTCGCTAAGCCAGGATGTGAGGTTATCCTGGCATGGATCTAACACCAAAAATCTAGTCAGCCTTTATATGGCTTCCCAACCGTGTCTATACCTATTTATTTTAAATAGTATCTTCTGAACCCTGAAATAAAGATATAAGTTAGTTAGTTTGCATGTTTTGGAAAAGCAGATCGGGGAGAAAAAAAATCAGACACTTTTCTGAGCACTAAAGCAGCACTGGAGTCCAAATGTTTAGTCTCTGAAGCTGCTGACTTCCGGACACACCATATAATGATCATCTCTACTGTGCAGGACAACAGTTCTCAAACTTTCCCGACACCCACATATGAGAGTAGTCACTGGAGCAAACTGCCAAGGTTCAAATCCTAGCTCTGCCACTTAACACATGTGTAATCTGAGGCAAGTTATTTAACTCCTCTGTGCTTCAGTTTCATCCGTAAAATGGGGATAATTATAATACTTATCTCAAAAATTATTGTGAAAATTAAAGGAATTTACATATGCAGAGTGCTGAGATAAACAGTTCATTTTCAAATGTTAGCCATTACTAGTGGACTCAAATTTCAATACTTTGACAAGTAATATACAATCACACCTTAAAGCAAATATAAACACTTCAGTGTATCATAATCCCAGGATTAAGAACCATCCACTGGAATGAGAGTTAATCTTTAATCAAAAGGATTTTAATTTAAAAGTTTGCATGAAGCTGCCTGTAATGCAAAAACTTTGGAAGGCTGAGGTGGGCAGATCACTTGAGGTCAGGAGATCAAGACCAGCCTGGCCAACATGGTGAAACTCTATCTCTACTAAAAAACAAAACAAAACAAAAAAATACAAAAATTAGCTGGGCGTGGTGGTGGCTTTCCTGCCTGTAATTCCAGCTACTTGGGAGGCTGAGGCACAAGAATCATTTGAACCTGGGAGGCGAAGGTTGCAGTGAGCCGAGATGGTGCCATTGCACTCCAGCCTGGGCAACACAGTGAGACGCTGTCTCAGGGAAAAAAAAAAAAAAAAAAAAAAAGTTTGCATGAAGCTAAAATTCAGAATTGAACTAAGAGAGTAAATTTAATTCCCGTCGTTACCACCATCTCCTACCTTTTAATTTTGAACTTAAAAACTATTAGCAAAACACTCTAGCCAATCTCAAGAGCCAGAACATGAAAGGAAACCAAACTCAAATATTTTAGGAATTCATGAATCAAGTCTCTTTTTTAATCGTCCCTGGAAACAAATCAGAAGCCAGAATGGCCCACAGAATGCTGACTTAAATCCTCTATGCAAATATGCCTGACCCATAGGTGTCCAAACTCTGGGTAGTCTGGACATGGTCAAAGTAAGCCAGAATGAAAGAGATGGGCATCAGTGGCCATTTACTTCTCAAACAATTACAACTTTTAATATTTAAGCCCTGAGTGCTTATCAACTGGATAACCAGGAGAGAAAGGAACTTGCCTATCTTGTTTACCACTGTTTCCCTATTACCTGGAACAGTGCTTAGCACAAAATAGGCACTCAATAAATATTTGTTAAAAAAAAAAAAGTACATTTAGACAAAGAAATACTACTTTCAGCAAAGATGATAACCAAAAGATGAGAAAGAAACTTGTCTACATTGTAAACATGATGTTAACAATGTCAAGTACTTATGAATTATTTGAGGTTATTTTTGATACTGCCAATTTTACATCTAAGAAGAAATATAAATATATAAATTTTCTAATAGTAAATTATCAAGGCTAGCATCCAAAATATTTAGCATCTAATAACATAAATTAATATATAAATTAACATCTAAATCAAAGACTGAAAAATGTATTTCCTTTTGGTCTCTATATTAAAATGGCTGTCAAGTCTCTTAAATTGAAATTCAAATCATTTAAGTCATTCTAATAATTTTCAAATCACCTCTCAGGCCTGTAATCCCAGCACTTTGGGATGCCAAGTCAGGAGGATTGCTTGAAGCCAGGTATTTGAGACCAGCCTGGGAACAAAGTGAAATCCCTGTCTTTACAAAAAATAAAAAGTAAAACCCTTCTGATTTTTAGAAGTTGTTGGTACAATCTTTTGTTTGCTTCAGCTGTCACTGGCTAAACAATGCCTCAATCTAAGCCACAATTTGATGTAAGAAACCTCACCAAACTCTTGTAACAACTACTCCATTAAGCTGATAGTCATGAGCTTCCCAGCTCCCTAAGCTTGCTGCGTCCAGAAGGGCAAATCCATTAAAAATGTGAGCATCATGACCATGTATTCTCCAGAATGCCAGGGCCAGAAGCACCCTTGCCAACAATAATGCCACTAACATCATCTACCCTACTACCTCATTCAATGAGGGGCCACTCTGAAACAGTGGGCAAGTGCTGCCTTTTCTCATTCACTATTACCATGGAGCCACCATGACCTCCACTGCCTCAGTTCCCTCAGTGCCCCTAGGGGGCCAGCTGCATCCACACTAGCATGCTTCTAGGCCCTATCTATTGCCTCCACTGGACAACAGTATTTGGTGACTTGTGGTCTTAATAAGTAGAGGGGTTATTTTTACTCACTAATACAGAAGTACTTCAACATTTAAACAAAAGGTTTGACAATACAGCTATGTACCCACTGAAAATCAATCCTGTATATCACTAATATGGGATGTAACACTATGTGGAAACATCTTTGAATCAAATGAGATTTTAAGCTGATCATCTGGAAGATAATCTGGATGATTATCCAAAAGGTATCTATTAAAAAGACATCAATTTATCAGTTATTAGGATCACAGTAACAAACTAGCCCTGATTAAAATCTATCTTCCAAAGTCTACCCTCCACCATCTAGCAGTAATTTTAATCCTTCTAAAAGTGAGCAGGTGATAATTTTTAAATGCGATGTAGATCATGGACCTTCTTGAGTATCCTGTGCTCAAAGCTGATTGGTTTCAGAGAGGACCACAAATCAAAACTTGGTTCCATAAACCAGTAGATAGGCAAATACACTGGGCCCTGGCCATTCTGGCTTTATCACCCTACCAGGCCATTGCTGCTGTCACCTACCACCACTAAGCAGGTGACCTCACCCTTCTCAGGAGATCTCACCCCACTTGGGATCCAACACCCAGGGCCCAGCCAAGGTCTTCCTCCCTGCCAGACACCTACCTCACAGAGCCCTACCTAAATGTTTTTGAATTGAATTATTCAAGAAGGTAAGAAGGAAGCAGAGTCTTTATAATTTTTAATGTATTTGAGAAATACCTCAAGTAACTTTTGGGGGTTCAATCTCATTGCTTTATCATCGTATCTTGTGTTAGAATGCCCATAGCATCCCATTGAGACTAATATTTTCATGGTTCCTCTCAGGCTCTTGACAGGGTAGCTGAATTTTTCTTACTCTTTTTACATGTTGCCTTGAATCTACCCAGAGAAATCTTCTATTTTTTCCCTTTGAGCAATGCCCCTTTCAACATTAAATATTGTTTCACTGATCTCATGTACCTAAAATGCCCCCTCCCACACAAACCTGCTACTGAGTACCTTCGCTAACTTAACAATTCATTCACCCTGGAAGACCACCTACTAGCAGAAGGATTCTTAACAAATGTAAAGAAAGTAAGGACTTTACACTAACAATACAAAACTCTCTCTTTGACAATTCAAAAAACAAAAGATGTTGAACTTTGACATTTACAGAATTAAATGTCAAATGTGACACAATACCATCACATCTGGCTAACTAACTCTTGTGCTTTTTTTAGTAAGGAACAACTTTTGAGCCTCAATATCTTAATTCTTAAAATGATAAAGAACACTTAACTCAATTTGTTGAGATCAAATAAGGTAATGTAAAAGTGGGATTTTTATTTTTATTTATTTATTCGAGACAAGGTCTCGTTCTGTCACCCAGACTGGAGTGCAATGGCACGATCACAGCTTACTGCAGCTTCAAACTCCCAGGTTCAAGCAATCTGCACACCTCAGCCTCACAAGTAACTGAGACCACAGGCATGAGCCACTATACCTGGCTAATTTTTGTATTTTTTGTAGAGACAGGGTCTTACTCTGTTGCCCAGGCTGTTCTTGAATTCCTAGGCTCCAGTGATTCACCAGCCTCAGCCTGGAATTACAGGCATGAGCCACCACACCCGGTAAGAAGTGGTTTTTATCTATAAAATACTCATATAAATATGACTAGCTAATATCATTATTTTCTTTCTTAAGTTTTGCTGTGAGCCCAAGCTGCCAAATCTTAGACTATTCAGAAAAGTGTGCATCGTTTTTTCTGCATTTGTGTATTACTAATGATATGATTCAAGAATCTCAGAAACATTTTCAATTAGAAAAAATAAGTGTGTTAATTTCAATTAATGTCTGGTATCTACGACTTTTAATCCACTCATTTATCCATTCATTCAATAAATATATATTGAATACCTACTGTTTTGAAGGTACTCTTGCTGGTTAATAAACAGTAAACAAAACAGAGTCCCTCCCTTCAAGAACTTCCATTCAAGTGGGAAGAGACAGGTAATAAATGATCAATTAGTAGTGTCAGGGAATAGTAAAGGCTATGACAAATAAAGCCAGGTAAGGGTAAGAGAGTGTCAAAGAAGTTCACCGAGGAAGGCCTCTCTGAGGAGCAGGAATGATGTGAGGGAGAAAGCCATATGGATACCTCGAAGAAGAACATCCCAAGCAGAGCTGCAGAGGAAATGCAAAGGCCCTGAGGCTGGAACACGCTTAGCATGTCTGACAATGGCAAGGTAGCCAATGTTATAAGAGGGGAGATCATGTATGGCCTTGAAAACAACAGTAAGGAACTTGACAGGAGGTATGATCAGAGGCCACTGGAATACTGAGCAAGTAAATGATATGTCATAGTTATGCTTTGAGGAATTATATAAGAAGCTGGCCTAAGTGGTTGCTTGTCTGTATAGGTTTCATACTTCTTTAATTGTTTTTTAACTATTTGCATGCTTTCCTGTGTCAAATGCTGCTTTGAAGTTCAGTAGAATTAATGTGGTAATAAAACAAAGGAAGTTTCTGGGAAGTATTGGAAAATAAAACTCTAACTGGAGTCAAGAGAAAATTGGAGCAGATGTTTGTGGAGACAACAAGTATAGACAACTCTTTCAAGTTTGCTATAAAATAAAGCAAAAAAAAAAAAATGGAATTGAAGTTGGAAGAGCATGAGAGGTCAAGACAGAAGATGTTCCCTGGGGGAAAATACAGAGAAAAGGAAAAAATGATGATCTAAGAAAGGGAGAGGGTATTTGAAAAACAGTAAATCTATGAGAGAAGTGAAAAGAGAGGATTTAGTCTACACAGGTGAAAAAGTTGGCATTAGTGGCAGGGACAGTATATTTCTTTTCAATATGAAGGAAGGAAAAAGACATGGGTATAGATGTAGAAAGGGTGGTAGATTTGGTGATGGGAAAATACAGATTTTTTTAGTGGCTTATATTTTCTCAGTGATATTAGAAGTGAGAAAAGTGAGTATGGGGAAGGAGATCTGGACACTTGATAAGGGAGAACCTATAAAATGATTGCTGCCAAATGGCAACTTTGTCTTTCTATGTGTCTTTATTTTGTAAATCATTCTTTTTTTCTTTTTTTTTCTTTTTTGAGACAGAATCTGACTCTGTCACCCAGGTTGGAGTGCAGTGATGTGATGGTGGTTCACTGCAACCTCTGCCTTCTGGGCTCAAGTTATCCTCCACCTCAGTCTCCTGAGTGGCTGGGACTACAGGTCACCACGCCTGGCTAGTTTTTTTCATTTTTTATTTAATTTTTAAATTTTCTGTAGAGATTGAGTTTTGCTGTGTTGCCCAGGTTGATCTCAAACTCCTGAGCTCAAGCAGTCTGCCCCCCTCAGCCTCCCAAAGTGCTGGGATTACAGGCATGAGCCAGTGTGCCGGGCTCTAAATCATACTTGACTACGTTATATTGATACTTGACTACATTATATTGTAAACTTTTAGAGGGCAGAAGTTATGCTCACCTTATTTATTCTGTATGTTTAAAAAAAGGGCGCGGTGGCTCACGCCTTTAATCCCAGCACTTTGGGAGGCCGAGGCGGGCGGATCACGCGAGGTCAGGAAATCGAGACCACGGTGAAACCCCGTCTCTACTAAAAATACAAAAAGTTAGCCGGGAGTAGTGGCGGGCGCCTGTAGTCCCAGCTATTCGGGAGGCTGAGGCAGGAGAATGGCGTGAACCCGGGAGGCGGAGCTTGCAGTGAGCCCAGATTGCGCCACTGCACTCCAGCCTGGGCGACAGACAGAGACTCCGTCTCAAAAAAAAAAAAAAAAAAAAAAAAAGCATTAGCTACTGAAGATGTAAAGAGCTGTTACTATGATGCTGGACAGTGGGACATTAAGTTTTGCCTAACAGAAGTCTTAGGGGAGGGTACAAAATTATGTCAACTTCCCAGTTGATTATGAAACAACTTTGCTACATTTTTGGCATAAAGAGATAGAAGTAACAGTAATATATAGCATCCACAAGAAAACTCAACAAGCATCTACTTATCAGGTTTTATCTTTTAATCCCCCATGGACTCTGTGATGCTACAGTTATTACTTATATATTTAAATCACAGACTGGACACCTGGTTTTTCCAGTCACATAATTAAGTTTACATCTCAATATTACCATTTAGCCTACTTTCCATTTTTTATCTGAAAATTAATCTTATTAAGATTAAAAACTCAAATATACCTATTTCGTTTTTTATAACTTAATTCAACTTTTTTTCTGACCGATTAAATGGAATGCCTACCAATGTCAGTTTTCCGATTATTCTCCCTGGACTTGGAAGTGGCTAGGCTATATTACTAACAGTATTATACAACCTAATTAGAGAACAATAAAGTTGACCTTTGAAAATAACATATCAAACATCAGAAAGTGTCTTTTCTTCATCTGCTTTAAGGATTACATTTCTTTTGTGTAAATAATACATTATTACAATTTGAGATTATTTACTTAATCTTTAATACAATGAGAGCTAAAAATAAATCAATAAACATTTGAAAATATTTTCTACAATTCTATTTAATCTCATTTACTAGTAACATTTAAGTTCAGCCTCACTTTTGAACACCCATTTCCTAAACCTCAATTGTCTGTGATAATTTTATGTTTTCTTATACGGTAGTTTTCCTTCCGCTGGGTCATCTATTAACACTTCTCCAACAAACCAGAGTCTTCTTATGAAGGACTGTTATGAATACTGGCATTCGTAAATTTCTAAAAATAAAATTTCCCAGGTGCACAGTTTTCCTCCATGTCAGCATAATCTTGGGCTAAAGTTGTTGTTTAACAAGGCAATGGGCATTTATGACATTTCTACCCATTACAGCATTTAACAAATGTTATTGTAATTGCTAAATCACCTGTCTGTATTCCACTTTAGACAATAAACTCTGTGAGATTAGAGACCGTGTCCATCTAGTTCATCTTTGTATCCTCAATCTGATATATAATAAAAGGTCAATAAAATATATGCTGAATCAATGAAAGTCCCAGCAATGTGGGGAATGGTAATGAAGAACTCCAGAGCAATGCACTTACCTGTGAGATCCAGGGTTCTGTCCACAAAAACCACTGATGCCCTGCCTGCAGCAGTCTTCTTCCTGTTCTTTGCAGGAGCATAATTGGCCAGATCAGCAGCGATGACCCGACTTAAGGAACCTACAGCAAAACACTCCTCCCGTACTCCTAAATGTTCACACAGAGAACTGAGGCCTGACACTAGGCATCTGATCTGCAGCAGCAGCTCTGGGGTTAGCGCAGTGGCGTCCACATCACCCAGGCTTCCCAGCTTCCTCTTGTCCGGTCGGGCGCTATTAAGGAGGTGCACATCCTGGGGTAGCAGTGGGAAAAGGGATGCAAAAGCTGGAGTCAAGGCAAAGTGGGGAGCAACAGGGGCAAGCAACAACGGGACATGGAACACCTCGGCCGTGTAGTTCATGTTGCCCATCCATTCACACAGCTTCTCCTCCAGCTGCTCGAACACCGGCTGCTGCCCCTCCATCTCGGCCGCTGCCGCCGCTGGAACATGATTAGCTGTGAGGTGGACAGCGTGGCTCACGGTTGTGACCACCACACAATACTGGAAGTGACTGCGGCAGATGATGTCCCGTAGGATCTCCACGGTCCGGCCTTTCAGCAGGCAGCTCAGCACAAACACCGCTTTGGGCTGCTTGGCTCCACCACCAACTGCGTCGGGCTCGAACTCTCGCAGGTGACAGTCAGGACCCCCCACCGCCTCCAGGAGACGGGTGGATCCGCAGCCCCAGTGCAGGCTCTCGGCGCAGGCGGCGTCCAGGTAAACCACAGCCCGTTTCACTTTGGCCAGCACCTGCTCCCATCCTTGCTGGGTAAAGGACAGTACGCCCGAGGCGCTCATGGTTGGGGATTCGCAGACTTGGGAAACCACGGTGCAGGAACCTCTTTCAGAACTCACCGCTTCCGGAAATTGGGCTCCGGGAGACTTTGACAGTCTCCACAGTACACGTGGTCGGCCTCTGACACGCTCCCTGATGGCGCTCGGTGATGACGTTAAACTGAGCGGTGATTGGCTAGAGAGGAGGCCGGGAGTGAGGAAGGATGGCGCGGTCTGGAAAGAAGTGGGTGGGGCTCTGTGGCTCCGGGCTTCCTCAAAAGCTCGTGGAGATCAGGTGTTTCCTGGGATGGAGCTGAACTGAGTTCTTTCCGTCACTTGGCCTGTCTGCGCAGATAATCTTTTCATGTTCCTTAAAAAGTCTCCGAAATAAAAACCTAATTCGAAATTTGATATCTTCCTTAGATATGAACACGTCTCCAAAAGTACAGCCACCTTCTCAATCTAAACTCAGAGCAACTAGAAAAAGATAATAAAAACAACCGTGTGCAATATTTTGAGTTTATAGTTGCTGTCACATACGTTATTGCCCACAAGCCTCATAACAAACCCTGTTGTTCTCATTTTCACTTTCTCCATCTTTCCTCCCTCATCTCATCATCACTACATCTTATAGGCTTAAAAACTCTCAGAATTCAGCCCTTCCTCTCCGTTTTTGCTGTCACAAAAACCCAACATCATCGCTCACCCAGGCAATGATCTCCCAACATTTTCTGACTTTTGATCTCTTTCCCCTCCAATTCTATTTTCTTCCTAATAAACAAAGTTGGTCCTACAACTTTCCTGCTTAAAAGCTTTCCTAGCCCAGTTGCCTATAGGATACATCCACACTCTTTAAAAAGCATCAACATCCTTCATGATTTCTCAATTTCTCTCCAGCTATTCCCAACCTGGAGAAAAATTGTACCGATACAATGAAGTCAATAGGCTGAACCCAAAATGTTTTATGGGTTCTGTTTGTTCCACCAATATACTTACATTACTAAGTATAATCTCTGTGCTAAGCTTCAAAGATGCAATGGTTAATAAAATTCATGAATGAATGTTCAATTAATATCCATGGCCAGGCGCGGTGGCTCATGCCTGTAATCCCAACACTTTGGGAGGCTGAGGTGGGCAGATCACCTGAGGTCAGGGGCTCAAGACCAGCTTGGCCAACATGGTGAAGCTCCATCTCTACTAAAAGTACAAAAATTAGCTCGGCATGGTGGCAGGTACCTGTAATCCCAGCCACTCAGGAGGTTGAGGCAGGAGAATCACTTGAACCCGGGAGGCAGAGGTTGCAGTGAGCCAAGATCGCACCACTGCACTCCAGCCTGGGCGACAGAGCGAGACTCTGTCTCAAAAAAAAAAAAAATCCACATAATAATATATCCAGCCAATTTTTAATAAATATGTACAGTATTCCAAACAGTGTCTGGGTTTTGAGGATATAAAGAAAACTAAACCACAGCCCTGATTTCAAAATAATTATGATGAAATAAAGGGACCCACACATGTAAAACAAGCACAATAAAATGTTACAGAAGCAAATATTTTTCAAAATTTTTTGTATAGGAGTCAAGAAGGAGGAAAAATAAATTCTAAGAGAAAAAGGAAGTAGTCAGAAAAACCTTCATATAGGGCATGAGTTTTGACTTGCCTTCAAAGAAACCCAGGTGTTCACCAGGTGGACAGGATGGGGAGGAGGATTCTTAGCAGTCCAGGCACAGAGTGCAGCATAAACAAAGTCGTAGAGGCATAAAACAGTACAATATGTTCTCTGGAACTACAAAGGGTTTCCTATAGCTGGAGTGCATTGTATGAAAAAAGGCGCAAGAAGAAATAAGAGCAAGGAATTAGAAAAGAAACAAATGGGCTAGATCAGCAAGAGCCTTATTTTCCATTCTAAATAGTAGCAGCCAGTGGGGAAGTATTAATGTATTTTGGGGTATGGAAATAATTTGTTCACATCTGGATTTTAGAAAAAAAATGGTTCTAGTCAAAACATGCAAAATAATTTGAAATGGAGCAATTTAGCGCAGAGGGAACAGTTAAGAAAATAATAGCGTCAGCAGCAAATCTCGGTGAGAGAGTTGAAAAGCATAACAAGCAGATGGACAGAGTGGGGAGTGTGAATAGACATTAAGAATATAGTGCCAAAGGGCTTGCTTATTAGTTTGACAGAGAGGGTGACACAGAAGGAGAATTTCAGGTTAGCACCCAGCTTTCTGTCTGGATGACTGATAAATGCCAGTCATTGAGATTTGAAAAACCATTAAGAGAAGCAGATTGTGGAATAAATACAGAGTTTAGTGGGGACATATTTTTGTTTGTTTCTTTCCTTATGGCAAGATAAGTGTAACATAAAAGTCACCATCTTAACCATTGTAAAATGTACATTTTGGTGGCATTAAGTACATTCACATTGTTGTATAACCAATCTCTGAACTTCTTGTCTCACAAAACTGAAACCCTGTACCCATTAAACAACAACTCCCCATTCCCCCTCTCCACAGTCTTTGGCGACTTCCACTCTACTTTCTGTTTCTATGAGTTGACTACTCTAGTTGTTGGCAATGTAGTAGTTGACTACTCTAGATACCTCATATAAGTGGAACAAAACAATAAGTATTTGTTTTGTTGTGATTGACTTATTTCACTTAGCATAAAGTCCTCCAAGTTAATCTATATTGTAACGTGCATCAGAATTTTCTTCTTTTTGAGGCTGAATAACATTCCATTGTATGTTACACCATTTTGTTTATCCATTCATCTGCCTATGGACATTTGGTCTGCTTCCACCTTTTAGCTATTGTGAATAATGGCACCTTGAATATGAGCAGAAGAATCATAAACCTGGTAGAACCCAGTAGGTAAAAGGGCCAATGATAGACCCAAGTTCACATGTTGAACTAGTAAACAAGAAGATATTCCTACATGTTTGTATCCTTGTCAGCATGAAAATTATTTTAAGGAGCTTAAGTTGAATAAGTTGTTGGATGACAGCCCTTGCTCTTCCATTTAAACCCAGGTCAGTGCCTAGTTACTAACACCTGCATTAATCCTGATCTCAAGCTCACTTTTTGTTTCTACCCCTTGCATCTCATGCTGAATCATACATTCGTTAGATAAGTTTGAGTGAATTAATACTTCATCTTCTCTGAAAGGGCAAGGCACTCATGAAGTCATGGTTGAATATTGTGCCAGTAAGTGCTAGTGGTCGCCTCAATATTTATTTGTCTCTTCTTCTGTAGTAATAGGTTTATTCTGAACTCATAGACACACAGCTAAAGACTACTTTTCCAAGCCTCTTGCAGCTAGCTATGGACAAATGATGAGGCACGGGTGAATAAGATAGTTGGAAGTGACACATACAAATTTCAAATAATTCCTTAAAGGTGTATGGTTTTCTTTCCCTACAAATCCTACTTTCAGTTCTTTTGTACATGCACCCAGAGTGGAATTGCTGGATCATATGATAATTCTATTTTTAACTTCTTGATGGACCTCTGTTTTTGTTTTGTTTTTTACAGAGGCTGCAACATTTTATATTCCTACTAATAATGCACAGGGGTTTGGATTTCTCCACATCCTTGCCAACACTTGATATTTCCTGGGTTTTTTGATAATGGCCATCCTAATAGGTGTGGGGACATGAGGTTTTCAATATACTTGTGGGACATCGAGGCAGAAACGTCTAGCATGCTGTTGGATGTGTGATTCCGGAATACAGAAGAGAAATACGGTAATTGGGATTATTAGTAAATGGGTGTGCTTCAGAGTGGCTTAAGAGAATACAAAAAAGAAAGAAGACAATGATGGTGATGGAGAGAACTCTGAGCAACTCTTCTTGATGGGCAGAAGAAGTCAAGCCAGTGAATGGAGTAATGAGAGGTGCAAGTTTTAAGACTAGAGTGGCCAACAGTGGCAAGTGTCAGAAAAGGGAAAAGAGAGGGAATATGAGAAGAATCTACAGGATTTGACCTGTGCAGGAAGAAAGTACAGTCATGACAAGGGAGTGCTGGGGGTGCAGTGCAGAATGAGTCAATGGATTGGGGAAAATGCAGCTTCTAGAAATTATCTACACAGTTCCTAGAAAAGAAGGTGGTAGGGGAATGAGGAGGTAAAAAAGTTGGAAGAATATGAAGTTAGGGTCAAAGAAAGTAACTTGGCCTCTATAATTCAGGGAGGGAACGCTTTTTTTTTTTTTTTTTTTTCAGAGACAGAGTCTCACTCTGTCTCACAGGTTGGAGTGCAGTGGCACAATCATAGCTCACTGCAGACTCAAACTCCTGACTTCAAGCAATCCTCCGGCCGCAGCCTCTTGAGTAGCTAGGACTACAGGTGCACACAATTACACATGGCTAATTTTTTTTTTTTTTTTTTTGAGGTGGAATCTTGCTCTGTCCCCCAGGCTGGAATGCAGTGGCGCAATCTCACCGCTAACTGCAAGCTCCGCCTCCAGGGTTCACACCATTCTCCTTCCTCAGCCTCCTGAGTAGCTGGGACTACAGGCGCCCGCTACCACGCCTGTCTAATTTTTTGTATTTTTAGTAGAGACGGGATTTCACTGTGTTAGCCAGGATGGTCTCGATCTCCTGACCTCGTGATCAGCCCACCTCGGCCCCCCAAAGTGCTGGGATTACAGGCGTGAGCCATTGTGCCTGGCCAGCTAATTTTTTTCTTTCATTTTTTTTTTTTTACAGAGACAGGGTCTTGCTGTGTTGCCCAAGCTGGCTTGAACTCCTGGGCTCAAACCATATTCTGACCTTGGCTTCCCAAAGCACTGGGATTACAGGTGTGAGCCACTGCGCCCAGCCAAGGAGGGAAAAATTCTAGGTTATAATAAGATCCAGGGTATAACCCTGAATGTGCCCTATGGAAGTAGAGTGAATGAAGACCATTAGACTCCAGAAGGTCAGAAAACATGAGTCAAGCAACATATGCAAGCCACACATCATGACGGAGGAAAGGAAGACTGTGGACTTCAACCGCAGATATCACTTGTAGTTGAAGGAAAATGAAAAAGGAGAAGAGGTGGTAAATACAAATGGTATGAGCTGGAAAAGAGGAAGGTTTTTTCACAGCAAAATGGGAACCGTAATGGCCTGGTAGTGGCCCACAAGAACCGGGGGAATGACAACACTATCTCAAGCATTCACAGTACAACAGGGTGAAGGATAATGGCAGATATTCAGTATAGAAAGATAAGGAGAAGTCCTGTCCTTGGAGGGAAGTTAGATTTTGGTTTAGTGAACAAGTAGAGACATGCTTCTGCTAAAATACTGAAACTGTTGGGCATGCACATAAAATGGAACAAAGGTAGGGACTGAGAGCTAAATGCAGAGTTGGGAATCAGGTCTGGAAGAACTTGGAGGGAATAAGCACAGAGACTGTCTTAGTTTGGGCTGTCACAACAAAAATACCATACTGGGTGACATAAGCAAAGAAAGTTTATTTCTCACTGTTCTGGAGACTGGAAAGTACAAAATCAAGGTGCTCACATAATTCATTTCTAATGGCAGCCCTCTCTCTGGCTTACCAATGGCTAGCCACCTTTGTGCTGTATTCTCAGTTGGTGAAAAGCAGGCAGAGAGGAAGCAAGCTCTCCTGTCTTTTCTTATGAAAGTCCAAACCCCTCTCCATTAGGGAGGACCTAATTACCTCACAAAATCCCCATATCCAAACACCATCACATTGAGGATTAAGGTTTTAGCATATGAACTTTGGAGAAACACAAAAATTTAGACTATAGCAGTGATATGAGGGAAAACGTTAAAAGATTTGACAAACGATGACTAAGAATGAGGAAATACAGACAACCCCTAAAAGTTGTGCAATGCAGAGCCTGTATAGCCACATGCAACTTGAGGGACTGTCAGACCATGAAGAAGCTTGTAGGCCATATGGTAGGAAGTTTAGATTTTATTTCATATTTAAGAGAAGGCCACGGAAGGGTTTTGTGTTCCTAGAATTTCAGTGTGGCAGTGCAGATGGAAAGAAGTAGATAGATTTGAGATATGTTTTAATGAGAAGCGCTAACAGATCTTGCTAACGGATTTGCATAGTTGTGAGAAAAGCAGATGGGGAAGAGAGAAAAGTCAAGGATAATTCTTTGATTTATGGCTAAAACAACTAGTTAAATGGTGGTTACTGATATTAATATGAAGAAGTCTTTGGGAGTATAGGAGTGGGACAAGACAGATATGGGAGAGAAATTTACAAGTTGTGTTTTGAACATAAGTTTGAAAGGCCTAAGAGAGGCATCAGGTGAAGCATTTGAGTCAGACCGAGTATCTTGAGCTCAAAGAGAAGTTAAGACTGCCCAGAGAAATATGGGTGTCAGTGGCTCTCAATGACATGACATTAAAAGTCATGGAGGCCAGGCGTGGGGCTCAGACCTGTAATCTCAGCATTTTGGGAGGCTGAGGTGGGCAGAACACTTGAGGTCAGGAATTCGAGACCAGCCCGGTCAACATGGTGAAACCTCATCTCTACTAAAGATACAAAAATTGGCTGGGCATGGTGACATGAGCCTGTAATCCCAGCTACTGGGGAGGCTGAGGCAGGAGAATTGTTTGAACCTGACAAGGGGAGGTTGTAGTGAGCCAAGATCATGCCACTGCACTCCAGCCTGGGTGACAGAGTGAGTCTCCGTCTCAATAAATAAGTAAATACATACATACATACATACATACATACATAAAGGTCATGAAGCTGGAGGAAATGACTTGGGAGACAGGGTGGACAGAAAAGGTAGGAGAGCCCAGGCAAAAGTCATTTCTTGCTTTCAGATGTTATGGTGGAGTAAAATGAATTCCTATTAAAATGACCTGCTTAAGACCGTCATGTTTATTTTATTAAAATGTGATTTGTATTTCTCTGCTCAAAATAGTCAGCTATTGTTTCTCTTCTGTCCAAAATCCAACATATCTCTCTTCACCTCATTTCTAGGTCATCCATAGGCATGATCAGTTCTTAGCTTAAGAACTTTCCATGTACTTGATGTTGTAAGAGAGGATCTGGCAAATACAGAAATAAAACGATTTTGTTCTCACCTTTAAAAAGAGTATGCGAAGTTTACTGACAGCACAGACATGAATAGGAAATAATACAATTTTCCAGAAACAACTAGCAATAGAAAATTTATTTTTTCTTTTTTGATGAGCTAAACTTAGGACTAGGTAAAGTTTATTGTTAAAAGATGTCAGGATGTAGAGGAAGATGGCTAATTGGGGTTTAATTTATCATGGAAGTACATAAAGAGGAAGGAAAGCTCTACACACGTACAATTACTTTGCTTGTTCAAAGAAGAAAAGGCCTAAACAACACGTTACCTGCTTGTCAATAACTTGTCAAATGCTTTGACTTTTTTTTTTTTTTTTTTTTTTTGAGACGGAGTCTTGCTCTGTCGCCCAGGCTGGAGTGCAGTGACGTGATCTTGGCTCACTACAACCTCCTCCTCCTGGGTTCAAGCGATTCTTCTGCCTCAGCCTCCTGAGTAGTTGGAATCACAGGTGCGTGCCACAATGCCCAGCTAATTTTTGTGTTTTTAGTAGAAACAATGTTTCACTATGTTGAGCAGGCTGGTCTTGAACTCCTGACCTCAGGTGATCCGCCTGCCTCGGCCTCCCAAAGTGCTGGGATTACAGGCGTGAGCCACCGTGCCAGGCTAGATGCTTTGACATTTGAAACCTCAATTTAGCTTTGTTATTCTTCCCCAATATTGGTACAAATGTTATTTTAATGTATCAATTTACTGCTGAGAAAACTTAAGAACATTGAGAATTTAAGAACATTGAAATTTATGTGACAGCAAAGAGCACAGTTGGGCATAAACATCATATGCATGCCAAACACATTTATGTGTACTTGCTATATATACTGGATAGTGAGCAAGGCATTTTTATTTGATCTCCAATTCTTGTCATCATTTAATTCATCATCATCTACTAAACATTCTCAGTACTTCTCAGAGATAAGTATATTAAAACTTATCTTTTAATTTTTTTTTTGCCAGAAACCAACAGACCACAAAACAACAATAAAACGGAAAACAAATAGAATATATGGAGCATTGTAGTTTGATAAGTTCATAATATAAGAAATGGAAGGAGGAATATATAATATCTTCAAACTACCTACCTTTGATGTCTCCCCTGGTGAGCAGGGAGAGAAAGATACCTTTAACTAAGAAAGCATATTCAGGCAAGAAACTCAGCTTAGAAGCAAGGAGGAAGAGGTCTTTCAGAGTAGTTATTAGTGATTGATGTGCTTCTTTGCTTGTGGAAATCTTCATTTTCAAAGCTTAGCTCAAATGCTACCTCGACCACAAAAGCTTTTCTAGTATTGTTCATCATTTCTTCAGTTATGTTTAAGCAATGCCTTGAAAGGCAGCTGAAAACAGAAAAAGATCCCTTAACAAAAGGCAATTGGTTTTCTCATGAAACCAATTAAATAAATAGAACGATCAATAGACAGGACTGTGAGTGACTGCCTTACGATACTCACAAACAGTCTATAAGACTTCATTCTATTACTTTCAACAGTGACCAAGAAGATTTACTCAGCGTTAAGCACTATACTAGGAATTGAAGTGATGGCTATGGGATGCCCTGTTTGGAGGTGGACTTGGTCTAGCGAAGAGCCTGAGGCAAACAGAAATACAGTCAAATAATTACTATACAGTGTGATAGGCACATGGCATAGAAGCAGCATGGTGTCTAGAAGGAGTGAGTTGCTCTGTCCCACTCACTCCCCAAATACGTCTGACCTCATCTGCATTCTCTCTCACTCGCTGTACTTTAGCTACATTTTGAGTTTCTTGAACATGCCAAGTATGCTTCTACCTCAGGGCCTTTGCACTTCTTATTCCTCTGTTTGATAGTCTGTCACCCCGAAATCCACGGGGCTCACCTCCTGTCTCCATTCAAGTCTCTTATATCACTTCATCAGAGTAGCTTTCCCTGACCACTCCATATAAAATTGCACCCCATCACTTCATTTTATATTGCTTACTCTTTTCACAATTCTTATCATCATGACATATCATACGTTCATATGTTTATTATCTGACTCTCTTATTAGAATCAAAGCCCCACAAAAGAAAGAACTTTGTTTTATTCACTGTTGAATCTACATAGCTGGAAGAGTTCCTGGCAAAACAAATGGGAAGAGATAAAATGGGATTCAGGAAAGATTTCACAAAGGTGATTATACCCCCAGAGAGTTTAGAAGGATGCAAGAGATTATCATAAAAAGATAAGGGAGCTGGGAATAGCTGGTAGAAGTGTGTTCAAAGGTAAGAAAGATTAAAACCACATGGTTTGTTTAAATAATGTGAGATATTGGTTGGGCGTAAACCCTTCATTTGTGCTTCTATTACAACACATTCACCTCTTCTCTTGTAGGAGAGTTGTTTACTGCCCCTCTGTCTTTCTCAATAACTTCAGAGTTCTTTAAGGGCTGGGACTGTTTCACTCGTGTCTTCATTTTCCAAGTTCTTAAACAGAGCAGATATTCTGTAATTGCTAAATAAATAAATGATAAAACAGTATTTATTCATCAAGGAGCAAGAAAACTCATTTAGTTGTTCAATTAAAATGGATTTCTCTCTGTTGACAAGCGAATGCCCTGTTTGTAAACTTTATAAATGAAAGAGACCTCAGAGATCATCTAACTTGGCCTTTCCATTTTATAGATGAGAAAACTGAAGCATAGAAAGGTTGATTGCCTGACTATACAACCTGCTAGGTATAATGAAGAACTGAGGCCAGGCCTGGTGGCTCATACATGTAATCCCAGCACTTTGGGAGGCCTAGGTGGAAGGATTGCTAGAGACCACGAGTTCCAGACCAGCCTAGGCAACATGATGAGACACTGTCTCTACAAAAAATAAAAAATTAGCCAGGTGTGGTGGCACCTGTTTGTCTGTAGTCCCAGGTACTCAGGAGGCTGAAGTGGGAGGACTGTTTGAGTCTGGGAGGTAGAGACTGCAGTGAACAGTGACCCTGCCACTGCATTTCAGCCTGGGTTACAGAGTAAGACTGTTTTTTAAACAAAACAAAACAAAACAAAAAAACAGGCCGGGCATGGTGGCTCATGCCTGTAAGCCCAGCACTTTGGGAGACCAAGGTGGGCAGATCACCTGAGGTCAGGTGTTCAAAACCAGCCTGGCCAAAATGGTGAAACCCCCTCTCTACTATAAACACAAAAATTGGCTGGGCATGGTGGTGTATGCCTGTAATCCCAGCTACTTGGGAGGCTGAGGCAGAAGAATCGCTTGAGCCCAGGAGGTGGAGGTTGCAGTGAGCAGAGATCGCACCACTGTACTCCAGCTGGGCAACAGTGAGACTCCGCCTCAAATAAATAAACAAACAAACAAACAAAAAACCTAGAACTCCAGTTTGAACCATGGTATGTCATCTTTTCACTGGAAGATGTGCTTTCAGAAGCGGCCTGAACATTTGGTTTACCTATTAAAATAAAAACTGTACATACTTTATGATCTATCTTCGAGAAACAGACAAATCTGCAAGGAGCCATGTGGATCTTCATTGTCATTTTTTGTTGTAGTTAAAAGTGTAAAGTCGAAAGCAATCTGGGTGTGCATCAATGGAGAAATAGCCATATTCACTCTGTGATAGCCATACTATGCAATTTTATGAAGCACTTAAAATAGACATAGTTTGATTCATACTAAAATGAAAAAGAGCTCCAAGACACGGATACTAAAAAAAAAAAGAAAAAAAAGGAAGTCGCAGGATGATACTATACTATACTGTACTATTTAAGACTGGTCAATCTCAGGTTCTCCCACCAAAACAGCACAACACACGAAGTTAAGTGTATAGGAAATTTCGGAATGATGAACTCCAAACAGGATATGCATCTGTAGCAAGGGCTACCTCTGGAGAGAAGGGTAGGGGAATGAGGCGGTCTTTGACCTTGACAGTAATTTACGGTTTTTAACAAGGAGGGTGCATTCTTCATCTATTAGTTTTTCTTTTGTTGGCTGTGAAAATTAATTTTTCGAGAAATAGTACTGATTGTGATTTCTTCTCTATTCAGTGAGGAAAGGGAGTGACAGGTAATGATTCTGTATCAAGGCTGATTAAAGAATAAAAGAAGGCCTTTCTGAAGATTAAAAAACAAATAAAAAGTTGAGAAGAAAGAGCACGAAGAGTAGAAGGGAACAATGGTGTACTCGCCAGCAATGGCAATACGGGTTATTAAAAAGAAGGGTGGGGGCGGGGAACCCTGGCTGACTCAGGACGCCACGGGAGGAAGCCACGCAAAATAGCAAACCGGGATCCTAGAGGGGCGGGGCCCACCTCAGCGCGCAGGCGCAACCAGGCCCAGGTGGCCGCCGCGGAAGCGAAGCTACCTATACGCGCCGCGCCGCTTGGGTCTCCTGCGCATGCGCAGACGGACCTGCGCTGGAGGCTTCATCTTTGCCGCCGCTGCCGTCGCCTTCCTGGGATTTGAGTCTCGAGCTTTCTTCGTTCGTTCGCCGGCGGGTTCGCGCCCTTCTCGCGCCTCGGGGCTGCGAGGCTGGGGAAGGGGTTGGAGGGGGCTGTTGATCGCCGCGTTTAAGTTGCGCTCGGGGCGGCCATGTCGGCCGGCGAGGTCGAGCGCCTAGTGTCGGAGCTGAGCGGCGGGACCGGAGGGGATGAGGAGGAAGAGTGGCTCTATGGCGGTACGAAACTTCCTGTCTCTGTCTCTCGGGTTCTCTCAGGCCTCCCCTTTTGGCCCTCAAACGGCCGGCGTCCCTGGCCTCTCGCGCCGCCGCTTCGGGCCTCTGGTTGGGAGCCCTGTCCGGCCTGACTTAGGCCGAGCGCGGCGTGCGCGTGCCCCCAGTCCCCGCGGCGGTCTCCCGCCTGGCCCACGCCCACCATGCGCATCCACCCCTGTGGCGGCCGGGCCGGGCTGGGGGGCTGTGACCGGTCCTGGCCCCCGGCTTCGCTGTGCTTTCCCCGAGGCGTCTCGATCGCCTAGCTGCTGCGCTCTTTATCCTTGTTTTTTTCTGTCGATTCTGAGGTGGTGGTTTTTTGTGTCTGTTTTTGCCCTGTGGCCTTAGGGTGCCCTTCCTGTCCCTTCTTTCAGAAACAGTCATTCTGTAATAATAGCTAAATAAAGTTAATGCTGTACAACTAACGTCTTGTTTCTTGATGGTCAGTTTGTATGGAATGCACCTGCAAGGGTACCTCCTTGTCTGAAAGTCGTGCTTTAAAAATAATTAATTAAGAGAGAGAGAGAGAGAAAGATGGCCCATAAAGAAAACTCTGAATGTCTCCTGTATTAAGGTGAAGTTATTCTTTTTTAAGAGACTGCCGTTTAACCTACATCATGGAGGTATCTCATGACCCTTCGGCTTATAGTTTTCAGTGTCATCTCATGTATTTGTTTTTCTCAAAATAAATTTAATGCATCATGTACTTCTCTCTAGAAGGGTACTTGTTTGACATCTGGTTTTTAACTTTAAGTCACAATCCCTTCTTGCTTGTTAACACCAGATTTGAAAGTTAATGTTTGTTCCTTGCCTAAAACATATATTCTTGATTGTCTTTAGAATAGAATAGTAAAAGTGCACTTTGGGCACCATGCAGGTCCTTGATGATGTGAGTTTGATAAACTTGTAAAAAAAAATCGTTTGGTGGCAAGATTTAGCATTAGTTACTACTCTTTGAAATGTGAATGTGTAGGATTTCTTTTACAAAGATCTGGAAATCTTCAGTACCTCTTAAATTTAAGCTTATTTTTATAGCAGTAAAGTCTGATTTTTTTTTCCATAAAATACGTATCTTGTTAAGTAATTATAAGGTGATCTAACTTTGGATGTGCTTATAGGCCCATGGGACGTGCATGTGCACAGTGATTTGGCAAAGGACCTAGGTTAGTGCTTGTGATGATCACTTCAGATTTTCATAATACTAGTTTCTTTAAGAGTGGTTTCTTTACTTTGTTTGCTTATTTATTTATTTGTTTATTTTACTTGGTAGATGAAAATGAAGTTGAAAGGCCAGAAGAAGAAAATGCCAGGTTAGTGAAATTTTCTGTTGTTGCCTATTGCACAGGTTGTGTGATACAATGGTTCTGTCAGTTGTCAAAATTATTTTCTTACAATCATTGGCTTCATTGCAACACTGTCTTACAACATTTTGGAGGACATTGAATCCTTTAAGGATTATTCCAGTTTCAAGACCTAATCTTATGCCAATTCTATTTGTTGGTAGTTTAAAGGACAAAGTTTTTGAACTTAGGATTGGACTGATTTTACACTGTTAAGTAACTTGTTACTCTTAAGTGAATTCAGTAGTGAAGTATACAGTATAATCATTAAGCTACTGATAAAAATATTTTAACTTAATTGAAAATGTTTTTAAGTAAATCAGGAACACTCCAAACTACTACTCCTTTTCCAGTTTATTAACATTTTTGATGATATAATGGCAGTTTGGTTGTAATTTCAATGCTATGTATTGTTTGCATTCAAAATGTAATTAGCTGATTTGTTATAAGGTTGATTTCTTTGTTAGATTGTAAGAAAGATGTAAGTATTCATTTATAGAACATATACAGGGAGTCAGAATTTTACCCCAGATTTCAAAAAGCAATCCATGCAAAGAAGTACATGGAGATGTCGGCTTTACCCTGACCACATGCATTAGTGTCTGTAATGGAGGGGGAGGTAGTTAGAAGATTTTAAAGAATATTTGGGTTTAAAAAGTGGAAGATATACAACTTCATACCGAGTAAGCTGCAATCGAAAAGATAAAACAGGTGTTAGTGAGGATATGGGGAAATAAAACCCTCATACACTTCTGGTGGGATTGTAAAATGGTGCAGCTGCTTTGAAGAACAGCCTGGCCATTTTCTCAAATGGTGAAACATGGAGTTACCATGTGAGTCCTCCACCTTAGAGGAATGAAAACATTCACACAAAAACTTGTACTTGAATATTCATAGCAGCATTATTCTTAATAGAAAGTGGAAAAAGAAAACCTCACAGCTGCATCAGCTGATGAATGGATAGATTAAATGTGTTATATCCATACAGTGGAATATTATTTGGCAAGGACAATAAAATGAAGTACTGGTAGATGTTACAACACGGATGAACCTTACAAATGTGGAAGCCAAAGAAGTCAGTCCGTAGAGACAGATTAGTGGTTACTAAGAGTTGGGTGAGTGATTGCTAATGTATACAAAGTTCCTTTTGGGAGTGATGCATACATTCTGGAATTAGATAGTTCTGATGGTTGGACTATGTGACCATATTAAAACTCAGTTGTCCTGTTTGAATGGGTAGATTGTGTAATATGTGAATTGCATCTCAAAGCTGTTACAACAAAAAATGGATAGAGGGAAAAAGTGAGAAATGGAAGTAGAAATAGCTTAGGAGGAGCTGAAACTACAGTTCAGCTTCCTTACCCAAAAAATCCCCTATAGTCTTTTCACTCATTGGTATATTATCTGAAATGTTATTTCATTTTAAAATTTATGTATTCAACTCAGTTCCTAATTCTGATCTCAACCACAAAGTTGAGATTAGTTTTAATTTATGTTATGAAAGTGATTGAATATTTCTTTGTACCCATTCCTTCAGTTGGTCAAGAAATTAATTACAGCTATAGTTTTACAATCAAATATACTTTTCTATATGATAATCTTTATCCCATTAATTTTTATTTTTATTGGTTACAATTTTAAAAGCTTACTTTCTAATCAAACATTGTTTAATTTTAATTCCGCAATACACAACTTGCTAAAATTTATTGGAGGGAACCTTCTACCTTCCCTGAGTGTCACTGTCAACATAGCTTTATATTCCTTTCTGCAACTTCATTTGGGGAGCCGTTGAGTTGATTTCATCCTATGGGGGAAAAAACAACTTCCTCTACAGTGTTATTTTTCTAGAAAAAGCTTAAAATTTTATCATGTTTCTAACATTTTAATGGTGATAGAAAATTAAAACTTCTAAAAGAGTAGGCCTATTGAAGAAAGGTACTCTGCCAAACCTACTGCTATCTGGCTTGGTACATCATTGCATTGCTCTACCTAAGTTCCTGCTGTTAGAATTTGCCCGTTTCCTACTGACTGGCTCATTGCTGAAGCCTCTGTTTTTCTTAAACATTGCATTGCAGTCTCCAATTGTGTTATATCTGTCCAAGTTTTGACTAAAGAAGGGATACTGTTTTGTGACATAGAAAGCAAATGGGACTTGCTTCTGGCTACGTAGAAGCTTATTTCAGCAGGAGGTAAATGTACTGAACAATTACAGCTGCATATTTGTTTTCTTGAAGCAAGCAGCAGAACAATGAAAATATAACAGTTATGTTTTGACTTTTTATCTTTCATTTTGCTTTATTTGGTGATTGTGCTATAAAATGCCACTAAAGATCAAATTGATTTAGGTTAATTAAAATTGATTAAGTTTGTCATATATTTTTAAAATGTGTAAAAAGCTTGAATTATAGCCCACCATCAAATTATAAATCATTAATAAACTGTGAAGGCATTTGCATTCTTTTTTTTTTTTTTTTTTTGAGACAGCGTCTCACGCTGTCGCCCAGGCTAGAGTGCAGTGGCATGATCACTGCAGCCTCACTGCAATCTCTACCTCCTGGGTTCAAGCAGTTGTCTGCTTCAGCCTTCCTTGTAGCTGGGATTACAGGTGCTCGCCACCATGCCTGGCTAATTTTTTTTTTTTTGTATTTTTAGTAGAGACGGGGTTTTACCATCTTGGCCAGGCTGGTCTTGAATTCCTGACCTCGTGATCCACCCACCTCAGCCTCTCAAAGTGCTGGGATTACAGGCATGAGCCTCCACACCCAGCCTGGCATTTGCATTCTACTTACAATGTTGAGTACTTGCCTTATGCAAGTTACTAGAAATAACGGAATAAGACATCAGATTTTACCATTACTGTCTCCAGTGGAGACAATAATTTTAGGAGCTTTATTGAAGCTTAGAAATACTAATGTAATCTATCTGTACTTCCGAAAAGTAATGCCTGACATGTATACTTACTTTTGTTGTTTGTAGTGCTAATCCTCCATCTGGAATTGAAGATGAAACTGCTGAAAATGGTGTACCAAAACCGGTAACATAAGGCTTTGAAATCCAGTTACTGATACAAATCTTTATCAATAGCTTCACAGTTTACATAGAAAGCAAGCTGGCATTTTACATTACCTTCAGTATCAGGTGTTATCTGGCCCTTTCTTACGTCTCCTACTTCATCTGGTGCCATCAAAAACATATATAGGAATTAAAATGAGGAAAAGAAATAGTAGAAAGACTTCAGAGGAAAATAGTATGTGCAAAGGCTTGATGTTTATTGCTTTCAAGGAATTGAATGGTTATAAATCTACTGAATATAGTGAGCCTGGTTTTCAGAGCAAGTTTTGAGCCCACAGCCTTTCACTGTTATGATTTTTTAACGTATGTGACAGTCCCTGACTGCATGCCTGCATGCCATTGATACTTTGTGAGGTGAACATATCATTGGTCCTATGAATATTTGTGCATTTTAATCCTATAAAAAGAAGGAAGTTATTGTTCTGGAAGTTTGGAGTTGTATACAAAAAAGTATTTTGCGTATGTGATCTACTTATTTACTATGATGTGATTAAGCACAAAATAGCCTTTAAGAGTCAAAGTAAAATCTTCACAAATATAGAATTTGCATGTAGGGCCTCTTCTAGGTATACAAGAATACCAAGAATAACTGAGCTTCTACTTAACTATTTGGTACTTCTTATGCTTTAGGGTTTTTTTTTTTAACTCTTTAATTGATTTGGTACATTGTATTTGTGACACTGTGAATCTTAAAATTGTTTTCCTCTTAGATTCTTTTTTGCCAAGACTTCTCAAATACTTATTTTTTACAATTTTATCTTGTAGGTGTCTTAGTAAGTTGCTTTAGATCCTTTTTGCAAGAGGGGCAGATATGATAGTTAAAAAAAAATGAGGTGTTGTTTACCACAAGGAGATGATGCCAAAAAGATTTCATTTCTTTATTCATAGTCTTATCCTTTTTATCATGTAGAACATCAAAATTATGAGTTGAAATAGGTGGCAGCATTATAAGCTTGTAACTTTAAAATTGTATCTCAAAAAAATACAGAGTGGGGCCGGGCATGGTGGCTCACGCCTGTAATTCCAGCACTTTGGGAGGCCAAGGTGGGTGGATCACCTGAGGTCAGGAGTTCGAGGCCAGCCTGGCCAACATGGTGAAACCCTGTCTCTGCTAAAAATACAAAAATTAGTTGGGCATGGTGGTGGGCACCTGTAATCCTAGCTACTCTAGAGGCTGAGGCCGGAGAATTGCTTGAACCTGGGAGGCGGAGGTTGCAGTGAGCTGAGATCATGCCACTGCACTCAAGCCGGGGCGACAAAGTGAGACTCTGTCTCAAGAAAGAAGAAAAAAAAAAAAAACAGGGTGGTTACTTTTTTTAGTTATTAGTATTAGATGTTGAAATGGATTACTGAATGTATTTTATAATTTGTTTATGTTCATGTAGAAAGTGACTGAGACCGAAGATGATAGTGATAGTGACAGCGATGATGATGAAGATGATGTTCATGTCACTATAGGAGACATTAAAACGGGAGCACCACAGTATGGGTAAGTTATTTTTTAGTAAGTAACAATTGTGTAAATGCTATATAGTAAGGAGAGTGTGCCTATATCAAACTCTCAGTGGTTGAGTCCATTGTTTTTACATTTTTCTATTTTAACATAAAAGAACTTTTTAAAGTTTCATCATGAAGATACTTCTTTGCTAAAATACAGTTAATTGATTAGGCGAAGGTACATAGAAGCAGCAGTTTTTGATGCTGAATTTAAAGTGTTTTTATAAAAGAATTGAGTGCTAGGCCAGGCATAGAGGTTCATGCCTGTAATCCCAGGACTTTGGGAGGCCGAGGCGGGTGAATCACCTGAGGTCAGGAGTTCAAGACCAGCCTGACCAGCATGGTGAAACCTTATCTCTACTAAAAATACAAAAATTAGCCAGGCATGGTGGTGGGCACCTGTAATCCCAGCTACTCCAGAGACTAAGGCAGGAGAATCACTTGAACCTGGGAGGCGGAGGTTGCGGTGAGCCCAGATCGAGCCACTGTACTCCAGCCTGGGTAACAGAGTGAGACTCTGTCTCGAGAAAAAGAAAAAAAAAAAGTACTATAAATTCTTTGATTAGAATTAGAAATCCTTAAATTGTAATTTGTATCTGTACTTATTATTATTTCACTTTATTACTTATCCAGACCTGAGTTTAGGTTTTTAATTTTTTTGTCTAATAAAAACAATATCAAAAGTATTTCTTTTTGTTCTTAATAGTGTTTTCAGGTTTCTAATTCTCCCTTAGGCCTTTTAGGCCAATGTTTGTCTCCAATTTTGTATTCTATAAACTGGACCAAGTAAATGGACTGTCATTGACTCATTGAGCGCATAAAGAATCTTACAGAAAGATTGGAAGGGAAATACATTGAAGTACAAATTGTTATTTAGTTACGATAGGAGAATAAGAGTCAATGTGTTTTGTTTTTCAAATTGGCTGTATAATGTGGTTATTATAGCTTATGCATTGGAAACACAAAATACATTAATTTCACTATAGTTCATTAAGCAACCTCATCTGGAATCAACCAGTATATACAAAAATATTGTTAAATATTTTATTAGTAGAGTCATTTGTTTTCAGAAGTCATTTCAGGAAGCTTAAAGCCAATTCAGTTATTGTCATAGTCAGTTTTGTATTATAATAATGACTACCCATGTAATTTTAAAATCCTAGCACCTTTTTAGGGAACAGAGGAGAGAGGCTCATTTTTCATGTTAGGGGTGGATATTCTAAATGTGCTCCTCATTCTCATTTGGGAAAGTAAATAATTAATGAGAAAGTTGGGCTTATACTGTAGTACTAGTAGGCCTTTACTATCTGCATGATGCAAAAGGAACACATATAAAATTGTAATAATTGCATGTTCATTAAATGTTATGTAAAATTATTTGTATTTGCAAGTTATAGAACAACTTGAAGCAAGTGACTTTTTTTTGGATTATGGATGGGACCTTTTTTTGGTAGAAATTGCACTCAAATATTAAATATACGTGGATTTCCATAGTACCTTACTAAACTTTATTTCTTACAGCAATTTTCAGTTTTATGCATTGTAATTATGTTTATACATATTTATTACCTTTAGACACTTTAGATTTCTATAGAGTAGAAACCATTGTATTCAAAACTCTTCAAAAAAACAAGAAACTGTGATTTATGAAGTTTTCTCTTCCTCACATTGCCTTAAATATAGTTAAGTGTGCAGTAAATGGTTATTGACTAAATAAACTGAATGTTATTTAGTTACAGTTGTCTCTGAGGGTTTTTTCCCCTTAGACATTTGATTATGAAAATTTTCAAATGCTCACAAAAGTTGAAGGAATTGACATGTGAATGCTCATTTACCCATCACCTAGATTATACAATCTACATTTTGCTTTGTTTGCTTCAACTCATATCCCTCTATGCGTTTACCCATTTATCAGTTGACTTATTTTTTATTCATTTTATGCATTTCGAAAGTAAAGTACAGGCATTTGTGAAGAGCGTAAAGTTGTTTAACCTCTATATTTCAAGGTATATCCCTTGAAAACAAAGTCAGTGAGAAAATGAAATTTGATAAACATTTACTTATGCACAGCGTTTTCAGAAGCAAATTTAAAGAACAAACTGTGTCCAAGGACTGAATTGATTTATTGTAAATTGTTAGGAAATACAAAATAGCTTTTTTTTTTGGGGGGGGTAACATACCTTTGTTACAAGTTCATTTTATATGTAAGTAAGGTATGAAGAAAAGCAACTCTTAAAGTAGGAATAATTTATCTTGGAAAGTAGTTTGTTACCTGTCTCTGTGCGATTGATCCATTTATGTACTCAATAAATAATTTTTAAAGACATAATTTATCTGGCACTGTGTTAAGTAGCAAAGATAATGTGCCTTTATCAAACCATCTGTGATCATTCCATTATTATTATTTTTTTTTACATTTACCATGCTACAGAAGAACCCTTGGTAAAATCACCATGAAATTTCATGGAGTTAACGAATTAGATAAAGTTCCATGAAAGCAGCAATTTTTTATCTGTGAATGTATTAATTGATGAGAATATAGGAAGTTATTATTTTCCAGAGGTAGTGAGGATGCCAGACATGTAAGTAAATATTTTCAGTGCAACATAAGTGCTAGAATAGAAACATGTACAAAGTGATTCGAAAGGTTTGAGAGGAGAGTTGCTAAAAGCCTACAGGTGTTGAAGAGAAGATTCCCAGAGGTAACATTTGAACTTGTTTGAATAATTTTTGAGATGGGAGACAGTGGTTTTTAGGCGGAGGACACTGCCTAACAATAAATGTATTAGATGCATGCCTTGGAGGAAGTACATGGCTGGAGGATAAGGTAGACAAAAAGAGATGGTTGAAATCACTTATGGAAGGAGTTAGGATGCTTTTGCTATGTCTTTGTAGACCTTGCAAGCTTGTCCAATGCACCTTATTTTATTGCTGTTGTTGCTCTGTTTTGCTTTGTTTTAGGCTTTTAGCTGCCCAAAGCCATGGTTTTTAGTTTCTGTCTCCAGTGATAAGTGGAAAAGAGGGGTGATAAAGGGGCTTTACTGGCCTAACCAGAAACAGAAACTAAGGACTCATGACTGTATTCTCTCCCTTAGACACCCCTAATTAGGTTTTTAGACAGGTCATATCATTTGAAAAGATAACTCTAGCATCAGTAGTTGAGATGGGTTAGATGGAGAGACATTGACTAATAGATGTGAAGTAGTTGTCCAGGTGAGATGATAATCTAGACTAAGGCAGCAGTAGTAGAGAGATGAATGGGAAAATAGTACATTTAAGTATTAGAGAAACAGAAATATAGTCAGGCATGTGGTATACATCTGTAGTCCCATGGACTTGGGAGGCTGAGGTGGGAGGATTGCTTGAGCCTTGGAGTTTCAGGCCAGCCTAGGCAATATAGTAAGATCCTGTCTCAAAGAATAAATAGAAACAAATAACATGGGTAACTGGTTGGTTGTGGATGGAGGAGGAGATAAAGGGCTCAGTGACTTAAAGATTTCTAGAGCAGTTAATTGGGTACAGGTGGGTGCTACTGCTCCCACCTCCCACAAAATAGATTCATTTGACATGTTTATTTTGAAGTTCCTATAGAAAATCCAAGGATAGGATCTAGCATTTAGAGTGGTCTGAGACTTCACAGGGATCTATTGGACATTATATCAAATTTGCCTCTGCAATTTTTCATACCACTAAGCTTTTCTACACAGGCTTCTCTACAAAGGCTTGTGGCTTAAAAAAGAAAAATGATGTTTTAAAAGGCAGAATGGGGAATAGAAAGTAGCTGGGTGGAAAGCGAAGAAGCTCATTTATTGAACACTTGCGGCTAAACCTTTTATAAAAATACTGTTTTATTCTATACGGTCCTGTAAGAGAACAGTTTAGAGAAAATCCTTGATTTTTGTAGAAAAATCATGTACATCATATGTAGATACCGCTAAGTCACTTTTTCTGAATTTGGATTGTTAAAATGTAAACATCGTGAAGGCAGGAACCGTAATTGTCCAGCTCCTCATACTTTTTCCTCAGCCTAGAACCATACTTGACATGGTTTGGTGCTCAGTAAGCAATACATGAATTAATCAGTCTATAAAATGATTATTTCAAGTTGGTGACGATAGTACTGCTTGACAGTAATATTTGGTCCACTTTGTAATTTTTGCATTTCTAGCTGTGGAGCTACAGTTATTTGATACAATTAAACATTTTATTGAATTTACATTTTTCTTTTTTAAGTAGAAAAGAAAAATGACAGTGCAAATGTAACTAAACCTAAGTCTTAAATGTAGTACATCAGAGACAAAAGATGGAAGTAATTATTATTAGACCCAAAGCAGTGAATCTGAAGTCCAGATGGCTGAAGTTCTGAGAGAAAAGAACCAAATATATAACATGAATATAATGTGAGAAATATATCATTGAAAACATCTGTGACTTGAGGTCTTACTGATATCTTTTTTTTTTTTTGAGATAGAGTCTCGCTCTTTCGCCCAGGCTGGAGTGCAGTGGCACGATCTCACTGCAAGCTCCGCCTCCTGGGTTCACGCCATTCTCATGCCTCAGCCTCCTGAGTAGCTGGGATTACAGGCGCCCACCCCCATGCCTGGCTAATTTTTTCTATTTTTTAGTGGAGACGGGGTTTCATGGTGTTAGCCAGGATGGTCTTGATCTCCTGACCTCGTGATCCACCCGCCTCGGCCTCCCAAAGTGCTTGGATTACAGGCGTGAGCCGCCGTGCCCGGCCGTCTTACTGATACGTTTTTGTTCAGTGGGAGTTGGTCCTTCTTTGCCCATTCCCGTTTTCTTCTAACTTCCCTAGTAACAGAAAAGTCTCTTTTAATTAGTATATTTGATAATACTACTCATATATAAGAATCCATTATATAAAAAAGTAAAGAACTGTCTGTAACCCCATATTACAGAAAATGTATACAAGGCTCATTTATATAAGTAAAAATGCAATGAATTATTCAAATAATTGTGTACAAGTCTTAGGTGTTTTGGCCAAGATTACACAACTAGCAATTGACAAAACATTTGAATGTGGGTTGGTCCAACTTCAGATATTTTTTTCTTTATCACTGTGTATTATATTACATCTAAAAAGGTGCAGCTTAATATTTTTTCAAATATATACATTCATGTAACTACAGCCAGATCAAGATATGAAACATAATTGGCATCCTAGAAGTTTCTCTCATTTTGCCTCTTGGTCATTAACCACCCACCACCGGCAAACACTGTTCTGCTTTCATGCTAGACTTATTTTTGAATTTCTTGTCAATAAATTTCTGTTATGGACTGAGTACTCCATGAATAGTTGAAAAAGGATTTATTAACAATATCAAATGCAGGAAGAACTGAAAGGCCACTAGATTTGACAACAAGTTGGAGGAATTTTACTTATGCTTAAGAGTGCTGTATATTTAATAACTGGGAGGCAAGGAAATGAAGACAAGGGGTGTAAACTATTTTTCCCTTCTTAGCCTTATTTCTTGTGAAGTTTGTTACAGTAGAATGTTGAGTTATTGGCAGAAAGGTTTTTGAAATGGAAACAAGTCAGGCTTTTTTTTTTTTTTTTTTTTTTTACTGTTTTTGCCTTTTATTGAGCAAGTGACTTTAAAAATCAGTTTAAAATGTTTTTTAAAATGTGTGTTAGCTGGGCACGGTGGCTCACTCTTGTAATCTCAGCATTTTGGGAGGCCAAGGTGGGAGGATTGCTTGAGCTCTGGAGTTCGAGACCAGCCTGGACAACATGGTATGAGATCTCATCTATACAAAATTTAAAAAATAAAGATAGAAATAAAATGTGTGTCACACTATCCATTTTACTATGTGATTGTATAATTTGTTTGTACAAATGGAATATATTACTGTTTTGTTTAAGCTTTTCAGGATAATTTCTGGTTTTTTTTGTTTGTTTGTTTTTAGGAGTTATGGTACAGCACCTGTAAATCTTAACATCAAGACAGGGGGAAGAGTTTATGGAACTACAGGTAAAATTTGTATTTTCTGTTGCATCAATAGGGAAATAAGGCACATATCTTAAATAGGTCTTAATAGCTTTTTTTTTTAGTCGGGGACAAAGTCTGGCTCTGTCACCCAGGCTGGAGTACAGTGGCGCAATCTTAGTTCGCTACAACCTCTGTCTCCTGGGCTCAAACCATCCTCCCACTTCACCTTCTCAAGTAGCTGGGACTGTGGGCGTGCACCACCATGCTTGGCCAATTTTTGTATTTTTATGTAGAGACCAGTCTCACCATGTTGTTCAGGCTGGTCTTGAACTTTCGAGCTTAAGTGATCTACCTGCCTTGGCCTCCCAGAGTGTTGGGATTCCATGTGTGAGCCACTGCGCCCGGCCAAGGTGATAATAGATCTTTTTAAAGAGTAATTTTTGACCGTACATCACAGAGACTGGTAAAGTTTTTCTGGAAAGAGTCCAGTAGCACGTATTTTAGGCTCTGCTTTGTTTGGAACCCTTGCCAGGTTTTTTGCCAGGAATAGTAAAAAGATGTTGGTTTTCTGTTTGTGTGTGTATGTGTGCCAGGAATAGTAGAAAGGTGTTTATATTTTCTGTTTGTCTATGGTATCGCCCAGCTTCTTGCAAGTGTAGCTCCTTCATTTTGTAATTTTATAAAACAGGGACAAAAGTCAAAGGAGTAGACCTTGATGCACCTGGAAGCATTAATGGAGTTCCACTCTTAGAGGTAGATTTGGATTCTTTTGAAGATAAACCATGGCGTAAACCTGGTAAGATTATTGTGGATTATATTAATTTCAATATTTTCAGTGTGAAGTCATCAGAAAATTTTTTTGAACATCAATTTAGAATTTTATTTTTTCATTATAATTTTAATTGTCTTAAGCAAATCATGAGTAATAATGACTTGGACTATTAAATCTTACTGGTGGCCTTGTATTACTTAAAATGTAGACTTATTGTTTATTATAATGGTGTTTGTAAAGGGAATAATTTGATCAAAAATGTTATAGTCTTTTTGCCACCATAAATGATAGAGTGATAACTGATAGAACTCTAAATTTATATTTTTATAGTTTAGTATATTTTTGATGCTGCATAAAAATAGAGCTGAAATATTTGTACACTAAAGTTGTGTTTTATCTTTAGGTGCTGATCTTTCTGATTATTTTAATTATGGGTTTAATGAAGATACCTGGAAAGCTTACTGTGAAAAACAAAAGAGGATACGAATGGGACTTGAAGTTATACCAGTAACCTCTACTACAAATAAAATTACGGTAATTAATAAATACTCCGGAATACCCTTGGCTTGTCTACCGTCCCACTTTTACTCCCCAAATAAATCGCTTCCCTATAAAAGTGATTAAATGCTATATGATAGTTTAAAAATTCCATTTTGTTTACCATGTTTGTTTTTCCCTTCCCTCCCTTTTAGAGTTTCGTATTTAATGATTATCTGATGTTCTTACCTTCAAATCACAGACTAGCCACAGCTAGTTTGTCTTTATATGGCCTATTAATTAAATATTATGTGGTATCTTAATGGGGAATATGTTATTTAACTTAGGCCGAAGACTGTACTATGGAAGTTACACCAGGTGCAGAGATCCAAGATGGCAGATTCAATCTTTTTAAGGTGAATTTTAGTAAATTATCCTTGGTTGCTCTCATTTTTTGTTCTTGAGTCTGCTCCCATGCCACTACTCAAGGGACAAGATTAAAGTGGAAATAGCTACCTTTTTTCCAAACCTTCAGCTTCCTGGTGACTTACAAATTTGCTGATTGTTGTTTTATCTCCACTTTTGCAAGCATGTGAATTTATAGCCTATTATACTAACAAATGCCAAGTAAAACTATTGTTTGCTATATGTTGTGATTTCATTTTGAGTCGTAATACGTGTTTGTAGGATAGAAAAGTTAGTGGCAACAGATTACGCTCTCATTGTAGATAATACTCTAATCTTTATCAACAGAATTGGAAACTTTTTTGCTCTCTTTAAAAAAATGGTAAGGAAGGTGGCATACTGTTTATCTCTATGACACTTATAACACTGATATCATTGGTGTAATGCCCTGATAGCTCAAGATATCTTCAAAAATCTTAGGCATTCTCTGAGAGGCTTTAAGAACTCAACATAATGAGATACTGCCATTGATTTTAAAAATTGGTTCTTAAAAGGAGTAGGTTTATGTGAGAGACTTTGAGGTTGATACTACAACTTGTATAACAAGTCTGATTTCTGGCTTCTCCATTCCGTGGTATGATCACAGACCCAGTCCAAAGAATAGTACTACATTGTCATAGTTCTTTTATGGAAAACTGATTGTGTACTCTTTTTTCTTTACCTTAATAGTTGACTCTTGTATTGAATGACACTGGGATGAAGATTGGGAGTGGCTTTTAGATTGGGTTGTATACTCAGGGAACTTTAGTGGACTGGAAAGAGACCACTGCTCCCCTTTTGGGTTTGCAGCCCTGTCCACCAGAATACTGCCTTATGCAGTGTATGTGCTATGTCTGCAGATACAACCACTCTACTGTACACAGTTCTATATAGATAATTTTATTTTAATTTACATCCTACTTTGCGTAAGTATTTGGTTCTTCTTTTGCAAATATTTTGAAAGTATGTGATGATGTCTGTTGTGTTTTTAAGGGTCATCAGTTTTTTCTGGGTTATATTGTCTATATAGGCATTGAATATATTAAACTTGACTGCAATGGGTAGAAAAGTTGTCTTAATGAACTAGTTCATTAGCAGCAGTGCATTTTATTTTCTTTTAATAGAAATGAGAACTGCCATCATAAACTGTTAGCTTCTGTATACTTTATTTTTTGTAGTAGACTTAAAAAGAGAATAAAAAGAAACTCCTAGGGGTCAGTCTCATTGAAGGTAGCCGTTATGAATGTGTATTTTATATACATACTGTGTACTGAAAAATTTATTTTGAAGTTTCTTTTGGTTATGTGAGAGGAGGTCATAGAGTGTTCCATTCTGATTGGATTCTGAATGAAAGATTTTAATTGGATGGGTACAGTCTTCGTGGTTTTCTTGCCTTGATAGTGTGTTTAAATACTAATATGTTTGGTAGAAATACTGATTTGGGAATAGGGTGTGTATTAAGAATATGTGTGGCAAACATTTTTTCTTTATGTATATTGTGGTCCGTAGGAAATGGTGGAAATAGGGCCATGATGAGCAGGACATTGATTTTAAACTAACCTGCAAACATTTGTGTAGCCAGTAGGAAGCTGTTTGAAAGTTCCTGAGCAGTAGAATGAAGTGCAGATCTGGTATTTAGAAAAGGAACTGGCAGCAGGATGGGCTGTAGAATGAAAGGGGTGTGAAACAGATAGGGAGCTGTTGCCATACTATAGGACTAAAATGAACTAGGGCCTGAACTCACTTATGAGGATGAATGGGCAAAGGAGTGGATTTAAGAATTAAAATTTATTTTCATATCCGCTGTAAATAGAATTTTTTCATCCTTAAGTGTGAGACAGCCCATCAGCCTCTTTAAGATAACTTTATTTACTTTTCATTAAACAATTTGCAAACCCAGTAACAAGTAGAATAGTACACATGAATCCTTAGGTGCTTATCATACAGCTTCAACACTTAACAGTGTTTTGACATTCTTGAGGTAACAGCCTTTTATGTACTTCAATATGAATAAAGTTTTTTTAAAAAGCAAAATAAAAGAAAAAATTTAATAGGTATAAAAATAAAGCCACTCAATTGGGTACAAAAACAATTGTGTAATTATTTAATTAGAGTGAGTGGCAAGAGAGAAGTGACTAGTGGGAATAGATAACATGTATGTATGAGAAAACGTTGACTACAACATTTTCTTAAAATATTTTTTTATTCATTTGTGCACATATGCATAGATCTTCCCCCCCCGGCTGTGAATGTATGAGCTTTGTCACCAGTTTTCTGAAATTTTACAGTTATGTGTCTTGGTCTGTTTTCATCCATTGTGCCAAGCATTCAGTTGCACCTTCTCAATTTGGAAGCACATATCCTTCACTTATGGAATACTTTCTTCTTTTACTTTTTTCTCTGCTTTCTTTTCTATTCTAGATAATATTGGATATCTTCGAATGGTCTTCTAATTTTTTTTATTGTTTTTCTCTTTTTCATCTTTTCCATTATCTGGGAGAATTTTTTATTCTTATAATGTTATTGTACTTAGTTTTCATTTCTGTTGTTAATTTCCAAGAAAATTTTTCTTTATTATTTAGTTGTAGCATCTTATTATTCATGCCTACAGTAATGCAGTATCTTTTTCCCTCCTCTCTCAAAGGATATTAATGATAGGCTGTTTTGTTTCTGTTAGATTTTTCTTTTCCTGCATAGTCTGTTTTCAACTTGATTATTTAAGTTAGTTATTTTTATCTTCTGACTTAGACTTTTCTGAAATGTTTGTTGATTGTTGGCCATTCACTCATGTAACGGTGGGCTGCTAAAATTGACTGGAAGCTCTGTACATCTGAACAGAACTTGCTTGACTGCAGGCTTCACTGGAGGGCTGTTTTTTCACATTCCCTGATGTCAGTATTTTTAGGTGTTTTTCTTTTTGTGGTAATCAGATTTTTTCAGATAAGGTATTCCAGTATTCTATCTAGAGCGTATATACTTGGCTGATGCAAATGTTCTGGTAGCTGGAGCTTTTAATTTCTGAATTTTTGAGGGTCCTGACATGATAATCATTGTCTTTGCTTTCTCATTGCTGACTTAGGATTCAGTTTTCTTTGGTCTGCTCAGTCAGTTACTATTTTTTAATCTAATTTCAAAGTTCTAAATTTTGTTGCTTTCTCAGTTTTTTTCTTATGGGTTGAAACAAAATTGTGATAATTTATTTATGGTTGTCTGTTTTTCCTTTTTTTTTTGACTTTAACATGTAATGTTTTCATAAGTTCTTAAATTTTTTTATAAATATAATTTAAAATAGCTACATAGTTTATTATTTGGATGCACCTTAGTTTACTTAACAAGGTTTTTTTTTTTAAGATATTGTTTGTAAAGTTAAACTTTTACAAATGAAGCTGTGATAGGCAGCCAAAGGAAATTTCAAAAATATTTTTCACACTTTTAGTACAGTGGTAGCATAATCTGGGTGAGTATTTAGCTTCTCAAGGTTGTAGACTTAAGTTTTGTTTGGATTTGTCAGATCTGACATAAATTTGTTTTTAGAAAATTAGTCATAATGTCTTATGGTCATTTCTTAAGATATTAGGTCATGTGAAATAATCTCATTATGTTACTGGTTAGACAAATTTTGAGTGTGTAATCTTGAGTGTAACATCTGAAGACAAGCAAATGGATAATCAAGTTGACTAGAAAGGTTGCTAGAATAGTGAGGATTTTCAGAATTGTTTAATAGAATGAGGATATTATGAAGAAATTAAGGAAAAAAGAAAAGCTGGGAAACATGGGCAATTTTTGTGTGTTTAAAAATCTGTGCCATTTTCCTAATATCTTCTCTGACCCCACCTCTGTCTTTCTCTTTTAATGTCTCTCCCACGTCTCTTTCCCCAATCCTTCCCGGTTCCTCCTTCCCGGTTTTTAATTGAACATTGACTGTGCCAGGAAGTACCTTAGGCTTTGGGGGGAAGGGGAGGTCACCATAATAGACATGGAGCCTATAGTCTAGGCATTTATTGTGCTTAATGGGAAAATTTAGGTTTTAATTAAATAATCATGCTAAAGATAATATAGTTATCAACTACATGTTCTTTGGAGTTTGAAGAAGTGACATTTAAGTTGATTCCCAAAGACAGTCAAGTAACAAATACTTATTGAGTACTTATTGCATGCCAGGTACTGTTTTAGGATGAGACATAGTAATAAAGTGATGGAATTTTGCGTGTGTGCGTGTGTGTGTATGTGTATATCTACGTTAATTTTTTGATTTATTTATATATCTCAGCATCACAGGGTTGAAAAGCACCTCAACAAATCCTATTAGAATAATGAGCACTCATCTTGTGGATATAGATATCACCCTGAGTAGGCCTTCATTGACATAACTGTATTTTATGATTTTTTTTTTTTCTTGAGACAGAATTTCACTCTTGTTGCCCATGCTGGAGTGCAATGGTGTGATCTTGGCTCACTGCAACCTCCGCCTCCTGGGTTCAAGTGATTCTCCTGCCTCAGCCTCCCGAGTAGCTGGGATTACAGGTGTATACCACCACATCTGTATGTTTTTTGTATTTTTAGTAGAGACAGGGTTTTGCCATGTTGGCCAGGCTGGTCTCTAACTTCTGACTTCAGGTGATCCACCCGCCTAGGCCTCCTAAAGTGTTGGGATTACAGGCGTGAGCCACTGCACCTGGCCATAACTGTATTTCAGATGTTAACTTTAAGTAGACCTTTTAAAGGAATTATCTATACAAAGCAATCATGGATGTAACAGAACTTCAAAGGAAATAAAACATTGGCTTCTTATAATTACAATTACATGGTGAGAAAAAGATTCAAAAACAAATGTTTCTATGTTGAGATAAAATGAACTACAATTAGAATCTTTTTTTTCCCCAAGATGGAGTCTTACTCTGTCACCCAGGCTAGATAGAGTGCAGTGGCGCGATCTTGGCTCACTGCAACCTCCACCTCCTGGGTTCAAGCAATTCTCTTGCCTCAGCCTCCTGAGTAGCTGGGATTACAGGCACCTGCCACCACACCTGGCTAATTTTTTTAGTTTTAGTAGAGATGGGGTTTCACCATGTTGTCCAGGCTGGTCTCGAACTCCTGACCTCGTGATCCACCCACCTCGGCCTCCCAAAGTGCTGGGATTACAGGCGTGAGCCACCACGCCCAGCCTACAATTAGAATGTTATGCTTTCTTTTACAACCTCAAATGGACAGTGCTCATAAAATTAAAAAATCATGCTTTCATAAACATTAAAACCTGTCATAAAATTAGTGGCAGTTAATAGGCTTTCTTAGTCTCTCTATATAAATAACCAGTGAACCATTTATTTTCTCCCTGTTGTGCAAAGCCAAGTGATCAATGCAGTTGATTTCAGATTGAGCATTTTTTTAACAAAATTATTGAAGCATACACAGACTTAATACTTTTGGAGAATTATGGAGTATGAAAGGAAAATTTTGAACTCTGCAGTTTTTACTGCTAGAGAGTTCTAAGACATTCAAAGTTATTTTTCTTTTTAACCGATGTGCAGAAAAAGATGAAATATTTTTGTTATGGAAGCAAGTGATTGTGCTTCAGACTGGAATCCTTTTGAATTCATGTTGTTTTCCCTGTAAAGAGAAACCAGGAAGAAGAAAATCCTATGACACTAATACATCATCCCAGGTGCTTTCAAAGGATTCCTTTTTGTATGGGAACTTATAAGCAATCACACTATTGCCATAATGAGATTCTTTTGGGTGGTTGAGTAACTTTCCTTCATTCCTCTTCTGGTAGACTCAGTAAAATTAGCTAGAGAGATCAGTGATCACCAGAGAGTGAGCTGTGTGGCTAGAGCTTGAATCCAAGTGGTCCAAAAACACCGTTTTTATTCTTATCCCCTCTCAGGAGAATGGTACTCATGAATGGAGTGGCATGCATCTTCTCTGAAGGCAGGATGTCTGTGCTGTTTTCTTCTCATGGCTAAATTAGGTAGTCTCTGTCTGTTGATAAAAAGGCTCATAATAAAAAATGCAAAAAGGAATTGTTGAAATCTCATTTCTCTGCCACACATAAGTGAAGTGATACCTCTCAGTGTAAACCAAACAATCTGTAAATAGTCTGGAATATCTGTGTGACAAATGACAAACCTCAGAGTACTGCCAGCTGTGTTTTCCAGGAAGGTTACTGATCGCAGATTGGAATTTGGCATATATTGTAAAGTTGACATATTGGGTGTTTATATGTATTAGGTAATTTCTATGGTTCTTTTTTTCCTTGAGCAGCTCAGTAGATGATGGTGCCATTTATTTATATGGGGAAGACTTGTAGAGGATCAGATTAGGGGAAATTAGTAGTTTTGTTTTGGCCATGGTAACTTTGAGATGCCTGTTAGACATGAAAGAAGTTACATAGAAATTACTGGTGGTCAGGGGAGCAACTGGGACGATAGTGTCGACTCTGAATATTCCTTGACATCCCCAGGCAGAACAATGCATTTCTTTTTGTGTTATTATAACATCTTTTATCCTTTAGATTTTTTTCATAATATTTATTATATTGCTCTGATTGTTGGTGTGTTTGTTTTTTCCTAAGGTCCAGGATCCTGTTGTGTTTCTATCAGCTTCTGGTACATAATAGATATTCCATAAATGATGTTTACATTCTCTCACCAGATCCTGTCAGTTTTACCTGTCAGGTATCTGTCAAGTCCATTTCTTTCTGTTCCCATTGCCTTAGTGCTGATTCTTATCATCTCATTAGAATCAGGGCATTTAAAATTTTTTTTAAGCAGTAGAACTCATTTTCAAATAAACTAAATGTAAGATCCTCATTATATGAGGGTATCAATTAGGGATTGGGTTGGACACTATTAATAAGGGAGCTATCTGACTATAATGGCTCAAGTGTAAAAGAGTTTCTTTTTCTCACATAATGATTAGTTGGGAGGTAGATGATTTTGGAATTGAATTGGTGGTTCAAATATATCAGTCAAAATGTCTTGAGATTCTCTTGGCCTTTGCTTCATGGGAAAGGAGAGTGATGCTGAATTTAAATGGAACAGGGAATTTAAATAGAATTTAAGTAGAACATAAAATATGGTGTGATATTATTTAAGTGTAAGGAAACTTGAATTTGTTTAAATTGAATAGTTTGATGATAATTTTAAGATAAAAAGGTGAGTATAAAAGCAGAAGAGCATAAAGAAGTCATTTCAACAGACTAGAGGAATGTGACTGGGCCACAATCAAAGGATATAATAAGAGCAGAAAGGTTAGGCAAATCTTGGAGAAATTATGGAGTAAGTAGATAGATGGTTTTAAAATTAATATTAAGAGGGAGAAGGCTCGGCGTGGTGGCTCACACCTGTAATTCCAGCACTTTGGGAGGCTGAGGTGGGCAGATCACTTGGGACGGGAGTTTGAGACCAGCCGGGCCAACATGGTGAAATCCTGTCTTTACTAAAAATACAAAACTTAGCCAGGCATGGTGGTGCACACCTGTAATCCCAACTACTCGGGGGGCTGTGAGGCAAGAGAATCACTTTAACCCAGGAGGTGGAGGTTTCAGTGAGCCGTGATTGCACCACTGTACTCCAGCCTGGGCGACAGAGTGAGAAGAGGTATTAAGACAGATGATTGACTTCAAGCTTTTAAGCCTACTGAACTGTCAGGATGATGGTACTTTTAATGGTGATGGGAAAATGGGAGAAATTGTATGGATGTACAGTAGCAGATTATTCACATTTGTGTTACAGGAAATCACAGTCTGAATAGAAAATGGTCAGAATGGCTAAAATGGTCACCTATTGTTTTCTTAGAATAAGGGTGGTGAACACAGAACGGGAAAATTCTTCAAGGTCTTTCTTCAATTCGAAACATGAAGTCATAACCAAGTATCTGGGACCTATTTGTAGTGATCTGCAGGAATTTATGAAAGTGCCAAAGAATTAACAGTTTATTCGGCTTCTAAGTGTTATTAATGTGAACTTTTTGGTAGTTGGAACATTTTGATCCCATACTCTCTTTGGTGCCTTTCACCTAATACTGTTCTAAAATAGGCTAATTTTAATAAATATTCAGCAAAGGAACATTCTTAGTGTTTAACTTCAAATTAAAAGTTGTAAACTTATTTTAACATCTAAAGTCCATTATGTTTGAGTGTTCTGTTAAATTCAACAAGCTAATAACCTTTTTTTTTTAAGGTACAGCAGGGAAGAACTGGAAACTCAGAGAAAGAAACTGCCCTTCCATCTACAAAAGCTGAGTTTACTTCTCCTCCTTCTTTGTTCAAGACTGGGCTTCCACCGAGCAGGTTAGTTACATAGTTATAACTCAATTACTGTACGACATTGGTATCTTTACATTGTATTTGTCCTATATTAAGTATAAAAGCTCTGAATGTTTTACCAAAAAACTGGAACATTTTACTTTGTTTTGGTACAAAATGAATTCTTCACAAGAAACTTCTTGATGTTTTTCCATCTAAAAAGCCTAGGGTAAGCAAGAAGTGAAGTGTGGTATATAGTTTTGTGTATGAATAAAGAGACAATCTTATATTCAAGAGAGGTGAATAAAGAGACAGTCTTACATTCAAGAGAGGTGGTAGCAATAGTATTTGCTGTTTCCTGTGCTCCCTATTTTTACATAAAGAATTATTGGACTTCTAAGTCTAGATCTATTGGCCTGAAGGTCTTTTGCTAATTGTAGTGAAAGAGGCTGTTGAAATTTCAGCTTGGAAAATCTTTAAAATTGGAACCATTTTTTGTTGTTGTTTGATTTTATATGATAATACCTCATATGTTCCCGAAGGTATCAGATGTAAGAGGCAAATATGCCAGAAAATGTCTTTTTTACTTAAATGCGACAAATGGTTACCCTATTATGCCATTACCAGGAAACTGGTAAAGGATAGTAGGCTAAGACTAGCGAAGTTTGAGGTCAGTAGTTTAATCTTGGACTAGATAAGATGACTAAAGTCTGGGCCTGAAACAGATTAATAACCCAACTATTACTAGTTCTCGGCCAGATCACTTACCTTTTGTGTTACTGGTTTAAATTTATTTTATATAGTTTTCTGTTTTTGTTATTCTACAGTTTTGTGTTGTTATAAGAGACATTTTAGAATAATCTAATGCAGGAAGAGACTTTATAGTGGCATCTAGTCTAGCTCTAAGATAAAGATTCTTGAAGCCTTCAGCCAAAATTAAATGGCATAAAGTGATCCAGGATTTTTGTGAATTGTCATAGACATAATGAAATGTGATTATTTAAGCTAAATATAATCTCAAAATGTTTGGTTTTAAAGAATTTATGATAGCTAAGCTTTTAATATGTAGTAATATATAGTATTTTAATATGTAGTATTCTTTTGGCTTATACATTTTTTAAGAGGTTAACTTTCATTCATTGAGTTTATGGTATTCTGCAGTATAGAGTGATGGTAACAGCTTGGACTCTGGAGTCAGATTTCTGGAGTTCAGATGCTGGCTCTGCGGCTTACTAGCTGTGCTGTCATTGGGCAAATTCTCTAATCTTCTTATGCCTTGATTTCTTAATCTGTAAAATGTAGTAATAGTACTTCCCTCAAAGTGTAGTTATGTATATTCAGTGGATTCATTTATGTAAAGTGTTTTAGAACAGTGCTGGTACCTAGAAAATACTCTAGATGTTTGCTATTATACTTAAACTATTTAAAAATCAATAGTTTTTCTGTACTTTGCCTTTTGTTTTTTTTATTGTTGATTGGCCTTTCAAAATTTGGGCCAGATTATGTAAGGGCTGTGTGCCATTATAAAGGCTTTGGCCTTTCCTATAAATTAAATAAATGGGGACTCACTGGCGGATTTTGAGCAGAGCAATGAAATAATCTGATTTAGGTTTGTAAAGTTTCGATTTAGTCGCTTTACTAAAAACAGACTACAGAGTTACTTAGGGTGGGTGAAAACAGGGAGGCCAGTTAGGAGGTTGCAGCAATTATCTAGGCAAGAGATAATGGTAACTTGGACCAAGATAATGGTGTGGAGATGCTGAGAAGTAGTCAGATACCAGTTATATTTCAGAAGGTAAGCCAATAGCCTATCTTGATGGATTGGATGTAGATTGTAGAGGAAAAAGCAGTTAAGGATGAATCCAAGGTTTTTGTTCTGATCAACTGAACCAGAATGATGGTTTTGTCGTTTACAGAGATGGAAAAGACCATAAGGAGGAGTGGTTATTGGAGGAAGAAGACCAAGAGTTCAGTGTAGAATATAATAAAAATGAGATGCCTGTTGGACATGCAAGTGGGAAATTTGAGTAGGAAGTTGGCTATATGGATCTGGAGTAGAAGGGAAGAGTATGGGCTGGAGATAATGAATTTAGGATAATCAGTGTTTAATATTACTTAAATGAAACTACAAAATGGAGTTAGACCATAAAAGAGGTAAGTATTGTTAGAGAAGTGATAAGAGACAGCCTTGGGGCACTCCCTTGTATGTCAGGAAAATAAGGATTAACTAGTAAGAGGAGACCATTAATAAGGAGGAATGATGAATGAAGTAGGAAAAAAACCCACTGTATGGCTTGAAAACGATGTGTTTCAAGAAGGAGAAATGTCAGCTATCAAATACTAAATCCAATTGATTGGTCAAGAAAATGAAGACTAAGAATGACCATTGGATTTTATTGATGGTCATTGGTGATCCTGACCAGGATCATTTTCATTTGTATAAAATGAAGATAAAAGACTTTGGAATGGATTAAAGAAAGAGTGGGAGGAAAAGAATTAGAGAAAATATGGGCACTTTTTGGAAGACTATTTTCTTTCTGTGGGGGCCAGAGAAATGTGACAGTATCTGGAGGGAAATGTGGGGTCAGGAGAAGTTTTTTTTCAAAACAAAGAAAAAAAAACAGCATTTTGGCTGGGCACGATAGCTCATGCCTGTAATCTGAGCACTTTGGGAGGCCGAGATGGGCAGATCTGTTGAGGGCAGGAGTTTGAGACCAGCCTTGCCAACATAGTGAAACCCCATCTCTACTAAAAATACAAAAATTAGCTGGGCATTGCGAAGCAAACCTGTAGTTCAAGCTACTCGGGAGGCTGAGGCGGGAGAGTCACTTGAACCCAGGAGGTAGAGGTTGCAGTGAGCCAAGATCGCACCACTGCACTCCAGCCTTGGCGACAGAGTGAGACACTGTCTAAAACATAATAATAATTACAGCATTTTGTATATTTACGGGAATGAGTTATTAGAGGAGAAATTGGTGGTGTAAGACAGGGAAGTTGTAGAGGAATGTCGTTTAATAAAGCCAAAGGGATGAGATGTAATATGAAGTGGAGGAGTTGCCCTTAAGTAGAAGCATGGACCGTTCATTCATAAGAACAGTAACGAAGGCAGGATACAGGGCACCAGTGCAGATGGGTAGGTGGATAATGGAATGGTAATAATTGAAAGTTCTCTTCTGATTGCTTTCATTTTTCCCAGCAAAATAATATGCAGACTTATCTGATGAGAGTGAGGCTGTTGGAAATAAGAGGCCATTGGAAGGTAGCATTGAGTGTTTGAGAAGAAAAGAGGTCTGAAATAGTTTTTTGGAGCTCTGTGAATAAACTAGGTGAAAGGAGTAGCTGGGCAGCTGGAGTGAAGTGTGGGGTCAAGAGAAGCCTTTTTTTCAAGATGAGAGGAATTACAGTATTTTTATATGCTGATGGGAATGAGTTAAAGTAAAAAATTGATGACACAGGGAGAGAAACTGTACAGTACTACTTTCTTATCTAGGTTTTGCTTTCCTTGGTTTCAATTACCTGTAGTATGTTACAATAAGATATTTTGAGAGAAACCACATTCATACAACTTTTATTATAGTAGATTGTTTTTAGATTGGTGTAAAAGTAATTGCGGTTTTGGACTGTGAAATTTAAATCATAACTAGGCTCAGACACATCTTTATTAATCAAAATAGAAACCATTACAATCACATTTTTTGCCAATGAGAAATAAGTTTCTTTATTCCTGTAGTGTAAAAATCCGTGCTTCGGATTAGACAAACTCTTGGAAAGCATTTTCTGTATCCTGCTGATTGTGGAAGTGTTTTCCCTGCAAAAAGTTATTAAGATGCTTGAAAAAGTGGTAGTTGGGTGACAGGAGATCAGATGAATATGGCGGATGAGGCAAAACTTTGTTGTCCAATTCATTCAACTTTTGAAGCATTGGTTGTGCAACATGTGGTTGGGCATTGTTGTGGGGGAGTATTGGGCTCTTTCTGTTGCCCAGTGCCGGCTGCAGGCATTGCAGTTTTTGGTGCATCTCATCGATTTCCTGAGCATACTTCTTAGATGAAGTGGTTGTGCTGGTATTCAGAAAGCCGTAGTGGATTAGACCGGCAGCAGACCACCAAACAGTGACCATGATCTTTTTCTGGTGCAACTTTGGCTTTGGGAAGTGCTTTGGAGCTGCTTCTCTGTCCAGCCACTGAGCTGGTCATCTCCAGTCATCGTATAAAATACACTTTTTTTTTTTTATTATACTTTAAGTTTTAGGGTACATGTGCACAATGTGCAGTTTAGTTACATATGTATACATGTGCCATGCTGGTGTGCTGCACCCATTAACTCGTCATTTAGCATTAGGTATATCTCCTAATGCTATCCCTCCCCCCTCCCCCCACCCCACAACAGTCCCCAGAGTGTGATGTTCCCCTTCCTGTGTCCATGTGTTCTCATTGTTCAATTCCCACCTATGAGTGAGAATATGCGGTGTTTGGTTTTTTGTTCTTGGAATAGTTTACTGAGAATGATGATTTCCAATTTCATCCATGTCCCTACAAAGGGCATGAACTCATCATTTTTTTGTGGCTGCATAGTATTCCACATTTTCTTAGTCCAGACTATCATTGTTGGACATTTGGGTTGTTTCCAAGTCTTTGCTATTGTGAATAATGCTGCAATAAACATACGTGTGCATGTGTCTTTATAGCAGCGTGATTTATAGTCCTTTGGGTATATACCCAGTAATGGGATGGCTGGGTCAAATGGTATTTCTAGTTCTAGGTCCCTGAGGAATTGCCACACTGACTTCCACAATGGTTGAACTAGTTTACAGTCCCACCAACAGTGTAAAAGTGTTCCTATTTCTCCACATCCTCTCCAGCACCTGTTGTTTCCTGACTTTTTAATGATCGCCATTCTAACTGGTGTGAGATGGTATCTCATTGTGGTTTTGATTTGCATTTCTCTGATGGCCAGTGATGATGAGCATTTTTTCATGTGTTTTTTGGCTGCATAAATGTCTTTTGAGAAGTGTCTGTTCATGTCCTTCACCCAGTTTTTGATGGGGTTGTTTTTTTCTTGTAAATTTGTTTGAGTTCATTGTAGATTCTGGATATTAGCCCTTTGTCAGATGAGTAGGTTGCAAAAATTTTCTCCCATTCTGTAGGTTGCCTGTTCACTCTGATGGTAGTTTCTTTTGCTGTGCAGAAGCTCTTTAGTTTAATGAGATCCCATTTGTCAATTTTGGCTTTTGTTGCCATTGCTTTTGGTGTTTTAGACATGAAGTCCTTGCCCATGCCTGTGTCCTGAATGGTAATGCCTAGGTTTTCTTCTAGGGTTTTTATGGTTTTAGGTGTAACATTTAAGTCTTTAATCCATCTTGAATTAATTTTTGTATAAGGTGTAAGGAAGGGATCCAGTTTCAGCTTTCTACATATGGCTAGCCAGTTTTCCCAACACCAGTTATTAAATAGGGAATCCTTTCCCCATTGCTTGTTTTTCTCAGGTTTGTCAAAGATCAGATAGTTGTAGATATGCGGCATTATTTCTGAGGGCTGTGTTCTGTTCCAATGGTCTATATCTCTGTTTTGGTACCAGTACCATGCTGTTTTGGTTACTGTAGCCTTGTAGTATAGTTTGAAGTCAGGTAGCTTGATGCCTCCAGCTTTGTTCTTTTGGCTTAGGATTGACTTGGCGATGCGGGCTCTTTTTTGGTTCCATATGAACTTTAAAGTAGGTTTTTCCAATTCTGTGAAGAAAGTCATTGGTAGCTTGATGGGGATGGCATTGAATCTATAAATTACCTTGGGCAGTATGGCCATTTTCACGATATTGATTCTTCCTACCCATGAGCATGGAATGTTCTTCCATTTGTTTGTATCCTCTTTTATTTCCTTGAGCAGTGGTTTGTAGTTCTCCTTGAAGAGGTCCTTCACGTCCCTTGTAAGTTGGATTCCTAGGTATTTTATTCTCTTTGAAGCAATTGTGAATGGAAGTTCACTCATGATTTGGCTCTCTGTTTGTCTGTTATTGGTGTATAAGAATGCTTGTGATTTTTGCACATTGATTTTGTATCCTGAGACTTTGCTGAAGTTGCTTATCAACTTAAGGAGATTTTGGGCTGAGACAATGGGATGTTCTAGATATACAATCATGTCATCTGCAAACAGGGACAATTTGACTTCCTCTTTTCCTAATTGAATACCCTTTATTTCCTTCTCCTGTCTAATTGCCCTGGCCAGAACTTCCAACACTATGTTGAATAGGAGTGGTGGGAGAGGGCATCTCTGTCTTGTGCCAGGTTTCAAAGGGAATGCTTCCAGTTTTTGCCCATTCAGTATGATATTGGCTGTGGGTTTGTTATAGATAGCTCTTATTATTTTGAGATACATCCCATTTACATACCTAATTTATTGAGAGTTTTTAGCATGAAGGGTTGTTGAATTTTGTCAAAGGCCTTTTCTGCATCTATTGAGATAATCATGTAGTTTTTGTCTTTGGTTCTGTTTATATGCTGGATTACATTTATTGATTTTCGTATATTGAACCAGCCTTGCATCCCAGGGATGAAGCCCACTTGATCATGGTGGATAAGCTTTTTGATGTGCTGCTGGATTCGGTTTGCCAGTATGTTATTGAGGATTTTTGCATCAATGTTCATCAAGGATATTGGTCTAAAATTCTCTTTTTTGGTTGTGTCTCTGCCCGGCTTTGGTATGAGGATGATGCTGGCCTCATAAAATGAGTTAGGGAGGATTCCCTCTTTTTCTAATGATTGGAATAGTTTCAGAAGGAATGGTACCAGTTCCTCCTTGTACCTCTGGTAGAATTCGGCTGTGAATCCGTCTGGTCCTGGACTCTTTTTGGTTGGTAAGCTATTGATTATTGCCACAATTTCAGAGCCTATTATTGGTCTATTTAGGGATTCAGCTTCTTCCTGGTTTGGTCTTGGGAGGGTGTATGTGTCGAGGAATTTATCCATGTCTTCTAGATTTTCTAGTTTATTTGCGTAGAAGTGTTTGTAGTATTCTCTGATGGTAATTTGTATTTCTGTGGGATCGGTGGTGATATCCCCTTTATCATTTTTTATTGCGTCTGTTTGATTCTTCTCTCTTTTCTTCTTTATTAGTCTTGCTAGCAGTCTATCAATTTTGTTGATCCTTTCAAAAAACCAGCTCCTGGATTCATTCATTTTTTGAAGGGTTTTTTATGTCTCTATTTCCTTCAGTTCTGCTCTGATTTTAGTTATTTCTTGCCTTCTGCTAGCTTTGGAATGTGTTTGCTCTTGCTTTTCTAGTTCTTTTAGTTGTGATGTTGTGTCAATTTTAGATCTATTGTGCTTTCTCTTGTGGGCATTTAGTGCTATAAATTTCCCTCTACACACTGCTTTGAATGTGTCCCAGAGATTCTGCTATGTTGTGTCTTTGTTCTCGTTGGTTTCAAAGAACATCTTTATTTCTGCCTTCATTTCGTTATGTACCCAGTAGTCATTCAGGAGCAGGTTGTTCAGTTTCCATGTAGTTGAGCGATTTTGAGTGAGTTTCTTAATCCTGAATTCTAGTTTGATTGCACTGTGGTCTGAGAGAAAGTTTGTTATAATTTCTGTTCTTTTACATTTACTGAGGAGAGCTTTACTTCCATCTATGTGGTCAGTTTTGGAATAGGTGTGGTGTGGTGCTGAAAAAAATGTATATTCTGTTGATTTGGGGTGGAGAGTTCTGTAGATGTCTATTAGGTCTGCTTGGTGCAGAGCTGAGTTCAATTCCTGGGTATCCTTGTTAACTTGCTGCATCGTTGGTCTGTCTAATGATGACAGTGGGGTGTTAAAGTCTCCCATTATTATTGTGTGGGAGTCTAAGTCTTTTTGTAGGTCACTGAGGACTTGCTTTATGATTCTGGGTGCTCCTGTATTGGGTGCATATATATTTAGGATAGTTAGCTCTTCTTGTTGAATTGATCCCTTTAGCATTATGTAATGGCCTTCTTTGTCCCGTTTGATCTTTGTTGGTTTAAAGTCTGTTTTATCAGAGACTAAGATTGCAACCCCTGCCTTTTTTTGTTTTGCATTTGCTTGGTAGATCTTCCTCCATCCTTTTATTTTGAGCCTATGTGTGTCTCTGCACGTGAGATGGGTCTTCCGAATACAGCACCCTGATGGGTCTTGACTCTTTATCCAATTTGCCAGTCTGTGTCTTTTAATTGGAGCATTTAGTCCATTTACATTTAAAGTTAACATTGTTATGTGTGAATTTGATCCTGTCATTATGATTTTAGCTGGTTATTTTGCTCGTTAGTTGATGCAGTTTCTTCCTAGCCTTGATGGTCTTTACAATTTGGCATGATTTTGCAGTGGCTGGTACTGGTTGTTCCTTTCCAAGTTTAGTGCTTCCTTCAGGAGCTCTTTTAGGGCAGGCCTGGTGGTGACAAAATCTCTCAGCATTTGCTTGTCTGTAAAGTATTTTATTTCTCCTTCTCTTATGAAGCTTAATTTGGCTGGATATGAAATTCTGGGTTGAAAATTTAAGAATGTTGAATATTGGCCCCCACTCTCTTCTGGCTTGTAGAGTTTCTGCTGAGAGATCAGCTCTTAGTCTGATGGGCTTCCCTTTGTGGGTAACCCGACCTTTCTCTCTGGCTGCCCTTAACATTTTTTCCTTCATTTCAACTTTGGTGAATCTGACGATTATGTGTCTTGGAGTTGCTCTTCTCGAGGAGTATCTTTGTGGCATTTTCTGTATTTCCTGAATCTGAATGTTGGCCTGCCTTGCTAGATTGGGGAAGTTCTCCTGGATAATATCCTGCAGAGTATTTTCCAACTTGGTTCCATTCTCCCCGTCACTTTCAGGTACACCAATCAGATGTAGATTTGATGTTTTCACATAGTCCCACATTTCTTGGAGGCTTTGTTCATTTCTTTTTATTCTTTTTTCTCTAAACTTCCCTTCTCACTTCCTTTCATTCATTTGATCTTGCATCACTGATACCCTTTCTTCCAGTTGATCACCTCGGCTCCTGAGGCTTCTTCATTCTTCCCGTAGTTCTCAAGCCTTGGTTTTCAGCTCCGTCAGCTCCTTTAAGCACTTCTCTGTATTGGTTTTTCTAGTTATACATTCTTCTAAATTTTTTTCAAAGTTTTTAACTTCTTTGTCTTTGGTTTGAATTTCCTCCCATAGCTCGGAGTAGTTTGATTGTCTGAAGCTTTCTTCTCTCAACTTGTCAAAGGCATTCTCCGTCCAGCTTTGTTCCGTTGCAGGTGAGGAACTGCGTTCCTTTGGAGGAGGAGAGGCGCTCTGCTTTTTAGAGTTTCGAGTTTTTCCGCTCTGTTTTTTCCCCATCTTTGTGGTTTTATCTACTTTTGGTCTTTGATGATGGTGATGTACAGATGGGTTTTTGGTGTGGGTGTCCTTCCTGTTTGTTAGTTTTCCTTCTAACAGACAGGACCCTCAGCTGCAGGTCTGTTGGAGTTTGCTAGAGGTCTACTGCAGACCCTGTTTGCCTAGATACCAGCAGCGGTGGCTGCAGAACAGCGGATTTTCGTGAACCGCGAATGCTGCTGTCTGATCGTTCCTCTGGACGTTTTGTCTCAGAGGAGTACCCGGCCATGTGAGGTGTCAGTCTGCCCCTACTGGGGGGTGTCTCCCACTTAGACTGCTCGGGGGTCAGGGGTCAGGGACCCACTTGAGGAGGCAGTCTGCCTGTTCTCAGATCTCCAGCTGCGTGCTGGGAGAACCACTGCTCTCTTCAAAGCTGTCAGACAGGGACATTTAAGTCTGCAGAGGTTACTGCTGTCTTTTCGTTTGTCTGTGCCCTGCCCCCAGAGATGGAGCCTACAGAGGCAGGCAGGCTTCCTTGAGCTGTGGTGGGCTCCACCCAGTTCGAGTTTCCTGGCTGCTTTGTTTACTTAAGGAAGCCTGGGCAATGGCGGGCACCCCTCCCCCAGGCTCGCTGCCACCTTGCAGTTTGATCTCAGACTGCTGTGCTAGTAATCAGGGAGACTCCATGGGTGTAGGACCCTCTGACCCAGGTGCAGGATATAATCTCCTGGTGCGCCGTTTTTTAAGCCCATTGGAAAAGCGCAGTATTAGGGTGGGAGTGACCCAATTTTCCAGGTGCTGTCTGTCACCCCTTTCTTTGACTAGGAAAGGGAACTCCCTGACCCCTTGTGCTTCCTGAGTGAGGCAGTGCCTCGCCCTGCTTCGGCTCGTGCATGGTGCACTACACCCACTGTCCTGTGCCCACTGTCTGGCACTCCCTACTGAGATGAACCCAGTACCTCAGATGGAAATGCAGAAATCACCCGTCTTCTGCGTCGCTCACGCTGGGAGCTGTAGACCAGAGCTGTTCCTATTTGGCCATCTTGGCTCCATCCTTAAAATCCACTTTTCATCGCACATCACAGTCCGATAGAGGAATGGTTCATTGTTGCATAGAGTAAGAGAAGACAACACTTCATGAGGATGATTTTTTTGATTTTCGGTCAGCTTATGAGGCACCCACTTACTGAGCTTTTTCACCTTTCTGATTTGCTTCAAATGCCTAACAACCGCATAATGGTCGTTGAGTTCTTCGACAGCTTCTCGTGTAGTTGTAAGAGGATCAGCTTCGATGATTGCTCTCAGTTGGTCGTTGTCAACTTCCAATGACCAGCCAAGGTTTTCGTTTCCTTTGTAAAACTTCTGGAACTACCACTGCACTGTATGCTCATTAGCAATTCCTGGGCCAAATGTGTTGTTGATGTTGTGAGTTGTCTCTGCTGCTTTATGACCCATTTTGAACTTGAATAAGAAAATTGCTCGAATTTGCTTTTTGTCTAACATCATTTCCATAGTCTAAAATAAACATAAAATAAACAGCAAGTAATGTCATTAGCAGAAAAAATAAATAAAACGAGAAATGCCCATTAAAATGATGTGTAACATAACTACTTGTTTAAGAATGTATTCCAGTATCAAACTGCAGATCCCAACAGTGCAAACACCACAATTACTTTTGCACTCACCTAATTGTTCTTTTATTATTGTTAATTTCTTACTGTGTTTAATTATAAATTAAATTTTATAGGCATGTATGTATAGAAAAAAACATTGTACATATTGGGTTCAGTACCATCGTCAGTTTCAGGCATCCACTGGAGGCCTTAGGATATATCCTCCACTGAGGGTCTTAGAATGTATCCCCCAAGAATAAGGTGGGGGGGCTGCTGTATATTTTCAACTTTTCTTGAAATTAATGGCCATGGATTTAAAGTGTGACAGACTTGTCGCTGCTTTTTTGGGTGTTTCTCTGACTCTTGTTAGGTATATGAGTGTTTATGAAGGTTAGCTAGAGTTGGATTTAACAGAGGTTGATGTATCAGGGAATTATAAAAAAGGGATAAAGGGGACAGGTACATGAGCATTTACTTGAGGGAGTTATTGTAATGATGGGCCATTGGCTAAGACGAGATGGAGGGCAAATATAGGTAAGGGACAGCTGAAAGGAGGTAAAGAAAGGATGGAAAAATTAGCAGGGCTATCACTATTAAAAAACGAAAAATGAATAATTACCACTGCTACCTATAAAAGTTACCTAAGTTGTCAGTACTGTCACTTTCGTACGTAAAGGACAGTAGCCACAACTCATTAGGAAAGTTTGTTTTCTGGATTCCATTTGATAAAAAGGATACTTTGCAGTCATTGTGAAATATTTCCCATAAAAGTATTTTTTTGTTTTATTCATTATATTTATGGAGATTGGATAGACATCTTTGAAAGTAAAATTGTATTGACCTTAGGGAGAAAACAGTAAATGTTATTCATTAAGATGTAATACAGGGTGCACAGTAGATGTTTAAGACTAATGAGCTGTACTACTGACCTAAGCACTGTATTTCCATTGTTTACAATCTTAGATTGTCTTATTAATGTATATGTAAGTGTTGATATGCTTGCACAGAACTTTTAAAAATATTTTTTCATACTTTATCAATAGAAATGCTGGGTTTCCAACGTTCTGTAGTACCCATCAAATTGGCATTGTTAAGTAAAATTTTATATTTAATATATCAGAATGCTTTGCTTAATCTTTAAACGTTTGCATCTTAACTTTTTGTGAAATACATACATACAGAAAAGTGGCATATCAGGAATGTACATCTTGGTTAAATTTTTACAAGCTAAACATACTTTTGTAAACCAGGATGTAGACTGATAGAACATTTTTATTACCCCCAAAAGTCCCCATTATGCCTCCTTCATTTGTTGTCATTGAAAAAAAAAAGTTTTATTTTGAAAAAAATTTAAACTTACAAAGAATTGCAAAAAAAAGTACAAATAACTTCCATATACTGTTATCCAGATTTTCCAGTTAATAACATTTTGTCATATTTGCGTTATAATTTCTCAAAAACATTTTTCTTACTGGGCCATTTGAATATTAATTGTAGGCATCATGCCCCTTTACCCTTAAGTACTTAAGCATGTATTTCCTCAGAACCAGGACATTCTGTTAGATAATCATACGGCAGAGTTATCAAAGTCAGAAAATCTAATAGTGAATCAGTACTTTCATCTAATTGCAGGCTGTAAATTTTGTAAATTATCCCGATATCCTTTATGGCAATGTTTTCTTTCTTCATGGATTTAGGACTTAATCCAGTGTCACGCGTTAAATTTAACTATTTTATCTTTTTGTTTTTCTTAAATCTGGATCAGCTTCTTAGCTTTTCTTTGTATTTCTTAACATTGAATTTTAGAAGAGTACAATCTAGTTGTTGAGTTAATTGTTCTTGGTTTTGCCTGATATTTTCTCATGATTAGATTCAGGTTTTGCTTTTTGGGCAGGAATACTATGTAAGTGATGATGTACCCTTCTCAGTGTATTGGCTTGGAGATACAGGATGTCAGTTTGTCATGTTATTTTATTAGAAATGATAATTCTAATGACTTAGTTGTGATGGGGTCCTTTGGGTTTCTGCACTGCAAAGTTGCTATTTTTTCCTTTGTATTTAATAAGTAATTTGTGGAAAGACTAAATATCCTGTTCCTCTTCAAACTTTTTAGGGATTTTAGTGCCAGTGATAATTTCTTCTTTAGTCAGTTATTACTGTAATGGCTGCAAAATAGTGATTATGTAACTCTTATTTCTCTTAACATTTATTAGTTGGCATTCTACTTCAAAAATGAGCTTTCCCACTCCGCCACTTATCACTTAGACTCATAAATTCTTATTTTATGTGTGAGAAAGTGTGTATGTGTGACTTACAAATATAGCTTATTTGTATACATGGTGTTTAAACCGTATGTATGATTTATATATACTGTAATTCATTTTGATGTGAACATCAAATTGTTCCTCTTCAAACTTGCTCCGTGACCTTTGATATGTCTCCATCATGTTTTTTTTTTTTTAGGGTGTTTTTATAGTTTGGCATTACCAGGATGTTCCAGGCTTATCTTGTAGTTTCCCTGTTTCTTTCTTAGAAGCAGCCATTTTCAAAGGCACTCTGATTCCTTTTAGTGGGGAATGGTAATTAAAAAACAAGATCAGGGTGCTAGCTGTGCTCCTTATACTAGGGCATCCTTATTTCCAGGCCTTTTCAGCACTCAGAGCTAGGAAAGAATTAGCATTTTCAAGATGAAATTTCCATGTGTGTTTTTTAAAATACATTTTAGTCATGAAATCATCATGTTTCTTTTACTTCCATTTGAACATCACAGGATTCTTATTCCTATTTCTCTTTCCCTATTCCATATTGCATCTCCTTTTTTTTTTTCCACAATGAGAACCTGGCTCCCAGAATCTTGAAATACACATATAACAGATTCAGAACTTTTACTGTTATAAGAAAACCTATTCAGTAGTTTAGGATTTGTTTACAGTTTTTTCTTTGTCTCTTTTTAGGCTAAGGGTATATTATTCAAATATTGGGTTCAGAAGTTTCCTACAGAGTTGTTATATTAATAATTTAAAATATATAATTTGGTTTATTGTATCTGTTTGTATGCAGTTTTAGCATTTATTTTTCCTTCCATGTTCACTGATTTATTTTTTGCATATGTAAAACATCTAACAGTTCCAAAGGCAAGAGTATCCAAAGGTATATAGAAACTTGTCACATCTTTCTCTGTTTCTTTCATTCCTGTCAGAACAGATTTCATTTCATTTCTGGTTTGTTTTTCCTGTGTTTCTTTTTACATAAACAAGCAGATGCATAAACATGTTTATATATCCTGTTGCTTTGAAAGAGCATCTTATTAGTTCTGTAAAGTATTGGCAATATTGCCAATATCTGAACTTTTTATGAAGTATGTCAACAGGGATAAAATTAACTTTTTTGGGAACTTTGAAAGAGTTATTTTGAAAGGGATTTTTTATAAAATAGTATAGGTTTTTATGAAACACGTCAGAGTGTTGCTGTTAACTGGTTGCACTAACAATACTTATATCTATTGTTGAAGAATATAGGGAAAGAAATATCAAAATTTTTAGTAAGATTTTGTAAAACTGCAAAAATTAATATTAAGAATTCATAGAGGCACAGAAATGTATTTTTTAAATAATGTATTGTAACCTGATGTAAATCCTTAGTTCTTTTCTCATTTCTTCATTGACATCATACTATGTTGAAGAATATTTCTAAAAATATTCTAGAGTTAATAAAGTGTTGATAGCACATCTATATTTAAATACTTAGTACCACAGCAAGTAGTTTATATGACTTGAGAATGATACTGTAGGAACATACTAAAAGACTTTAGAAAAAGCATGTCAAGAAAAAAAAAAACAGAACAAGGGGGGTCAGAGACAACAATATGTAAGAAAAAACATAGAAAATTTATCTCACCAGAAACAGCACCTCTTCTCAGTCTCAGACAAGTACTGCCTCCAGAAAAGCCAATTCAAGCGTTGGGAAGTGGCAGGATCGATATGGGAGGGCCGAATCACCTGATCTAAGGTAAGGCTATTTTTAAACATTGGATACTCCCTGATGTTTAGATCATCAATGTTGTTATGCCTTATTAGTAAGATAATAAATTTTGACTGTACCATATTTTTACCCTCCAACTTATGCTTTTTCAGGGTACAGTTGTAGGTTTTTTAGTTACCTTATAAATCAAAACCCAGCACTTGTCTTGCCACCCATCTTTCTGGCTGTTTATAATATTTAATGAATTACATTGAACCGTGCTAATGGATGCTCAGTAATTTTTTTTTTCCTTCTCTTGCTGCAGGTTAATTCTTTCTCATACCACATCGCATTTAAAAAAAAATTCCCAGGTGCTTTTCACTACTTATCGAATAAAACCTAACATTCTGAGCCAGTATTTAGGACCCGTAAAATTTGACTCTACTGAATCTTTCCAATCTTATACCCACTACAGTGCAAAAACCTGTGATTTCATTAAGTGGACATAGTAGCTGCCCTGGAATATGCTATTTCCCTTATTGTTGTTATGCTTTTGTTAATGATCTACCCTCCAGTGAATTTTGGTTTGTGTTCTGAATCTTAAATTTACACAGCATACAACCTCGAATGGATATTATAATTTCTCTGAGCCTGAAAATTGAAATAATAACTTCATCTTTAAGGGATGCAGTGAGAAACAACTGTGTTCCAATATGAAACTACATTACCTGCAGTGATCAATCTGAGAGATTGTGCTTTGATAACCTGACTTCAAAATACAGACCAAGATACTTTCCTAATTTATCATTTGAGGTTTTAAATAATTATGATATACAAGGGGTAATTTTGTTTTTTTGTTTTTTGTTTTTGCTTTTGTTAGAGAATTTTAAGCAATTTACCTGGTTAGCTTAATGCTATATAAATATGTTTGCAATTATTTTAATTTAAAAACTTAAAAAATACAAATTTAAATTATGATCAGATACCTTTGATCATAACACCTAAAAGAAAAGGGAGGAAACACTATCAAAATTTGATTTTCTTATGTTTCATTTTCTATACAGTCTTAATTATATGTTCCACATGAGTTGTAAGTATTTCCTGTTAGGAAAGAAGTTTAGTCATTCTTAAAAGTGGATATACATCTCAAAGTAAGAATGTCTAAACTGTAAGTCTAGCAACTGATGTAGATAAAAATATATTACCTGCATTCTTAGAATAGTGTCAGTTGCATGTGTTGCTTTAGTAGGTTGAGGAAAGTTTTCATCTTATTATTTTGAAAGTACTCATTGATTTTTTTAATCTATGTATTATATAATATTGATTTATCTTTGTTTTCGAACACTAAAATTCTATTTGAAAAACCAGTAGAAATTTCAAGAGTTATTTTAAATAAAGAAAAGTTAGATCTGACAAGTGTAGAATGAAGTGTATGAGTCTTTTCACATACAACATTTCCATGGAACCTAAAGGTTCATAATTGTACTAATACAACTTCTATGTAACAAGTAACTCAGTTATTGCATAGAGAAACACTTGGGTTTATATTTAACCTGGCAGTATGGACAGCCTATTTACTGAACCTAAAAGGGCCAGACAACAAGAACTTATAAACTTATCATGCTATTGGTAAAGAAACTTAAACTTAGAACTGTTTTGTTGCATAAGTATTGGACTTGGATTTTAGGTTTAGTTTTGTCAGTAACTACCTGTGTGAATTAAGGAAAGTTTCCTAACATGCCTATGCCTCCATTACCACAATCGTAACATAGTGGAGCTAGACTGTGTAATTCGGAAAGCCTCTTCAAACCTGAAACTCTTTATTTTCTGACTAGTCCCTGGTTTACAATGGAAACTAGTCCTTAGAGATTTGAGAAATCAGTGAATTTGCCCAAATTCACAGCTAGTTAAGAGGCAAAATCCGGACTAGAATACCTGCTTTTCTGGCTTGTAGTACCAATAGTTCAGGCAAGTCAACTTTCATAGACAAAGGCATAGAAATACTTAAAATAGGCCAGGTGTGGTGGCTCACACATGTAATCCCAGCACTTTGGGAGACCGAGGCAGGTGGATACTTGAGGTCAGGGGTTCAAGACCAGCCTGTCCAACATGGTGAAACCCTGTCTCTACTAAAAATACAAAAATTAGCCAGGCATTGTCACAGTCACCTGTAATCCCAGATACTCAGGAGGTTGAGGTGGGAGAATCACTTGAACCCGGGAGGTGGAGGTTGCATGACCCAAGATCACGCCACTGCACGCCATCCTGGGTGACAGAGTGAGACCCTGTCTCAAAAAAAAAGAAATACTTAAAATATGTTATTTTCAGTGTAATTTTAAACTTTATATTTGTTTCTTTGGCTTTGTTGTTTTAACATCTGGAATTCCTTTTATATCAGCTATTTGACTTAGAAGTTTTTATTTAAAATTGTTTTACTTTAGATATAGTACTTTACTTTTGGACACCAGATGGCTAATTTATAGCAAAAATGTTGTTTCCCATACCTGAAAGAGACACATCTCAGTGCTTTATGTATAGCAACTCCATCTATACCTACTTCTCCCTAAAAAAGATGCTTTGGAAACAAAAAAACACTCTTCACTTTAACTTTGTAATTAGTCTCAAGAATATATGTGGAAGGAAATTTGAAGCTGTATTTTCATTATGTGTTTTGTGCTTTAGAAAATTCCAAAAATAGGCTGGCTGTGGTGGCTCATGCCTGTAATCCCAGCACTTTCGGAGGCTGAGGCAGGCGGATCACCTGAGGTCAGGAGTTGGAGACCAGCCTGACCAACATGGAGAAACCCCGTCTCTACTAAAAATAAAAAAATTAGCTGGGCCTGGTGGCACATGCCTGTAATCCCAGCTACTCGGGAGGCTGAGGCAGGAGAATGGCTTGAACCCGGGAGGCGGAGGTTGCAGTGAGCCGAGATCGTGCCATTGCACTCCAGCCTAGGCAACAACAGCGAAACTCCGTCTCAAAAAAAAAAAAAAAAGAAAAGAAAAGAAAATTCCACAACAGATACCCTGGATAAAAGCTACTTTTTCTCTTTTTAAACACACACACACACACACACACACACACACACACACACACACACACACACACACACACACACACACACACGCTCTCTCTCTCTCTCTCAGGCTACTTTTTCTCTTTTAAAACACACATTGTCTCACTCTCACTCTCTGTTAGTGTAAGAAAAACTAGATTCCAGCTCTTGTAGTTAATGTAACTGACAAGTGTGGAGTTTGAGGCATTGCTTAAATGTTTGTAAAGAGCAAGTAAATAATGATTAAGATGTTTTTCGTAAGTTATTATATTTGGGCTGGGCGCTGTGGCTCATTGCCTGTAATCCTGGCACTTTGAGAAGCTGCGGTGGGTGGATCACTTGAGCTCAGGAGTTTGAGACCAGCATAGGCAACATAGCAAAACCCCAACTCTACCAAAAATACAAAAATTAATTGGGCATGGTCGTGTGCACCTGTGGCCCCAGCTACTTGGGAGGCTGAGGTGGGTGGATCACTGGACAGGTGAGGCTGCAGTGAGCTGTGATCGTGCCACTGCATTCCAGCCTGGGTGATGGAGCCCAACCTGGTCTCTAAATAAATAAATAGATACATAAATAACTGTTATTATATTTGAATTTGTGGCCTTATTGTATGCTAGTTACTATTAATTTGTATAATATAGTGTTTTCCCGATTTTAACAGTATTCTTCAAGCCAAATCTATAAGTGTTTTTCAAACTTTAACAGTATTCTTCAAGCTAAATCTATATGTATAACAATGGCATTTTATTGGTGTAAGTTTGCTTTATAAAATCAAATTTTTAACTCTTGTGAAACTAATTAGAAGAATGAAGCAGTTTCAGTGAGTGCAGGAAATTGAAACTGGTAATATGGATGATTGCTGTAAACATATCCTAATGCACAGTTTATTTTTTTATTTTGTTTCCATTTTATGTTACCAAGTTCTGTTCCTCTTAATTTTCAAGTGATAGTTTATTTTTCTTAAGCTTATGTTCCTATATTACAATGCTTTTTAACTGATTCATACTCTTGAATGAATAGTAAAAGTTGCTTTTCAATGTTAAATCACAAATACATTTAAACATGCATGTATTTCTTATATTAAACACAATACTTATAATAAAACTGGATGTTAAATGAATATTATATCTAAGAATGACCTCTTCCTCTGACTATCTCCTTTTATGTCTTGATGAGACACTGTACTGAAAAGATGTGCCCATACCTTGGGGCATTTGATCAAGTGCTCTGAATGCATGTTGCTATAGTGTGTAGTTTGTAAGATTTTATGTTATTGGACATATGAAGGCCTTTGGGGTTTTTTGTTTGTTATTTTAAGTTTCTTGTAGAGCTGTGTCTTTTCCTATCATTGATACATTTAAAAGCATGAAATTAAGCATAAATATGGAAGGTAGAGCTTTATTCCAAGCTCTATACGAAAGTGAGTAAACTTGTTTGCACTTTTGAACACACTTATGTCCTCCAGTGAGTGAAATTTGGGCTTATTTCACCTTTAAACATTCAAGGTTTTTTTGTTTTGTTTTAAATAGAGCTTAAAAATTGACATTTAAAAAATTCAGACCCCAGAAAATTAGTATGATAAACACTGTTGAAGAAGAAGGGAAGGGGTTTGAAGTTGGTTATGCTAAGCCTGAATCCTAGTGCTGCCACTTTACAATGCAAAAGAGCCTCTTTCCACATCTGTGAAAATGAAACTAATTGGACATGTACTTTACTTTTTATTTTTTCAAGACAGAGTCTCACTCTGTTTCCCAGGTTGAATGTAGTGGTGGGATCATGGCTCCCTGCAAACTCAAACTACCAGGCTCAAGCAGTCCTCCCACCTCAGCCTCCCGAGTAGCTGGGACTACAGGCATGCCCACCATGCTCGGCTAATTTTTTATTTCTTGTAGAGATGAGGTCTCATTATGTTGCTCAGGCTGATCTTGATCTCCTGAACTCAAGTGATTCTCCTGCCTCGGCCTACTCCCAAATCACACCTGAGATTACAGGTGTGAGCCTCTATGCCAGCCCCATATACCTTAAATGTGATGTACTTGTAAGGATTAAATAAGTTCTAAGCTGTGAAAGCACCTATTTCAGGACTTGAAAGATAAATCAGCCAGGCGCAATGGCTCACGCCTATAATCCCAGAACTTTGGGAGGCTGAGGTGGGCGGATCACCTGAGGTCGGGAGTTCAAGACCAGCCTGACCAGGCCAGGCGCGGTGGCTCATGCCTGTAATCCCAGCACTTTGGGAGGCCGAGGCGGGTGGATCGCGAGGTCAGGAGATCGAGACCACGGTGAAACCCCGTCTCTACTAAAAATACAAAAAAAATTAGCCGGGCGTGGTGGCGAGCGCCTGTATTCCCAGCTACTCAGGAGGCTGAGGCAGGAGAATGGCGTGAACCCGGGAGGCAGAGCTTGCAGTGAGCTGAGATCGCGCCACTGCACTCCAGCCTGGACGACAGAGCAAGACTCTGTCTCAAAAAAAAAAAAAAAAAAAGGACCAGCCTGACCAACATGGAGAAACCCCGTCTCTACTAAAAAAAAAAAAAAAAAAAAAAAATAGCTGGGCGTGGTAGCATGCGTCCGTAACCCCAGCTTGGGAGGCTGAGGCAGGAGAATTGCTTGAATCCAGGAGGCAGAGGTTGTGGTGAGCCGAGATCGTGCCATTGCACTCCAACCTGGGCAACAAGAGTGAAACTCCATCTCAAAAAAAAAAAAAAAGATAAATCAGACACTCAGTGAGTGTCGGATCTCCTCTTTCATCATGGGCTTTATCAGTCTCTTTAAATGTAGTACTGATAGAAAATAAATTGTATGTCCAGAAAAGTGTTTTGAATTCTGTGATTTTTATTTTAGACTAGGTTCTTTTTCTGGACGGGATTTTTCATTAATAAATTGTTACTCAAACATTAGAATATATTTTCTTTATAAATTGTGTATATACTGTAGAGAAAATTATTCTTGTGCTTGTGGAAGTAAAATGTACACACAGGTATAGAAACAGTAACATTTCAGACCAGTCATGTTGCCTGGGCTGATCTCGAATTCCTGGGCTCAAGTACCACAAAACTAAAAGATCAGTAGAAAAATATGTAATCAATGATATTCTTATGTTGATGGATATGACTTTAATTTTTTCTTGAAATAAATAGTTAAATATTAATTTTTTATGAGCTACTTTAAGTTCTTTCTGGAGGGAACAAAATGTCTAGCAGTCTCTTGAACATGCCCTTAGATTTGTAGTCTTCAACTTTGACCATATTGGAATTACCTAGGAAGCTTCAAAAAAGTATTGATGCTGGGTCCCAGAAATGTTATTTTAAATAGTCTGTTGTACACCCTGTGCATCAGGATTTTGATGCAGGCGAGGTTGAGAACCACTGATTTAGAGTCTTGATTCTGGGTTGGCATAAAGATTAAAATCAAATGATAGCTAGGCACCTACGGTTTTGAAGTAAAATGATAGATGTAGTTACAATGGGAGCTGATATTTGTATAGCATTTTACAGCCTCACAGTCTTTTTCTTTATGTGCTTCTCATTTAATTTCCATTTTCTGCCTCTTTGAATGTCTTTTGGTTGGTAACCACTATCAAAGGTGCATGATACTTCTGTTGCAAGCAAATGGATAGGTAATATATTTGCCACGTAGAAATTGTGCACATATCTGCCCCTCTCCATCTTTTCTCTATGCTCATAGTTGTCCCTCCATTTGAAATGTTCTATCTTCCCATCCTACATGTCTTTTAAGGCTCATCTCTTTCCTAAAGTAGCTTAAAAGATGTTACACAATTTCCATGCAGAACTGTTTACAGCCATCTATTTACATATGTGACCTGAATTAAATGTCATAACAAGTGCATCTCTTTTCAAGTTGGGAATATGAGATAGCCACATTCTAGGCTTTTTCTTAGCAAATGGACCTTTGAACTGTTTGCTGCCCAGTTCTTATTAGAAGCCCTTCTGTGAGAAAACATTCATAGATGTCTACATTGATATGTGATTCACCCATTCTTTTAGAATATGGTTATAAACTTTCAAGCAATAATTCAAGCAATATTTCAAGCAAAATAATTTGAAAATTTGCTATAAACTCTGGACTTTTGCCTGAAAATTGCATCTATACATATCTATTTATTTAGAAATCAGGGACGTCCTGATTCTTCTTTAGAGAACCGTGTTGCTAGTTAAGAACCTGAACTGTTCTCAGAAGCACAGTTACATTATTATTAGATCAAGCCTGACCATTAAGAGGGCTAGATACACAGACCACGTTGTTTTGCTTCCCCTGATTAAATTGCTCTTATTGAATTGGGCATTGTTGTGCTTCACTCAGCATTAAAGTGCATTTTGAGAAATAGCTCTTTAAAATTCAATTTTTTTTGGTAGGAATTTTGGAGACTTTATTTCCATATTTTTGAAAACATGAGATTGCAATCCATTAGTGGGTTGTGAAACAATTTGGTGGTCCCAACCAGTATTTCTTGGTTTTGTATTGTTTATTTTGCTTTTTTCCTATGCTATATTTAAATATTAATAAAATTACATTTTATCTTAATGTCACCATTTTTCCTTTTTTAAGTATTGTTTCATGAATCTTTTTTAGTTTTTAATGTATTGTGGGTACTGGATTGCTGTGTAAAGTGTACTTCTTACTGTGTTTTGTAGTCAATAAAGTTTAAAAACTATTGTACTCATATTTTCTCTTAGACTCAGAGGAGAATCTTTTTCTGTTTATTCTTGTTTGTAAAATGACAATAATGAGAGTTGCTACCTTATGGGTTTATCATGAAGACTAAATATATATAAAGTATTTAGAACAGTGCTTACCTTGCGCATAGTAGGTGCTCCATAAATACTAGCTGTCATTACCAGGAAAACAATCTTAGAGCAAATGCTTTGTTTTAATTTTAATGCACATTAAAGACATTTGTTGTTAATGATGTCCTTTGCTTTGGCTTCCAAGAAAAAGCAGCTGAGATATATATATATATATATATATTTTTTTTTTTTTTTTTTTTTTTTTTGAGACAGGCTCTTGTTTTGTTGCCCAGTCTGGAGTGCAGTGGCATAATCACAGTTTACTGCATCCTTCATCTTCCTGGCTCAAGCAATCCTCTCACCTAAGCCCTCTGAATAGCTGGGACCACAAGCATGTGCTACTATGCCTAGCTAATATTTTAAATTATTTGTAGACCCAAAGTCTCGCCATGTTGCCCAGGCTGGTCTTGAATTCCCGGGCTTAAGTAATCCTCCTGCCTCAGGCTCCCAAAGTGTTGGGATTACATGCGTGAGCCTGACCTTCAGAGATCAATTTATGGCCTTTTGTCTATCTTCTATTAGCCCTGATTTGTCATCTTAAACTTTCTGTTGCATCTGTGCAGGGAGCCCTCAGATTCTTTCTGGGATATCAGAATCATCAAAATATGATAATGTAATTCCATTGTAACTTCAGAGATATTTTTATATTCATTTACTGTGCCAGGAGGGGAGGTAGAGGCTCTTGGGGACATTTACTGCCTGTTTAAACTGTACATTAACTCAGACACCCAGAGTGGTTAGTTTCTTAGCTTTTTACTAGATGATTGAGTCCAATATGGAGAAGAGGATTTTGATAATAGCATTAGCTGTCTACCTTACTGAACAAGTTTGTTGGCCTAATCAAACCTACGCTTTGGGGAACTCTTAAGTTACAGTAGATTTCCTCATAGGGAAACTCTATTAAATCTTCTTAAGAAATGAAAGAAAAAGCTGTCCATTAAGAACTTTCGTGGAATAATATGGTTCAATATTTTTTTTTCCATAACGTGGCATCAGAATAATATTAGATTTTTAAATTATTTGTCAGTGTTAGATATTATGTGCTTTTTGTTGCTGTGGTACATACTGTGTGTCTTATCATAAAACATTTTGGAACAAAACGGTAAGCTTCATTTATATGATTAAAGTAAATCAGTTTATGTGGTTAAAAAATACGGGCACAAGGAGATGTTTTGAAAATATGGAGAATTGTAATTTTCTGAACTCCCTTTAGGGATATATACTTGTTAAGGCTGATTTCTCAGTTATATGTTTTTAGAAACATAGTATTTGCCATTTTGAGTCTTTAGTGATTAAAAACAATCAATCTAAAGTTGAAAAAAACTAATTAGACTTCTGACCATATTTAAGGTACATTTTAAGAGGTGAATACTTCCATGTGTCCCAGACTTTTTGAAAACTAGAGATCCTCGGAAATAAATGGTAAAAGACAGGCTATAGAAAATTTTCCCCTCAACAGGAAAGTTATTCTTATATCTAGATCTAATTTTTACCACTTTTAACAATTTGGAGAATTTGCTATCTGACTTGCAAGTCCAAACAAATTTGGTAGAATTTGTTCTTGATGGGAATAAATTTAAAAATGCAAAGGAGAGAGTCCAGTGATTGGCAAGAGAAAATAGTAGAAAAGGAAATAGAGCGAAATTAAAAATTTTGACAATGGAGGGCAGCAATTAACGGAGAGGAAATCACAGCCTCAGAATGCACACCTGTATTTAGTAGGATGTTCGAATGTGAAATGTTTGTATATCAGAGGGCTGATGGCATGTGCTTTGATAATGCAGTCATGGTGGGCATAGCTTTGCAATTTAAATTATAGGGAAGAAATGGAAGCAATATTTGTTTTATTGTAGAGATATTTGGATTTTTGTAACATGTGAATATTAAGATCTTTCCCCAGCTGTATTGGAGGATATGTTAATCCTCCAATGAAATCATTCATGATCTTTGGGATCATGAGGAAATCTAGGAAGTCAGTGACTCAGGCATAAAGTTAGAAAGGCTTGAACATTTTTAAATTGTACTAAAATTATAGAGAAGGGAAGTCTTAAGTGGGCAAGGGATGGTAAGTGGGAACTGACTATGTACTTGAAAACATTTCGGATGTCATGATATGCTTTTTATAGGGCTGTCTTTGTTAGCACAAAATAATTTGTGGAGTGTTTCAAGGTCTACTTGAGATAAACTCTTACTAACTCATGATTTCCAGAAAAGTCTTAAATTCCTCAAAGGTGAATCGTCTTGCTGGAAGGAAACCTAGCTCAAGGGGAGGGGAGGTCTATAGTCTTTGGGATTAGAAAGACTCAGGTTTGAAAGTTAGTTTTGCTATTTAATTCATGCTTGTGTCAGTGATTTCACTTTGGACCATGGCTTGTCTGTAACAAGTATACAGTAATTTTTCAGTTTTTGTGAAGTTTAGATATAATGGGTTTGGCATCCAACCTATGGTAGCTGCTGTTATTTGTCATTTTAGGAGCCTAATCTAGTGACTGTGGAAGGATCTATGGTATTTTAATTGTTTTGCTTCTATAAAGTTTTAAAGGCGGTTTTGTTCAGAACTGAAATATAGATGAAGAGAAATTCATCTAATTTGCATCCACTTTTCATTGCCTATTTCTCCAAGTGACTTCTATATCATCTTAGGCATGCATACTTTTGTTAAGTCCTTTATCTGCATAATAGCTTTTAACATTATTTTAATTATTTAAAATACAACTTACTAGGTTTTTCTCTTAAATTTATAGCATTGTTTTATGATAGACTATTTTTCCATATCCTTATAAACTTTAAAAAGATTGTAGAGGTGAGGCGAGTATTTAAATATTTGAATTTTTCTATCTAAATGCAAGTTATCAGAAATGGCAAACTGGTTCCTTTTTTATGTTTTTTAACACTTGGAATATATCACAAGGAAAATATCTTGTGTATGTTAAAATGAGCATTATTTTCAGGCCTTTTTGGGGAGTATTTAAAGTTTCTGTAATAGAGCTGTAGTATGTGTTACAATTGTAGTGGTCCCAAAATTTCCATTTGTCTAGCATTTGCTGTCTTATTTAATTTCACAAAGATAAATTTATTTGGAGACTACTAAAACTAGTAAGTGTAGAAGAGCTCTACAGAGACTTAAAACTTAACATTATGATAATTGTTGGGTATGTTGGTTCTAGCTTATTTATTAATAAAAATTTTTATGACAATGCAAAGTAGTGAGCTTAAACTCAGGGATATTTTTCAATGTGTATTGTGATCTGGTTTTATTTTAAAATTTATTGCAAACACATTTTGTTTTTATTTCTCACTGCTTTTATTATTTTTTAAGCATCTAATTAGGTGAAACTGAATTGATTCAATTTTTATGTTACAGGAGATTACCTGGGGCAATTGATGTTATCGGTCAGACTATAACTATCAGCCGAGTAGAAGGAAGGCGACGGGCAAATGAGAACAGCAACATACAGGTTTAGTATTTTAAAATAAATAATTTTCTTTAACTGAAGGATGATATCAGCATTATAATTTAATTTATTCAATAGATAGTCATAGTGCTATGCTGTGTTTTAGGTGATACAAAGAGATTTAAAATGTGGAACCAGTCATTTATTATAAAGGCATTTCCAGTTAGAATTTATAATCTCTGAATCTTTTTTTAATAGGGTTTTTTTTCTTTTCCTTGGTAGAAACATAGTACAGGTTGAGTATCTCTTATCTAAAATGCTTGGGACCAGAAGTGTATCAGATTTTGAAATTTTTGGATTTTGAAATGTTCATATGTATGTAATATTAGAGATGAGACCCAAGTCTAAACATGAAATTTATGTTTCATAAATAAGTTATTTAATTTGTTATAATGATTTGTTAATTTATGATAATCTTTTTTCCTTTGGCAACCCTAAATAAACTGTGTAGTGGGCCTGAGTTTTGATTGTGATCCGTCACATATGAGGTTGGGTGTGGAATTTTCCACTTGTGATAAAATGTTGATGCTCAAAATGTTTTGGATTTTAGAGCATTTCAGATTTCAGATTTTTGGATTAGGAATACTCAACTTGTATATAGGTTTACTGAATGAAAAATAAAAGACCACCAGTGATTTTACCACCTAAAGATAACCACATCTGATACATCTTTTGATGCTGAGCAAAATTGGGATACTATTATAATTATATTTCTGTGTATACTTTTTTCCCCATCTAAAATTATCATTTGTATGTTTTCATATTCTTAAAATATGATTAAAATATCTTCATGATAGCTTCATTGGATAAATATACCATGATTTATTTAATGTGACATTTCTGGAGGTGGCATTGAGCTGCTTTGTTTTTAGGTGAAAAATTGAAGGGAGATAAATTATCAGTAAGTTGGATAATTAATGTTAGAACTTTAATAACTGAGACTTTCAGCTATTCAGTTTGGCCATACTTTTTTTCATTATTTATTCCTATTTTCTGAGTCCTTTTAAAAATGTCCAGAGCACTTTATTCTTACCTTTCATAAGTTGATCATGTAAAATGTTCCTTTTAGCATCTTTAAAGGCAAATCATTTCTACAGTGGAAGATGTTAGTCCATTTTTCCTTTCCCCTTACCATTAAAATGCCACGATTTCTCAAAATAAATACTTTAAGAAATAGCTTATCAACATAAGCCCTACAAAAAACACTGCACTTAAATGTAGGAAGTGTTAATGGAAAGAGGGATTGTATGTTTAAAAGATTGCTTTAGTCAGCAAGGATCTGAGAAGTATAAATTAAATATACAACATTATGTTGGCTGTCTTTCCCAAATTTATTTACACATCCTTGGGGAGCTTATCAAAAATCCAGATTTTGAGGTGCCACTTTGCTTGTTTTATTTCAGTAGGTTTGGGGTGCTTCTTATGGTGCCTGTCCCTTAACCTGTTCACACAAAGAAGCATTTTGCAAACATTGCTTTATTTTTCAAGAATAAACCCTGGTCTTAAAGTTACAAGGCTCACATGATAAAGTTACTTACATATCTTGCTGCCTATTGCTTGCAGTCTGTTGACACATGCCTGACAGTTTCTTACTTTGCAACGTGGTGATGACAGGCCCTTGTACAGTGAATGTCTGACCTGCTGCCATGTTAATTTCTTAAGGCCAGTGTCTGTGATTAATGATTACATTGCCTTAATTGAATACTTTAACTTTGGTTGGGTGACAAAGATAATACTTGTTAAATGATCTTTATGAAGTACTTTTTTCTTGTGTGGATTGTTTGTATTAATTACTTTTTATTAAGAAATTTTTGGTAATGATCCAGTTGCTTTTTTCTTAAGATTTGAATATGCACATTTTTAAAAGTATATGTGTGTGTATACTCACATAGGCGTATGTATACACATATCACACATGTAGAACTATTACTCTCCCCCCAAAAATACATATATGTGAATTAAACTACCTTTTACTTTGTTTCTTAGATTAAATGAAATTAATTTACTAAGATTAATCTTACATAATATTTATGCATCTGTTTAATTAACTGTGCTCTAATTTTAGGTCCTTTCTGAAAGATCTGCTACTGAAGTAGACAACAATTTTAGCAAACCACCTCCGTTTTTCCCTCCAGGAGCTCCTCCCACTCACCTTCCACCTCCTCCATTTCTTCCACCTCCTCCGACTGTCAGCACTGCTCCACCTCTGATTCCACCACCGGGTAAATAGTAAATAAGACATTTGACTTTGAAAGAAAAATAGCTTGTGAGTGTTTTTTAAAATTTTTGACAATTAAAATAATATCTTGATCACATTACATTAAAAGTAATAGATATAATACTTATCTTCAACAGATTCACACTGAAACAGATATATATATGTTTATTGCTATTTCAATATAGGAAAGAGACAATGTTCTAAAATTAAGAAGAATATACAGATACCAATCTTGTGATTCAAAAATATGATAATGATCCCCAAACTTAAGTTGCTAATAGAATATGTATAAATCCATACTCAGTTACAAACTTTACCAGTGTTAATTTGTTTTGAAAAAAACATTAAAAGATACTTTTAGGATGGGAGTAGGTCAAAAAATTATATCTTGCGAAGAGATTGATTAATATTTCAGTCTGGTCTTCTTCTGTATACCGGTTTCCTTTTAGGAGACTGCTACTGGGTGCCTGGTATTTATTTCTTTTAAACAAAAGTAAATGTTGATCATATTTTTAGCTACTTTTGATTACAATTAAAAACCAGGTTAGTGGTGATAGAGAAGAAACTCACAAATAATTCCCAAATTTTATTTTTATTTGAATTTTTCATCGGGTTGCCTTTCTTACTTTGTTTTTAACCTTTATCTGCCTTAACCAAGTTTTTATGAAACTAGCAAGATTGCTTGAGATAATAATTATACTTCCCAGGGAGAAAGCTAGTAGTAAATGATGAAAAAATAGCTGCTTGTCCTCATCAGGGCAACATGAAAGACGTATGTTAGGCTTTACTTCCTATTAATAAAATCAGTTTATACTAGAGAGCCATGTACTCTCACTCACTTTTATTTGCAAGAGAGCTGTCTTTGTTTTAAGGTGCCAGTTGTGATCCGAGTACAGAACCAAATCCAGGGTCTGAATAGTCCTTCCCTAACATATTCATCCTTGGCCTCTAAATGTCAGCCACTGCTTCTGTCTTTCATCCTCAGTGCCTTTGATTTCCTTCCACTGTCACCTCTACTCTCAAAAAGTATGAGCAAAATATGAAAAAATGACTTGTGGCTTTAGAGGGTCTGTTGTCTCAAAAATAGTGGAAGGAGGAGGTTGGAATATAGGTTAGAGGTCCTTATTCCAGACAGCATTAGTATTTCTAATTTCAGTGAATTTCTTGTTCCAACAAATAGATTGAGCAGAAACAACTCATTAGTTGGGATTGACTTGTGGTTCTTGTGTCTTTAATATGCTGAGTATTAACCAAATGAAAGAGGACTTAGGTGATTCAAAATGAGGACTTCTGTGATTTCTATGTGAATCCTTTGTCCTCTGAAAAAGAATTAGATAAATAAAAGGTAGAAATAATTAATGTTTTAACATATTTGATTAATGATACTAAAAAAATTATTAATGTTTGTGGTACTCTGTTGGATTCCTTTGTAATATTACTTAAACTTTACTAGGTAGTGATTTGAAATAATTTTCTTTTTTTAATTCTTAAAACTTTTTAAAAATTTTATTTTTAATTGACAGTGATACCTGTATATGTTTATGGGGTACAATGTGATGTTTTGATTATGTCTACGTTGTAGAAAATCAAGTTAATATATTCATCACCTCACATACTTAACATTTTTTTGTGGAGAGAACATTCTGAAATCTCCTAGCAGTTTTGAAATATACAGTTATTAATTATAGTCACCATGCTGTACAGTAGAGCTCCAAAACTTGTTTTTCTCATTTTACTGAAACTTTTGTATCCTTTGAAAATCATCTCCCCTACCTCACCCGTGGCCCCCAGCCTCTGGTAACCACCATTTTACTCTCTGCTTCTATGAGTTGGATCATATAAGCGAGATTGTGCAGTAATTGTCTTTCTGTGCCTGGCTTATTTCACTTAGCACAGTGTCCTCCAGGTTCATGCATGTTGTCACAAATGACAGAATGAAAGGATTTCCTTATTTACGAATATAGTATATCCCCAGATGGCTAACATTTTGTATGTTCAGTACTAATTATTAAAGTAAGTATGACAGAGTTGGTATGAATTAATGACAACAAATACTTGGCTGGTATAAGAATATTCGAAACTCCGTAGAATATTGCTACAGAGGTAATTGCTACACATAGGCAGTAGCATTATCTGGAAGTTTACTTTTTTTTCAAAATGATAAAATTACTTTTTTTTTTTTTTTTTTTGAGACAGGGTCTCACTCTTTCGCCCAGGCTGGAGTGCAGTGGTGCGGTCTCAGCTCACTGCATCCTCCACCTCCCAGGCTCAAGCGATCCTCCTGCCTCAGAGTAGCTGGTACTACAGGCATGTGCCACCATACCCAGCATTTTTGTATTTTTTGTAGAGATGGTGTTTCGCCATGTCCAGGCTGGTCTTGAACTCCTGACCTCAAGCAATCTGCCCTCCTCGGCCTCCCAAAGTACTGGCATTACAGGCATGAACCACTATCCATGACCATTTCTTTTTCATGTAACCTTTGTTCATAAGTATAACAAATCTTTGAAGAGTGTTTAGGTTATTAATGACATTATACTATAGAGTGCAGCTAATTATTTTTCTGTTGCTTAATCTATTTTTCTGCTTAATTCTCAGCTACATGCTTTCCATATTTTAAAATCAAGATTTCCTTTTATGTTTATTCTTGGTTTACATTTCTGTGCTCTTCTGTCAACATTTAATGAGTACAGATTCAAATGAATTCTAATGCTGGTTTAAGCAGTACCTAACTGGTATATGTGCTGAGCAGGATACCAGTTCATTAAAACCAAATATTTGAAGTTGAGACTCTCTGAATTGCTCCTTACTTTTAGTAGAATGCGAGCTGTTGGGGAGCATACAGGCTATGTATTTCTATCTATGTTTCCCTACAGTCACAGTGGTCTTGTACGTACTTGGCATTCCCTAATGTGTTTGCTAATTGAGTTAACGACATATTTATGTATCCATAACACCAAAGATGATTTTCGGATTTATACCTGGTACATTCAATCAGGATGGGCACTGGCTCTGAATAACAGTACGGCTGCATAGATATATGCCAGCTGCCATGCTTAAAGCTGTGGTTTTCAGTTACCCTTTACCACAGAACCACATGATTACACTATGTTCCGTAGTTTGTTGTAATTTAAATCACCTTAAGAATCATAAGCAGCTAATGAAAGAAAGCTATGATTCAGGATTCTTTTTAAAGTATTGCCTTAAAAGATATTCCATTTTTCTTAGATAAACTGTCTTGTTTTTTGCTTTCTTCAAAAATAATCAAAAGAAAATGGAAAAACATTTTTTTAAAGAATTAATTTAAATGTATTTTAATGTTGCCTTTTTAACATTAGACTTCTAATGTTTTTAAAAGTAAAGTCCAAAATATGATGAGATAAGTATAGTAATGATATTTTATTCTCATATTTTAGGATGCTACTAGTTTTTTGTTTTGTTTTGTTTTTAAATAAATAGGGTGACCATACATCCAGATTTGCCTGGAAGAGTCCTACTTTATACCTTCTATCCCAGCATAATTATTATTATTCATTCTTAGAAAGAAATTCCCTGGTTTAGATGATACAATTTCTGATTGACTCTTGGAAATTTACAGAGGGCTTATTGCATAAGTAGATAAGTTACTGTTTAACAATTATAAGGTGTTAGAGATAACTCTCATTTGAAGGACTTTTAATGTCAAATAGTTCGCAGGAGAAATGTATTGCCTCCTCTCACCCTCAAACACACACCTGCAAACATATATGAAACTTTGCTAGTAACACAGAGAGGACAAAGTATTTCTGGCCATAATAGATTTGTATGAAGAGTAGAGGAGATTTATGTATTAGAATACAACAAAGAAGGAAGAGATGTCTGGTAGTGCAAAAGCATTTATCATGGTTCCCTGCTGCCGTACTAACAGTAGCTTGAAAACAAATACTGGGCCAGGCATGGTGGCTCATACCTGTAATTTCAGCATTTTGGGAGGCTGAGGCAGGAGGATCACCTGAGGTCAGAAGTTCAAGATCAGCCTGGCCAACATGGTGAAACTCCATCTTTACTAAAAATATGAAAAAATTAGCTGGGTGTGGTGGCATACACCTGTAGTCCTGGCTACTTAGGAGGCTGAGGCAGGAGAATCACTTGAACCCAGGAGACAGAGGTTGCAGTGAGCCAAGATCACACCATTGCACTCCAGCCTGGGCGACAAGAGCGAAACTCCATCTCAAAAAAAAAAAGAAAGAAAGAAAACAAATACTGGCTAATTTAGTTCTTCTGTAATATCCAGAAAATCTGTTATTTCATTTTCTCGTGAATCAGAAAATAGTTTCCATTGTATTAAGTTTTTTCAGAAATACGTTAGAGTGGTTTCATGCTTTTTCTGAGTAATAATAGATATAATAGCTAATACTTGTTGAATGCTCACTTTTCAGGGTACTATTCTGAGTACATTCCATGTATTAACTCATTTGATTCTTGAACAATATCTGAAGTAGATGATATTCTAATTTTGCACTGAGGAAGCGGGGACCTAAGTCATCTGAGTAATAGCTAGAAAATAGTAAAACCAGAATTCTAACCCAGGCAGTTTTGCTTGAAAGCCTGTTTTCTTTATTAACTATGTTGAAATGAATTAGTACCTATATCCAGAAAATTGTATTATTGGATTACGTGTATTTGTCACAGTCCTAGAAACTTTTTTTTTTAAAGCATTTCTCTGATGTTGAAGTACATGCATACGTATTTGTGGGTAGGGAAGTTAGGGAGATTATAAGGAACAGTCATCACATTTTTGAAAATCTGAATAAGGTTTTTACTGTTTGCCTGGCTTGTGTTAAGAAGTCTGTGTTTAGCTGAAGTCAGTTTTGAAATATTTGTTTATTGGAAGAAAAACTGTAAAACTGGAAGTATTAATGTTATAGGGTAGGTGATTTTGTGTGTTTGTTTATTGTGGTAAAATACAATATATTTGTCATTTTAGCCATTTATAAATATGTAGTTCATTGGCATTAAATACATTCACAATGTTATGTAACCATCACCATGAGCTGTACCTAAAACTTTTTCATCATCTCCAGTGAAAACTCTGTGCCCACTAAACTCCTTCCCTCCTAAGGATAGCCCCTGTAACCTCTATTCTACTTTTTGTCTCTGTGAGTTTCCTTATTCTAGGTACCTCATATAAGTGGAATCATGCATTTGTCTATCTGTGTCTGACTTACTTTGTTTCTAAAATAATAGAATTTAATTAATGATTGTGAGCTAACTTTATGGTAGGCTTTTAATTTAGGCTTTTAAATGTTAATTTACTTCAGTGTCATCATATTTGATGTTCATTTTTTTTTGTAGTGGAGTTTACTGAAGAATAGAAGGCAAATTCAGTTAAACTCATTTGTTTTTGTATGAACTGTTATCAGCCTCAAATGACTAGTTCTGTGGGTCTTGGGAACAATTGAAATGTAGCCCAGTAGTGGAATTCTGCTGGGTTGAAGAAGGGTCTTTGCTTTACTGAGATATAGCCCAACTACTCTGGACCACAAACCAGGCATCCCTGCTTTTAAAGTTAGCTATAGGGTTTAACTGTTTATCTAGATACCAGATGTGTAGGATTCTGCATTTTAGAAAGAAGTAGATTTCTTCCTAAAAGACTGTTGTCTTGTATCAGTGTCTGGCTAATCATCTAGTACTACTAATTTCATGAACTTTAAAATCTTATTTATTCCTTAAATATGTTAATTTTGGGTTAGGGATGATATATAGGAATCGGGTCAGGGGGTGGGGGCGGGTGGCGAGTTGCTCATATCTAGGGTCATTCTGCATTTCCTCTAAGTCCTGCATTCTCATTAGATTATTTTTCTGTTAGCAGTCTGGTTCTTTAGCACAGCAGTTCTCAAAACTTTTTGGTTACGTCTTCTTTAAACTCTTTAAAATTACTGCAGATCCCATAGAGCTTCTACTTATGTATGTTTTATCTGTTTTTTAATATTAGAAGTTAAAACTGAGAAATAAAAATATTAGAGCTATGTATAATACACTCATTACATGTTAACATTTTTAAATTTCTTATGAAAAATAACTGTACTTTTCCTAGAATAATTTTAAAAATTTAGTGGGAAGTGGTCTTATTTTATGCTTTTGGAAATCTCTTTACTATGTGGCTTAGTAGAAAAAGCTGGTTTCTCCTGTTTGTTTTCACATTAAATCTATTGTGATATCGCGAGTTATGTGGCCCCTGGAAACTCCACTGTAAGAGAATGAGCATGAAAAAGGCAAATAACATCTTAGTAAAAATTTTTTTTTTTTTTTTTTTTTGAGATGGAGTTTTGTTCTTGTTGCCCAGGCTGGAGTACAGTGGCACTATCTCAGCTCACTGCAACCTCTGCCTCCCAGGTTCAAGCGATTCTCCTGCCTCAGCCTCCCAAACAGCTGGGATTACCGGCATGTACTGCCACACCTGGCTAATTTTGTAATTTTAGAGATGGGGTTTCTCCATGTTGGTCAGGCTGGTCTTGAACTCCTGACCTCAAGTGATCCACCCACCTCGGCTTCCCAAAGTGCTGGGATTACAGGCATGAGCCGCTGCGCCTGGCCACAGCTTAGTAAATTTATGAAAGTAGTTTTGACCTGGCAGATTCAGTAGGGTCTCAAGGACCTCCAGGAATTCCTGGACAAAACGTTGAGAACACTGCTTTGGCAGAAGCTTGGCCTGTATTGGATGAATATTATCAGTGCCCTTGAGGAAGTACACTTTTATCCCTTTAATTGAGAAACTATTTTATGACTATGTTTATTAAGCTAATTTTATAATACCATGGATTTTTGGTCTTACTCAACAGATTACCTCAAATTAACTGGCACTGTTTGCCAGAAATGTAAGCATTTTCCAGAGTTACCATTAAAAAAGAACTTAAAGTTTTTGAAAACTGTATTTATTCTTGTGTTTTTCTATATTCAATTTAAAAAGCCTGCCTATCAGTGTTTTCAGTAAATTCAAAACAGAGAGCAATGCTAATTATCTATAATAAATAGAATTTTCTGGCACAATTAAAATTTATTTAAATGTAAATTTAATAGAGATTAAAAGCTTTCTTAGGATGTTGATTTTTGAATGTGCTTTCTCCTCCAGGATGCACCCTTTATAATAGTTACATTTTGAATACATCATTGACACCACATTTTGTTGAATCTAATTACAGTTTAATTTGTGCCTTCTGCTTACACTGCTCTTTCGATCGTCTCATGATTATATGGAAGCTGGTAGAGATAATTTCTTTACAAGTTCTCTATTAAAAAACATAGGTATTTCTATCAAAAATGTTTTGTGTAAGATAGAAGTTTATTTTCCGTAGGCTTTAGATTTTATAAAATAGAAGAGTAACAGATCCTAATAAAGGTAACATAGTTTATCCATTTTATAGTGTACGTAAAATTATCTTTTTTACCTTTTAGACATGAAGTATGCTGGTAAATTTTTGGTTACTTTGTTGTGTGACCATACCACTTTTTAACCCTTTTTTCTTTTCTTAAAAATAACTTAAATCTTTTTTTGCACCTTGTAATTGTTTTAATTATGAAATAATGGTTTTGCCATATTCTTTCTACATTCTGGTTTGTATTTAAGGGTGGATGGTAGATGAGATGATACACATGTGTGTGCATATGTTTTTGTTTGTGTTGAATTTTTAAAATCCTGATACATAGAAACTCATTTCTGGTAGAAGGTGATATTTAAAGATTTTTGTAAACCTTGGCCTTTTCTACTCATTTTGAGTAAAACTTCTGAGCTTGATGGCTTTGAAATACAAGTCATGAGACTTAAGGAAAGTGATCAAGTTTATCTGTTTCTTAAATAATAGTGCCGATGGAACTTGGAATTTACTAGTGAGAAATAGGAAGCGTAGTTTACATATTCTGCCATTTTTTTTCTTTCATGTGAATTTGAATAGAGAAAAGATAGATGGTTATTGCATATATTGGTTTTCTACTGCTGTATAACAAGTTACTCCAGAATGTAGTGGCTTAAAACAACATACATTTATTATTGAACAGTTTTCATGGGTCAGGAATCTGGGACAGCTTAGCTGGATCCTCTGCTTTAAGGTCTCTCTCAGACCTCACAATCTCCAAAAGCCTGACTAAGGAAGTATTTGTCTCCAAGCTCACTCACCTCTTTGTTAAAAGGATTTTGTTTTTTTCTAGGCTGTTGGATTGACAAGGCTTCAGTTCCTCACTGGTGTAGGCGTCTAATATGTTAGCTTGCTTAATCAAAGCATGTAAGCCAAGAAGGCAACAGAGAGGGTGCCAGTGAAATAGAAATAACTGTCTTTTGTAACCTAGTCATGGAAGTAACATCCTTTGATTTTTTTGTGTGTGTGGTAGAAATAAGTCACAATGTCCAGCCCCCACACAGGACATAAATACCAGCAGACAGAGATCATTGAGAGCCATGTCAGAAGCTATTTTGCCTTAGTTATATAAAATTATGATAGACTACATTGAGAATGAGTTTATAGACAATCTGTTTAGTTTTTTTGTGAGTGCAAAGCCCACTATTAATTTTGTGGGAATTTTTAGTGTGGGTAAATTCTTTTTAATATGATGTTTAACAGGAATGCTGCCTTTCTGTTTCGTTGCCTCAGTTCTTTCAATCTCCTAATAGGATTTCAGGTCTTACCCCCACCCACTTTTACATTTAAGTGTATGTGTTATATGCTGGAAAAATTAAGCTGGGTGTGGTGGCTCACTCCTGTAATCCCAGCACTTTGAGAGGCCAAAGCGGGTAGATTGCTTGAGTTCAGGAGTTCGAGACCAGCCTGGGCAACATGAAGAAACCCCATCTTTATAAAAAATGCAAAAATTAAGGCCAGGCGTGGTTGCTCACACCTGTAATCACAGCACTTTGGGAGGCTGAGGCGGGTGGATCGCTTGAGCCCAGGAGTTTGAGACCAGCCTGGGCAACATAGCGAAACCCTGTCTCCACAAAAAATGCAAAAAATTAGCTGAGCATGGTGGTACACACCTGTAGTCCCAGCTACTTGGGAGGCTGAGGTGGGAGGATTGCTTTGAGCCGGGGAGGCAGAGGTTGCAGTGAGCCGTGGTCATGCCACTCACCCTACGCAACAGTGTGAGACCCTGTCTCAACCAAAAAAAAAAAAAAAAAAAAGAAATCATCTTCTCTTTTGAGAATGCCAGATGGTGTAGGCTCTCATAGTACTTTTAAGTGTCATAGGTAGATGCTTTTGTTTCATAAAAATTCGGAATGGGATTTATTTAGTCTGTACTAAATTGCTCAGCAGTGAAATTAGGAGGGAAGCTTAGAATCGGATCCAGTGATCCTCATAGTATAGTCCTGGGCCAGCAACATCATCTGGGAAATTTAGGGGGAATGTAGGTTTTCTGGTCCCACCCCAGACTTACTGAATCAGAAATTCTCGGGGAAGGGCCCAGCAATCTGTGTGTTTTAAGAGACTCTCCAGGTGATTCTCATGCATGTTCAAGGTGGTTTTTATTTATTTATTTATTTATTTTTTATTTTATTTTATTTTTTTGAGATGGAGTCTCGCTCTGTTGCCCAGGCTGGAGTGCAGTGGCGCGACCTCGGCTCACTGCATCCTCCGCCTCCTGGGTTCAAATGATTCTCCAGCCTCAGCCTCCTGAGTAGCTGGGACTACAGGTGCATGCCACCATGCTTGGCTAATTTTTTGTATTTTTAGTAGAGACAGGGTTTCACCATGTTAGCCAAGATGGTCTCCATCTCCTGACTTTGTGATCTACCTGCCTTGGCCTCTGGAAGTACTGGGATTACGGGTGTGAGCCACCGTGCCCGGCCTATGTTCAAGTTTTAATACCACTAATCTGTTCAGTCTGTTAGAGCTTGAGTATTACTTTTCCAAAAGGTTTTGGCTGGCACTAGAAATCTACTTTTACTACTGTTACATACAGCTTTCCAGGAAAATCAACATTTTTTTAAACTCATTTTTCAGATAAAGGATATAGAAAAGAAACAAAATACTTTCCTTATTTAAGTCTGTTGTCTAGGTTAGGCAGCGTGTGTTTGCCAGGAAGATGGAGGTGTTGGGAGGGGAAAGAAGACGGACGTTTGAGATGAATTTTCTCTTACCTTACACTGTTTCTCTTTTATTAAGAAAAGTCAAATACTAAATAGTGATTTTTAAGTGAGAATGATGTTGGCCTTACATGATGTCACGTATCAGTTTGAAAATACATTCAGTAATTGTCAAAGAATTGGTTATATAGTGTTTCATCAACTTTATAGTCTTGTTTTAATGAACATTTACTTATAAAGATTTGCATTGAAATAACATCTTAGATGAAATGGAGGTCTCACAAGAAGGGCCCTTCCTAGTTGCCATGCCAGCTTTCTGATGTGTAGGTATTGATTGGAAAGACCTATAAATGACATGGTTTTTTCTTTGATTATGTCTTTAATTCCAGTAGATTATTTTTGTCTGTCCTATGATACTGCTTTAGTAAGATTAACATTAAAGGCAGACAGTAATTTTAACTACCTTTGTAATGTACTTAATTCTTTGGTCATATGTCTTTTATCTCTACATTTTGTGGAAGTTTAACAACTTAAATGTTTTTGAGGACTAAAGTTTGAAGGGGCTGACTAGTAATTTTTTAGTTTTTAGCATGAATTTACATTTTAGTAAGCTGTAGTAAGCCTTAGCTAAAGTGATACATCCTGCTCACATAATCATTTAGGTAAAGTTATTAGGATTATAGTATATAGAATGGGTGGATGATTTTGGTATATTCCTTTATCTTATAAATCTTATCTTACAAATCTGTATCTTATAAATCTACGAAAATAATCATGTATTTACTTATGAAAACTAGATCAAATAGTGAAGTTAAGTAGTGTCCGTATTGTTCTAAAGAAAATTAGGTTGTAGTATATATTAAAAACATTTAATGCTCTGCCTTCCTTAACCTTTCTCATTTACTTTGGAGTCTGGGACTCTACTAGCTTGTATGGTTTGTTGGATTCTTTTGGTTTAGTAATTTGGGAAACAGGAAGGTAACCTCAGGATGGATGAGAATTGCCATTAGCTATGGGTCAGTTTAGTAGACTTGTGGATTCATAAAGATTTTTGAAACTTAATGGCTGCTTTATGTATCTTTAGTCTTGTTGGTTTTGTAAGTTTGGAATATGTTTTTATTGTATGGGTGGTTAAAATCAGGTGTTTTGGTCTCTTTTTTAAGGCCATTTGCTGCCTTAAGATCTTTTTAATCTAAATCTCTTACTCTGATAAAACATGCACATCAGAACATGTTTAGTGTTAGAATATGTTTCCTTTGACAAGAAAACATTTGAAAACAATTCTGTTTCTTTTTTTTGGCATACATTTAGCTAATAAATTAGATTATTTTTTGGACTAATTTTGATGCAGTTTTTAAGATAGGATTTAGGAAACCGTTCCAACTGTTTTAGTTATTTATGGTATAAAACTTTTCATGAAAAAGTTACTTTAAATTGTCTTACATTTTTTTTATTTTCCTGCTTAGAAATCTCTCATTTTTCCTCCACTGAAGATAGTTAAAATTTGCATGCCACATAAATTGCCTTTCATGTATCTCTTAAATTTAAAATGCTGAATTTAATTTTAGTATTTAGTAAATACATTTTACATTAGGCTTTAAGGGCACATTTGGTCCCTGTAAATTGAAAATATACATAGTTTATTCCTCAGAGTTTATAATGTATACAAATAATGAGTGAGAGTCACTCAAATTAATATTTGCTAGCACCTGTAGAAGTAAATCATTCACGTTTATGTTAATGTGCCCTGGGGGTGTATATATATGAATTGGTTATTCCCCCTTTCTCTCCTACAAATCAAAGGAAATGTTAGCCTTTTCTCACTTCTGCCAACAATACTAGAACAGTCAACACTTGAATGAACCACAACATATTGAGCTTTACAAAAGTCAGTAATATCCATCATCTTGAGTTATCCTTGTACTACCTGCAGTATTAGAGAAAGAACCCACAGATGAGTTTTTCTATTAAAATGTTAAAATAACCTCAGGCATTGATTATCATATTTAGTTAGGATTAACTTCATGGCATTTGATAATTGTGTGTGCATAAGTGTGCTTTTTAACTGATGTCTAACTTTGTGATTACTAGTGGGGGAAACCTTGTTATCAAGTTGTTAGACTGGGTTTTCATCAAGGAAGTTGGATGTTATACTCGAATTGTTAGTCCTCTACGAGAAAACAGAATGGTTCTCTTGAGTGAATAAGCCAGGATAATGAGGCGAGGGGTTTTATTTCAAAGTTTGTTTTGGTGATGGCATAAATACATAACAGGTTCTGAAATCCAATTACTATATTAAATTTCATCACTTGTTTTTTAGGTATTCCAATAACTGTACCACCTCCAGGTAAAACTTTTTTCATGTTTTCTCCATCATTGTTAATAAACATGAAATTTCAAGCTTATAGTTACAGGAGAGACGGTGTTGATGCGGTTAGAATATGGAATAGGCTATGGGGATTTCAAGGTCCTATTTTCAGCTCTGCCTTTGCTTCATTCCAGTTTTGATTAAGATATTTAGTTTTCTTATACCTGTCTTACCCATTTCTGTAGAAATAGAGATTCTGAGAAAATTCTTACCTATTCAATTTGTGAAGAAAGCAGTATAGGATATAAAATAAAAGTTTTCTTAAAAATGTCTTTACAGACCAATGAATTTTTTATGTAATATAGTGACTATAAGAGAAGAGAAAGATAATTTATCTTGACTTTATCATTATTTCCGATTTTTTAATTTTAATCCTGCTGGCTTAGTATCGTGAGAAAATGTGTTCTAAACCCCACATAGCAACTAGACAGACAGCTGGTCAGGTGGCTGTTCTTAGAGTGGTGATTGTTTACTGTTGTAATAGTATGATCAATAGGAGTTTATATGTGGCCCAGTGTTTTATTTATTTATTTATTTATTTTTACATTTTTGTCAGTTATTTCTTTTTATAGTGTGATATCACACCTGGTAGCAAGTGTGTCTTACTGAGTTCAGTGTTAAAAGCCAAGGTGTGTAAAGAGAATGAGAGGTGATAATGCTTGCAGGGGTGGGTCTAAATTCAAAATGACTTCAATAAACAGAAAGAGTGAAGTTTAGGTAGCATAGTACAGTATACATATTTAGATGTGGAATACAGACATTGATTATGTGTGAATGTGTCTGAAAAAGACTCATCAGGGAAAGTCAAAGGAATCATTTGTGTCTTTTTAGTTTAAAAAACAATGTGGTTGTGAGGCTGTATGAAATAGGATTGTGGACTTTAGGACTAATGTGGTAATTGCCAAATTTTGTACTTTTAAGATGTTTAATAGAGGAGTTATAGATCCTAAAACTGGATACAGTGAAGAACATGGTAAACATGAAAACAATTTGAAGTGGGGCTAAAAATGGATTTAAGTGGACCTTTGAGAAGGATTCAGAGAACTGATTTATTTTTTCACAGAATTACTATAACGGAGGCTCAGTGGAAGTGTTTTCACATAACTAGAAGGTGATAGACAATATGACAGTGGAATACCTCTTGTTCTCATTTAGGACAGTGTCTGAATTGTAGTGTGAGAGACTAAAGTTAGATAATTTAGTGCATTTCCTAGTAGTGAGAGTTGTTAATTGTTAACACTTGGAAGGAATTGGTATCATAAGGAATTGACATCATAAGTTTTTGAAATCTTTTTCTGCTAGGATGCTTTATAGCCTATCTGAATTTGAAAGTGTAGTGTAGATTAACTGTTTTTTAGCCATATTATTCTGTGGTATTCCATTTAGGTATTGTGAATTATTCAGAATGCAGACCCCATGATATAGAGGTACAAATTATATTCCTTCCAAACTAATCCACAAACTATATTATGTGCTTTTCTTTGTAAAACAGTTTGTTAGGGTTGTGCTATTTGAACATATTTTCTGGTGGATATTCTCAGCTTTGAACACTGTACATTTACTGGTAAGATTTTATTTATAAATTACACATTTTAAGGAAATTTCTATACTTCTAAAACTCGAAATATTTTTTGAAAGAGGTAATTGCTATATATCTGCTTTCCTTCTAAAATATTTCAAATATATCTGGTGGCTACTGTTTTATGTATGGAGAAGGTAAGGCATTGAGATTAACTTTCTCATACTTACAAAATGGGCTGTGTGTGGTGCTGAAAATAAGACCGGTGTCCTGACTCCCAGTTTGTTTTCTGTGTATTAGACCAGACTGCTTACTTAAAGTTTTATTGCACTAAAAATCTGTTCATAAGTTTGAGCTCCATTTTTTTCTGTCCATTATTACAACATAGAGAAGCACATTCATATCCCCAGAGAAATTTAGTGATGTGCAGCAACTTTGTTTCACTCTTGACATTAAGTGTACATTGTTAACATTTTTTATCTTATGATTGAATGTTTCAGGTTTTCCTCCTCCACCAGGCGCTCCACCTCCATCTCTTATACCAACAATAGAAAGGTAAATCAGTATGGATACTGATTTTTGATCATTGATAGCCTTTTGACAGAAGAACCATATACTTATCTTGGAAATATTTTCAGATATTTAGTTTTATAAACACAGCACCTGTCTTTTAATTTATAAATCTAGATCTATGTTAGTTACTTTTATATAAGATGTTGGACCTGTAGCCTGATATCAAAACAGGGCAAAGAAAACTAAAATCGTAATATTTTGAAATAATATCTTGCTTTGATTTATGACACACTTGATTAAAGAAGCTCCTAGACTGTTAAAAACCCAGCAAGTCAGTTTTATGGGAAATACAAACATAAATTACTGGAAATCATGAATAATACATGTCTGTTTTGGGATAAAGTAGGGAAAACTATTATGGGACCATAGTCAAGAAAAGCTGTCTTATTCCTTGATACACCATCTCAGCTTCCACAAAGAAGGATTAGATCCATTCTGTGTGGCAGTAGCCTTATTTTTTGTACCGTGTATTTAAGGCTTATGCTAACTAGAACGCTGTACAAAGAATATTTCCTTCATGGGTGGCAGTATGGTGTTTAACAACATAGAAATCAAACAGTGTTGCTAGGCAAGGTTCGTAAGCCCTTTGAGACTCAGTTTTCCTTTTTACCAGAAGGGTTGATAGAGTTGTGAAGATTTTAAAAGCTACTGAATATAAAGTGCAAGTATAATTCTTGGCAGATAGAAATCACTAATAAGAGTTATTGTTATTTCCTCTTAAGTGGCAAATAAACTGTTAAAAATAGTGTGTTTCTGAAAAAAATGATTCAAATAATGTAAAAAGACAAAATATGTGAGAACTTTACATCAGTAGCATCAAACCCTGCATATGATTTTCAGAGGAAACTATAAAATCAAGAAAGTATGAATTGTGAGAACATAAGGATTTAGTTTTATTAAGTGTCTGTTAGACACATTTATTTTCTCAGTCAAAATGTTAAAAAATATTCTTTGTTAATCCTGTCAGTGGGGCTGAATTACTGATTTATAACCAAAAAACCAATTATTTAAGACTAAATTTTTAGTCTGAAATACTCTAATAGCCTGAAATTTTCTATTACTTTACTTGTAACTCAAGCTAAGTTGATTGGATTATTTATGTTAAATAGTATTAGTACATCCTATTTTTCTATAAAATTAGGTATTTTAATTTTTTTAGGTAAAAAACCATGTTTTATTAATAAAATTATAGAACTAAATTATCATTAAATTGGTGGTTGGATAAAAGTTGTAATTATGCCTTGTTTTTCCTTTCGTACTACATTATTAAAATTCAGAACTTATTTGTACCAGACATAAAAATATATCTTTTTCTTCAACAGTGGACATTCCTCTGGTTATGATAGTCGTTCTGCACGTGCATTTCCATATGGCAATGGTAAGTAGTATTATTTAGATGCCTAGATTCAGTTTGAATCAGTAAAGTACTTGAATATTTTTAAAGCAATAAAAACGTGTTCATGGTTTAACATCTTACAGAGCAATTAAAAAATATTAACTACAGGAATGAGTGGTCTATGTATCTGCCAGGTTAGCAAACAATAAATTTAATGTATTTATCAACTATGCTTTTAAAATTAATTCATGGTGACACAACAGGGATATTTGTACTTTGCCTTTTCTAAAAGGATTTAGGATTTGTCACCAATTTGTCTCAATCTTCGTTGTTTGTAACGTTTCTATTTCTTCACTTATGGCACACACCTAACCTTGTTTCCATCTTTCTCCCTCGCTGGTTTAATTTTTTTCTATATCATATGTAGGTCCCGTTTCATGTTCATTCTTGACAACTTTATCCATTCCAAGGCCTTCTGACCCCATTTTCTTTTGCACCTCTTGATCAGTCATTTATTTTAAAAATGCAGTGCATTGTACTAATTTTTTTCTGGAGACAGAGTCTTGTCTGTTGCCTAGGCTGGCGTGCAGTGGTGCGATCACGGCTCACTGTAGCTTCAACCTCCTGAACTAAAGTGATCATCCCACGCAGCTAGGACTACAGGCGTGCATCACCATGCCGGGCTAATTTTGTAGAGATAGGGTCTCATCATGTTGCCTAGGCTGGTCTTGAACTCCTGGGCTCAAGCAATTCTCCTGTCTCAGCCTCCCAAAGTGCTGGGATTACAGGTGTGAGCCACCACACCTGACCTGTACTAAGTTTTAAGGATAGAGTAACCTGTATAGAGTGCTTGCCCTCATAAAAGTTATAGGCTTATGGGGAGATAGCTGGGTGACAGGAGTTAGAGGGTGTCATGGGAGCATAGCAGAGGGGTCTCCTACTCCAGAGAAGTGGAAGGGTAGATAATTTGACTTCCAGGCTATTCAGAGATAAAGGAGTGAGAGGGAACATGGTAGGTATTAGGAGCTGGAAGAAGTGTGTTGTGGCTGGAATGTAGAGACTGTGTGCTTATGCAGGACGTTATAGCCATGCTGTGGAGTTTGGACCTTATTCAGAGGGCTGTGTGGAACCAGTTAGTTTTATGCTGAGTTGTGAAGTTGCTACATTTACATTTGAAAAATCTCCATTCTGGTTAGTTACAATGAGGAAGTTTTGAATTTATAGGGTGAGTAGAAAGGTGGGGTTGGCCTTCTTGGATTGGAACAGCAATAAGAAGTTGTGGAACATGTGGGGGAGTAAAAAATAATTTTCTCCCTACTCTTCCTAGTTCTTAGGATGGACCCTGTATTAAAAGGCACATTAACAAGAGAGAAAAGAACAAGTTTATTAACATGTATACCTCATATATCCATGGGAAATAGCCAGGGAATGAGTAGTTCTCAAAGAGATGGCTTAGAAATCCAGATTATATAGCATCTTCAGTAAGGAGCAATGAATTTTTAGAGAAGTGACAAGATAAAGGAAAAGGGCCTTGAGTCTTCATGAGCAACCAGTTGTGGAAAGGCAATATATACTATATAAAGGCTAGTTGGTGAACATTCTCATGCAGTTTCCTCTGGTGCCTTGTCCATGCCAATAAGGGTCTAAATTTGTCTTCAGTGATCAACTTTTGTCCTTTCTGGTAGAGAGAGGAGGAAGGACACCTTTGTCTTTGTAAACTTACATCGTGCTTTTAGGCAAATTAGGGAGGGCGGGAAGCTTTTCTTGTATCTGCATCTGCTCAGCTACCTTCAGCTCAAAATAATCCTTATGTCAAAGAGGGATGTTTTGGGGTGACGTATTCTGGTCTCCTACAGAGGTAATCCAGAGGAAAAATTAGGATGTCATGTACTCAATACCATTGAAGATGGAGATGGAGAAAATTGAATAGACTCCGAAGGATTTATTTGATAGAATAAAGTCTTAGTGGTAGATCAGAAATGGATACCAGTCATACACTTCTAGGTATCTCTATCAGGGTATTGTACTGTCCTTCAAACTGTACCTGTTCAAACTGCGCTTGCCATTCATTCACTACAAAAGATGGTATTTATGTTGACTTACTTGTTTCAATGACTATGTTTCTTCCCTTTCTCCCCTTTTTTTTTGCTAGATATTTAAGTAGTCATAGTCCTTGGGTTGTAATCTTGATTCTCCCTCTTACCATTTATGTGACTTAAAGATATTCAGCCATTAAATGGACAGCTCAGTTCTTCCTTTTAACGTGGAGTTCATTGAAATACGTTGAAGCACCTTAGTCCTGCCATTTAGTAAACCATCAAATGTTACCTGTTATTTTTTATAATTATCACCCTAATCTCCAACAAGCTCCAAGTTCTTTCCCTTTTCTGCACTCTGAGGCCGTGTAGCATCATTGTTAAAGCATAGGCCCTGCAGTTAGACAGCCTAGGTTTGGGTCCTGGGTTCATCTCATCTTAGTAGCTTTGAATAATAACCTACATCGTTTTTTTCATCTGTAAAATAAATTTTGACTATTAAGTACTTGGCATGATGCCTTTAATATGTAAGCATTTGGTGAACATGACTTATTAAAGTTTGATTGTTTTACTATTTTAATGAGACTTTCCAGTTTCTATTTTGTTATTCAGTTCCATGTATATTTGTTTCAATGCAGATAAACATGAGGAATACTCCATATTAGAAAGAGAGTAATTCTTGAGATTACCCATTCAGTTTCATTACGGAATATTTTATTTTTTAAAAATGCTAACTTGGTATTTAACTTTTTCTCAAGGTAATACATGCACATTTTTATAAAAAAGTGAGTCTCCTGCCCACTCTTTCCTGCCCCCAACTCTTCTCTCAGAGACAAGGTTTTTTTTTGAATGGAAAGCCTCTTTAGTAATAACAATTATAAACCACATTGTAAGAATTAAATAGAAGAAAGTTAGAAGTTTCCTAGTAAAACAAGGTTTTAGAATGCATTTGATAAATACAGCTTCTTTGTTGGTGATTCTGTTTTATCTTTGTTTTTTGATGTGTTTTTAGTTCTTTCAGTGGTCTCTACAGCATTTCTATATATGTTTATCACCTTATTTCTTGAGTATATAACTTACATACCATCTGTTATCTTTCAATATGATAGATGTGTATTTTGCTCAGTTATCATTACTACCCTTCTGTTTTCTCCCACCAATAAAATTATATTACTATTTTTGCTCCTCTTCTCATTTATATATGTATTACTATTTTTGCTCCTCTTCTCATTTATCTGTTTCATGTACCATTCTACTGTGGTAAAATGAGAATATTAGTGCGTCTTTCTAAGCCTTCACTGAACTCTTCTTTCTCCACCACCTAGCTTTGCTCAACTATACTTCTTACAATGTTTACATTTTGTCCTGTAACAAAAATAATTTGTGGTCTGACAGATTTTTAAATCTAAAAGCTAAACAATAAACAACATTTACATTATTATGAATGTATAAATATTGTGCACTGCAGAGATAATTATACACCCAAGTTCCACAAGGGAGAAAGTTACATGACAAATAATTCAAATTACAAGTTGAGTATTCCTTATCAGAAATGCTTGGGAGGAGATGTGTTTTGGATTTCGGATGTTTGTTTTGGAATATTTGCATATACATAATGAGATATCTTGGGGATGGAAACCTAGTCTAAACATGAAATTCATTTTTTTCAGGTACAGCTTATATCTATAGCCTGAAGTTAATTTTACTCTATTTTAAATATTCTTGTGCATGAAACGAAGTTTTTACTGTATTTTGACTGATAACCATCACATGAGTTCAGGTGTGGAATTTTCTACTGGTGGCATTGTGTTGGCTCTCAGAAAACTCTGGATTTTGCAGATTTTGGATTTTCAGATTAGGAAATCTCAACCTGTACCATTGTTTTTCCTTGTATGTCATCAGTTGTGTAAAGTCTTACACATTTTAGTGGGGTTCATATTTGGAACATGCCTTTCTCCACCTCAAGTACATAAAGATATTCTTTAATACTTTTTTCCTCCCAGAAAAAGTTTTCAAGTTTTGCTCTTCACATTTAAGTCATTTGGCCATCTGAAATTAATTTTTTAGGTGTAAAGATCTAGTAGTTCCCAAATCATTTATTGAATAGTCTGTCATTCCTGAGGGATCTACGATTGTCGTCTCTGTCATCTATTACATATCTGTGTGTATGAATCTGATTTTGGGCTTTCTAGATATTCAGTTGGTTAGCTGTCCCTGTGCTAATAAATTCCATAGTATCTTTAATTATGAGTTTTATAGTAAATCTGATATCTAGTGCATCAAAATCAATTGTTGCTTTTACATATGTATTTTAGACTGAACTTAGCAAGTTCCATGAAAAACTTGAGATTTTGATTAATAACATTTGTATAGTACTTACTACATAATGCTCTTTGAAGCAATTTATGTTAATTTATGTAATCCTGACAGAGTTTTAAAGTAGGTGTATTGTTACTATCTCCATTTTATAGATGAAGAAATCAAAATATTAATTTCCACATATCACACAGTAAGTGGCAGAGTCAGGATTTGAACCTATGTTGCCTGGCTTCAGAGTCCTTGCTTTTATTTACTATACCATATTGCAGTTGCACTGATGCTCTAGATCAGTCTGGGTGGAATTCATACCTTTACAGCATTGAGTTTATCAGTGATCAAGGACTTTCTCTCCATTTGCAGAGGTGTTGTTTTCAATAAACTGCTATAGTTATCTCCATACACTTCTTGAATGTCTTTGGTTAGATTTAGTCCTTAGGTACCTAATGTTTTTGTTGCTGTTATAAGTGTTATATACATTTGAACAGTGTGTTCTGTTTATATTTGCTTGTAATCAGAAATAGTTGTTTGGTTGGCTATTTTTATAGCCATTTACCTTTCTGAACTCTCACTATAATTTGTAAAGTCTATTTGGGAAATACTCTTGCAGATAATGACAGTTTTGCTCCTTTCTTTTCAGATCCTTGTTTGTCCCTTTTTTTGTTTTGTTTATTTGTTCTTGCAAGAACCTCCATTATAATATTATATAACAGCAAATTAAATTATAACAACATTATAATGTCGAAGTACTCAAAGTGGAGTTCTTGTATGATTCCTTTTTTCTTTATAAAGGAAATGCTTCTAGATTTTTACTGTTAGGTTTTTGATAGAACCATCAGGTTAAGGAAAATCTGTTCCTCTCCTAATTTTCCAAGGGCTTATAAAACTATGAATAGGTACTGGGTTGTATCAAATGCTTTCTGAGATGATCATAATTGTTTTTCTTCTCTAATCTGTTAATGTGACAAATTACATTGCTACATTCTTCTAATATTAAGCTACTGTTGATTTGCTGAAATAAACCTAACTTGCCCATGATTGATTATCTTTTTTTCTAGGTAAACACTGATAATGTGTTTCTAATTATTTAGGATTTTGACATCTAAGTTTATATGTATAATAAAATTGGCTTAGGATTTCCCTTTATTTATACTGCCCTTACCTGATTTTGACACCAAGATTATACCAGCCAGGTGGGATAAGTCAGGGAATAATCTTTTTTTTTCCCTATTTGCTGGGAGTTTGTGTAATATTGGAATGATCTGTACCTTCACTCACCTGTAAAAGGCATCTGGCCTTGTAGGAAGATTTTAAATTACTGATTTAATGTCTTTAATAGTTATTAGACTCTTCAAGATTTCTTTTTTGTTTTGAGTTTGGTAAGTTTTTGTTTTTTGTTTTTAGTAGTTAATCCATTTCGGCTAAGTTTTTAAGTGTGTTGGTATAAAGTGCAGCATATTCTCTTTATTGTTTAATCTGTGTTGTCTGTAGTTGTGATCCCTTTTTGCTTCTGATGCTGTTTATGTGTTCTCTTTTTTCTTAATCTTGTCATAAAATTGTCGTGTTTTATTTGTTGTCTTCAAAAACCAACTTTCAGTTTTTTTCCATTATATGGTAGTTTTCTATGTACTTGATTTCCATTCTTTGTTATCTGTTTTTTGTTGGATTATTCTGTTTTTCTGCATTCTTATATTGGAGACTTAGCTCATTAATTTTTATTCTTTTCTAATGTAGTATTTTAAGACTAAATTTTCTTCTGGAACAACTTGTATCCCTAAACTTTCGATATATCTTATGTTTGTCTATGTTTAGTTCCTAATGATTTAAATTTATGGTGTTTTTGACCCATGAATTATCAGAAATGTGTTTTTAATTTGAAATGGTTAGGGATTATTTTCTCATAACTTTTAAATTTGACTTCTAACTTAAATTGCGTGGTGGTCAGAGAACAAATCTGTTACACTCATCCTTTGAAAGTATATGTACATTTTCATAAATGTTTCATATGTGCTTGAGAAGAATAATATCCTTTGTTATGGGCAGTATCCTATGTGATGTCCATTACATCAACCATGCTAAGAACATGTAGCTCAAGTCTTTATTTGCATGGTGGCCTGCGCCTGTAGTCCTAGCTATTTGGGAGGCTGAGGTGGGAAGATCACTTGAGCCTGAGAGTTCAAGGCTGCAGTGAGAACTGTTCTGTAGCCTGGGTGACAGCAAGACCTCGTCTCTTAAAACAAAAAGAAACCACTTCTATATTTGTACTGATTTTTTCATCTGCTTAATTCACCAGTAATTGAGAGAAATATGTTAATCTCCCATAATCATGGTGAATTTCCTGTTCCTACCTGTATTTCTATTAGTTTTTACTTTCCAAAACTTAAGGTGATGTTGTTAGCTACCTGGAAGTTTAAATTTGTTCTGTTTCCTTGGTAAATTTACATCATCCATCTTCATGTGATCATCCTTTCTTTCCTAAGTAATGGTTTCTGTATGAGTCTGTTGTGTCATTAATAAAGCTACTCTTTTTTTTTTTTTTTTTTGAGATGGAGTCTCACTCTGTTGTCATGCTGGAGTGCAGTAGCGCCATCTCGGCTCACTGCAAGCGCCACCTTCCTGGTTCAGGCAATTCCTCTGCCTGCCTCAGCCTTCCAAATAGCTGGGATTACAGGCATGCGCCACCATGCCCGGCTAATTTTTTTTTTTGTATTTTTAGTAGAGACAGGGTTTCACTATGTTGGCCAGACTGTTCTCGAACTCCTGACCTCAGGCAATCCGCCCACCTCTGCCTCCCAAAGTCCTGGGATTATAGACGTGAACCACCGCGCCCAGCCTGAAAGCTACTCGTTTTCGATCGGGGGTTGTTTTTTTTTTCTCATCTTTTTTCTTTCAACCTTTCTGTGTGTTTTTATGTTGTTTATATTCAGGTTATAGTTAGGTTTTTAAAAAATACAAATCAACAATCTTTGTTTTGTAACTGATGAGTCAGTCCCTTTTTATTACTGAGAATATTTAGCTATTTGAACTTAACTGTCCACCTACATCTTTGTCAAGTCTTCTTGAATTGACTGAGTTTCTTTCTCATTGATTTTCAAAAAATCCTGTTTTCTTCATTGTTTTGAAACTATACATTTTCTTTTTTTTTTTTTTAGTGGTTACTCTTGAAATTTATTATTCATACTTAACAATGTGTAGTTACGTATAATTTGAACATCTTTCTCCATCAATACAGAGACTTTAGAATAATCTTTCTCTTCTAACTTATATCCTATTGTGGTTCACTATTTTAGTTTTCTTCTTTTTTAAAAAAAACTCTGCTATTGAATAGCGTATATTGTTTATTTGGATTTGCATATATGATTACCATTTATTTGTTCAACCATTACTTCTTTTCATGTTAGATCCTCTAGGATAATTTTTCTTTTTCTCTAAGTATATCTGATAGACATTCCTTTTTTTTTTTTTTTTCTTTTTCTGAGATAGAGCTTCACTCTGTTGCCCAGTCCGGAGTACAGTGGTGCAATCTCGGCTCACTGCAAGCTCCGCCTCCCAGGTTCATGCCTTTCTCCTGCCTCAGCCTCCGGAGTAGCTGGGATTACAGGCACCTGCCACCGCACCCTGCTAATTTTTGTATTTTCAGTAGAGACAGGGTTTCACCATCTTGGCCAGGCTGGTCTTGAACTCCTGACCTCATGATCCACCCACCTCGGCCTCCCAAAGTGTTGGGATTACAGGCATGAGCCACTGCACCTGGCCTGATAGACATTCTTTTGGTAAAGTCTCTTGGTTGTAAGTTTTGCTTATTTTTTTGTTGATGTTTACAAAGGCTGTTTGAATCTTGAAATAAAATGTTGAGTACACTTTTCTAGGTTGAAATTTTTTTCTCAACACTTTTTTTTTTTTCTTTTTTTGAGATACAGTCTCACTCTGTTGCCCAGGCTGGAGTGCAGTGACATGATCTCTGTTCACTGTAACCTCCGCCTCCCAGGTTCAAGTGATTCTCCTGCCTCAGCCTCCCAAATAGCCGGGATTACCGGCATGCACCACCATGCCTGGCAAATTTTTATATTTTTAGTAGAGACGGGGTTTCACCATGTTGACCAGGCTGGTCTCAAACTCCTAGCCTCAAGTTATCTGCCCACCTCGGCTTCCCAAAGCGTTGGGATTACAGGCGTAAGCCATCGCGCCTGGCCTCCTCTCAACACTTTGAAGATGTCCCAATGTATTCTGGTTTCCATTTTTTATATTGGGAAGTTTGTGGTCAACCTAATTCTGATTCCTGTTCACCTTGTATAATGAAGGGTCTTTATATGTTAGGTTTTTAAGATTTGTTTCTGGATCTTCCCCTGATACTGTGGGTATTCATTCACCATGTGATATTTCTCTTTTCTATTTATAAAATGAATTTCTATTATAATCTAATGACACATTTTTGGTGGGCATTTTGTTTTTTTTAAAGTACCATAATGTTTGTTTTTAATTGTGTTTTTTCTTTAGTTGCCTTTCCCCATCTTCCTGGTTCTGCTCCTTCGTGGCCTAGTCTTGTGGACACCAGCAAGCAGTGGGACTATTATGCCAGAAGAGAGAAAGACCGAGATAGAGAGAGAGACAGAGACAGAGAGCGAGACCGTGATCGGGACAGAGAAAGAGAACGCACCAGAGAGAGAGAGAGGGAGCGTGATCACAGTCCTACACCAAGTGTTTTCAACAGGTTTGTTGGGTGTGCAGGAGTTTATCCTATGTATTTTATAAGCACTTACAAATTTATTTTTGTTATGAGAAAGTGAATTTCAATTCACTTGGAAAAGAGATGCTCAGGGAGTACTTAGGAAAGCCATCTTAAAATGATAAAGGATTAGAGGCTTCCCATTACCTTGAACAGTAGTCCTTAAATTTGTTTGTTTACTTATCTCTTAAAAGAATTTTCTACCCCTTCATTTATTTTTATCTCGCCATCTGAGTTTTTCATCTTAAGCTTAAGTTAGTTGACCATATAGATATTTCCAGTGTATTATAAATATTAATATTTAAAAATAAAATTATCACCACTTTTATTATTCTGTTTTTAGAGACAGGGTCTTGCTTTGTCATCCAGGCTGGCTGGAGTTCAGTGGCATGATCATAGCTCACTGCAGTCTTACATTGGAAGAAGATGCCATCTAAGACTTTCAGAGCTAGAGAAGAGAACTCAGTGCCTGGCTTCAGAGTTTGAAAGGACAGGCTGACTCTCTTGTTTCCCAATGCATTGTTCCCTAACATAGGAAGTCCTGGGCTCAAGTGATCCTCCTGGCCTAGCCTCTCAAGTAGCTAAGACTACAGTCATGCATCACCATGCTTGGCTCATTTTTAAAATTTTTTGTAGAGTCAGGATCTTGCTGTGTTGCCCAGGCTAATTCTCTTAAAATATATCCAGTGGATTAAAAACACTATAGTGATTTTCCAAAATTATCCATTTTTTAAAGAAAATGCACAAATAGGCTCTCTTTAAGAATTGGAAATTTTACATTTCTTTTTGTATTCGAATTTTTACTTCTGTACCACTTCCCTCAAAGAATTTTGTTCTAATGTAAAAGTTTCATAATCTTAAAACTTTTTAAGTGGGTTTTCCTATTAGTCTTTCGTGCAACACACTTATGTGTTAAGTTTTAATGTTTAAGGAAATTTTCCTTATATGTGTTTTAAAAAATTTTCATCCTGATTTTAGTTATTTATATTCTGTCAGTGCAAACCACATGTACAACAGTGGTCTCATAAGATTACAGTACTGTTTTTACTGTACTGTACTTTAGATACACAAATACCATTGTGTTAAAATTTTCTACAGAATTCAGTGCAGTAATATGCTGTACAGATTTGAAGCCCAGGAGCAATAGGCTATAATATATAACCTAGTGTATAATAGGCTGTACCATCAAAGTTTGTGTAAGTACACTCCGTGGTGTTTGCACAACAATGAAATCACCTAATAATGCATTTCTCAGAACATATCCCTGTCATTAACTGACACTTGACTGTATACATATACTGCAAATTTTGAAAATAATGTAATGGAATTGCATCCTTTAATGAGAAGGAGGAGCTTTCCTCCATCCCCAGTGAGTATTACTATTGTTAGGAAAAAAATAGAGTTTGTTCAGAATGCTTAAAATATTCAGTAAACCATCCTGTAAACAGATGTGCTGCCATTCAGGCTTTGGTGTTCCATTGATAGAGCACAGGCAGAGTCTTAATTCTAAGTCGATTTACCATAATTCTAAGGACTCTAGGATTTTCAGGGTGGTAAATGGGCACCAACTTCAACTTAAAAACACCAGCTACATTAAGGAACAATGCATTAGGAAACAAGAGAGTGAGCCTGTCCTTTGAAACTTTGAAGCCAGGCATTGCCTTCTCCTCTCTAGCTATGAAAGTCTTGATGGCATCTTCTTCCAGTATAAGGCTATTTGATCTACATTAAAAATGTGTTGCTTAGTGGAGCTACCTTCATCAGTGATTTTAGCTAGATCTTCTGGATAACTTGGTGTAGCTTCTACATCAGCAGTTACTGCTTCACCTTGTACTTTTATGTTATATAGATAGTGTCTTTCCTTAATCCTTACAAACCAACTAACCTCTGCTAGCTTCCATTTCTTCTGCAGCTCCCTCACCTATCTCTGTCTTCATAAAATTGAAAAGAATTGGGCTTTGCTCTGGATTAGGCTTTGGTTTAAGGGAATGTTGTGTGGCTGGTTTGTTCTTCTATCCAGACACTAAAACTTTCTCCATATCAGCAAGAATGCTGTTTTCATTTTCTTAACCATTCATGTGTTCACTGGAGTAGCACTTTTAATTTTCTTCAACAGCTTTTTCTTTGGCTTGACAACTTGTCTGTTTGGCACATGAGGGCTAGACTTCAGCCTATCATTACTTTTGACATGCCTTCCTCTTCAAGCTTCCTCATTTTTAGCTTAATCATTTTTAGCTTTTGATTTAAAATGAGAGATGTGCAATTCTTCCTTTCACTTGAATGCGTAGAGGCCATTGTAGGGTTATTAATTGGCCTCATTTCAACATTATTGTTTCTCAGGGAATAGGGAGACCCGAGGAGAGGAAAGAGATGACCTGAACAGTGGATCGGTCAAGAACATGTACATGTATTAAGTTTGTTGACTTACATGGATGTGGCTTATGGTACCCCTAAACAGTTACACTAGTGCCTCAAACTAGATCCTGTTCAGAGATATTATAACAAATTACTGAGTTTATTTTGGTGCAAAAAAAGTTGATATCGATGCATAATTTTTTCATAGTATGCATTTTCCGTGAACTTTTTGAAGACCTTTCATATTGTCAAGCTGTCTAGGACTGGTCGGTAGCTTAAAACTTTACCAAAAAAAAAAATGCACAGAAGGGACTGATGAGGATTTACTCATCTTTTTTCCGTCCTTTGGCTCCTGCTAATATGACTTATACATTGTAGGCACTTAATAAAATTTTATTGACCAAATAAGTAAACACTATGACACGTGCGTGTGTGTGCATGAGTATATGATTTGTGTTTGCTTGGTGGGAAATGTGCTGTTGACTTTAGCCAATTAAGTGCATGATTCTTCTAAGTTCAAGGGCATTGCTTTCCAGAAAGTCAAATTGTTTCTAATGTGGAAATGAATATATGTGAGATAGCATTGCTGTCTCTAGAATGTACATGTTTATAAGTAAGGAACTTAATGCAAAACTTGATAGGAAATAAGAGTAAAATAAATTGCTTTGCCAAGCAGGACTCATAAATTTTCTTTGCATAAATAACACATTGTTTATAGAAGATTTGGCTAAATCCTCTAATTCTTCTGCTTCAAATACATGCACAGATATTACTGAGTTTTTATTGAAACTTAAAAGTGTTAATGTTTAAACCACATTTGATATTCAGGTTGCTGAACTGTAGGGCATTAGGAGTCAATGTTTACCTAAATTTGACTAAAATGTTTAAGGCCACAGAGGCAAAAAGTGGAGGAATTTTGAGTTGTTCTGAATTATCCCAGGAAAAAATTACACTCTGGAAAATCCAAGTGAAGTATAAGTAAAGGTTTCTGAAGGCTGGTATTTTAGCAGTATGGCATGTAGTATATGTTGCTTTACAAATTACAGGGCCATTGTTTTGAAAATTACAGGCCAGTTTCAACTTCTGTTTTTTAGGGAGCTTAATTATGGGCCAGAAAGAAGGCTGGTCATTCTAGGATGTTTGAAATGAACTCTAATAATTTCCAGGTCCAGAGAAACCTTTGTGGTTCAGCCACTTATCAGAAAAGGGGATGGAAGGAGGAGTGTCTTTATATTTTGTGTGTAGGACCCAATCTTCTACCATCTGTTATAAGGTTCCCATCACAGGGCTGCTTTCAGAATCTAAAGGCTCCAAGTTCAACAAGAGTTGGTTTTAGGGTAAGAGGAAAAAGAGTTAACAAATGACACATTATGAGGTAATTGACTTTAACTATTTTTATGTAAATCTAGTTGGAGTCATTGAAAAGCCTCATTTTTTGAGAGAAGTTAACTATATTTCCTATGGTGCTAGTTTATTCTACTTGAAGACATGATACTAAAAAGTTCTGCTTCTGAAAAAATTAAGCATTAAATTCACCAAAGACTGTCATTTATTGAGTGCCTACTCTCATACCAAGCACTTTATAAATGTTGTCAGTTCTGTAAGAAGTCTTGAAAAAGACTGTTGGCAATTTTACAGAGAAAACCGAGGTTTAGAGAGGTTAAGTAATAGCCTGGGTCACTAATTTAGTAAGTGGCAAAATCAGGATGTGATCCTGTGTGTACTCCACTTGTACTCTTTCTGCTCCTCTCTACTGACTGGCATGGCATGTTACTTTTCAGGTGACATGCCTCCACACTCCAAATACAAAAGTACATATTTATGGGTAGAAAAAAATAGTGGAAATACATATACAAATATGTGCAAATGTGTATATTAATACATTTTCTGTTTTTTAAATAGGATTCTAAAATTTTAATGTATCACAGATAATAACTTGGTCAGCAGTACAATTGGGCATTAAGCATAGCATTAATGAATCATTACTTTTGCTAGAACACAGGCTGACGTGTCTTTTAAAACATGGCTTATAGTTGTCACCTGACTATGTTAAACCCTGAGATTCCTTACCATCTTGATGTTTCATACAAATTACTACTTTAATAATTCATATTAAACATTTCTAGAAATCAAAGCTCTTCAGCATACTCTTCTAAAAGATTATTCTAAGTGAATTTACTGATGTTAAGTTGTAGAAAGTGTTGACTTCTATGCTAAACATAAAAAAAAGAAAAAGGAAGAAATAAGAGACTTGAAGGATAAAGAGAAAGATGGAAAGAGAATGTCAGTTAAAGGACATGAAAGGAAAAGAGGTCTAGGGAGGTAAAGAAAGACCACCCTCTAACTCTAGCCATTAGTCTCAGTTTCACCAGTCTGTGTAATTCAACCCAAAATCAGAAAATGGAGATGCAGCTTCTATTTATGCAGTTGAAATTATTAGCCATGTAGTTCCCCCGCCCCCCCCCCGCCCCCACAGATGTAATTAGGATGTCAGAATGCAGGTATGTCCAATCTGCATTTTGTATGGATACTGTAGAAGTTGCTTTGATGTCTCTGTTCTTTATTTTTATACTTCTCTATTTGATGAATATTTAGTAATAAACCTAAAGTTTAAAAACTTATTTGCTTTCTGTTTTGTAGTAATTGTGAGTCGTGTATTTTTATAATGTTAAACGTATGTCCAAGACTTTCCAAGAATATTGATTAGAAATCTGAGATATACAAATATTATTTTAATTCTAAAAGGAGCAAAAATTTTAAAAGCTGATAACAATTTAAATCAGTTGCAGATCTCACTTTTTCAAGAAATGAAAAAACCAAAGCATTGTTATATTAAATCTTTTTAACAGCTATGAAAGCACAGAACAAAATTGGTCATTTAACATGTGTAATTATTATATATTTATATTCTTAGCTCTAGTGCTATTTTGAGAACAAGCATTATTTTCCTCTCAATTCAACGAATATTTATTCCTCACTAATGTTATAAAAGATGCTAATGTGAGGATTTTGGATTTGGACTGCAGATCACATCTCTTTTACAGTTTGAATCCATTCAGAATTAATGGTCCAGTTGTCAAGAAAACATTTCTATTTCAATTTCAGCGATGAAGAACGATACAGATACAGGGAATATGCAGAAAGAGGTTATGAGCGTCACAGAGCAAGTCGAGAAAAAGAAGAACGACATAGAGAAAGACGACACAGGGAGAAAGAGGAAACCAGACATAAGTCTTCTCGAAGGTTTGCTCTTTAATAAAATAGTGAACCAATAGTATGTGAGAGATTTTGACTTACTACATTGTCGCATTGGAAGAGGGGAAATTTTGGCCTATGAATCAGTCTTGCTTGGTTTCATTAGAGAAAAATTCAGGGCCTTGTCTCAAATTTTTTTAAAAAAGCATTAAACAAAATACCTATTTGCCAAAAATCAACCCTATACAGTATTTCCGGTTTTGAGTTAATGCCTGTTTCTAATTTGTTACTGTATATTATAATATGCATTTCAGAAGCTGTGTATAGGCACTGGGAATCTGAGATAATATCAGTGAAGATGGCCCTATAAAATAAATACAATCCCTGCATAAAAGTCACATAAAACTGATTATTCCCCACATTATATTTATGAGAAAATGCATTAGATTAAACCGTGTTATATTGAGAATTTCCTTAGAGTGATTGGATTTTTGTCACTGATTGTGTATTTAAACAGAACACACCTTTTTTTTTTTTTCCAGTAATAGTAGACGTCGCCATGAAAGTGAAGAAGGAGATAGTCACAGGAGACACAAACACAAAAAATCTAAAAGAAGCAAAGAAGGAAAAGAAGCGGGCAGTGAGCCTGCCCCTGAACAGGAGAGCACCGAAGCTACACCTGCAGAATAGGCATGGTTTTGGCCTTTTGTGTATATTAGTACCAGAAGTAGATACTATAAATCTTGTTATTTTTCTGGATGATGTTTAAGAAATTTACCTTAAATCTTGTTCTGTTTGTTAGTATGAAAAGTTAACTTTTTTTCCAAAATAAAAGAGTGAATTTTTCATGTTAAGTTAAAAATCTTTGTCTTGTAATATTTCAAAAATAAAAAGCAATGACTTTATATCCAAGAAAGGAATGTGAATGAGTCACTTAACAGGGAATCTAAAGAGCTGTGTTAGCTGTGTACATACACAAATTATTATCTGAGAAAAGGTCAAGGTTCCACTTGGGCCACAGTTTTTTTGTTAATCAAACAAACACCAGTCTCTTAAGAGGCTGCACCACAAAAGGCAACAAAGGGCCCCTCTAAGGCTTGAGATTAAAACTAGTCTTTATCATTACTGCTGTGGCACTCTTGCTTAGTATATTAAAAGAGACTCATACATTTTTGATATCACAACTTTTTGATGGCTTTTCAATATTCTAAATTTGGGTTCCTGGTGAAACCAAATGGGGTACACTTACTTTCATATCCAAATTAATAAAAACCTATAAGGCATTTGGGTGGCCTCTATGAAATAAATTACCCTTAGTGTAGTTTCTAGGAGGCATGTGTACAAACACTGTTCATTGTGGCACAAATTTAAATCGCCTCATGACCATGCCTGTGAGCCAGCGTCAAGCTGGTTTGGCCTTCTTGATGCATTTTCCAAGGCCCACTGGTGGAGCAGCATGAGTTTTTATACAGTTACTAACAATTGTGGAAAAAAAGAGCTTTAGCCATTTCTTACTAAAAACAAAACAAGTATATAATTCTCTGAGCATTTTTAGGGATAAGCCTAGGAGGTATTCATCGGTCATGGTAACAAATAAATAACATGGTATTTGAAAGAATAAATTACTAGGATCTTTTAAATGGTGATAATACAAGTAATCTTTTATTTAGTATCACATACTAAAAGACAACTATAACTTCTGAAAAATTTTATTTATTTCTTGTTTGATGAAAGCAACGTTTCTCAGCAATGCATTTTAAAAAATATTTTAGCTGTAAATTAAAAATGGCCATAATGTACCCTTGGCAGACTTCAGCATATACCAAATTTTAAATTTAAATCAACTTGAATTCAGTGGGGTATACAAATCATTTTAGCTGTTTGGCTTTTTATTGAATAGAAAAAATATAAACAATGTTGTAGAGTAATTAATGAGAAATCCTCCACACTGAAAAAAAACTAGTAGTTGTTTTAATTTTTTTGGAATCTTATTTTCTGAGGTGTAACTGGCTCTCATTAGATCATACTTCTTTTCCTGACATTTTTACAATGTATTCTTTCTTTTTAAATATAAAAACTGACAAGATAAATATAGTGTTCCAACTTAGCCTATTTGTGATTTTTCTGTTTTCCTCTGACCCATCATTGATTCTATAAAAAAGTGCCAGGCCAAGAAACAATAGTTAGAGTAATTCTTCCTTTAAGTTCTTTCAGCAGTCTTGCCAAGCAAGCATGTATCATTCCTGATGTACTTCTACCATTGACAGCAAGAAGAATATCACCACATCTAAAAAAAAACAAGATATGATTAGTATTTTAATTCATTGCTGAAGTTAATGCAAGTTTATCTTAGTGGTCCTAGATTTTGCTACATCTGACCATTTTAATTATGTTAACTTCTAATTGAGATATTTCTTGCCTCTTATTTACATTCTCCAAACTCACTACCCATTCAGCTTGTGTTAGAAGGAATGCTAAAAGTATGGGGAGTTGTAGTATGGGACCAAGAATATGTGTAATTATTTTGGATTTCTCAGAAGTTGAATGCTACGTAAATACTTTTAATCCCCACAAAGTATAATCAATACATGCCTTATCTCAAATGGGGCCAAGCTTTGGCATTTATGAAACAACATTTAATATAAGTATTTTTGGTTAGTCATTATTATTACCTAATTCTTCCATCATTGTATGCTGGTGTTCCTTCAACAATGGATTTGATGAAAAAAGGTTTGTTTCCGTTGTATTCTTCGTAACCTCCTACAATGCAGAAGCCCAGACTTCCAGCTGTGTTTCTTCGTAATATAATATCTTTACAGTTATACAAGCACCTGAAATAGAATGTAATCAGTGTACATGCATATTTAAGTTTCACAGTTAAGGGAATACTTACTGTGCCTCATCCCCCATTCCTTTTGTTGGCATTTTTAATGGCTAAGTACCACTGCATAGGGCCCACTCAAAATTGTATCATACCTTGGTGAACTTTGTGCTGTTAGCTGGCTTTTTGTGATTGAACCTGTTTTCCATAATTTTGAATATCCTTAAAAAACTGACAGCCCTATTGTGTTCTGTTACACATCTACTGGGAACGATAATCATATTTTTAACTTAAGACAATGCTTGAATATGTATTAGCAAAAAGTTGGATAAACCTAAATCCTTATTGGTGAACAAACACACTTATGGATGTTATATTTTTATTTACTTGATATAATTTTAATGAGGGCAAAAATCCTTTGAATAATCTCAATGAAAGCAATTTAAACCTAATCCTAATAAATGAATTCGTATACTTTTTTTGACCTTGGAAAAATACCACTTTACACCCAGTGCTACGTTTGATAAGTCACAGAAGAAGCATGCACGCATAAAGTGAATGGAAACAGAAACGTTTAAAGATTATAAGAACAATTCAAATAGGAGGAAAAAAAAACTGCAGGAAACTGGATAGGAAGTTATAAAAGGAATGGGAGAAGGAAAGGCCCAGCTCTTCTGTAAATTAGAATCCTCAGCTAAAATAGCAAATGAGATTGAAGAAATTTTTATTCAGTGGCTCCCAATGGATCAGTGTTCATATAGGTACAGGCCAAGTGTTACCTATGTTATAATTGCCGTAGAAGTGTGTGTCAGGAGCTGAATTTTACTCCAAGATGACGTTGTTGACCACATTTGTAGCTGTAGTCCGGGAATTGGTTTGAAAGGAAATTGGCATTTTCATGTTGCCAAAAATCAAGATATGGCTATTTTGTTTATATACCGTACCTTAAAATATTAACTGCTTTTTAGAAACCAATAAAAAGTCTTGTGAAATGTTAAATGATAAAGTTGATCATTACATTTGTTACCAACCTTGTTAGTCAATGTGACGTGACTTTTTTCATGATGATGTTTTCACTTGAAATAAAATGAGCTTTAGGGTTTGGCAAATACCTTTAAAATGTAATGCTGAAATTCAACTCTAACCAGTTCTGAATCTATTGTCATACATACACATCATCTATAACAATTTCTTTTACTGAAATGATTGCTTAAAAGTATGAATTTCATTAAATTTCCTTTTGTAAAATATTTATCTGCTGCATTTCACAGTAAACCTTGATGTCAGTGGTAAATTCATTCTTTGGGAGCTGTGGTGTGTCACATACACACTTTACATAACGGTTCACTGACTCCTCATGTACAAAGCAGGTAACTGGCTATTCTGTAAATACCAAAGCATTACATTCCCACCTGGGAGGATGTGTGCCCAATTTTTTGGAGAAAGGTAAGAATTAGATGATTGTTATCTAAGGTCATGATCAAATATCAGTTTTAATTGCCCAGTTTGATTCTTTAAAATAGATAAGTGAGTATATTTTTACTGAATATTTTATTTCATATGGAGAAGCTGTAAACCATCAAAAATATTACGTGTTCTAGTTCAAAGCTTTGAACCCAGTAAGTCATAGTGTGTCCATTTTCTAACCTCTTGATACTGGAGAGAACATAACTGCTTTGATCATCTTTCTGCAGATGTTTAAACAAACACAAAATCCCCTGCCCTCCTGAAGCATCCATTCAAGTTGATATCAGTGTTCCTAGTTTTATTTAATTAAAAAGTAAACGCCTTCTTTTAGTGGTGTTGAGTATTTAACTTTATTGCTGCAGCGAGAACTCCGTATGTTAATCTGTTTCAAAGTCGTACCTTGGTTAGTTGAGTCTGACTTTGTGGGCATTTTTTTCTTAAGTTGGGTTATTTCACTCCCCACTGGGAAATGTGGCAGCTGTTTTTGATCAGTGACCTCAGATACTAGGTGGCTTTAAACTTTGAATGTGAATGTCGGCTTTTTTCCTATTCTGCACTCATTGTCTAAATTTAGGCCTATCGAAGAAGATTTGACATAGTATAAGGAATAGCAAGGAGTTTGGTAGTTTTTCCCAATGAGAAAATTATGGTTACCTCAAGAACAAATTTAATGAAATGAGTTAATGAGTATGGTGGCTCATTTGATTTCCACTGAAATGAGTTAATAAGTATGCTGAAGTCCTGAGCTGCTCAAGAAGCTTTTTTCTAAATTTTTATATTTCCCCTTATATTACTAATTTAGTCAATACATATTTGAGAACACTGACCTTGAACTAAGTCTGCAGACTACAAAGAACACTAAGGCAGAGCCTCTTTCCTAAGAAAAACACTGTTTAGAAAATAAACCAAGTGCATCAGCCAAAGCCAGTTGTGAGATCTTATTTCTTCCTGATTTAAATTATTTTAAATTTTTCATTGCTAAGTGGTATTAGAATAGCAGAGGTTGGAAAGACAGTGGATGTAGGATGTTTTGAGCTCTGTGAGAGCAGAAAATTGGAAATTGAATCTATAGAAAACCATCCTTTCACAAAATGTTGCTTTATTATTTTGCTAGCCCTGTGTTCAGAAAGGTTTAACTACCTGGCCCCAATTTATATGAACTATGACCATTAGCTTAATAGATTCCAGTGAGTAATGTACAGCCTCCTACTTTGATTAACCTAGCATTTATTCCCTCTTCTGGATCAGGTGCCTCTCAGTCTGTGGTGAAGGGACCACCTTTCATTTTTTTTTCCTAGTTTATTGTAGACTAATACAATATTTATCGTTAAATAAAAAATAATGAATTTCTAGAAAAATGAAATATTTAGCTCCAATTTTTATTGTACCTAACAAATATAAAATGTTTTAATATAATCAACATGAAAAAGAACTATAAAAACTACGCATTGTTCATTTAAGATGTTTATGGGAGATTAATATGGACAATCACTGTTATAAACTCATAATTCTGTGTTCAATTTTTTTTTAAGTTATGAGAGAAATGCCGAGTCCCCATATTAAATGTCTATATGCATACTTTGAACAAACAGGTATAGCAATGTTTAATATAAGTGAGGTTGCTTACTACAATAAGTTGACACTGCTACTTGCAGAGGATAAGGGATAGCTAAACCATTTTCTACTACACGATTAGCAGAAAAGACAATCTCACGTAGAAATGTTCAGGAGAAGAGAATATTTTAAAGCAATTTTAGTAAGCTCAGGCAAGTGATAATTTAACCTCAAAATTTGTCTTTATTCCTCAATGATAGCCAATTACAACAATTTATACTATAGAGTCAAATTTAAATTCTCTCTCAATGACATGAATTCTGAATTCATGAATTTCTTCTGTGTTTGTTTTTTCTGAAAATCAGAACATTCTATAAAATCTGTAAGATGTTTGATGATAACTTTTGCAGTTGTGCAATATCAAATTTATCACCTACTTGATAATTGTTATCAAGTTACATCCTAACAATTTATGGAAGCTATTCTTCAAGCGTCTTGCATTTTGCCCTTTGATGTTATTGGCCATTGAAAAACATCTTGCATTTTTTTCCTTGCAGGAAATATTAAGCTCAGTAAAAATATTGAATATAATTTGGCAAATAAGTTTGGCTACCCAGTTTACATCTTTAAAAAGTTGGGACCAAACTGGCTTCCTATCTTGCAGAAAAAATAAGGGTTTGATCTATGGTTCAAACATTTTTGACAGAACTCTTTACTTGTTAGCATGAATAGTTCGTTATGATTAGCTTCCTTATTATCACATAATAAAGAGAATAAACTAGTAAACTAGTATCTAATGCACTAGCCTTTATGTAGTCACAATTTTTGCCATATCACTAAACACATTATTTAGTTTGGCTGACATCACGGCAAAATTTTCTGAAGGAGGCACTGTATTAAGTTACATTCTTCTCCAGCAGCTTCTTTAATCTGGGGAGCCAGTACTCCAGAAAGTTTTACAATCAATGCAACTGCACCAGCATAACATACCCCTACCTAAAACTTCCAATTCACCAACAATGTAAACTTCCTTAGTTTTGTATGGTTCAGAGCTAGTTGTGTTTATTGCCAAAGAACTTTTTAAAAATTCTGATACATGTTTAAATTGTACATACACTAAAAAGATTTGCTTGTGTATTCAAGTTAAAATGAAAAATATGTTGCTGGCTTTTTTTGAAGTTGGTTTTCATATCATTAGTTATGAAACATAGTACCCTTTTTACCACAGATTCACCCAATGTTTCTAAGCAAATTTTAGTTTCACAAATACCTTGGCAATGTGTATACACATTTTTAATCTTACTAACTTAAAATGCTACTTTATTATAGGAAGTCCACAAAGTATATAGTTTGTGCATGGTATATTGGCATCTACTTCTGGTGACTTTTTAATTAAATACTCTTTCAAAAAATTATTTTGGCTTTTTGTTTGTAAGAGGCATTTATGATTCCATTGTTTTATTAGCCAACACCTCTCCACAAGTGGTTTTACTACTTCACCAACAATGACAGCTGCAAACCCAAGCTCCACAGAGGAGTAAAAGCAGCATAAACTTTTTGTTTTAAGAAAAAAAAAATCACATATTATTTGGAATCACTAATATTGTACTGTTTTCAGAAAAGGTATGTCTTGTCTTGACAAAAATCCAATGAAGTTATATTCACCATCTATAAATAGGCTACTTCTCTAATTTGGCCAATAATGTTGAACTACATACTTAAAGCAGCTTTGATTAAAATTTAAATGATCATAAAAAATATGTTTAAAAAGAAACCTGAAGACGGCTGAATAGGAACAGCTCCAGTCTACAGCTCCCAGCGTGAGCAATGCAGAAGATGGGTGATTTCTGCATTTCCAACTGAGGTACTGGGTTCATCTCACTGGGGAGTGCCAGACAGTGGGTGCAGGACAGTGGGTGCAGCACACCGAGCATGAGCCAAAGCAGGGCAAGGCGTCACCCCACCCGGGAAGCACAAGGAATCAGGGAATTCCCTTTCCTAGTCAAAGAAAGGGGTGACAGATGGCACCTGGAAAATCGGGTCACTCCCACCCTAATACTGTGCTGTTCCAATGGGCTTAACAAACAGCACACCAGGAGATTATATCCCGCACATGGCTCCTATGCCAAAGGAGCCTTGCTCATTGCTAGCACAGCAGTCTGAGATTAAAGTGCAAGGTGGCAGCAAGGCTGGGGGAGGGGTGCCTGCCATTGCCCAGGCTTGAGTAGGTAAACAAAGTGGCCTGGAAGCTCGAACTGGGTGGAGCTCCACTGTGGTGGAGCCCACCACAGCTCAAGCAGGCCTGCTTCTCTGTAGGCTCCATCTCTGGGGGCAGGGCACAGACAAACAAAAGGCAGCAGTAACCTCTGCAGACTTAAATGTCCCTGTCTGACAGCTTTGAAGAGACTAGTGGTTCTCCCAGCAAGCAGCTTGAGATCTGAGAACGGGCAGACTGCCTCCTCAAGTGTGTCCCTGACCCCTGAGTAGCCTAACTGGGAGGCACCCCCCAGTAGGGGCGGACTGACACCTCACATGGCTGGGTACTCCTCTGAGACAAAACTTCAGAGGAACGATCAGGCAGCAGCATTTGCGTTTCACCAATATCCACTGTTCTGTAGCCACCGGTGCTGATACTCAGGCAACAGGGTCTGGAGTGGACCTACAGCCAACTCCAACAGACCTGCAGCTGAGGGTCCTGACTGTTAGAAGGAAAACTAACAAACAGAAAGGGCATCGACACCAAAAACCCATCAGTACGTCACCATCATCAAAGACCAAAGGTAGATAAAACCACAAAGATGGGGAAAAAACAGAGCAGAAAGACTGGAAACTCTAAAAATCAGAGCGCCTCTCCTCCTCCAAAGGAATGCAGCTCCTCACCAGCAATGGAACAAAGCTGAACAGAGAATGACTTTGACAAGTTGAGACAGGAAGGCTTCAGAAGATCACACTACTACGAGCTAAAGGAGGAAGTTCGAACCAATGGCAAAGAAGTTAAAAACCTTGAAAAAAAATTAGACGAATGGCTAACTAGAATAGCCAATGCAGAGAAGTCCTTAAAGGACCTGATGGAGCTGAAAACCACGGCACGACAACTATGTGACGAATGCACAAGCCTCAGTAGCCGATGCGATCAACTGGAAGAAAGGGTATCAGCAAAGGAAGAAAAAATGAATGAAATGAAGCGAGAAGAGAAGTTTAGAGAAAAAAGAATAAAAAGAAACGAACAAAGTCTCCAAGAAATATGGGACTATGTGAAAAGACCAAATCTATGTCTGATTGGTGTACCTGAAAGTGACGGGGAGACTGGAACCAAGTTGGAAAACACTCTGCAAGATAATATCCAGGAGAACTTCCCCAATCTAGCAAGGCAGGCCAACATTCAAATTCAGGAAATACAGAGAATGCCACAAAGATACTCCTCAAGAAGAGCAACTCCAAAACACATAATTGTCAGATTCACCAAAGTTGAAATGAAGGAAAAAATGTTCAGGGCAGCCAGAGAGAAAGGTCGGGTTACCCACAAATGGAAGCCCATCAGACTAACAGCTGATCTCTCGGCAGAAACTCTACAAGCCAGAAGAGAGTGGGGGCCAATATTCAACATCCTTAAAGAAAAGAATTTTCAACCCAGAATTTCATATCCAGCCAAAATAAGCTCCATAAGTGAAGGAGAAATAAAATACTTTACAGACAAGCAAATGCTGAGAGATTTTGTCACCACCAGGCCTGCCCTAAAAGAGCTCCTGGAGGAAGCACTAAACATGGAAAGGAACAACCGTTACCAGCTACTGCAAAAACATGCAAAATTGTAAAGCCCATCGAGGCTAAGAAGAAACTGCATCAACTAATGAGCAAGCTAACCAGCTAACATCATAATGACAGGATCAAATTCACACATAACAATATTAACCTTAAATGTAAATGGGCTAAACGCTCCAATTAAAAGACACTGACTGGCAAATCGGATAAAGAGTCAAGACCCATCAGTGTGCTGTATTCAGGAAACCCATCTCAAGTGCAGAGACACACACAGGCTCAAATAAAGGGATGGAAGAAGATCCACCAAGCAAATGGAAAACAAAAAAAGACAGGGATTGCAATCCTAGCCTCTGATAAAACAGACTTTAAACCAACAAAGATCAAAAGAGACAAAGAAGGCCATTACGTAATGGTAAAGGGATCAATTCAACAAGAAGAGCTAACTATCCTAAATATATATGCAGCCAATACAGGAGCACCTAGATTCATAAAGCAAGTCCTTAGAGACCTACAAAGAGACTTAGACTCCCACACAATAATAATGGGAGACTTTAACACCCCACTGTCAACATTAGACAGATCATCAAGACAGAAAGTTAACAAGGATATCCAGGAATTGAACTCAGCTCTGCACCAAGCAGACCTAATAGACATCTACGGAACTCTCCACCCTAAATCAACAGGATATACATTCTTTCCAGCACCACACCACACCTATTCCAAAATTGACCACATAGTTGGAAGTAAAGCACTCCTCAGCAAATGTAAAAGAACAGAAATTATAACAAACTGTCTCTCAGACCACAGTGCAATCAAACTAGAACTCAGGATTAAGAAACTCACTCAAAACCGCTCAACTACATGGAAACTGAACAACCTGCTCCTGAATGACTACTAGGTACATAACGAAATGAAGGCAGAAATAAAGATGTTCTTTGAAACCAACGAGAACAAAAACACAGCATACCAGAATCTCTGGGACACATTTAAAGCAGTGTGTAAAGGGAAATTTATAGCACTGAATGCTCAGAAGAGAAAGCAGGAAAGATCTAAAATTGACACCCTAACATCACAATTAAGAGAACTAGAGAAGCAAGAGCAAACACATTCAAAAGCTAGCAGAAGGCAAGAAATAACTAAGATCAGAGCAGAACTGAAGGAAATAGAGACACAAAAAACCCTTCAAAAAATCAATGAATCCAGGAGCTGGTTTTTTGAAAAGATCAACAAAATTGATAGACTGCTAGCAAGACTAATAAAGAAGAAAAGAGAGAAGAATCAAATAGATGCAATAAAAAATGACAAAGGGGATATCACCACCAATCCCACAGAAATACAAACTACCATCAGAGAATACTATAAACACCTCTATGCAAATAAACTAGAAAATCTAGAAGAAATGGATAAATTCCTCGACACCTACACCCTCCCAAGACTAAACCAGGAAGAAGTTGAATCTCTGAATAGACCAATAACAGGCTCTGAAATTGAGGCAATAATTAGTAGCTTACCAACCAAAAAAAGTCCAGGACCAGATGGATTCAAAGCCGAATTCTACCAGAGGTACAAGGAGGAGCTGGTACCATTCCTTCTGAAACTATTCCAATCAATAGAAAAAGAGGGAATCCTCCCTAATTCATTTTATGAGGCCAGCATTATCCTGATAACAAAGCCTGGCAGAGACACAACAAAAAAAGAGAATTTGAGACCAATATTGCTGGATGAACACCAATGCAAAAATCCTCAGTAAAATACTGGCAAACCGAATCCAGCAGCACATCAAAAAGCTTATCCACCATGATCAAGTGGGCTTCATCCCTGGGATGGAAGGCTGGTTCAACATATGCAAATCAATAAACGTAATCCAGCATATAAACAAAACCAAAGACAAAAACCACATGATTTTCTCAATAGATGCAGAAAAGCCTTTGACAAAATTCAACAACACTTCATGCTAAAAACTCTCAATAAATTAGGTATTGATGGGACATATCTCAAAATAATAAGAGCTATCTGTGACAAACCCACAGCCAATATCATACCGAATGGGCAAAATCTGGAAGCATTCCCTTTGAAAACTGGCACAAGACAGGGGTGCCCTCTCTCCCCACTTCTATTCAACATAGTGTTGGAAGTTCTGGCCAGGGCAATCAGGCAGGAGAAGGAAATAAAGGGTATTCAGTTAGGAAAAGAGGAAGTCAAATTGTCCCTGTTTGCAGATGACATGATTGAATATCTAGAAAACCCCATCATCTCGGCTCAAAATCTCCTTAAGCTGATAGGCAACTTCAGCAAAGTCTCAGGATACAAAATCAATGTGCAAAAATCACAAGCATTCTTATACACCAATAACAGACAAACAGAGAGCAAAATCATCAGTGAACTCCCATTCACAATTGATTCAAAGAGAATAAAATACCTAGGAATCCAACTTACAAGGGATGTGAAGGACCTCTTCAAGGAGAACTACAAACCACTGCTCAATGAAATAAAAGAGGATACAAACAAATGGAAGAACATTCCATGCTCATGGGTAGGAAGAATCAATCATCATGAAAATGGGCATACTGCCCAAGGTAATTTATAGATTCAGTGCCATCCCCATCGAGCTACCAATGACTTTCTTCACAGAATTGGAAAAAACTACTTTAAAGTTCATATGGAACCAAAAAAGAGCCCGCATTGCCAAGTCAATCTGAAGCCAAACTATACTACAAGGCTACAGTAACCAAAACAGCATGGTACTGGTACCAAAACAGAGATATAGACCAATGGAACAGAACACAGCCCTCAGAAATAATGCCACATATCTACAACTATCTGATCTTTGACAAACCTGAGAAAAACAAGCAATGGGGAAAGGATTCCCTATTTAATAAATGGTGCTGGGAAAACTGGCTAGCCATATGTAGAAAGCTGAAACTGGATCCCTTCCTTACACCTTATACAAAAATTAATTCAAGATGGATTAAAGACTTAAATGTTAGACCTAAAACCATAAAAACCCTAGAAGAAAACCTAGGCAATACCATTCAGAACATAGGCATGGTCAAGGACTTCATGTCTAAAACATCAAAAGCAATGGCAACACAAGCCAAAATTGACAAATGGGATCTAATTAAACTAAAGAGCTTCTGCATAGCAAAAGAAACTACCATCAGAGTGAACAGGCAACCTACAGAATGGGAGAACATTTTTGCAACCTACTCATCTGACAAAGGGCTAATATCCAGAATCTACAATGAACTCAAACAAATTTACAAGAAAAAAACAACCCCATCAAAAACTGGGTGAAGGATATGAACAGACACTTCTCAAAAGAAGACATTTATGTAGCCAAAAAACACATGAAAAAATGCTCATCATCACTGGCCATCAGAGAAATGCAAATCAAAACCACAATGAGATACCATCTCATACCAGTTAGAATGGCGATCATTAAAAAGTCAGGAAACAACAGGTGCTGGAGAGGATGTGGAGAAATAGAAACACTTTTACACTGTTGGTGGGACTGTAAACTAGTTCAACCATTGTGGAAGTCAGTGTGGCGATTCCTCAGGGATCTAGAACTAGAAATACCATTTGACCCAGCCATCCCATTACTGGATATATACCCAAAGGATTATAAATCATGCTGCTATAAAGACACATGCACACGTATGTTTATTGCGCCACTATTCACAATAGGAAATACTTGGAACCAACCCAAATGTCCAAAAATGATAGACTGGATTAAGAAAATGTGGCACATATACACCATGGAATACTATGCAGCCATAAAAAATGAATTCACGTCCTTTGTAGGGACATGGATGAAGCTGGAAACCATCATTCTCAGCAAACTATCGCAAGGAGAAAAAACCAAACACCGCATGTTCTCACTCATAGGTGGGAATTGAACAATGAGAACACATGGACAGAGGAAGGGGAACATCACACACCGGGGCTTGTTGTGGGGTGGGGAGAGGAGGGAGGGATAGCATTATGATATATACCTAATGCTAAATGATGAGTTAATGGGTGTAGCACACCAACATGGCACATGTATACATATGTAACAAACCTGCATGTTGTGCACATGTACCCTAAAACTTAAAGTATAATAACAAAAAAATTTAAAAAAAGAAACCTGACAGTCTCTCAGATTTTTATACATACTTTGGTGGCCGCGAGGGAACCTTAATATATAGGTTTTAATCTGGGGTCCTGCTGGGCATGACTGGGATGCAGATTGTACAATATAAAACTCACCTTGCAAGTTCAACAACATCCCTTTCAACAAGAGTTTACTGATCATATTTGAATGTTGTAGCAATGTCAAACAATTTCAATTTCTGTCCTCATTGCAGACCAATAATACAGTTTGTGGATTAGCACTAGTCTACTGCCCATTGCTCTGGATAATTTTTAAAGATGTAAAATATACAAAAGCAATATTACAGATTTCTTTTTTAAAAAGTTATTAAGGAAGAAAAGAGGCTGCCTAAACAAGAGTATAGAATTAAAAATTCTTGGCCGGGCAAGGTGGCTCACACCTTTAATCCCAGCACTTTGGGAGGCTGAGGCAGGTGACCACTTGAGCCTAGGAGTTCCAGACTAGCCTGAACAACATGGTGAAACCTCATCTCTACCAAAAACACAAAAACTAGCCGGGTGTGGTGGCGGGCACCTGTAATCCCAGCTACACTGGGGACTGAGACTGGAGGATAGCTTGAGCCTGGGAGGTTGAGGCTGCAGTGAGCCAAGACTATGCCACTGCACTTCAGCCTGGGTGACAGAGTGAGATCCTGTCTCAAAAAAGAAGGAAAGGGAAACAGAAAGGGAGGGAAGGGAAGGGAAAAAGAAAGAAATGAAAGGAAAGGAAAGGAAAAAGGAAAAAGGAAAAGAAAGGAAAGGGAGAAAAAAGAAAAGAAAAGAGAAAAAAGAAAAAAGAGAAGAAAAAGAAGAAAGAAAAATTAAAAATTCTCTCAGGTAAATTTGAGCATTTTTCTCATCCGTATGGTCCTTATCTGTATCATTACCATGAGTTACTACCCCCAAAGTCTCCTTTTCAAGCACTCCACTCTGATCCTCACCTCTCATGGACTCAGTGCTCCATTCCAACAGATTTTTGACTCCATCTGGACTGGATGCCTACTTTTCCTAGATGGTTGGGAAAGACCTCTAAAGAGGTAACATTTAGTCCATGACCTGAATAATAAGAGGTAGCCAGAAAATGTGAAGCACAGCAGAGTATTTCAAGCAGAGAGAGCCTGGACTTTTGAAATTTAATAGAAAACAGAATATTAACTACAAGGGACTTATCACAAGTAGCAGCACTACAGGAGGATGAAAGGGCCAGGTGTCCCACTAAACCTGTCATGACAGAAAAGCAGTGAGTGATGAAACCAGGACGAGATGTCCTGGGATCCACTCCCAAGCTTGGCTATGCTGTCCCTCCTATGCTACAGTGCTTGAAACATGCATGGAAAACATCTCCAGTTGTGTATTCTGTATTACTGAAAGTTATAGTTGACACTTCCTTGGCAAGTTTTCCTATTGTATTAATTCTAGGTGACAACTGAGCCTTAAAGTTTTAAAAGATTGAGCCAGTCAGTGCCCAAGGACATGCTGGCTATTCTTCAGTAAGTCAATCAGAGGAAAGATCCAGAGTTTATTATTTTATAAAACAGAACTAGAGACCATAATAAGGGCATGGAAAACATTCCAAACTGAACTCCAAAGTAACACAACCATGAAGTTCAATGCTGCTACACGGTCGCAATGTCCAGCTTCACATGGCAGTACTGTGAGGCCCCTGTCGGCTTCCTCCCCCAGACGCTTCTCTCTCTACCCAGCCGGGTTCCTCTCTACTCTGATCTCTCAGTCCTCTTCCCCCACCACAGGTTCTGGACACACAAGTCCTTTTTGCTATTCCTGGACCATGCCACGTTTGCTTCCACCTGTGGGCTTTTGTTTAACTGCTCTGCCAGAATACTCTGCTGTGCTTCCACTGCTGGCTACTTCCTGTTATTCAGGTCACGAACTAAATGTCGTCTTTTTAGAGTCTTTCCCAACCACCTAGACCAAAGTGAACATCTAGTCCAGATGGAATAAAAAGTCTTGCAAAGGAGATTTTGGGGTAGTAACTATGGGTAATGATACAGATAAGAACTGGGAGGACAGGAAAATACCACAAAGAAACAGAGCAAGAGAAGGATTGTAACATGTCCACTGTATGAATCCATAAACAGGCCTGTGGTGATATTAATGAGTGTGATTTTGTGGCAAGAGTGGGAAGGGGAGAGAAGTGAGATGTGGTGAGTTGAGTGAATAAAGGGAGAAGTGGATACAGTGACAATCACTTCAAGACATTCACTTGTTAGAAGAAGGAAAAAGCTGGAGGACTCAGAGGAGCTTATGATTCTTTAATAGAGCAGAAACTTGAACCTACTGAACTGGTGAGAAAATACAGCCAGCAGAGAAGGAAGAGCACAGAAAGGCAGGAGGCACGATTTTCGAGAAGGCGCGGGAGGGGAAACTTCAGAGCGGTGCAGCGGACAGGAGAAGGGAATCCTCCTTCACGGTCCCAGGAGGCAAACAGGAAAGGCTGGATGTGGATTTACGCAAAGCAAGAGGTATGAAGGCAGAAAGGTAACGAAGGCGCCATTCATAGGAGCTAGATTTGTTTGTGAAGTAGGAAGTGCAGGTATTTGCTGGGGGGAAAGGGGTTGGTAGAGCTGCTGGAGGTTTAAGTTGCTCAGAGTACGTGGGACACCGCTGCTGTAGAGAATGACAGAAGACAGCTGACAAGAGCAATGTCAGAGGATACGGGCGCAGCACTGCGGGCCCACCTGAAGGTGGTGACCACAGGTTTAAAGGGTATCTGTTGTTTGATTTTCCCCAGCAGTGTTCTGAGACTGAGTTGCAGGCTTGGAGAAAATGTAAATAATTGGACAATCCAGGGGGTTGTGATTTTGCCAGAAAGTCCAGAAGGGCGATGGAGTAAGAAAGTGGAAAATAATGACTCCAGGTGGGAGGGATAGCATTGGGAGATATACCTAATGCTAGATGATGAGTTAGTGGGTGCAGCGCACCAGCATGGCACATGTATACATATGTAACTAACCTGCACATTGTGCACATGTACCCTAAAACTTAAAGTATAATAATAATAAATTAACAAAAAAAGAAAAATTCTTAACAAAAATAAAATAAAATAAAATGGTAAGAGTAGAGACCGATCATAAATGAACAATAAAAAAGAAAAGAAAAGAAAATAATGACTCCAAAAAAAAGAAAAAGATGGTTGACGCGATTGCCTGTGGATCCCAACGGTGCTGGGATGGAGGTGAAGACAGAAGAGGTCGAGGGAAAAGGTAGAGGGGTCTATGAACTCGAAGGATCTATGGACTAGATGGCAGAAGTCTGTATTCACAACATCTGACTTTATGATTTCAAAGAGGGAGTGGTTCTAGGAGATGACAAGTTTGGGTGGAGGCCATGGAAGAGGGTAACTGAAATACTGGCTCTTTTAAAAACAGTGCCCTTCTCTGTCTTCCCGGCTCCTGTGTCACCCTCTACATTAAGGACTTACCCTTGTTCTCCGAAAAGTTCCATCTGCATCCACTCCTTTACTGCTCAATACCTTCTTAAAACTTCTCCTGCTTAAGCCTCTGACTACCCCCTTAGGCCAAATCCAATTAATATTGTTCTGTTCTTTCATTGGTCATTTCTTCTCGGTTTCCTTCAAGGGCCCTCCTTTCCTCAGCCCTCTTCTCAATGGGCCCCAATATTTTACTGAGCCCCTACACTGTACTACCCACATATTGATCCTGCCCAAATCTATCTTTAAAATAAAATATGTTTTAGCTGATATAGGGTCTCATTATGTTGCCCAGGCACTGGTCTCAAACTGCTGGGCTCAAGCGATTCTCCCACTTCAGCCTCCCAAAGTTCTGGGATTACAGGCATGAGCCACTGCACCCAGCCCCAAATTGATCTTTAGCTTACACTTTTCTCCAAAGTGTGGTTTCCAAAGTGTGTGCCTTTCAGGGTGTCTGAAGATAAAAAAACATTTTTGTAATAACACTAAGACATGATTGGCCTTTTTTATTCTTGTTTTCTTATGAACATACAGTGGCATTTTCCAGAGGCCACGTGATAGGTGATATAGCAACAGATGGAATGCGGAAGCAAGTAAGAGCATCTAGTTATCTTCTCTTAAGCCAAACATTAAGAAGGTTTGCAAAAAATGTAAAATAATGCCATTCCTCTGAGATTTTTAAACATTTTCTCATAAAAGATTATTTATGTTAACATAAAATAGGTTTATTTTAAATGACAATAAATTTCTCAGATTAATTTATGATAGGGTACTTTTATTAGATATAACCTACATAAACAAAAGCTCTTTGGGGTTATCAGTATCTTTTAAAAAGTGTATAACAATCTTGAGACAAAAGGCTTTGGGAATTGCCATCCCAGACATGTCTATTAAACTTGGACATCCCACTGGTATCTCAAACTCAACATGTCCAGAACAACAAATATATCTTCATTCTTCCTTACAATTGCAAAATAATTCCTAATTCCTCAGTCACTCTTGGTATCTATGTTCTTTATCACACAACTTTGCAGTGCCCTCCTACTCTGATTCTGGCCTCAGCCATGAGCTCATCAGTGGGATGCTTGCCATGGCCAGCCAAACCCTAGACATGCAAGCATGACCAACCAAGATTAGCAGCCACCTAAATGCAGAGCAGAGTGCAAATGCATGAGTGAGCCAGCCAAGATCAGTCAACCCTAGTCTGGATCAGCTGAACCCCACAGACTCGTGAGCAAAATATATTCTTATTGTCACATGCTATTGAGGTTTTGTGGTTGTTATGGAGCACAATTGTGAAAATAATTGGTATTCCTACTCTCCTATTTTGATTATATCCTCCAGCCAGATGAGGATATCATCATTTACTCCATTACTCCAACAACTTTTCTTTCTTTCTTATTTTTTTTTTTCTTAGAGTTTCACTCTGTCACCCAGGCTAGAGTGCAGTGGCATGATCTCGGCTCACTGCCTCTGCCTACTGGGCTCAAGCAATTCTCCTGCCTCAACCTCCTGAGTAGCTGTAACTACAGACATGCACCACTACTCCCGGCTAATTTTTTGTATTTTTAGTAGAGATGGGGATTCACCATGTTGGCCAGGCTGGTCTCGAACTCCTGAACTCAGGTGATCTGCCTGCCGTAGCTTCCCAAAGTGCTGAGATTACAGGCTTGATGCACCACACCTGGCATCCAACAATTTTTCTAAATTCCCAAAGCAACCCAGTGAATGACAAAAGTCTACTTCATTTGGACTCCTCCTAAACTTGCTTTATGGCAGAGAGAAAACAAATTACATAGGTCACATTATTAAAGCCAAGTGTAGGATTAGCATCCTCTTGAGGGTGCTCACAAAACTTCCATTGCATCACGGTAAAATCATAGACTCTAAGACCAGAGAGCCTGGTTCAAATTCCAGCTCTGCCTATTAACTGGCCATGTAACCTTGGACAAGAGAACTACTCTGTGCTTTAGTTTTCTACCTTTAATGTGAGGATGCCATTAGAACCAAAATCACAGAGTTGATGTGAGTTTTAAATGAGTGAAAAATGCAAAGAACACATAAAGCTCTTACAAAAATGCCTGGCACATAGAAAGGGCTTTAATAAGTATTAGCCACAGCTGCCTCTTTTATTATTACTGCATAATGTGAATGCACCTGATAGTGTCCCTGTCTTATAGTTAAAATATGAAAGTTCTTTGACTTTAAAAGGAGAAGACCTGAGATCTGCTTTCTTGCTATTCAATATAAACAATTTTCATTAAGATGTTTTATGAGTTTCAGGAGAGTAAAAGGTTAAAATTCTTAGGCAAGAGGAGAAATGAGTTAATGTGTATTACTATCATACTAGTCCAGATGAGAGCATGTTTGGAAAGACTTCCAGATGTGGAATGTGGGGCCCTGAGAGCCAACAAAGAATGAAGCAGAACCTTCAGTGTTTCCTGAATCACCTCCAACTGAATGGCAGCTGATAATTTGTATAGCTGAGAGACAATGTCTGGAGCTGTTACCCAGGGGTCACTCTTGGCACACGATGCACACAGTAATGCACCTTTGCATTGTCCTTCATAGCCTACTTTTACTGTCTCCTCGATTAGTTCAGAACAAGCACAGCTTACCAATGCTACCCTCTTCGTATATATTCTGTGTCGTACTGCACTTAAGGACATAATTACAATGGATTTCCTGTTTCTAGACCTGCTGACACGTTATATCATTTTTCTTCATTGGTAGAGCACCTAAGCTAATTGGCTGGATCATACATCAGGGCAAATAGTTTCCTCGAAATTTGTAAAGTGAAAGGGAAAAAGGTTTGGCCAAGTAGATTTGTAACTTGGAGGGAAATTTCTATGGATTCAAAAATATCCATTTGCAACTTAACTGTATGAATTCAAGTAACATGATTTTGCTGACATATGACAAATTGCTTGAAATTCTTAGGGTGAATGATATTCATGCTAAATGGCTAGAGACATTTAAGCCAGTGGTATTGCATCAGTCAGGGAGAAACTGGTGCCCTCGAGGCTCTGCGCAGTCGAGATTAGAGATGGGAGCAGATGCCCCCTCCCATGAAAACTGAAGGGGGCTCATACCCTGGGACTATCTGAAGCCTGTTCTAGGGGCATGACCGATTACTGATGACTTCTGAGAAATACCAGGAGGACACACTTCTAGTTTCAAAATGGCAGAGTGAAGCCTGTGTTTCCTCTTGCACTTTAAAACATTACTATAAAAGCAAGTAGGAGACTTGGAAACAGAAATGCAAATTCCATCTTAAACAAAACAAAGAGTCAGCATATATGAGGGAGAGGTGCCAAAGGCAGTCAAAGAGGAAAAGATGGAAGAGAAGACACCCACAGCTGGAGAGGATAGACCAAGCCAGTAGAGCCTTGAGGTCTTAGCAAATGGCCACTTTGATGAGCAAAACACCCATTCTACATGAGAACACCAGACACAGGAAGGGTGGCTGCTAGCTGGCTTCCCTGGGCCCTCAAGATTGGCAGAAAAGAAAGGCATGGGTAAGCCAATGAGAACCTGAGATAACGCAGAGGTATGGGCTGCAGTTGGCCAGTGTGTGAGAGTGGAGGAAGAGAGACTATGGATTGTGTCCACCCAGGCTGGGCTTAGTCAGTTGGGGGCAAATAAACACACTCATCGTCTGGTGTCATACGGAGAAATTTCTACTATCTGGAATATGGCACTGGTTCTTTCCCCATGTTATAAACCTCCAGCAGATAGCTTATCAGAAAAATTTATCTTAATCAAATATTTAAAAAACAAAACAAAACAAAACAAAACAAACCAGCAGAGATGCACTGCAAGAGACAGGAGGAGAGAGGAAGTAACAGAAAAAACAGGAACAGACAAAAACCACTCACCAGAAAAATGCTGCCATAGAAATGAAGTGCTACTACAGAAAATAAAATGTACGAGGGTGGAGCCAAGATGGCCAAATAGGAACAGCTCCAGTCTACAGATTCCAGCATGAGTGACGCAGAAGACGGGTGATTTCTGCATTTCCAACTGAGGTACCGGGTTCATCTCACTGGGGAGTGTCGGAAAGTGGGTGCAGGACAGTGGGTGCAGCGCATCGAGCATGAGCTGAAGGAGGGCGAGGCATTGCCTCACCTGGGAAGTGCAAGGGGTCAGGGAATTCCCTTTCCTAGTCAAAGAAAGGGGTGACAGACGGCACCTGAAAAATCGGGTCACTCCCACCATAATTCTGCACTTTTCCAATGGTCTTAGCAAACGGCACACCAGGAGATTATATCCCGTGCCTGGCTCGGAGGGTCCTACACCCACGGAGCCTCACTCATTGCTAGCACAGCAGTCTGAGATCAAACTGCAAGGCGGCAGCGAGGCTGGGGGAGGGGCTCCTGCCATTGCCCAGGCTTGAGTAGGTAAACAAAGTGGCCGGGAAGCTCGAACTGGGTGGAGCCCACCACAGCTCAAGCAGGCCTGCTTGCCTCTGTAGGCTCCACCTCTGGGGGCAGGGCATAGCCAAACAAAAGGCAGCAGAACCCTCTGCAGACTTAAATGTCCCTGTCTGACAGCTTTGAAGAGACTAGTGGTCCTCCCAGCACACAGCTGGAGATCTGAGAACGGACAGACTGCCTCCTCAAGTGGGTGCCTGACCCCTGAGTAGCCTAACTGGGAGGCACCCCCCAGTAGGGGCAGACTGACACCTCACACAGCTGGGTACTCCTCTGAGACAAAACTTCCAGAGGAACGATCAGGCAGCAAAATTTGCTGCTCACCAATATCCGCTGTTCTGCAGCCTCCGCTGCTGATACCCAGGAAAACAGGGTCTGGAGTGGACCTCCAGCAAACTCCAACCGAACTGCAGCTGAGGGTTCTGACTGTTAGAAGGAAAACTAACAAACAGAAAGGACATCCACACCAAAACCCCATCTGTACATCACCATCATCAAAGACCAAAGGTAGATAAAACCACAAAGATTGGGAAAAAACAAAGCAGGAAAACTGGAAACTCTAAAAATCAGAGTGCCTCTCCTCCTCCAAAGGAACACTGCTCCTCACCAGCAATGGAACAAAGCTGGACAGAGAATGACTTTGACGAGTTGAGAGAAGAAAGCTTCAGACGATCAAACTACTCTGAGCTAAAGGAGGAAGTTCAAACCCATGGCAAAGAAGTTAAAAACCTTGAAAAAAAATTAGACGAATGGCTAACTAGAATAACTAATGCAGAGAAGTCCTTAAAGGACCTGATGGAGCTGAAAATCAAGGCACGAGAACTACATGACGAATGCACAAGCCTCAGTAGCCGATTCGAGCAACTGGAAGAAAGGGTTTCAGTGATGGAAGATCAAATGAATGAAATGAAGCAAGAAGAGAAGTTTAGAGAAAAAAGAATAAAAAGAAATGAACAAAGCCTCTAAGAAATATGGGACTATGTGAAAAGACCAAATCTACATCTGATTGGTGTACCTGAAAGTGACGGGGAGAACGGAACCAAAATGGAAAACACTCTGCAGGATATTATCCAGGAGAACTTCCCCAATTTAGCAAGGCAGGCCAACATTCAAATTGAGGAAATGCAGAGAACGCCACAAAGATCCTCCTCGAGAAGAGCAACTCCAAGACACATAATTGTCAGATTCACCAAAGTTGAAATGAAGGAAAAAATGTTCAGGGCAGCCAGAGAGAAAGGTCGGGTTACCCACAAATGGAAGCCCATCAAACTAACAGCTGATCTCTCGGCAGAAACTCAACAAGCCAGAAGAGAGTGGGGGCCAATATTCAACATTCTTAAAGAAAAGAATTTTCAACCCAGAATTTCATATCCAGCCAAACTAAGCTTCATAGGTGAAGGAGAAATAAAATACTTTACAGACAAGCAAATGCTGAGAGATTTTGTCACCACCAGGCCTGCCCTAAAAGAGCTCCTGAAGGAAGCACTAAACATGGAAAGGAACAACCGTTACCAGCTACTGCAAAAACATGCAAAATTGTAAAGCCCATCGAGGCTAGGAAGAAACTGCATCAACTAACGAGCAAAATAACCAGCTAACATCATAATGACAGGATCAAATTCACACATAAAAATATTAACCTTAAATGTAAATGGGCTAAATGCTCCAATTAAAAGACACTGACTGGCAAATCGGATAAAGAGTCAAGACCCATCAGTGTGCTGTATTGAGGAAACCCATCTCACGTGCAGAGACACACACAGGCTCAAAATAAAGGGATGGAGGAAGATCTGCCAAGCAAATGGAAAACAAAAAAAGATGGGTTGCAATCCTAGTCTCAGATAAAACAGACTTTAAACCAACAAAGATCAAAAGAGACAAAGAAGGCCATTACATAATGGTAAAGGGATCAATGCAACAAGAAGAGCTAACTATCCTAAATATATATGCACCCAATACAGGAGCACCCAGATTCATAAAGCAAGTCCTTAGAGACCTACAAAGAGACTTAGACTTCCACACAATAATAATGGGAGACTTTAACACCCCATTGTCAACATTAGACGGATCAAAGAGACAGAAAGTTAACAAGGACATCCAGGAATTGAACTCGGCTCTGCACCAAGCAAACCTAACAGATGTCTACAGAACTCTCCACCCCAAATCAACAGAATATACATTCTTCTCAGCATCTCTGCACTTATTCAAAAATTGACCACATAGTTGGGAGCATTCCTCAGCAAATGTAAAAGAACAGAAATTATAACAAACTGTCTCTCAGACCACAGTGCAATCAAACTAGAACTCAGGATTAAGAAACTCATTCAAAACCGCTCAACTACATGGAAACTGAACAACCTGCTCCTGAATGACTACTGGGTAAATAATGAAATGAAGGCAGAAATAAAGATGTTCTTTGAAACCAACGAGAACAAAGACACAACATACCAGAATCTCTGGGACACATTCAAAGCAGTGTGTAGAGGGAAATTTATACCACTGAATGCCCACAAGAGAAAGCAGGAAAGATCTAAAATTGACACCCTAACATCACAATTAAAAGAACTAGAGAAGCAAGAGCAAACACATTCAAAAGCTAGCAGAAGGCAAGAAATAACTAAGATCAGAGCAGAACTGAAGGAAATAGAGACACAAAAAAACCCTTCAAAAAATCAATGAATCCAGGAGCTGGTTTTTTGAAAAGATCAACAAAATTAATAGACTGCTAACAAGACTAATAAAGAAGAAAAGAGAAAAGAATCAAATAGACGCAATAAAAAATGACAAAGAGGATATCACAACCGATCCCACAGAAATACAAACTACCATCAGAGAATACTATAAACATCTCTATGCAAATAAACTAGAAAATCTAGAAGAAATGGATAAATTCCTCAACACATACACCTTCCCAAGACTAAACCAGGAAGAAGTTGAATCTCTGAATAGACCAATAACAGGCTCTGAAATTGAGGCAATAATTAATAGCTTACCAACCAAAAAAAGCCCAGGACCAGATGGATTCACAGCCGAATTCTACCAGAGGTACAAGGAGGAGCTGGTACCATTCCTTCTGAAACTATTCCAATCAATAGAAAAAGAGGGAATCCTCCCTAACTCATTTTATGAGGCCAGCATCATCCTGATACCAAAGCCTGGCAGAGACACAACAAAAAAAGAGAATTTGAGACCAATATTGCTGGATGAACACCAATGCAAAAATCCTCAGTAAAATACTGGCAAACCGAATCCAGCAGCACATCAAAAAGCTTATCCAGTATGATCAAGTGGGCTTCATCCCTGGGATGCAAGGCTGGTTCAACATACACAAATCAATAAACGTAATCCAGCATATAAACAGAACCAAAGACAAAAACCACATGATTATCTCAATAGATGCAGAAAAGGCTTTTGACAAAATTCAACAACACTTCATGCTAAAAACTCTCAATAAATTAGGTATTGATGGGACGTATCTCAAAATAATAAGAGCTATCTGTGACAAACCCACAGCCAATATCATACTGAATGGGCAAAAACTGGAAGCATTGCCTTTGAAAACTGGCACAAGACAGGGATGCCCTCTCTCACCACTCCTGTTCAACGTAGTGTTGGAAGTTCTGGCCAGGGCAATCAGGAAGGAGAAGGAAATAAAGGATATTCAGTTAGGAAAAGAGGAAGTCAAATTGTCACTGTTTGCAGATGACATGATAGTATATCTAGAAAACCCCATCGTCTCAGCCCAAAATCTCCTTAAGCTGATAGGCAACTTCAGCAAAGTCTCAGGATACAAAATCAATGTGCAAAAATCACAAGCATTCTTATACACCAATAACAGACAAACAGAGAGCCAAATCATGAGTGAACTCCCATTCACAATTTTTTCAAAGAGAATAAAATACCTAGGAATCCAACTCACAAGGGATGTGAAGGACCTCTTCAAGGAGAACTACAAACCACTGCTCAATGAAATAAAAGAGGATACAAACAAATGGAAGAACATTCCATGCTCATGGCTAGGAAGAATCAATCATCATGAAAATGGGCATACTGCCCAAGGTAATTTATAGATTCAGTGCCATCCCCATCGAGCTACCAATGACTTTCTTCACAGAATTGGAAAACACTACTTTAAAGTTCATATGGAACCAAAAAAGAGCCCTCATTTCTAAGTCAATCTGAAGCCAGTAGAACAAAGCTGGAGGCATCATGCTACCTGACTTCAAACTATACTACAAGGCTACAGTAACCAAAACAGCATGGTACTGGTACCAAAACAGAGATATAGACCAATGGAACAGAACAGAGCCCTCAGAAATAATGCCGCATATCTACAACCATCTGATCTTTGACAAACCTGACAAAAACAAGCAATGGGGAAACGATTCCCTATTTAATAAATGGTGCTGGGAAAACTGGCTAGCCATATGTAGAAAGCTGAAACTGGATCCCTTCCTTACACCTTATACAAAAATTAATTCAAGATGGATTAAAGACTTATATGTTAGACCTAAAACCATAAAAACTCTAGAAGAAAACCTAGGCAATACCATTCAGGACATAGGCATGGGCAAGGACTTCATGTCTAAAACATCAAAAGCAATGGTAACAAAAGCCAAAATTGACAAATGGGATCTAATTAAACTGAAGAGTTTCTGCACAGTGAAAGAAACTACCATCAGAGTGAACAGGCAACCCACAGATTGGGAGAACATTTTTGCAATCCACTCATCTGACAAAGGGCTAATATCCAGAATCTACAATGAACTCAAACAAATTTACAAGGAAAAAACAACCCCATCAAAAAGTGGGCAAAGGATATGAATAGACACTTCTCAAAAGAAGACATTCATGCAGCCAACAGACACATGAAAAAATGCTCATCATCACTGGCCATCAGAGAAATGCAAATCAAAACCACAATGAGATACCATCTCACACCAGTTACAATGGCGATCATTAAAAAGTCAGGAAACAACAGGTGCTGGAGAGGATGTGGAGAAATAGGAACACTTTTACACTGTTGGTGGGACTGTAAACTAGTTCAACCATTGTGGAAGTCAGTGTGGCGATTCCTCAGGGATCTAGAACTAGAAATACCATTTGACCCAGCCATCCCATTACTGGGTATATACCCAAAGGATTATAAATCATGCTACTATAAAGACACATGCACACATATGTTTATTGCGGCACTATTCACAATAGCAAAGACTTGGAACCAACCCAAATGTCCAACAATGATAGACTGGATTAAGAAAATGTGGCACATATACATCATGGAATACTATGTAGCCATAAAAAAGGATGAGTTCATGTCCTTTGTAGGGACATGGATGAAGCTGGAAACCATCATTCTCAGCAAAGTATTGCAAGGACAAAAAACCAAATACTGCATATTCTCACTCATAGGTGGGAATTGAACAATGAGAACACATGGACACAGGAAGCGGAACATCACACACCGGGGACTGTTGTGGGGTCGGGGGAGAGGGGAGGGATAGCATTAGGAGATATACCTAATGCTAAATGACGAGTTAATGGGTGCAGCACACCAGCATGGCACATGTATACATATGTAACTAACCTGCACATTGTGCATATGTACCCTAAAACTTAAAGTATAATAAAAAAAAAGAAGAAGAAGAAAGACACAAGGGATCCTAATAATAAGAAAAAAAAAACAAAAAAGTGGGAAGTGAAATCTTACAACATGCCTGAAAATACTGGAAATTTTTATTTTATTTTTATTTGAAAAACGTACAAATTTTGATTTTCTGTATTAAATCACTTATTTGAACAATGATTTATTCAACAACAACAACAACAACAACAACAAAAAACAAAAAACCATGGAGAAGTAAAGGACTCTTTGCAATATAATTGATGAACGTGAAAGCCGCCAAAAGTGTATGAAAGCAGATATAGAGGCCAAGCAGGGGGAAGGCTGATAAAGGAGATGCTAATGGCAATGAGAGAAATGAGTGTTCCAGAGAGTTATTATATTGTGCTGTGTTGTAAAGCTGGAAAAGGCTAAGTTGAAATAACCCTGCCAGTAAGAAGAGAATAATTGAGTTTGCTGGTTTCTGAGTTAAATGCTGGCCAAGTAGAAAGAAGTTTTTAATGCACCTTCTGGAGTGATTTTCAAATTTTTTTGTGACTCTCAGGCCTTGACTATGAAATACGGAAGGTGATTTCTTAAAACTAAATAAAGTTGGTTAGTGAGGTAAAAAAAAAAAAAAAAAAGAAAAGAAAATTGATAACCAACCATATTACTATGAATGTAAAATATTTCTGAAGCAACTGCTCTATGAACAAGAGCTCAATGCAGAGATAAGACTTCAAGAAAGATGAGACAACAGAAGAAATGAGCCAATGGAACAGAACACAAAAGTGGAAGAGAAAAATAAAAACACCACAGCAATGAAAGTGGTTGCAAAGGAACAGAAATAATATTGAAAACACAGTGAGCATTGAAGGAAAGATGCAAATAAGCCAGGAAAACATGCAGCACTATTTACAATAGCAAAGATACAGAATCAACCTAAATGCCCATCAATGGTAGATTAGATAAAGAAAATGTGGTACATATACATCATGGAATACTATGCAGTCATAAAGAAGAACAAGATCATGTCTTTTGTGGGAATATGGATGGATCTGGAGGACATTATCCTTAGCAAACTGACTCAGGAACAGAAAACCAAATACTTCATGTTCTCACTTATAAGTGGGAACTAAATGATGAGAACTCATGGACACAATGAGGGTGACAACAGACACCAGGGCCTACTTGAGGGTGGAGGATGGAAGGAGGAAGAGGATCAGAAAATATAACTAATGAGTAACTAGGCTTAGTACCTGGGTACTGAACTCATCTGTACAACAAACCCCTGTGACATGAGTTTACCTATATACCAAACCTGCACATGTACCCCTGAACCTAAAATAAAAGTTAAAAGCCAAGAAAACAAAATGGAGAAAAAAGAGTTGAAAAGGATCCAAGAACACTAAATATATGAAATATAAAATATATCAAAGAAACAAATTTCTAGAGTCCCTGAAAAGCAGCAACAAAATAATAGAACAGTTATTTTGAACGTTAAGTAAAAAGACCACGCCACATATGGAGGGAAAGAAATGACATGAGCCTCCCACTTCTCCACACCATTCAATGCTACTTAGCAGTGATGCAATGCCTATGAAGTCCTATAGGAATGAAGTGATACAATAATTTGATATCCAGGCAACCTGGCGCATGGCTGTTTAGATGTACCATAACTTATTTAACCAGTTCCTAATTGGCAGTGGATACAACGATGGTGCAGTGCCTATCATGATACCCAAGAACATCAAATTTGTTTTTAAATAAAATGCATGGTACATAGGAGTGTATATGCTACCATTGTGTTTGTGTGTATGTGTGTGTATACATATAAACACAGGCCAGGGGTGAGCAAATTACAGCCCAACCCAACACCTGGTTTTATAAGTAAAATTTTATTGGTACACAGCCTTCCTCATTCATTCATGTATTGCCTGTGGCTGCTCTCACACCACAACAGCAGAAATGAGTAATTGCCACAGAGACTGTGTGGCCCTCAAAGCCTAAACTATCAGGTCCTTTTTAGAAAAAGTTTGCCAACCTCTGAAATAGAATACACAAGAAATTGATAATGGTGATCACCTTTATTGAATGGATCTGAAGGGAGGGAGACTTACTTTTTGTTCTCTTTACATTCTTTGGTGCATTCTGAATTTTCTACCATGTTTATTCTGTTACTACAGGGAGAGGACGGAACGAAAGAAACCAGGAATCTCCAGGGTTCTGAAAATCAGTGTTGTCTATGCCGGGATATCATGCTTCCTTACCACTGTCCATTTAGAGGAAATGAGCAAAGTGCAGACTCTACTTCTTCTTTTTTTTGAGACAGAGTCTCTCTCTGTCACCCAGGCTGGAGTGCAGTGGCGCGATCTCAGCTCACTGCAACCTTGGCCTCCTGGGTTCAAATGATTCTCCTGCCTCAGCCTCCCCAAGTAGCTGGGATTACAGGCACACACCACCACGCCCAGCTCATTTTTGTATTTTTAGTAGAGATGCGGTTTTGCCATGTTGGCCAGGCTGGTCTTGAACTCCTGGTCTCGAGTGATCCACTCACCTCAGCCTCCCAAACTGCTGGGATTACAGGCATGAGCCACCACACCCAGCCCAGACTCTACTTCCAGTAAAAGTAGAGAAGTGCCATGCCCAAGGGCAAATGACAAAAGGTAGAGGGGAAGAAAGACATTCGCTTGGTTGTATTTGGAGCAAAAAGCACCTCACATTGTCCTCTCTTACACAAATGAATAATGAGGGACTTTGATTACATGACAGAATAACTTTCAAACACAAAAAACAAAATGATTTTAATAGATCCTAGTTTCAGAAAGATTTTTAAAAATAAAACTTTAAAGTCATACTCTCTACTTTCACTCAGGCTCAGTTCTAAAATGTCTAAAAGGTTTTAAACTGACTCAACGCTCAGATTTTAACTGTTTAAGGACTTTTGAAAATGTACTGATTTAGAAAATAATTTGTCAACTAGTGAAGGCTCAAAAAGGAATCTAGTTAATTTTGTATTTGAGGCAGGGTTTTGTTTTTCTTAAAAAACTCATTTGAAATGTAAAAAGAGAGAGAGACTTATCTCCACCCTCAAGAAAAACGTACTAAAACTAAATGTCTCACTTTCATTTTTCTATATTTAGTCCTATGCTAGTATATCTTCAGTGATGCTAATATTTAGCATTATTCACACATTGGAATAGCAAGATAATCATCTGAAGGCCAATAGTTTATGCTCTCATGCAGGTGAGCAAACACCAACTTGTCTGTTCTTTGAATAGTTCTGTACTAGCCATGTTGTAGGGCAGACCCCAAATTCTTCCCTGAAGTAATTAAGTGAGACAAGTAATTACGTCACTGTAAGGCTCTAAAATGTCACTAAAATGACAACCCAGCTACTTCCTGAAGTTTTACACAAGAACTCCTCAGGAGCAGGCCCTAAGGAGAGATGATCTAAGAAATGTCTCCAAACAAAAGGTGCTTAAACATCTTAGCAAAGGCGAAGTGCTCTGGGGCATTGTTTTATGTGCAGCCAAGGCCACTCAAAAGATAAAACTGGCTGGACACGGTGGCTCACACCTGTAATCCCAGCACTTTGCCAGGCCGAGGCAGGCAGATTGATTGAAGTCAGGAGTTTGAGACCAGCCTGGGCAACATGGTGAATCCCCGTCTCTACTAGAAATACAAAAATGAGCTGGGCGTGGTGGTGTGTGCCTTTAATCCCAGCTACTTGGGGAGGCTGAGGCAGAAGAATCATTTGAACCCAGGAGGCCAAGGTTGCAGTGAGCCGAGATTGCGCCACTGCACTCTAGCCTGGGTGACAGAGCAAGACTCTATATAAAAATAAAATAAAATAAAGCCACAGAAGGCAGTCAGCCTCCCTGCAAGATCCCAGGGCTGCCACTAGCAGATTAGGCGAAGGTGAACCTTCTCCTAGGCAGTGCAACTCAGCTCCAAGGGGTGTAAACACAGGCTGGGTCTCTGCCCCCTCTGCCTGTCTGTGGAGCTCTCTGCTGCATGAACAACCTACACAGCTGTACATGGCAGTCCTGTGAGCTCCTCAACCTGAACGCCAAACAGTATTTCCACATCCAGGCTTTCATCTTTGCCCTAGAATGTCCGCATGCATTTTCAGTTACAAATGGGAAGAGAGAATTATTTCACAGTCCCACAACCAAGACTGGGTCTAATTAAGATGCTAGTGCCATGAGTCAGCCCTAGAGAGTGAAAGAGTGGTTTAAGAAATGTAATCGTTTCCTCCCACGCCCCTACAGGGATGTTGCGTTTGGACTTACCGTGGTAATTCCAGCCACATGACCCAGGATGGGGACCAGTCACTGGGTGGGGCCATGTTGTGGTTGGAGTCCAGGGCTGCTGGGGTGCTGCAGTCTTCCTGGGGCTCATACTCTTTGACTTCCAAAGCTTTGAGTACTATCGAGGATGATGTTCTTTTCAATAATGCCACTGCCTCACTCCGGCTGACCTCTGTCAGTTCAACCCCATCCACGTTCAACAAAATGTCACCTGATGGCCAGAGAAGCAGAAGTTATCTTTAGTGAGAGCACAAACAGGGACTTCTGCTTAAAGTGCAAGGGGATAGGGGCTGACTGGGATTGCAGGGATGCAGAGAGGGCAAAGGTTTTCTTTGCTGACAGGAGGCTGGATGCTCACATAGCAAATGGTAAACAGTGTGTGCATTCCAAGGTGCTGTTAAGACTTGTTTGGGGTTTTCTAAAGCACACCTATTGGTGTTTTACACAAGAATACCGCTGAAGGAAGGAAGGAAGTGAGTGAGAGAGGAAAATTTTTCTTGTTCACTATTTAATCAAAGAAAACCTACTTTTTCACTCTTTTGTTTCTTGTTTTCAGCATAAAGTAGGAGGATTTGGCAAAAGCTCCAGCATTTGCACGGAGCCAGGCATGTAGTAGGCATCCAGTAAATATGGATTGAATGAAAAGAAACTACCCATGAGAGTGTCTGGCAGAGGAGTCTTGGAGCTGCACTCTTAAAGAAGCAGAAAGAAAAACATTTTCACTGCTAAGGTGAAAATAGCTACTGTTGGTTAAGCGCCTACTATGTGCGGGATCATTTCCATACAGATCATATAATCCTCTAGCTTATGTTCTGTTAACAAGTCATTTGTTAACAAGCCACTTTGTTTGGCCTCATCATTCTCCACCCAGATGTTTTGCAGAAAAGAGAAATTAAAATATACATCTCCCCTATTTCCATTTTCTTTTTTTTTAATCTTCATCCTGTTTTTTTCTGTCCCCTTTTGCTTATCTTTCTTATACAGAATAACCACAGCAAGAGCAAAAAGACAGGAGGGGAAAAAAGAGAAAGGCCTTGAGTCCTTTCTGACCCGAAAGAAGCATCTTTCAGACAGCTGACTAAATCTCTTAAGATACCATCCCCCTGTGGCTCCCCAGGCTCAGCAGCTGTACTTGGGAAACTTCACAGTTTATCTCTTGAACCTGGACTTTTAAATGGCATAATTCCTCACCCATCTGAGCTACCTACTCTCTTGAATGAATTGACAATATTATTAAGGATACATATTTGTAGAGGCAAATTTGATATCATCTTCCTTTATTTACTCAAAGTAGCCCAGAACACATGAGCTTAAAGTAGTGAAATACTTTTCACCCTGGGAAAGTATCCAGCATGATACTTTCACTTAATGAGTATTCATTGAATCAAATCTGTCAAATGACTTTTTCTATCTAACCCATATAATTGAATAATTCATGAATTATTTCATGAATTCTACCACCAGATCAACCCACCAAAGAACCACTTAGAATGAATGGAACTACATTATGCCATTTAATAGAGGCAACTTGCTCATAACTGTAGCAGTTCTCTATTAATTCCTGGAACAGTTTGGAGATTCTAGCTTTACTTGCAGGCAAGTTGGCCTGCAACTAAGAAAAGTGGAACCTGGTCTAGTATCTATACTCAAACCAATCATGGTCAATGGGTAACAAAAGTCCTGGCCGATCACTCCCACATTCTCTCATTAATTTTGAAAATAGTCACCTAACACAACAAGCTACTAATTTCTCTTAATACTCTGCCACCCCAGTGCCTTTAAAATCCCTTTACTTTTTACCTGTTTTTATTCTTCCATCTCTGCTTATGACTCCTCCGGGCTCAACACTGATGACATAGATAGGCAAATCCCATTCTCTATGTGATGCTCCCCCTGCGACGGTCATCCCGAGAGATTCACCGGGGTCTTTTTGGATATTTACCACCTTCTCATGACAAGTAATTGTAGGATGGAGGGGCTGAAGGCACAGACGGAAAAACATGGCACATGAATTCACAACTCTGGTAGTTTTTGAATGTAGAAAATGCAAACTGGGTTTCCATTTTCTAAATGCAAAAATTACCAAAGCTGCATAAATTATGCAAAGTGCATAAATACAATGGTGGTTCTTGAAATCACAGAGAAAGACACCTGGAAAGAACCCTCACCTTATCCACTCCCAACCATAATAGGGTTACATTGTCCCAAATTCTACAGGTTAACTCAGATAAAGTTTACACTTCAAAAGGAAGAGTAAAAATGGAGGAAGGAACAGATTACAGACCATTAGAAAAATATATTTCTAAAATATTTTCATAGAGAAAAAGTATTGCTTTGTTGCTCAGGCTAGTCTCGAACTCCTGGCTCCAAGTGCCTTGGCCTCCCAAAGTGCTGGGATTATAAGCATGAGCCACTGCGCCTGGCCATGGAGGAATCTTAAGCACACAGAGTGAACTGCTCCCAAAATTTCTCAAGTGAGTCATTTATTCCTGATAGTAGTGAGTCAGCATTTCAAAAACACTCTGTCATTTATAAATATCAGAAACTTTTCTATGTTAAAAAAAAGTAACCATATTTTATAGAGTCTTCTTTCACACCTGCTCAGTGCTTACCAGGCAGCCTTGCCTGCGGTGAGCAAGAGATGTTTAGTTGTGCACTGAGGGGCTGGATGCAATGGCTGAAATACCACAAATATGGCGTGTGCATGTCCTGTGTCTCATGAACCAGTGTCCATGACCATTTCCTTTCTCAACCAGAAAAGCGACCAATGTCACCAATGGAAAAAGAAAATCATCTGTGAAAGCTTCACACCCAGGGTTACCTGACTTTGGCTGGAGAGGAGGAGAGTTACGTATGATAGAGATGACTTTTCTATCTATAGTTTTTCACCATTCTCCTCACCCTACTTTGGACACCTTACAATGTTCCTTGATGTTTAAAAACATAATTTATGGTAAAATAGTTTAAGCTAATTAAAAACACAATGGGTACCTGACTATTTCTCAAACTATAAGATGTATTTCCATTTTAGAATATTTGCTTTGGATATTCAGAATAAAACATTTTAGACAAGTAAAAAAGCATAAAGAATAACAGAATGACCTACCCTTGTACCTCAAAACCCTACATCAGAAATAAACATTCTATGTGCACTTAGTCGCTCTATGACTCTTTCTGCTCATAGGCCTTGCCTCCCCACAGAGGTAAACCATGCAAAATTTGATGCCTATCATTCCTTAACTTTTTAATTGGCTAAAAGTTTTCTGTCCCACAAATCCTGCTTTGTCTTCTTTGGTATTTCTTTGAATTGTTTAAGCTCTTATTTTTAAAAAGCTACCTGGTTTCCGAAACCAAACAAGATTTTAGTAAGAATATAAAAACTGAAATAATCAAAGAGCCATATATGTCTCAGTTTTATTTTAAATATGTTACTTTTTTGTGAGGATATTTCAGAAGTCAGATAGAATATAAGTTAAAGCGGAAATAATTACAATTCCGACTAAGTCAGTTTGCACGTTTCCAGGAATTAAGACATATGACAGAGGGTTGCAGCAGAAATGTGACCAGATCCTCCCAGCTCTTTCATGATGAGGAGGTGGAAGGAATTATAAAACCACAGTGCAGATGGAGGCTGCCTTCTCCATAATTTGATGACTTAGAATATGACGTATTCTAGTTAATTCAACTAAAATTAGTTAATTGGATAAAAACTTCAATTAGTTAATTAAGCTAACAAACTAGTTTTTCATTAATAAAGATGATCAGTTAAATTTAAACATTAAGCATTTACTAGCAAAAAGACATCAGGGAGTTTGTATCCATAAAATGTTTTAGCAGGATATATCTGGTCTGTCTAGACTCCTTATTGTAAAGAAACAGGTAATTTATGGATTTATGAGGCTTGGCTGGCTGGAGAACCTGGAGGGGTGTATAACCTTGTAGGCTCTGTAATTAACATAGTATAAAGCAGAGATGTTCCAAAATAAAAAACTTGAATATTGTTTCTGTATATATTACTCAAAAACTCAATTTGTAAGCTATTCCAACCAACATATAGATTGACGTAGAAAGAAAAGGGCATTCCCTACTCTCTGTTGCAAGAAGAATGAGCTACCTTTAAGAATTTTTTTTAGTTACAGGTGATGCCATGAAACCAGAACTCAGGAGAGATGACTGAAAGAAGCTCATCAGCATCACAAAAGGATGCCAAGCCAAAGCTATAGACTCTTAATTTGGACTAAACAAGGTTTGTGTTGCTTAAACATGCATCCAAATGAAGAGGTTAAGGCATTGCCTCTAATAGAAGCCACAGAGAGGAGTACAAATTGGGCTGAGTCACTTCATTTAAAGTGAGGCTGCAAACTGGTGGCCTGAAGAATGAATTCCACCCACAGACCCACAGTGTTTTAGAGTTTTCTGGATTTGAATGCCATATAACATGTGCTCTCTGGTTTGCCCCAATCCCCACCACTCCCTAATGTTACATGAGCTTCAAGTGTTTAAATTATCTTCCTGGGCCCTTCGGCAAACACAAACAAAAACTAAAAGTAGCGGGGAAATCATTGATTTCTAGGCAGACTGAAAAATTCAAAAGCCAGAAACCAGGCAAACTGCTTGCTTCATTTCAAAGTGAATAAAATAAGTCCTCAAACAAGATGACTCTTGGTAAAAACATGCCATTTATTTGGCTTAGGCTAGAAATCAGGTCCCTGTATGAGGTCTGCATGATCAGGTTTCGAAACTTTCCTGCACCTTCCTCTCTCCTGCTTGGATGGGAGACACCTGTTATCTCTTCAAGACTTAAATATGGGACTTTGGGCTTTTAGTTTTACAAGTCAAAGTGTTTCTTTAAGTAAAAAAGTCCAGAGATGACACTTAGACATGTTAAAGCAAGCAGCCTTCCCAAGAAATAGCCCCTTGCAGGAGCAGGGGACCTGCCCTAGAGGCCTCACCTTGGGAGTGTTGCTCCTCTCCCCTGGCCTTGGGGACCAGCTGCCATTGCTGTTCCAGCCGGCTTCCTGAAAGATGTCAGGGCTCTGCTGCCGAACCCGGCGGGACACGACGAGGTGAACACGTCTTTCACTGGCCTGGGCAAGAAGACACAGGCATTAGCCACTGTCAGTTTCCATCCACTGCATTCAGCACCAGGGGCTTACAAAAACGTCACTTTGATTATACCATTTTTTTATGGCAAAACATGATTTCTAGTTTGTTGGGTTTTTTTTGTTACTATCCATCTTGTAATTTGCCAAGAGCATGAGAGCTCTTTCCTTTATCCTTAAACCAGGTAGTAAATGTTGCTCCAAGGGAAAACTAGGGAAGGTTTGGTCCCTTCCAATCTTTGAAAAGGCATCATCAAATATTGCTAATTCATTTTTAATTAATGGTTTTACCACACACAAGCCATGCCCTAAGTTCTTCCCAGATAGAATTAGGTGCACTGTGTAAAGTAGCAGCCCAAAGCAAAGGTCTAAGATCAATGGTACACAGTAAAGAAAAAGAGATGGAGTTAATGGCAGTAACTTGCCACTGCAGGAAGAGAAATCCTGAGCCTGACACTTGCAAATATTTGGGCATAGGAAAGGTTTAGCACTTTAGAAATATGGGGATGAATTCGTACATTAATATGTACAGCCTAATCAAAATCCTTTACCTTCAATTCACAATCACAAAGACATGGAATCAACTTAAGTGCCCATCAGCTGATAGGTAGATAAAGAAAATGTGGTATGTATATACCATGGAATACTACTCAGCCACAAAAAAGAATGAAAAAATGTCTTTTGCAGCAACTTGGATGGAACTGGAGGCCGTTATTTTAAGTGAAGTAACACAGGAATGGAAAATCAAATACTGCATGTTCTCACTTGTAAGTGGGAGCTTAGCTCTGGAGATGCAGAGGCAGAGTAATATAATGGACTTTGGAGACTCAGAAAAGGGGAGGGTGAGTGGGGTGAGGGATGAAAAACTGCCTATTTGGTACAGTGTACACTATTCAGGTGACAGGTGCACTAAAATCTCAGACTTCACCACCATATAATGTCCATGTAACCAAAAACCACGTGTATTCCTAAAGCTATTGAAATACAAAATGTTTAAAAAACTGCAAAAGAGTAATTTGCCTTGATTTCTTTATTTTTTATGGAACTACCAGTTACTCTGCTAATTCTCTCTGCTATGTACATTGATATTTGGACAGGCATTCAGAATAGCAAATATAGTACTTATTGGAAAGGTCCACTCCACATGATCGATATGGTTTGACTGTGTCCCCAGTCAAACTTCACCTTGAATTGTAGCTCCCATAATTCCCATATGTCATCGGAGGGACCTGGCAGGAGGTAACTGATTCATGGGGGTGGGTCTTTCCCATGCTGTTCTCGAGATAGTAAGTCTCACGAGATCTGATGATTTTATAAATGGGAGTTCCCCTGCACAGGCTCTCTTGTCTGCCACCATGTAAGACATCCCTTTGCTCTTCCTTCATCTTCCACCGTGACTGTGAGGCCTCCCCAGCCGTGTAAAACTGTGAGTTAATTAAACCTTTATAAATTACCCATTCTCGGGGATGTCTTTATTAGCAGCATGAGAGCAGACGAATACAATGATACATTTACAAATTGTCTTTCTGCCACAGATTAGTTTCACATGTGTCAGGTAGTATGGGCCATTATTCCAGAATTGCTGACCATTGAGATTTCAGAGCTACAGGTCATTCAGACTAAATCTTAGACCTATGAAACTCACATAAATAGAGCTCTCTGGTGGCCTAGGCTGAAGTAGCCAGCTGACCTCATTTATCACTTTAGTAAAAGTTGAAAATGAATGAGATATGGAAGATTTGATTAGAAAGATTCCCAAGACAGACCTGGTTTAGGGACAAGGGAGATGGAAGAGAGAGGAGTAAGGTTTGGTGGTTCCTCTCTTCATCCCATCCCTTGCCCACTCACCACCACAACAGAGAAGGGGCAGTGACCTGCCAGCTTTCTTCCTATACAGGGATGGTTACTGGGCTAGGGGAGAAAGGTCATGAAATGAGGGCATTGAAATTACATGCTCTTTTCCATTGACTCAGACAATGGGGGTGGAGATATTTGCTTCCTGCCTGCTATGGTCTGAACATGTTTCCCCAAAATTCAGATGTTAAAATCCTAATCCACAACATGGCAGCATTTGGAGGTAGGGCCTTTGGGAGGTGATTAGGTCATGAAGGCAGGTCCCTCCTAAGGGGATTAGAGCCCTTATGAAAGGGGCTGGAGGAATCTTGCTTGCCCCTCTACCATGTAAGGACAAAGTGAGATGGTGCCATCTGTGAGGAAGTAGCCATCCCCAGACACCAAACCTGCTAGTGTCTTGATCTTTGACTTCTTGACCTCCAGAACTGTGAGAAATAAATTTATGTTGTTTACAAGCCACCTAGGATAGTGCATTTTGTTATAGCAGCATGAATGGACTAAGACAATGTCTTTTCTGCATCTTCATTCCCAGAGCACACAACTCACTCACTCTCAGGAACTAGGACCTTGTTTTAAAAATCTCAAGTAAACACTTTGGGAGGATGAAGCAGGCAGATCACTTGAGGTCAGGAGTCCAAGACCAGCCTGGCCAACACGCTGAAACCTTTCTCTACTAAAAATACAAAAATCAGCCAGTCGTGGTGGCAGGCACCTATAATCCCAGCTACTCGGGAGGCTGCAGGAGGAGAATTGCTTGAACCCAGAGGGTGGAGGTTGCAGTGAACTGAGATTGTGGCACTGCACTCAAGCCTGGGTGACAAAGCAAGACTCCATCTCAAAAAAAGAAAAAAAAAATCTTTAGTAAAAACCACCCACCAATGAAACAATATCCCTATGGTTGTCTGACACTAACCAGTCCAAATCTTCATGACTTTGCACTCTTATAACACTTCTTCTCAGGGCTCTCTTGAAACTTAGGGGTCATGATTTGGGTGGCTGTAAATTAAAGGAACTTTTAGAGACAACTGCTAGCGTACAGTAAGAGTGTCTATTGTAACATCAAAATGGATGATCGGCCAGGTGAGTTGACTCATTTCACAAAAACTAGAAAATCCTTCTGAAAAGGGCCCAAAAAAGAAGTTGGAGTCCTCTGCCCATGTCCTTCACACAAAGTCTGGCCATCACTTCTGATCTCCCCAGACAAGGCTAATGTGCCCTTCCTTTGTTTACCTATCTTGAATTCCCTGGTGTTTCTCATCACATATAAAGCTTGTGTCTGAACAGAACAAAAATAAAAAGCCCAGGAAACAATCGTGAAGAAAGCTGATTCATCGTTCACATGAAGAACGATGGAATTAGCTGACTAAATCCAATTCTTGGAAGAGTATTTTTTAATAGCTGTGTCTTTCTTTGTACTATAAGCCTCCCTTCTTCTAAATAAGATTATCTTTGGGAACTCTCTAAAGCAAAACTTACTAAAAGATAAGAAGTGGTGAACATTCAGGTCAAAACCCCAATTACTGAGCTCGAATTTGCTCTCTTTGGGGAAACTCCGATGTTTTGAAGGATCCCAGCAGAGTGTCCGTAGGCTTGCAAATTGTATCATGTTCATTTTGGATGAGGAGTAGCCACATGATCTAAGCACCTCATAAGAACTGAGAAAATTTTAGACCTACACATCGAATCAACTTGCCAGGCAAAATCCAAATTGCCAAGGAGAAGCCTGCAAGAACTATTTAATTCACATTTTCAAGGACAAATTTCTCACTGGATTTTCAAATGCTGGCTTTGGTATTAAGTTGTTGGCAGGAATAACACTACAATAAATAATTCTGGTATCAATTTACTTGGAAAGAAATTCTCTGCAAGACTGGATCTGTGGCTCTCACCAGCCACCTTGTAAATTGCTCACAGAAAGACTTTGTTTGATGTACTTTTGTGGTGTTTGAAGATATAAGGTGGAAAATGGGCTAATATGCTTGTCCTGGCTTTAACTCCTATCAGGAGCTGGATTCAATGTAGAGAAACATCCCCTAGCACCAGAGAATCTTTCTTTCCACTAGTATCAATGTGGTGTGAGTGTGAGGAGGGGGAGTATAGGGGAGACACAGAAAGACTGAATGAGAAAATGGCAGAAACTTGTTTATTTCACACCTACGTGATATGTACCAAGAAAGTGGATACAGCAGAGCTGTCATTCCAGCAAGCAAGGAATAGCTTACTGCAAGAAAGAGGTAAGACAGCTTCTCTCTTGCATCTCTTGGGATGTTGCAATTTGGGCAAAAGGATGGTTTAACAATGGTGGCTACCTTAATTAGAAGACATGACTTAAAGTTTCCTCTCCTCTCTCCCTTAAGAATCCTAGATTGTGATCTAGGCAAATTCTGGACACACTGGTTACAACCTGCATAGCTTGACTGCTGTACCATATTCTTTCCCTCCCAAGAGCTGAAGCATTAGACTCCCTCTCTCTTTTCCGCCCTGGGCCAGTTCACCCCTCCTTAGGAAACTTGGTGGTCCTCCGCTCCTGGGAGAGCACCATATTGATGCCAAACTTAGTGAAGCCACCCAATCGGCAGAGGGCACTACAGCCCAGAGCTCCTGAGCTCAAACGACTCTCCCGCCTCAGCATCCAGAGTAGCTGGGGCTACAGGCATGCCACTTCACCCAGCATCCCTCTCTCTTTTCTACAGGCCAAGAGGAAGGGGTTCTGATGCCATCCATATTCTCCCCTGTGGACTTTAGCTTATTGGCAGCCTCCTGACAAGCACTCTGTCCCCAAGGCTGATCTGCCTGCCCTGGGAAGACAACACACTGGGAACCTTGAGGACATGGTTCCTGCCCTCCCGGAATGTTTCCTACTGCAGGGACAGTCAGATGGGAGTGCCATGAAAGAGAAATGGGGAATATACTTAAGGGTCTCCAGAGGTGGGACCAATTACTTCTGGCTGAGGAAATAGGAACCATCTAATATTCAGAGAAAAAAAGAGGGTTAAAACTAAGTAGCATCTGTATGGAAGGACTGGCTTTCTGTCGTTTTGTTTAATGACTGCTTTTCTCTGTTGAGATTTGACTCAAAATTGCCAATCATATTTATATGATGGAACTTAGCATTTTGCAGAGCTATACACTGGAGCACATGGCATCTTTCTACTGTCTTGGCATTGCATGAATCCATACAGTGACTAAGAGAAGAAAAACATAGTCCAGAAGCCTCATTTATATGTACCCATCTTTAAATAACAAAGCCTATCTCTTATAGCTGGAAGGAGTCTGGGAGCGTTGCACTGTGACCTCTTGCCAAGCAAGCATCTTCCTTTGTGTTCAGCCTGCAATTGACTCTTTCCCTTCCAAAGTCCACTATGGCTGATGAAAACTGCTCATACTGTCAGGGCGTAACATAGATTTGCAACTTCCCAGAGCAGAGAGATGGAAGTCAAACATGCCACCACACAAGGAGCAACATTTTGCAGAGCTGTACACTGGAGCACAGGGCATCTTTCTACTGCCTTGGCATTGCATGAGTCCATACAGTGACTATGAGGGCCAGTGAAAACGTACAGGGGGAGTAAGAACTGGTCAAGTACCTGTTCTCATCCAGCCAAAGGCTTCACCTGCTCATTGGCAGAGACAGATTGGAGTTAAGCCAAATGCATGATAACATTTGCTGCCTTTTTGACATATAGGTATATGCTTAAGTAAAATGTATGATAAACTATATAAAATGCACTGGGTTCATTTGTTATTGTGTTTCTTGTATCAGTTTTATAAAGTTTCAAGTTAAGAAAGTTAAGAGTTGCCACCCTCTCCCCACAATGCCCCAGGGTATTATTCTATACACACACTTGAAAGGAGACTCCAAACCCACTGCTGGTCATCAGGACCGTGTTGTTCAAAGTAGGCAGACCGTGTACATAGCTTCCTTTATAGCATAGCCTTGGTCCACAGGAGACTTGTGCTTGATTGCGTGGGCCCCTTGTTACAGAAACAGGTGAGAGCTGTAATGCGATTGATAACTATATAAGCTGTTTATAGAGCTCGTCCTCTAGGGTTTCATCATCAACATATTTTACATTAACCTGATATTTTAATAATCACTTCTTTAAAAAATGTATTCTGCATTCCTCATTGGTTTCTTTTCCAAGTATCTCAGAATGAGACAGTTTGGCTTTAAATGATTTTTCAACATATGCTTGTGGGGATGGCTGTTTCTACACTGTCTGTGGTTGCCCCATTTTAGAATCCCTTCCAGCAACTGTTCAAATATCATTCTCAGTGAATCCATCTTGTGCTCACAAAGCCCTGGGAAATTGTGAAGGCACTGGTTCCATAAAATTAGAAAGTCACAGACACACAAGAAATGTCAGACATCATCTCATCCAACATTTTCTCTATAGCCTATAATTCAATTTCCCTACAAATTCCTTGCCATGTTGTCACCCAGTTCATGCTTCAGTACCCCCAATGACAGGGAGCTCACTGTGTCCCAAGGCAACATTGGCCATTTTTAGATAGCACTAATTTGAATGTCTGTCCTTAGGTTGAACTTAAATTTGCCATCCTATTGCCTGCCTATTGGTCTAGTTATGCCCAGTAGGGCAACCCCACATCAATTTCCCTGTGACAATCCTATTTGAGGATCACTCTCATTGCTCTCTCTTAGCTCTTTCCCTTTCCAGGTCAACTATTCCTAGTTTTTTCCACATTAAATATCTTTTCAAGTCATCTAAAAAATGTAATAAGTTCTGGACTCGCTATAATAAAATTGTGTGTGTGCACATGCAGAATAGAACCCAGAAGATGAGTTCTGGACTGACCAGTATAGAGTACAGTATTTTTGTTGATGAACCAGCTGCACTGAGGACCTCATTAATGGCGTTTCAATTTTGTCATTCATACAAGCATAGGGGATTGTCTCTATGCTCTATGAATCCAAAAACTCAATCGATTCCTGTCTTTACCTATGGATTAATTGAAAGGTGACAAGGAGGTATTCAGGACTGCACCACAGGACAAATTATAGCAGAGCAGCCCACCCCTGAGACCACGTGATGCCATACAGACCTTACATGACAATACAGACAACTGGAAGCATCAGAACCGAATGATATGCTAGAAAAAAATCAAAGTCATCAGTCATTCCTGTTGATATGTCAATGTATTTCACAACAAGGTTTGGAAACAGAATCCTTCCCCTTCCCTTCCTTCCAGTGAACAAAAGAACTTGCAGGGAAAAAAATCCTCCCACTGAGCAACGAGTTGGAGGCTCCAGAAATATAACTCTAGAATGAATTAATGGTGTACTATAAGTTGATATTCCCTATAAAATGAGTTTGGTCAGAGCAAATCTGGTCTGTATTAATTTGTTTGCCATTGAAACTTTGGACCCCCAGAAAAGTACCTGATATATTATTAAAAAGTTTATGAGTATCTCATGCTGAAGAGGTGGTAGCTCCTTCAATGAGCTAAAAGCAATCAGTCTGGCCAAGGAGAGAGAAAATTAAGGAGGCTTTGAAGAAACATAGTAAATAGGATCTTAAGATTTGATCAGGGTGGAAAACGAGAATTAGGGCAGCAATACGGTTTATTTTTCCCAGTAGACTATAGCTCCATGTTCATCCTTATGTTCCCAGAAGCATATATCTTTAGATGCAAAGACATTAATGATAATACAGATGGTGACTTATATGGGGTCATACAGATGTCAGTGACAAGGGCAAGACACAAGGATTTAGTTCTTGAGTCCCTGAATCTGCTGGTGGCTGAGTCAGTAAAATGACTCAGCATCCTTGCCTCAGACACCATTTCTTTTAGGATATCTAGAAGTTATTCTCATGATTATGTTCTATAAAAATATATATATTTGGGGGGGATATGTGGGTTAGAGGAAGGGTAGTGAAGTTTCAAGATCCCCTAATATTTGCAGTGTGTAGCTGCACATAATGTTCACTCATGAAATTCTAAGTTGAAAAGCTGTACAGTTTACCAAGTCACACACTTTATCAAGAATGCATAAAATTTGGAGCCCTATATAAAAATCACTTGGACTTTGAGAATTCAGCTCAAGGAGATTAAAAAAATTCTATAATCAAGTCTATGTGCATTAAATTTACCACAAACCATGGTAAGACAATTTATTTAAGTAGGGATTTAATTCCAGATTAAGTGTACTGATCTGTTAAAAAAAAATACAGATCTATCAGCTTTTATTTCACTGGCAATTCTTACTGGCTCCGGGGGACTTGAATGTTTACAGTACCACAAAAGTTCTACCCTTTTTTGCAGGTATACAGCAGAATTCATGAGCTGGAATCATGTATTTAAAATGCATGTAGGTAATGCAAATAGTCCATTATTGGCTTTGTGGCTCTGTCTGAAAGTCTATCTCATAAAAAAAAAAAAGTTTGACGAGCCTGTTGTCAAATGTTCTTTGATGAAATGAATTCTCATTTAAATATTGATTCATATAAGGAAAAAAACAATTACACATATGCCAGTAATGATGAAAGGCCCTATTATCATTGGCTCTAGAAATGGCTTTGAGTATCTTCAGTTTCTGCATCAAGTCTGGAATTGCCTATGGAAAAAAGGCTTAAGAGGGACATTCCAATTTGAATCTTTGGTCCATTATTTCTTTGTTCTGTTATCTTAGCTATGACATCAGACAGTTCCAAAAAGCTGCCTCTTTCATACAGTTATTCCAGTCATGATGCCCAAACACTTGAGAAATTGACAATGGAGAAAAATAAAATTGTACTTAGTAGCTACATAAATCATCAGCACCATATTTGAGGCTTCTATCTCCATAAGGACTTTCTTCTTAAAAGGGCCTGGCAAACCCAGGCTGCTGCTGAGTAAGCTGAGGTTAGAGCTCAACATATGTAAAGCTGGTCAAATATAAAATGGTTGTGGCCTCTCTGTAATAACTCTTCCCTGAAGTAATGCAGAAAAAAAGCTGAATGTGGGGTACTGTGGGAGAGAACATGACCAAAAAACATGTTGTCTGGGAATTTCTTTGTAAGGCAAATGTGATTCATGGAGTAGACATACAAAGGCAACATAGCCAAGGATTGGTTAGAAATTTGAGTCTCAACCTTTGAAGGGTATTTAGTTTAATCCCCTCAGCCTGGTGTGTGTTACAAATATCACATAAATAAAATCCACTCTTCAGAAACGGCATGCGATTGCTTAGCTAGGTTTTTCCAGCATTCCGTATTTTCCATTTCTTTTTCAACTAGCTTTGCTCCCATTTTTTTTAAAAGGTTTTTCCTTCTTATAAAGCATGTTGGCTTTGTTTAGTAAGCAAAAGAATCTTTTAGGAAGTCCCAGTGTTAGGCAAGATTTTATTCCGTAAATTAACTTTCTCAGGGAAGAAACTGTTTTTGCTCTTCTGTTATTAATCTACAAAAGCAAAATGCCATATGTAGTCAAGATTTTTCCAATGACATGATGAGTAAGAGTTTTTCTTTTGCTTATTGCGAAGTATAGTTGGCAAACATTATCTCCAGAATGTGAGTTGCACCAATTGACCTGCAGAGGGAGTTAACAAGTGTAACATGAAAAAATACTGGTGGTCACCTAAAAGGCTAGTTTTCAAAGTGAGAAAAAAAAAAAAAATCATGCTAAGAATGCAGTTTCTTCATAAAGAAATACAATGGACTCTCCCTTTTCCATGTGTGAAGGTTTTCATAAACATAGCATATTTTCTCTTCTCATTGATTGGCCGGCTAATGCCACCTGCCTAATGCTGACTTGGTTCTTTTGAGATAAAAGGCAGGAATACATTCCAAGCTCTACCAGGCCAGGAACTGTACCAACCTAGTTCAGTATGGTACCACACACCTCTTGGCACAAAGAAGTTGCTCAGTCAATAATCACTGAACAAATTCAAGGGGACAAAGAGTAGATATGGTATCTTGGGGACAAATGGCACATGAAAGCAGATTTGGTGCTTCTTTGGTAAATGGTTTGATAACCAATCCCTAGGAGATAAAGTTAATGTATAAAATATATTTTATATACACATAGATGTTCATAATTTGACTCCATTTACTTATTTGGCAAATATTTATCAAGTGCCTACTATTGCCAGCCATTGCTTTAAGTGCTGAGGATATGATACTTTTTTTTTTTTTTTTTTGAGAAAAGTTTCACTCTTTTTTGCCCAGGCTGGAGTACAATGGCACGATCTTGGCTCACTGCAACCTTCACCTCCCGGGTTTAAGTGATTCTTCTGCCAAGTAGCTGGGATTACAGGCGTGCGCCACCACCCCTGGCTAATTTTGTATTTTTAGTAGAGATAGGATTTCACCCTGTTGACCAGGCTGGTCTCGAACTCCTGACCTCAGGTGACCCACCCGCCTCGGCCTCCCAAAATGCTGGGATTACAGGCATGAGCCACTGCGCTTGGCTGAGGATACAATACTTTACTGTACTGTCTGGCAGGTAATATTAGTTGGTAGTAATTGAAGAGTATTGTAGGATAAAGTGTATATGAGCAGAAATGGACACAATTCTTAGTAGAACTGACAGTGAAGAGCTCTCTGACAGTTGAGAGGAGACCTGAATGAACTGTGGGAATGCAGCAAATGGATATTTAGAAGATTCTTCCAGGCAGAGGAACAGCAAGAATGCCAGGCCTGAGGCAGAAATGCTTGAAGAGCACCAAGAAGGCAATGGGGCACATGGTTAAACATGGGGAGAATACTAAACATCCTCTTCTGTAAGAAATGAGGTTGGAGAGAGAACAGAAGGCCACAAGACGTATGGCATTGCAGGCCATAGTAACGATCTGCAACTTTAACCTAAGTGTCTCAGGAGGCCTCAGAGGGTTGAGAGAGAGAGAGAGAGAGAGAGAGAGAGAGAGGCATCCTGACTGGAGTGGTTTGGTAAAGAGCTCATTTTCTCTGCTGTGCATAGAGTAGGAGAGAGATGATTAAGTGTGGAAGGCAGAAGGCCAGCAAAGAGGCTCTGGCCATCACTCAGACCAGGTCAAAATGGGTTGGGGGAGCAAGACGCTGAGGTGAATCAAAGTTCTTTTTGGTTCAAGTCACTGGGTAAATAGAGGTGCCATTTTTATAGACTAGGAATGGCCTAGGGGAGAGCACGTTGGGCAAGGGGTGGAATGGTAGGAGCCAAGGGTTCAGTTTTTGACATTAAGTTTGAGATGTCTTTGCCATATCCACAGGAAGGTACGAAGCAGGCATCTGGAGGTGCAAGTGTGATCAGAGGAGAAGGTGAGGTGGGCACATGAATTTGGGAATAGATGGTATACACCTCAGAAAGAAAATGTCTTTTTTGTTTATTTTTTGAGACAGAGTCTTGCTCTGTCTCCAGGCTGGAGTGCAGTGGCGCGATCTTGGCTCACTGAAACCTCCGTCTCCCAAGTTCAAGCAATTCTCCTACCTCAGCCTCCCAAGTAGCTGGAATTACAGGTGCCTGCCACCACACCCAGCTAATTATGTATTTTTAGTAGAGATGGGGTTTTACCATGTTGGCCAGGCTGGTCTCGAACTACTGACCTCGTGATCTGCCCACCTCGGCCTCCCAAAGTGCTGGAATTAAAGATGTGAGCCACCACACCCAGCCAGAAAATGCCTCTTCTAACTCTGGTTTTGTTCCCCACCTGCTCTACTTGGCATGAGCTCGGGCGCTCTAGGGCAGATGAGCATCCATGGGGGCCAAGAACCACCTTGGAACTGGGACACCACCAAGTGGCACAGCTCAAAAGCTAAGGTACCATGTGTGTTTTCTGCCCTAGTGGGCAGAGGGAGAATGCTAAGTCCCCTTGTACCCTCTGCCTCAGGCTGCCCAGGTCTACAATGACAGTAATACCATCCAACACTTGGTCCTCTTCCACGAAGAGGGATAAGCTACTGTACAGGACAGTGAAGAGAGTCGCCAGCACCTACCTGAAAGAATCACATAACCAGATCTCAAGTGCAGGCAAATTTATTTGTGTTTAGATAACCAAGTCCTTGAGAGCAAACAGTCTTTTGATGATCACCCTCTGTGGAACTTGGTGCAGGGCTCAGTCAGTTACTGCTGCTGACTTACTGCCTATTCTCAAAGTATGAAGACTTCAGTCACTAAGTGGAAGTTGACATAGACTTGCTGGATAATTGAGAATGCTTCTTCAGGCCGCTGGATCTTGCCCTTCTCTTTTCAGCTCTCCACTGACTTGAGAGAGATCATTCTAGAAGATCATGCCATTTCCTTTCCTAAACCCTTCCAAGAATGCCGCCATGGCTTTGTGGATAAAGTCCGAGGTCCTTAGCATGGCTCGCAATATTTCACATGATCTGTCTCTTGCCTCGTCTATGGCTGCTTTTTAAAATACACACCCCAGGCTCCAGGTATTATTTATCATTTCCCTCATAGGCTGATATGGTCTGGCTGTGTCCCTACCCAAATCTCATCTTGAATTGTAGCTCCCACCATTCCCATGTGTTGTGGGAGCGACCCAGTGGGAGATAATTGAATCACGGGGGTGGTTTCCCCCATACCATTCTTGTGGTAGTAAGTCTCACGAGATCTGATGGTTTTATAAAGGTTTCCCCTTTTGCTTGACCCTCATTCTCTCTTGCCTGCTGCCATGTAAGACTGGCCTTTCACCTTCTGCCATGACTGTGAGGCCTCCCGAGCCATGTGGAACTGTGGTTCCATTAAACCTCTTCTTCTTTTTAAATTACCCAGCCTTGGGTATGTCTTTATCAGCAGCAAGAGAATGGACTAACACATGGGCTATTAAGGAAATGTTCTTTTGTCTTGTGTCTCCTTAGGATGACCCTTGCTGACTTGTACACTGGAGAACTCCAGCTCATTCCTCAAGCCCCAAGTTCGAGATCTTCCTCCTCTGAGGAATTCACAGGCCTAGTCAAGCAAAAATCTCCCCTGCGCCTGCAGCAGCATCATACTTAATTTTTTCCATTGCAGCAGTGTTAAGACTGCATGGGCAGTCATTTAGATAAAGTACAGCTTTCCTGCCACACTGGAGGATCCTTTGGAAGAATAATCTAAGTGGTCCTCCCTCCAATTTCTGCATCTAACCCAGGGGCACGTAAGCAGCAGAACTTAACAGATATTTGCTGGATGAAGTGAATGAATGCGTTAGAACATAAGAGCCCAGAACAAAGTCTATTATTCCAAGAATAAAGCTCACAGCTTATGAAACATCACTGAGACACAAAACTATCAGAACATTATACCGGGTGAAAAAAGCCAGTCCCCCAAGTCCGTATATGATTTCATTTATATAACATTCTTGAAATTCAAAATTATAGAAATAGAAAACAGATTAGTGATTTCCAAGGGTTAAGGAGGACGTGGGGGCGGGGGGGGGGAAATGGATGTGGCAATAGAAGGCAACTTTTATAGGGATCTTTGTGGTGATGGAAATCTTCTGTTATGACTGTTAATGTCAATAGCATGCTTGTGATGCCATACTATGGTTTTGCAAGATGTTAACACTAGGAAAAACAGTAACGAGACATGGGATCTCTCTGTATTATTTCTTACAATTACATATTAATTGATAATTATCTCAAAATACAAAGGTAAGTTACAATTGCATATTAATTGATAATTATCTTAAAATAAAAAAGTTAAAGAAAAAAAAATTTCAACAGTGACCCTGACGAAGTCAACAAAATACATACAGGTGCTTGATGACATTATACTGGTCAGAAAAGTGGATTAGTTTGAACAGTCATGAACTCTACTTGCCTGAGTGATCAAGAATTTGCGTCCCTCTCTTCTTAGGGGGCTTCCTCTCAGGTTCATACTTGGGTTTCCAAGTGCTTTCGAAGTCACCTGGACTTAGCCATGGAGACTAAGACTTACTCTGTCCATAGGATCCCTGGAGAATGCATGGCATAGCTTTTTTTTTTTTTTTTTTTTTTTTTTAAGATGGGTCTTGCTCTATTGCTCAGGCTAGAGTGCAGTGGCACGATCTCAGCTCACTGCAACCTCTGCCTCCCAGTTTCAAGTGATTTTCCTGCCTCAGCCTCTTGAGTAGCTAGGATTACAGGCACCTGCCACCACACCTGGCTAATTTTTTGTGTTTTTAGTAGAGATGGGGTTTCACCATGTTGGCCAGGCTGACCTTGAATTCCTGACCTCAGGTGATCCACCCACCTTGGCCTCTCGAGAGTAGCTGGGACTACAAGTGCATACCATCACGCCCAACCAATTTCTTGCATTTTGTAAAGACGAGGTCTCACTATGCTGCCCAGGCTGGTCTCAAACTCCTAAGCTCAAGCCACCTTCCTGCTTTGGCTTCCCAAAGTGTTGGGATTACAGGTGTGAGCCTCCGCACCTGGCTGAGCTACCACATCAACACGGCACAGCTTCTTACGGGAGTTAATACAACTAGATGTCTTAGATGTGCCCAGAATGTGTGTAAATGACCCCTGGGTCTACACTGAACATACTGGGTACACGGATGACACAACCTTGCTGACCCTGAGTGGCCCTAATTCTGTGAGATTGTAGCATACAACCCAACGTGTTTATCTGCAGTCAGATTGGATGGCTGACAACACAACACCTAGGGAATGTCCATGGTCTTGAAACCCATCATTTGCTTAAGTAATGTTCTTTCTTTTTTTTTTTTTGAGACGGGTCTCGCTCTTGTTGCCCAGGCTGGAGTGCAATGGTGTGATCTCAGCTCACCACGACCTCTGCCTCCTGGTTTCAAGCAATTCTCCTGCCTCAGCCCCCCGAGTAGCTGAGATTACAGGCATCTGCCACCATGCCTGGCTAATTTTTTGTATTTTTAGTAGAGATGGGGTTTCACCCTGTTGGCCAGGCTGGCCTTGAACTCCTGACCTCATGTGATACACCCGCCTCGGCCTCCCAAAGTGCTGGGATTACAGGCATGGGCCACCACGCCCAGCTGAGTAATGTTCTCACCTGGGCAGAAGCTTTGAAAATGTTGGTCTTTCCATCCTGACTCCTTGAAAGGGAGGCACTGCATGACACATGTGGTAGTGACAGGGTGCCTGGCTCAGGGGGATGTGCATTCTTGCTCACGTCCGGGGTTTCTGACTGGGATCCTGGAATGACCTCTGACTCACCTGAATCAGATGAGCCGCACTTTCTGGGCTGCCATATCGAAGATCATGTCCATTGATGGCTAACACGCGGTCGTTCTCCTCAAGCTGACCATGTCGATCTGCCACACCGCCATCCAGCACATTGAAGATGAAAACCCCAGGCTCATCCACCTTGCGCACCAGTTTTATTCCAAGCTGCTCCTGGGGGCTACTTTTGTTGAGAATCACATGAAAGCTGTCATCCCGGGGTCCATAGGCATCCGGGGCCTGTCCATTGTTCCTGCTGTGGAACTTCTGTTCACGCATCACAGTCAGCCACAGCACCTGGCAGGGCTGCCGCAGGAGACGCACAGCATAGTTGTGAGGGACATTGCTGATGTCCATCCCGTTGACCTGGGGGCAGGTGGAACAATCGTGCGGTCAGCTCCACCTGCCACAACCCTTCCTGAAAGATCCAGGCCCACAGAAAAGCCAGGATCCTGTCTTTAAAGACTGCTCTGCTCTCCCGCCTCATCCTGTGTCCAATAACCACACCTTCCAACAGCGTTTCTAACCCTGTTCTCGCCAAGCATGGCCTGCAGCACCTCTCCAGGCCTCTGTGAGTAGACACCGTCTTTCTCCACCTTGTTCTTACCCAAGCCCACATATTTATTCCCAGAATCCTGGCCTTCATTCCTGTTGTCATTATTTTTTAGCTGGCAGGAAGAGAGGGAAGGAAGATAAGGTAGGAAAAGGCAAAAGAAAAGCATTTTTCCCATTTGCCTCAGTCAAATGATTGCATTAAACAGCTCTTCAAGCCAAGTTGACATTTTCTTCCCAAAAATCTCCAATTGAATTTTTCTCCCTGGGTCAACTCATACCAGAACTTCCAGTCCTCACCACTGTGTGTGTATGTAGATGTGATAGTGTGTGAGTGAGGGTCTGAGTGTGTGAGCACGATGGAGTGTATGTGTGTGTGATACTGTGTGTGTGCGGATGGGAATGTGTCAGGTCTCAGGGTGGTCCCCTGCAAGGTTTTTTTGCCCGTGTTCTCAGCAAAAGGAAGAAATCCTTGCACAGTTTCAAACAAACTGATATGAAAGGAAGTTTCCAGGCTCTTTTATTGAAAGGCTAGATCTCTTTATAAAGCTACTTAAACAAGCTTAAGCTCGGCCCTCTCATTTGTGCCTCACTAATGATGTGTAGGGCTGATACTGCATGGGGCTTTCTGGTTTTAATTTCTCTGGCTACACAGGCCCAGCCTGGAGGCTGTAGCCCCCTATGTTGGAAGAAAACAATTTCGCAGCAATTGCTGCACTCTGTGTTTGAGGAAAGAGGCCCCATGGAGGAGAAATAACTTTCTTGAATTTCTGTAGTTTGATAAGATTTCTTGTATTTGCAGCCAATTGTTAGAGAAGGCTTGGAATGGGCTTTACAAAGGCCTTTCTTGAGGATATAATCACCTGTTCTCTGGTGCAGCTCCAGAGCCTCCCTCATGCAAAGGCAAAGCTCACCACCTTTGTCCAAGCACAGGTGAGGAGAGCACCTGAGGTGGCAGGGCCGGGTTCCCCCATCACCTCTGGGCCCAGAGAAGGTCAGGGGAGTCAGGGTTGCCTGCTAAATAGTCCTGGCAGCCCTTTTGTTTGTAAGCTCCAGTTGAAGGCCACAAGAATCAAAATGTTTTGTTATGCAACCCTCCCAGGCAGCATAGTTTCCACTAGAACTGGGAGGCAGCAGTGCACAGTGTAGCTGATTGTACTGCGGCCTGCCCCGAGGGCCCTGTCTTATGCTCCACCTCGGAGGCCAGCAGGAATTTCAGCATTTCTGTGAAAACTGCTTTAGGTTATTTCTCCTCTTATTCCAATCAGTTTGCCAAAGAAACAGCTCATAATGTGACAGGAGCCGGTCCCTCAGCAACCTAGAAGGGATGGGATAGAACTGCTATCTGAGTGTCAGATAGAAAATATATGAACAGGGAGGGGTTTCTTGTCACTTTTGGCAAACATTGGACTTCTGTCTGGTAAACAGATCTTTTTATCCTTTCTGTTCTGAAAATTCCTCCTTCCCCTTAACCAGGCCTCTGAGGACAGTAACACCCAAAGCATTCTATTCCAACACCTGTCTCCCCTGGTATGTCTCTGGGTTGGTGGAATTAGCACAGAGATTACTTTTATTTTCAGGGAGGGCCGTAAGACTATAGGAAATTGACTTTCAAAAAGTAGATGATTGTGATTAAATAAAATACAAAATGTTCTATTAATCTACTCTAAAAACAATTTAAGAAAATATATGTCCCAGTTTTATTTTATATTAATGCTCTTTAAAAAAAGAGATAAAAGAAGAAAGAGGAGGTGGAGAAAGGGAATGAAGAGGAAGATGGAAAAAGCTAGAAGGGAGAAGGCAGAAGAGTGGACAGACAAAATGATATAGAGACAGATAAATATTTATATACAGAGAGAAAGGGGGGAGAGAGTAAAAGAGCAAGACAGAGAGAAACAAAGATCTCAATTAAATGACAAATCTCAGAGTCATAAAATGATAGAAAGTCACTATCCACATTTATTTTACCATTTCCCTCATTCATCCATCCATCTATCCAATTGTTGGCTCAGAAGCTTTTTTTTATATCAAGCCCCTTGCTGCAGCCCCACAGCCACAGTCTCTACCTTTAGAATGATGTCTCCTGGCAGTAGCCGGCCGTCTCTGGCGATCACCCCATCACGATAAATGTGTTGGATAATGATATGGACCAGTGGGGTTTCGCTACCTCCCACCAGCCTAATAGAGAGGCTTTCACTGGGATCTACTCGATTGATCTTGATGCTGGTAATTTCACCATCTGGAATCAGGTGGTACAACCTTGGAAAGACTGAAATGGACAAAGAGTGTTTATTTAAGACACCCACCCAATGGACCTTTCCAACTACTCTTCTTGCCAAACTTCGGTGTCAGCCAAACTAAACTATTCATTTTTCCTCATACATGTTTTCCATTTTCCTACCTCTGTGTCAATGTAAGTTTCTCTGCTTGGAATGTTTTTCATCCTGAGCTTAAACCCAATTTTTCCTTCAAGGCCCTTCCAATTAAACTCTACCCTGATTCCTCCTTCCCTTGCTCTAAACAGCCCACTTCCTATAAAACTTTCTAGCTATTTCTCATGGCACTCAACCCATTATTGTTATTTTTACCTTTTTGTTTTTGTTTCTGTTTTTTGAGACAGGGTCTTACTCTGTTGCCCAGGCTAGAATGTAGTGTCTCACTACAACCTCCGCCTCCTGAGCTCAAGTGATCTTTCCACCTCAGCCTCCCAAGTAGCTAAGACTACAGGCACATGCCACCATTCCTGGCAAATTTTTATATTTTTTGTGGAGACGGAGTTTTGTCATGTTGTCCAGGCCGGTCTTGAAATCCTGAGCCCAGGTGATCCGCCCACTTCGGCCTCCCGAAATGCTGGGATTACAGGTGTGAGTCACCTCGCCCAGCTTATACTCATTTCTTACATACCTCATATCATGCCCATAAAACCTGAGGGCATAACCTCTGGCTGTTCCATGGTTCTCTACACATATCTCTGCATGCAGAGGCCTTCAGCTGAAGTTTACTGAGTTAATAGAAGTGAATGAATCAATTTTAATGGAATGAATTGCAGTTTTATCGCTTGCTTATTGAGAGGTAAAAAACAGAACCAATTTGCCATTTTTCCCTCTCAGATAATTTTGAAAATTTCTTCCTTAAAGACTCTGCTTTTCAGGCTTGGGGGAACATCAGTTCTTTCTACCAGACATTGTTGTTAACAAATGGAAGAGGCCTGATTCATGATCAAGAAGAGGCCAAGGCCTAGTTGGTGGCCTTGAGCAGTTCATCCCTGGTTTGCCTGAAATCACTGAGTTCAGAGCAAGGAGATTCAACGATCATCTAGGCTGGTGTTTTCAAACTGTATTTTTAAACTGATGAATCTGCTTTCCCCAAGAAATCTCTCCTAGCTCTCTTCTCATCTTTCATCCCATTGTGACCACACAGAAAACAGCTGCTCTAATTGTCCTGCTGCTTGACAGTGATAGTCAAACCCTACAAGTGAGGAGGTTTAAGGCTGAGAGAAGGGGAGTGAAGTAACTGACTGGACATCCCAAAGTTAGGTGGTCCTGAGAGCCAGGTCAGAACCCAGAGTTCTTGTGACCGGTACTCTCTGTCAGGTATCCCTGGAGCCAGGGGTTCACAGCCAGGCCAGAGCCCACAAGGGACTTGCTCTATGGACCTATGAGCCAGCAGCACCGACTGGCATTGTTTTTTTTTTCACTTCAGTTTGAATAGAAGTGTTCAGAGGGGACACCAACAAGTGATGGGAACAAGCCACACCTAGCTCGGTGGAAAAAGCAGCTCCTCCAAGCAGCTAGAGGCTCAAGTTTGAATGTAAAGGGCTGAGATGCTTCTGTCTTCCGTAGGTGCTGACAGCTGCCTCACCTTAAGAGTCTCCTTTCGTTATGGCATCTGGAAAGATCTCACATGGCAGGCCTGCTTCTAGTTCCTTGTGAGCATTTTCAAAACCCGTGACCTTAGTCCATTTTCCCTAATGAATTAATAAGTACTCAACTCTCTAAGAACAATAAAGAATTAAAATTATTTCTAAGTATGTTAGGGCAAAGTAACTTAGTGGGCAGAGGAAACCCGAGATGTTGTAAATGTGGGTCCTTAATCTCTATACTGATTAAACTGAAGTGACTGCATAAGGCAGGGGTAGCTGGCTTCAGCAGTCAGCTCCTGGTACTAACAGTACTCGGGTGATTGAGTTCAATTAATGTTTAAACTACTTTGGTTATATTAAGTAGGCTATACCGCAGGCACTTGCTAGAACATGTCTGGTATAACAAGGGAATGGAAAAAAATTCATTCTGAGCAAAGAAAGATTCGGAAATAATCACAAAAGCCAATTTTCCCTCCCTCATTCCCCTTCCCTTGTTACCATCTTTTCCAACAGATTTACAAAAACCACACTACCAGACCTAAACCGCTAGAGAATGTTTGATTTGATAGCTTGAAAGGACATACCATTCACACTTGTAAATGATGTTAGAGCAACAACAATCAGATCCTAGTGACCTTAAAGAGATAAAGGAACTTTTAAACTGCCAAACTTGTGTTGGTCTGGAAAGTAAAAAAATTTGCTCAATATTATGTCCTTACTCAAGGACTAAAGGATATAATCTTATTAGCTGAGAGTTTGTTATAGGCTGACATTGAGTTAAGGTATTTGAATGCATTTTTTTGTTTAGTCTTCACAGTAACCCTATGAAATAGATGATAATAATTTTTTTTTTTTTTTTGGGAGACAGGATCTCACTCTGTCACCCAGGCTGGAGTACAGTGGTACAATCTTGGCTCAAAGCAGCCTTGACCTCATGGGCTCAGGCAATCCTCCCATCTCAGCCCAAGAAGCTGGGAGTACAGGTGTGTGCCACCATGTCCCACTAATTTCATTTTTTGTAGAGACAAAGTCTCACCATGTTGCCCAGGCTGGTCTCAAACTCCTGGGCTCAAGAGATCCTCTCACTTTGGCCTCCAAGTGCTAGGATTACTGGTGTAAGCCACAATGCCCAGACCCATCTCTGTCTTTTCAGATGAAGAAATGCTGAAGCTTAGAGCATTAAGCAACCCAGCCAGGGTCACACAGTTGATAAACAGTGGCGCCAGTCCCTTTACTGACATTAAAAGGATGGATAAACCATGCCAGGAAGCTAACTGTAGGTTGCTGAAGCAATGAGGCCCTCTGGCCATTTTGAAAGCATTGTTGCCTCACAAGTGCTGTGACGACATTTATACCAGGCTAGCTGAGTCTTAACACCTCACTCCATTCTGGAATTACAGCTTCCTAGTGTGTCTGAGGAAATCCAATCTCTCCCACTCCAGCCCGCCTACTCATTGAACATGACTGCTATCTCTGTCTTCTGGAAACATGGCTCCAATCCTGCAGCAACGCTACACAAGAGCTCCCAGGTGTGTTCACTACCCCCAAATCAAGTACAGACTCTTAAATAATAATCGGGACACACTATGATCTGACCTTCACCTCATCTTCTATATTGGTCTGGAAAGAAAATAATTTGTTCAATATTATGTCCTCACTCAAGGACTAAAGGATATAATAATAATTATTAACTGAGAGTTTACTATATGCTGGCATTGAGCTAAGCTATTTGAATGCATCTTCCAACACACAGTCAGCATCCCAACATCCATCCAAGTCACATGGATTACACTGTCCCCTATGGCTGCTATGGTCATTAATTTATACTTCATTCTTCATAGTACAGGCATACCTCTGAGATATTGTGGGTTTGGTTCCAGACTGCTATAAGAAAGTGAGTCTTTTGGTTTCTTTGTGGTTATAAGAGTTATGTTTACACTGTACTCTAGTCTATCAAGTGTACAATAGCATGTTTTTAAAAATGTACATATCTCAATTTAAAAATACTTTATTGCTAAAACATGCTGTTTAACGATCATCTGAGCCTTCACCTAGTTGTAATCTTTTTGCTGGTAGAGAGCCTTGCCTTGATGTTGATGGCTGCTGACTGATCACAGTGGTGGTTGCTGAAGGTTGGGAGTGGCTTGGCAATTTCTTAAAATAAGACAACAATGAAGTTTGCCACATCAACTGACTCTCGTGAAAGATTTTTATGCAGATTCTCTGTAGAATGCAATGCTGTTTGATAGCATTTAAACTTCAGTAGAACTTCTTTCAAAATTAGAGTCAATCCTCTACTAACCTTGCTGTTTTATCAACTATGTTTATGTAATATTCTCAATCCTTTGTTGTCATTTCAACAATGTTCACAGCATCTTCAGCAGAAGTAGTTTCCATCTCAAGAAACCACTTTATTTGCTCATCCGTAAGAAGCGCCTCTACACTCATTCAAGTTTTATTATGAGATTGCAACAATTTGGTCATATCTTTTTTTTTTTTTTTTTTTTGAGACGGAATCTTGCTCCGTCGCCCAGGCTGGAGTGCAGTGGTGCGATCTTGGCTCACTGCAAGCCCCGCCTCCCAGGTTCACATCATTCTCCTGCCTCAGCCTCCCGGAATTTGGTCATATCTTTAAGCTCCACTTCTAATTCTAGTTCTCTTGCTATTTCCACCACATCTGTAGTTACTTTTCTCCACTGAAGTCTTGAACCCCTCAAAGTCATCCTTGAGAATTAGAATCAACTTCCTCCAAACTCCTGTTAATGTTGATATTTTGACCTCCTCCCATGAATCACTAATGTTCTTAATGGCATGTAGAAGGGTGAATCCTTTCCAGAAGGTTTTCAATTTTCCTTGCCCAGATCCATCAGAGGAATCACTATGTATGGCAGCTATAGCCTTTCGAAATTTATTTCTTAAATAATGAGACTTAAAAGTAGAAATTACTCTTTGATCCACGGGCTGCAGAATGGATATTGTGTTATCAGGCATGAAAACATCATTACTCTTGCGTCTCCATCGAAGTACTTGGGTAACTAGGATGCATTATCAATGAGTAGTAATATTTTGAAAGGAACCTTTCTTTCTGAGTAATAGGCCTCAACAGTGGGCTTAAAATATTGAGTAAACTATGCTGTAAAAAGATGTGCTGCCATCCAGGCTTTGTTGTTCCATGGAGAAAGCACAGGCAGAGTAGATTTAGCATAATTCTTAAGGGTCCTAGGATTTTTGAAATGATAAATGAGCACTGGACCCCACCTTAAAATCACCAGTTGTATTAGCCCCGAACAAGAGAGCCAGCCTGTCCTTTGAAGCTTTGAAGCCAGGCATTGACTTCTCTCTAGTTAAGAAAGTCCTAGATGGCATCTTCTCCCAGTGTATAAGGCTGTATCATCTACATTGAAAATCTGTTGGCTGAGCGCGGTGGCTCACACCTGTAATCCTAGCACTTTGGGAGGCCGAGGCAGGCGGATGACCTGTGGTCAGGAGTTCAAGATCAGCCTGGCCAACATGGCGAAACCCTGTCTCTACTAAAAATACAAAAAATTAGCCGGGCATGGTGATGCACGCCTGTAATCCCAGCTACTTGGGAGGCTGAAACAAGAGAATCACTTGAACCCAGGAGGCAGAGGTTGCAGTGAGCTGAGACCTGGGCTACAGAGCGAGCAAGACTCCGTCTCAAAAAAAAAGAAAAAAAAAAAAGAAAATCTGCTTAGTGGAGCCACCTTCAATGATTTTAGCAAGATCTTCTGGAAAACCTGCTGCAGCTTCTACAATCAGCATTTGCTGCTTCGTTACAATCAGCATCTGCTGCTTCGCTACAATCTGCATTTGCTGCTTTGCCTTGCACTTTTATGTTATGGAGATGGCTTCTTTCCTTAAACCTCATGAACCAATCTCTGCTAGCTTCCAGCTTTTCTCCTTTAGCTTCTTCACCTCTCTCAGCCTTCACAGAATCAAAGAGAGTTAGGACCTTCCTCTGGATTAGGCTTTGGTTTAAGGGAATGTTGTGGCTGTTTTGTTCTTCTATCCAGGTTACTCAAACTTTCTCCATATCAGCAATAAGGCTGTTTCGCTTTGTAAATCATGTGTTCACTGGAAGTAGCACTTTTAATTCCCTTCAAGAACTTTTCCTTTGCATTAATAACTTGGCTGTTTGGCACGAGAGGCCTAGCTTTCAGCCTACCTTAGCTTTCAATATGCCTTCCTTACTAAGGTTCATTTCTAGTTTTTGATTTAAAGTGAGAGACATGTGGCTCTTCCTTTCACTTGAATACTCAAAGGCTATTGTAGGGTTACTAACTGGCTTAATTTCAATACTGTTATGTATCAGGGAATACGGAGGCCCAAGAAGAGAGACATGGGGAAACAGCCAGTGAAGCAGTCAGAACACACAATTATTAAATTTACTGACCTATAAGGGCATGGCTCGTGGCACGCTAAAACAATTACAATAGTAACGCCAAAGATCACTGATCACATGTCACCATAACAGATATAATAATGAAAAAGTTTGAGATGCTGCAAGAATTACCAAAATGTGACACAGAGACATGAAGTGAGCACACGCTTTTGGAAAAATGGAGCAAACAGACTTGTTAGCTACAGGGTGACCACAAGCTTTCAATTTGTAAAAATAAAAACGAGGTATGCTTTTATTTTATTTTATTTTAGTCTTGAATAAATCCCTTGATGCCAAGAACTACATTTTATATTCTTTATATAAAATGACAGCACCTAGGCCGGTGCCTTACATATAATAATCTGTTTTATAAATGTTTTTGTAATAAATATGCAAATAAATCTTTTTCAAGATAACTTTTTTTTTTTTTGAGATGGAGTCACCCAGGCTGGAGTGCAGTGACACAATCTCAGCTCACTGCAGCCTCTGCCTCCCAGGTTCAAGCAATTCTCCCGCCTCAGCCTCCCAAGTAGCTGGGATTACAGGTGCCCGCCACCATGCCCTGGCTAATTTTTGTATTTTTAGTAGAGATGGGGTTTCACTGTGTTGGCCAGGCTGGTCTCAAACTCCCACCCTCAGGCGATATGGCTGCCTCAGCCTCCCAAAGTGCTGGGATTACAGGAGTAAGCCACCACGTCTGGCCCAAGTAGTAGAGAACTTTACATGGAGTGGAATTGAAGAGTCTTTAATAAGAGGAAGAGACTGGTGGAAAGGAAGTTCTAATCTCTTCATTTAGCCATTGCACAGACATTTAGTGGACACTTATGTGCCAGACACTGTGCTAGGCCTTAAGAACAAAGATTCAGAAAAATAATCCCTGCACTTTGAGGTACAGTTACATGAAATATGATCATCGATGACACAGGTGCTTCAAAAACACCTAAAAAGGGGGCTGAGGGAGTGAGGTTTCCAGGAGGAGGCAAAGTCTTACACTAAACCTGGAAGAAGGAACGTGAATGCCAGCTGAAAGGAGAGTGGGAGTGCAGGCTGGATAATGGAAGGGAGGTGAAAGAAAGATATACAGCATTTACAGGACTGTAATAAGCTGAGAGCTGTTAGAGCATGCAGCGTGTACATGCAGGGTGAGAGGCAATCATGAATAAGTATACAAGAAAAGGTCTGATAAGGCTGCTCATGAATTTTGAGGGCATAATACATACAGTGGTTTGGGTTCTGCCTCCCAACTCCCAAGAGTAGAGGGCAGTATAACCCAGGAGCTAAGAGAGTAGGCTCTGGAACCAGAGGACCTGATTTAAAATCTTGGTTCTGCCATTTTTTAGCTGGGTGACTGGGCTAGTTACCTAATCCCTCTGGGTCTCCGTTTTCTCATCTGTAAAATGGGAATGATAGTCCTATCCCCTTAACATTATTGTCACATCTAAATGACTTAAAACACTATGTGCATGCAGAAAGAGCTCAATTTTTTAAAAAAGCTGTTACTACTACTCTAAAGTTCTAACATAAAATGCAAAGACAGTAGGACAGTATTTCCTCAGCTCCACTTATATTGGGGAAAACATATGGGATCTAAGACTCAATAGCTTCCTTTGCATGAATTCTACAGCCATGTTACCTGGATTCAAAGTTTAGCAAGGTAATTTGAGCAACCTAAGTAACCTCTTTGTGCCACAGTTTCCTCATCTGTAAAACAGGAATAGTAGTGGCACCGGGTGCCGTGGCTCATGCCTGTAATCCCAGCACTTTGAGAGGCCGAGGTGGGTGGATCACCTGAGTTCAGGAGTTCGAGACTAGCATGACCAACATGGAGAAACCCCGTCTCTACTAAAAAATACAAAAAATAGCTGGTTGTGGTTGTGGGTGCCTGTAATCCCACCTACTTGGGAGGCTGAGACAGAAGAATCGCTTGAACCCAGGAGGCAGAGGTTGCAGTGAGCCGAGATCACGCCGCCGTTGCACTCCAGCCTGGGCGACGAGCAAAACTCTGTCTAAAAAAAAAAAGGAATAATAGTAGCTACCTCATAGGGTTGTTGTGAGGCTTAAATGAGGAAATGCATGTAAAACACTCAGCACCACACCTCAAATGTAGTTGAAAGAGTAAGGAGAGCGAATATATATATTGCATTTATTATATGTGCCAGTCATTGTTTTAAATGTTTTTCACTCATTAATTATAATTATTCTTCTTCATATGCATAATGGTACTAGCACCTGAAGGTGAGGGTTTCAACACTTTTTTCTTCAATCTATGTAAAAAGATGATAATACTTTCTGCCTTTAGCTACATACGTGAGAAGTAGGCTAGTCAAAGTAAAAAATATTGTATACCCTTGGGAAGAGAGGGGTCACAGAAGGTGGAAGGTGATCAGATTGCATCATCCCTGAAGTCCCCCTGGAAGCCCAGCCCATGTCCATCCAGCCTTATGGGGAGTTCATTTACCTTCAGGGGCAGTGGTGTTTTCAGAATTTTCCCTGCCCTGGTCAGCATGGTTGGCAACTGCACTCCCGCTCTTTGTCCTTCGAAGAACACTCAAAGCTCGATTTATTTTTTTAAATGATCTGCTTCTAATAGTGGATCTCTCAAAGGGCCGTGCTGAGGAATAGCGACAGGAGGAACGGTAGTTATGATTTAATAGAAATAATCATTTATGTACATATCTGATAAGATATATACAATAAGACATTAACAGTGACTACCTCTGGGTGGTAGGATTGTAGAATTTGCTTACCTGTATTTTTTAAGTTTTCTACAGTGAAATATGTACGACGTGCTTAAAATCCTGCTTTTCTTTTTTGTTTCTGGGCTGAACTGAATACAATACCACTTTTCTTGAGCAGCATGGCTGAAAAATTACTGACACTGCAGGAGTGATGAATCATTAGGTCTAGTTTCAGCCCCTTTCACCAAGTCAGATTACACACAGTTTTAATGATTGGAGGTACTTGCGGTTTCATTTCACTTTGGCGAATTGGACATTGGGTTCCTGCCAAAACTACCAGAAGGATTTCCCCTTAAAAAACATTTCTAGAACTTTCCACAGTAAGTATTCCACAGAGGGCAATCGCAAGCCAAGGAGCCCATTCCCAGACAACCACCCATTTGACTCACCCCTAGTTCGGTTGCTCCGGCCAGAGTCCACCGGGCTGATTGCTGGCTGCCCGTCCTCCACCGAGGACACGTAGGCAGGGTTGTCTAGGCCAGGCTCGTCTGTCATTAAGGAGATGGTGGCAGCTGCAGAAACCTCTGGGGAGGGAGCCGTGGCTGTGAGGCTCGCACAGCCGTCTGGACAGCCATCTTGTGAGCGCCTCTTCCTGTCTTTGGTCAGGCCGTAGTGGGAGGCACCTTTACAGCTGTAACAGAACCAGCGGGGAGGTGAAGAAGAGCTTTGGCTCTGCTGCCATTCCTCAGTCAGACCTCTTCAAATACAATTGAAGAATGTATAATAGGCTTGTTGAACTTGGAATGTGATTTGCCTGCCGCTATATCCTCTCTTCCCTTTTCACACGTCGGTACTCAATATACATTTGCCAACCAAGTGAATTAATAATTTGAGATTTCTTAAAGACGCCCACTGCATTCTCTTAAAGCAATCTCTACATTGGCTGCTGGAATGCAAATTTATTCAGGTCGCCATGGTGTCTACATGACTAGGGTTTGAGGCTGGCAATGTTCAACTATTTGGTAATTCCTGCTTGCTGGTGTTTATTTTGACCATGAAAGCCCTTAGTCACACTCTCACTCTTCTTTTGGATTTTGTTCCCACAGCACTGAACGTAAATATAAAGCTCCTCCCAGATTCCATATTTAACTGTTCATGCAAACAGAATCACCCTCACCACAAAGCCACAGGAGTGAGTCCAGCATTGCTATCCTCTAGTGGCAGCTTGGTGGCCTCCATTCTCTTTCTCTGGGCTGGTCTGGGAGGGCCTCCCTGGTGTTGGGGGCTCCCATGATCTGAGAAGTGTCATTCATTGCCATGTTGTCTACCATTAAGAGAGTAAAACAGCTTTTGTGGTTTTTAGCAAAAACATATTTGTCTCTACCCATTCACTATCCATGCTATTAAAAAAAATCCAAAAAACTCCACAAAAACCAAACTTTGTGAGAAAGGCAAGTTATTGATGCAATAGAAAGAAGTTGAAAAAGAACATTCTTGAGGCTCAGAAGACCAAGGTTGGAGCTGATCTAGGTCCATATTTTGCCATGAACATGAACACTGCCACTCGGCAAGTCATTGCAGCGCACAGGCTAGGTTTTGGTCAGGAAATGGTGATTTAACTATCTCACTGCACTGTGGGGAGGGTAGCTACAGGTAACCACTCCAGTTTCCACAGTTGTGAAGGCAGAAATCATATCACGAGCCCCTTTAAGAAGTGTCCATTTGCATATAATGGATGTGTTAATTATAAATTCTTATCAATTCATTACTCAAAACCCTATATGATTGAGCTATTTTAAATAGCCCTTTGAGATCCTACTTCAGGGATGCTTCATGTTTTTGAAAGTAGATGAAATCAAAGGTCAGTCTACCGTGATATGCACACATGATTTTTACTGCCCATAGAATCATAGAAATGGCAAGATGGAAGGTCCTATTGTCTAGATCTAAATCCTTGCTCTGAAATTTACATAGCTGGGTGATCTAGGGAAATTTTATTTACCTGGCTAAACTTCCAAATTTGCATATACTTTCTGGATTGCTGTGAGGTTTGATCGACATTAAGTCTTATCAGGGTTTTAGTACTTTTTGCCAAAAGTGCTAGAATGCAAATTCATTAAAGTCGTCATGGTATCTACATGACTACAAGCAGTTCTCATGAGATTGTAGCTATTTCCATATTTTGTCCATCCTAAGATGCTCTTTTCATGCTTTAACATGTCTAAAATCAGGATGCATGTGTGATTGATGGGGTTGTGAAGTTTCTGTTGCCAGGTGGCAGTCATGATGCAGACACCACCATCCCAGCACTGCAAACCCAGTCGCGCGAGTACCCCTTATCACTTCCATCGAGTTGCCTACATACTTGGTATTACACCATTGAGTTTAATTGCCATTTGAATGTAATGATTCAGTACTAAAATGAAAAGTTATAGAAAGCCTCAAAAACAGAACAATTGGATATTGATGAAGTACATATTCATTGTTAGAAGCAGAATCACAATTCCGTGTTTTCTTGCAAAGGGACAAGCAAATGTTTTATCTGCTTAGAAAGATGCACCCAAGGGAATTAAAAGTGGTGTTACATTTTGTTATTGAGAACATTCAAAAAGGATTGCCTATTTCATGCCAAGCAACACAACCAAGGGCAGGAGAAGCTGCCAAATTCATCTGAATGGATTTCAAAGCCACAAGAGTCTAGTTCACCAATCTATGCATCATGGGGATATCTTTGGTGTTTGGGGATTATTTAACTGATGGCACATTTTAAAATGTCATCTTCTTCGCTGTTATATGAACATGATATCTCTCATAGTCAGTGTCATCTTAGATTAGATGAAATGTGGTTTTAATATTAGTAGAAAAGGAGTTTGGTTATACAACCTTGTCCTCATCTTCTAGATGAGAAAACAGGCCTCCAACTTACACTGCTAGTGCTTGTCCTCAGCTGGAAGAGTTCAAATTCCTGGCTTGAATTCGTAAGGTTTTACTGTACCGATTAGCTGCGTTGGCTTGGAATCATTCTGTTTAAAAATAGTGAAGAGGTTGATCTGGGAAACTCAAAAATTGGTGAGACACTGTGTGATGGAAAAAATAAAAGCCAACTTGCATTTGAGTGGCTCCAAAGTAACAAATACTTGAATGAAACACTTCCAGGCAGGCTGGTAGTATCTGATTAGCAGTGCATGGAAAGGAAGTTCCTAGCTGGTCTGGAAATGGTCTTTTCTGAGGAGGCAGCAATGCTCTTGACCATGTGCCCTGCCAGAATAGTAACATTATTTTCCAGCTAGACAAATGGCTGGCAAAGGCACAAGCCATGGCTTTGTTGGGAGGACACAGCATGTCCTAGTAAAATAAAGTGGCACCTTTCTCTGCTGCCCCATCAATGGGGGTTACAGTATTTTAAAAATATCTGAATCCCAAGATTATGCCATTAAGAAACCATTGCACTTTCAAATTCTTGGGGTTCTAAAGATAAGTTTTTGAGTCCAGGAAAGGAAAACCTCATAAGGTAGGTAAGTAGCCTTTCCTTTGGTCTCATATCACAGCTGTTCTTACAACAGCTGCGGAGGGTGCAGATTCTTGATTTAAGTATTCAGACTCATGTGCTTTGTGTAATAAAGGTTCTGCTAATGCAACTTATACTGTGTAATGTTAGCTTTCTCCAGTCTCTTGGCTTAGCTTGAGCCAGAGACAGAGTGATCTATGAAGGTAGCGGCTTGTACTTACTAATTATCTCTTTTGTGGTGACTAATACTGGGGCAGCTTGATTTACAAGCATTAAAGATGGAAGAAGCGGGGAAGAGCTGATTAGCATTGGCCAGGACAAGAACATACGGTGAACCCTGGGTTGTGTTCAAAGCAAGGAGGATTTATGCTTCCTTTCAGTTACTCTGAGCACTAAGTACTCTCAGGTGGTGATGGGTGATGGCCATGAACTTGAAGGATGAATACAAGGAACACAGAAAACCCCTTTTCAACCAAACCACAAGCTTTGGAGGTGCTGTCCGTTCAAATGAGCAACTCTGAAAAATCAGTTTTCTTGGGAGATCCTGAGCTCTTTTATCAAAGTGAATGGAGGTAAATCTGTCTTAATATAAGAATGTTAATACTCAATGCCAGAAGTTTTGTCTCTTTTGGGGTTGGAGGGGGGATAAGAAAAGAAAATGAATCTCCTTCCTGCAAAACTTCTGAGTTCACTGCTAATGAGAGTTGGAGACGAGACACAGGAGGGAACTCAGATGTGATTCACAGAGGTTCTGATAGGGTATCCTCTGCAAAGGTCACCCAACAGGGCAGCGTGATCTGGGTTCCCATGAAGAGCTCCTTTCTGATGCTGAACTTACCCACTTATAATAGAATAAGAGTTGTTCACAAAGTGAACCTCAATACTCACCAACATCATCCAGCCATACGACCTCCCTTTGATCTCTCCAACTTTCTGTAAATTCTTTCTCTTGGTTCACTGTTGCATTAGCAAACATTGAGTCAACTCTCACTTTGGGTTCATTAATTGTCCAGTCTGATCTGACTTCAGACAAGAGCTTGCAAATTCATATGCTCGTCAGGTGAGAGAATGAGGGAAGGAAGGCCATTGGGGACCATGGTGAGCAGTGCTGCTCGACTTAAGGACACAGTGGCTGCTCCACCCTTCCCTGTTAAAAAGGCTGGCCCAGTGTCGCTGGAGAAATTTGGAAGCAAAAATCTAGTTTTCAATGTAAAATCTCTTGATTTTTTAGATGGTAGCAAGATTTTAAGATTCGAAAATCTTAAAAACACTGTGTGGTCCAAACAAAACACATCTGCAAGCCAGCTCTAGCTCCAGAGATGAAACATTCTAATCTCTGGTAATTAAAAAAACTGCCAACACAAGTAGATCGAACCCATTTTTCTTTCTCAGTCCTCTAGAATGCAAAACTACCCTCTCCTCTTTCTCCAGTCTTCCTCCCTACCCAGTGTTTGTGTGTATGTGTATGTGTGTGTGTGTGTGTGTGTGTGTGTGTATGTGTGTGTGCATGCAGAGGGGAGATGACCCCTAAAGAGGGCTTTCCTATAATTATTTGCCCTGGCCCCATTTCTGATCCAAGTCCAAAAATGAGACTAATTTTTCAACTGTATTTCTTTCACCCATGAGAGCACTAATGGCTGGCCCATAGCTATTATTTAATGAGAAAGGGAGACACTCAGTCCTAATTTATGTATTCTTTCTTTCAGGCAGGGAGAATCAAGATTAGGGGACTCTGTAGGGAAGTAAGTCTCCTTGCCAGCAGCTGGGTTTTAGGCATTAGCTGCTCCACTGAATGGGATGAGTGATTCTGAAACTTTGCTTGAGGTGGGGTTCCTGGGGCCAGGCTGGGAGATTGTGCTGTCAGAAAGGAGATGGTCACTGGGAGACTGAAATGGGCTCTCCCTGAGCACTCGGGTGAGTATGGGCCTCAGTAATGTGTGCTCAGCCCCCAACTCCATCTCCATGGCCAAACCCTGGAGCTGGTCCTCCTGACACCACATCTCCATGGCTTTGCAACCAACCCTGGCCTATCCCTCTGCCCCTGGTCTAGCCCTCCAGCCTCTACCCCACTGCATCTTAACCATACCAACAATTTTTTTTTTTTTAACTCAAAAACTGCCCAGGGAAATGTTCCCATTGCTTCCAGGCCTTCCCTGATCCATATTATCGATCACGGTCTCTTGCCTACAAATCTATGGCAGCGCAGAAGGCAGTCTGGCAGAAGACAGCTCATATCTATTGATCTTTTTTAATGTATTATGCTTTACGGATGTGGTCTCATTTAAGCCTCCCACTTGTCCTATTAGTTATACCACCTCACTTCACAGATGAAGATATGGACACTAGAAGGGAGAAATGCCTTGTCCAAGTTCAGAGGTGGAGCTAGACTCTGAAGCCAGGCTGTGGGTTCCATGCTTTCTCCCCTTATATGGCTTCCCTGATCCCTAGACTCATATCGAACTGCCCATTCCATGTCATCACTTAGAAGTCTAATGGGCAGCTCAAACTTAACACTTTCATCCTCCCTGCCAAACCAGCTCTTCCCACATGTTCCTGTGTTACTAAATAGCTCCTTATCTGTCATTCAGGCCAAAAATCTCAGATTCATCCTTGATTTCTTTCTTTCTCTGGATACCCCAAATACAATCCAGCATGAAATATTCAGAATCCAACTACTTTTCATCATGGCTACTGCCACCATACTGGTCCAAGCCACCTTCATCAGTGCCTGGATTATCCCAACAGTCTCCCAAGAGGAGTCTTGCTTCCATACTTGTGCTGCCTGCCCATCTATTCTCAACAGAGCAGCCACAGTGATCTTTTCATAATGGCTCTCCACTTTACTAAAGCATAAGGTCCTTACAACGATCTATAAGGCCCTATATTTTCTGTCTGTTGTGACTTCTGACTTCCTCTCCATCCCTTGCTCATACAGCCCTCCTGCTAGTCTTCAAACTTGCCCACCATGTTCCTACTTCTTGAGGGCCTCTGCACTTTGCTGCTGCCCCTGCTGCCTCAGATATGCCTTCCCCAGATTCCCATCCAGTTTGTTCCTGCATCTCCTTCAGGCCTCTGATTAAAATCCCTCTTCTCTGACCACCTGATTTAAACAGCGGCTTCTTTTCTGGCACATCCTACCCCTGCTTATTTTCTCTCTATGGAATGCAAGTTCCAAAGGGCAGGGATTAAGGTTCTGCTTTGTTAATTGTTTTATCTCCAGTGCCAAAGACAATGACTGGCATATAGAAGGTGCTCAGTGTATGACTTTTAAATGAAAGAACGACTTTTGCTAATGAAAGAGCATGGGGTTGTATTAGTCCATTTTTACACTGCCAATAAAGACATACCCAAGACTGGGTAATTTATAAAGAAAAAGAGGTTTCATGGACACACAGTCCCATCTGGCTGGGGAGGCCTCACAATCATGGCGGAAGATGAGGAGGAGCAAAGTGGCATCTCATATGGCGGCAGGCAAGAGGGCTTGTGTGGGGGAACTCCCCTTTATAAAACCATCAGATCTTGTGAGACTTATTCACTACCATGAGAACAGTATGGGGGAACTGCCCCCATGATTCATGGATCTCCACCTGGGTCCCTCCCACAACATGTGGGAATTAGGGGAGCTACAATTCAACACAAGATTTGGGTGAGGACACAGTCAAACCATATCAGGGGTGAATTATCTAAATTGGCTATCTACACTAATCAGATGACTCAGGCCATCTGTGTTTCTGCCCAGGGAAAGTACCCCCCTTGGACTATAGCATCTCAGTGTAAACACCATACCATCTCTGTACTCAGGCTTTTCAAGCTAAGGGACCTGAACCATGAACAAGGCATGGAACTATACGTTTAATGAGTTTTGGGATATTGACCTCAAGAGAACATTTAACTGACCAATTAGGCTAAACATTTTAATTTTAAAAATTATTTAATTGAGGGACAATATTTTAAAACCTAAATACCCATCCAAACAACATATTTAATGAATCTAAATCCAAATGCAGCAATATTTTCTATACCAGAAAACTATGACTCAAGGATATTTCACAGAGAGATGGGAATTAACTGGTTGGGGGAAAAAAGTCTAGTTCCACAATTACACCAGTAGAACCAAACTTTGAATATGTAGGAGCTCTCTCTACAGGACTGAGATGGCTTCCTCACATTAGTGCCAGAGAAGTGTTGGCTCATGAAGTCCCACATCACTTAAGGCCGCCAGTCAAGACACATCAGCTCTGCCTTGGCTAGCTGGTTAGCTGCGGGCAAGTTGTGGCCACAGAGCTATATAGTAAACATTTCTTGAATTGATCTGAGCAACTGTCACCCTTTTGGTATTCTGTTGATTGAAATTACAGCATTGGGAATTGTGGGATTCACTCACACCACCCTGATAATGCATAATTACTTGTGGTCGATTGTGATACCAATGCTAGTCTCTCCTTTCTCCTGGCAAGCTCATGAGTTCCCTTTCCATTTCCCTGCACTTCAATTTAAGCCCCCCCCCATTAAAAAAATGACAAGAAGACCGACTTAAGAAACTGATCTTTTTTTCATATATTTCCCTGGTAATTTTGATATGATTTTATTTGCTTTGAGTTTAAGAAGCATTATGCATGTAATAAAACTGAAGGGTAATGACCATAACCTTTCTTTGATGGGTTATGCTGCTACAGTGGGTTTTTAATCATAATATTGAAATACATTTTTCAATAAACACTCATGGGAGGGTCTTCTAAGAAAGATGGCACAGCACGGAGGAAAAAGCACATGCTTTCACTTTTAAAGAATCTGGATGTGAATCCTAGGTCTGCCTTATGGAAGGGTCTCCTAAGAAGGCAACTCTACTGGCTCTGCAACTTTGGACAAGTTCCTTAATTCCTCTGAGCCTTATTTCTCATGCATAAAATGGGCACAGTGTTTATTTACCATGAGGTTTAGAGATTCACACAAAAGGCCGAGTGTGGTGGCTCACGCTTATAATCCTAGAGCTTTGATAGGCTGGGGTGGAAAGATCACTTGAAGCCAGGAGTTAGAGACCCATAGCAGGACCCATATTCTACAAAAAAATTCAAAAAATTAGCTGGGCATGATGGTGCATGCTTGTAGTGTCAGCTACTCAGGAGGTGGAGGCAGGAGGACTGCTTGAGCCCAGAAGTTCAAGCCTGCAGTAGGCCATGACTGGCCTACTGCACTCCAGCCTGGGCAACAGAGCAACACCCTATCTATCTCTTTTAAAAAAAGAATCACGCAAAATGCCAAACAGTACCTGGAATATATAGTAACTCAGTAATCAGTAACTAGCATAATTATTGTCTAACATCAAGGCATAATGTTAGACACTGTGGATGCAAAGAAAACGACAGTGTATGCACTTGGTTCATGAAAACAGAAAAACCTCCATGCCACATTATCAGAGAGAGAGAGGGAGGTAAGAGCTAAGTGTCAGGAGAGCTCAGAGGAAGAGGCTACTAATTCTGCTTGGGGTAATTGGAGAAGGCTTCTTAGAAGAGATGAAATCTGAGCTGAGTCTAGAAAAATGAGTGACATTGGTCTAGCAGACTAAGTATGAGTGGTATATTCAAAAGCTCCAAGGATGCAGGTGCATGGCAGGTGCCAGGAATGGTAGATTCTGGGCAGGCTTTGTCCTATGTGACACCAATGGGGAAAGAACAGACCTGAAGTGAGATCCAAGAGGAGCAACATGTTGGTGGCAGTGCTGGGGATAAACCCAGGATACCTGATGGCCAGTCCATCTACCTACTTCTGGGGTTCAGTAATCCTAAACCATGCCCATGGGGGTAAGAGACAAGTGGGCATTGCCAAGTCTGATGCCAAGACAGGAGAGGGGAGGAGGTTTCAGAAGGAATGAAGTTGACAACAGAGGGCTCGCAGTCAGCTCCTTGCAGAGACTCCCTGACCATCAATCCAAAGTGAACTGCTGCCCCTGCCTGCCAGTCACACTCTTTGGAAATTATATTGCTGGTTTGTTTTCTCCCAACAGAATATAGATAGCTTCCATGGGAGTAAACATCCTGCTTTTCTTGCTTGCCACTAAATCCTCAGCACTATGCAAAGAGCACTGGCGGACAGGGTCTGGCAGGGTGGGGGTGGTTGGGTGTGCTAAAGGAGCCTGAGAGATTCTAAAAGCAGCTAATTGTTTTCTTGCTCCTTTCATTAGAGTCTGTTTATGCTTTTGATTGTGTTAGCCTAGATACGTTTTAATAGTTATGGGCCACCTTGATCTTTTTTTTTTTTGAAAGAAAGCAGATATATAGTTTAAATATATGATAACTAATTATTTCATGACTCCTTTAATGAAAAGCACTAGAAATCTTTATTGTGTGAGATAAAAATAAATGCATCAGTCAGCGCCTTCCAAAACAGTTCCACTTGCACTCCCTGAGCCCACCCTCAAATAGGTCCTATCCCTGCTAATTGAGTCCTGATCATGCTACTTGGAGGACACTCAAGTAACAATAATACAACTTCTATTCATAGAATTCCTCTAGTCCTCAGGCATCCTGGTCCTCAGCACAGACCTCCTGTAAGGAACTTTCTGAGTTCAGTTTGGGTAATTATGTTCTACGTGTCACCTCAACTCACCATACCTGCATCTTCTTAAATAATAGCTCTTTGGCCTAAAGACATTAGGTAAAGACATTCTTCCTTGTTTGGATTACTTTTTCTCCCCCTCTAAGTTAAAACCCATGTTGCCTGGCACTGAATTATATGGCTGCTCACATAGCTACCAGAAACTGCACATGGAAAAAAGTTATGAGCATTTTTGCGTAGTCAGAGGTGAACTGAATATCAGTTGAGAAGTAAAAGAGGTCATCAGCTGGGCAAGTCCACCATCTGGTATTCAGTGTAGATCCGAGTATGAACTTGAGGCTGAATGGCCCTCGCCCCAGAGGACAGGTGGATTTCTGACGTCATTTACCACCAACCACAAACGGCTTCCCCTCATTAGCCCCTTTCTTCCTACTCCAAACTGCTGGGAAAATGTCCCTAGTCCTTCCAACCACCCCTGTTTCACTTGTTAATGAACACCAGACAGGAAAAATTCAAAACAAGCTGGAAAGTGATGTGAAAATGCAGGCCACCATCATGGGCACCTGGAATCTGTCTTGGCTTGTCAGGGTGGGGCCAGGAGAGGCGCGATGTGCCTTCAAGGTAGAGTCTGCTCAGGTGACAAATGGTCCAATCCCAACCTAAGCAAGCACACTGACTTGGTTTACCAAAGATGCTGACATGTTCCTATGGCATGGATCACCTAGTGCTGAACAGGCATGAGACACACTGGCTGGTCTCTGCACAGTTCCAATTTCAGGGTGAGAGGGAGGCAGGGAAGAAGTGGACATTCTTCCACTTAATGTTAATGACTCTCCTTTAATGCCGATGTGTTTCCTATTGGTTTACAGAGTTAGTGTCTGTAAGAATCTGTGGCTGCATCTTTTTATCCTTCAAATCTCAACTCACAAATTAATAGTAACATAATTACAGCCAACACTTACAGTGCCCTCACCAGAGACCACATACTGTTTTACATGCTTCCTATTAACCCATTCAATCCTCATATCATCCCTATGAGGAGGGTCCTATTATACCCCCACTTTACTAATTAGAAATTAAGGCACAGAAAGATTAAGAACTTTCCAAAAGTCACACAGCTGGTAAGTGGAAGGGCTAGGATTTAAACTGAAGGCAGAGAGAACTTTAATTGAAGTGTGCACCTCAGGACTGTGAATAGGCCATGCACCCTGGTGGCTGATTATTTGGGGGGCAACTGCAACATGGGACGTAGGGAAAAGCATGGAAAATTAGAAGCAGGTTTTTCATATAGGTCTTTATAGACCTATAAATGCCAGCTACTGAGTAACTGCCATGAGGAATACAAATGGCACAGGCTGGCAAGTGAGTCTGTCATAACGGGGTTGGCATCTTCAGTCTGGAGTTGACAGGCAGGAGTGGTGAGCATCACACTGCCAGGCCTCTGTCCTGCTTTGTCATCAGGGCCATTTATCAGTGCTGCATGCCTCATAGGTCAGTGCATGGGGGAGGTGGTTGCGGTGGTCCCCACATGCCCTCAGGCTGGCTGTCTCACTGCCCCTCTTCCTCTCCAAAAATAATTAGCTCCAAACACAGGCAGCAAGCATCATAGAAGCAGAGGCCTAAAAGGATCTTGTCTAAGTGTGCGGGCACCTCCAGGTGATTTATTTCATCCTTGTCTAGAGAAAGCACCTTAGTCCAGGCACTCATATATTCATATCCATGGTCTAAACACATAGCATTTGAGGTGGGAAACAGGAGGCCAACTTACCCATCTCCCACTGGGTGGGGAGGTACCCTTTCTCTCCTGTTAATAACAGCAGTCATAACAGTAACCACCTGAGCTATCATTTGTTCAGTTTTGTTCAGTGTTTTTTTTTTTTTTTTTTTTAATCACAAGGCATGGTACCAGGACTTATTTCATGAAAACTTCCCCCCACTGGTTGTATTAGGCCCATCTTATAGATGGGGAAAATGAGGCTCAAAGAGGTTAAGTAATTTATCCAAGCTGACAAAACATTAAAGCAAAAGAGCTGAAAGAGTAGCTCTCTCTGGGATCTTGTTGATTTAAGCCCTGTGTCTGTCAAGGTATCTGACACACTCTGACACACACACACACTCGCGCACATGCACACACACACACACACACACACACACTCCTTAACAGGCGTCAGGCTGTTCTGAGCACTCTACCCTTTATTCATTTAATCTTCACAACAACCTCTTGAGGTGGGCAGGATTATTATCCCCAGTTTCCAAATGCGGGAACTTAATACAAAGATTCACTTGCCCAGGTTTGTACAGTTTGCATCTAGGGTCACCAACCATCTCAGATTGCCCAGGACTGACTGGATTCTTGAGACGTGGGATTTTCGGTTTAAAAACTGGTCAGCCCAAGGCAAACCCGTGTGTTGGTACTCACCCTATAAGTGACAGAGACAGAATTTAAGTCAAGAGTTGTGAATGCTCATAACCATGACATACACTGCATCTTTTTCCTTTGTGGATGTTCTGTCCCCACGTTTAGTAGAAACAGAAGCTAGTTTTGGAGGAGCTTTGTGGTTTCAGGTACCTCCCAGTGTGTGCTCATCTGGTACTAAGATGGGTGTCCAGAATGTCACCCCCAAACTGCTGCTGAAGGCACAGCCTCTCACAGCAACCCCTGCGGGTCCAAACCTTATGCAGTTGCAGGGCTTCCCAGGGACTGAAAGAACTGATTCCATTGTTTAGTTTAAGAAGAGCTGAGCTGATAGCCTGGAGTGCCTGATAAATACCAGTGCTGCTTTCTGGGGTGACAACTCAGAATTCCAAAGCCACAACCAGATGTGGAGTTGACAGTAGTTAATGAGGGATGGTCGAGGGCTTGGGCACAGTCCACATGCCAGGTCAATTCTTCAGAGACGCCAGAATCGTTTATTCATTCTGTGAGTCTCTGGCATCTTTGGGGTCACTGAGTTCGTTTCCTCCATACTTTGGGGAGGGGGAGCAGGCAATTTCCATGCGACAGATGATTTGAGTTTTCTGTTATCTGTCCATGCATTCAAGTGTGTATGTGATGTGATGGGGTGGGGGTCAGGTTCTTTTTGGTTAGCTTTTGGTCCCTGCAATTCTTGGTTCAAAATTATTGTATTTACTTTTGGCTGGGCATGGAGGCTCATGCCTGTAATCCCAACACTTTGGGAGGCTAAGGTGGGTGGATCACTTGAAGTCAGGAGTGGGAGACCAGCCTGGCCAACATGATGAAACCCCATCCTACTAAAAATACAAAAATTAGTTGGGTGTGGTGGTGAGTGCCTGTAATCCCAGCTACTTGGGAGGCTGAGGCAGGAGAATCACTTGAACCCGGGAGGTGGAGGCTGCAGTGAGCCAAGATCGTACCACTGCACTCCAGCCTGGGCAATGGTTCGAGACTGTCTCAAAAACAAAACAAAAAACCCTCAAATTATTCCATTTACTTTTAAAACACTTGGAGACAACCAAAGTCTAGCTTTTGGTTTTCGGGAAACTGGGCTATGGATCAACTGTGCTTTCTATTTCAGGACTGACTAGGAAGTGTTTTTAGAATAACTGGAAAGGGTGGGTTTCATGGTGGTGAGGGTTTCTAGAAGTCAGAACTGACTGCCTAGTGAGGTTTTCTGATCAGTTTTGAAAGCAGCCTGGGTTTTCAGCTGCCTGTGATGAGCCCGTTTTGAGTCCTCGTGTTTTTAAGTCTATGCAACCCCAGGGGCTGTGCGGAGGTTGTCAGAGCTTGATATGGAGATGGAGGTGTGGGGGAAGGTGAAAATCATTCCCAGACATTTGAAAACATTTCCTCCGTTCCTCAAAGTGCATTCCATCGCATTCTCAGAATAACCAAGATATGTCCGAGTTTGTCCAAGCCCCTTCTGGGCTGGGTGTCACAGGCCCTCCTGGATATGCTGCATGACACTCAGTGGAAAATTGTGTTCTTCCTTGCTCGGTGTTTGGAAACGTGTCATGCAAAGATAGCTGGTTCCTCATAGCAAATATTTTTACATGAAACAAAAATCCTATTTTTCCAGCCAGCTTCTGTATTTGCTAAATGAGCTTCCTCTTCCCTCCCAATATATTTAAAAGAAACAACCTTACTCCTTCTATAAAACATATTCCCGAAAATTGTGTTATGCAAATGAAGGGGGAACTGAGGGGATGCTTTTCCTGTTTGCAGGAAATGCTATTATATTAAAATATTTATTGGATAACTGAAAGCTCTTCTTCTTCTATCACCCTTGGGCCAGGCTTACTCTTTGGTTACTGCTCTGCTGGATTCCTCTGACCCCAGGCCGGAGTGCAGTGGCATCATCATAGCTTACCACAGCCTCAACCTCCTGGGCTCAAGGGATCCTCCCTCCTCAGCCTCCTGAGTAGCTAGGACTACAGGTGTATACCACCACAACTGGCTAACTTTTTCATTAATTTTTTTGTAGAGACTATGTTGCCCAGGCTGGCCTTGAATTTCTAGGCACAAGCAATCCTTCCATCTCGATCTCCCAACTAGCTGGACTACCAGTGAGAGCCACCACACCCAACTCTGCTCAGTTCTTTTTGTTTGGCAGACAAGGCTTCTTGGGCTAGACAAGGCTTCTTGCAGTCAGACACATTGACAAACTGTCCCTCTTCACATCAAACCCATCTCTACCACAGGTCTTTGTCCAATCTGGCTTCCCACCTGGAGTGGCCACCAAACAAATCCTACTCTTTTTTCCTAAGGCCTGCCTCTCATCTCACTTTCTTCACTGATGCTTCATAGTGATCTCTTCCCTCTCAATGCATTTATTTATTCCACAAATACTGAAGTGATTACTAAAGTCTACTAAATGTAAGGCACCAGGCTTGGTGTTCCTGTGACTCTATACCAGTTAGCAATCCAACACAGAAATAAAGCAGACAGGCAAACAAGTCCAATATGTCTATACTTGCTTAGTGCCGGGACCTTAGGGTTTTATTACATATTGACACAGAGAGTTGCATGGATGTTGGTTGAGCCTGTTCAACTAGACTGCAAACTTCCTAAGGCCATGTCTCCTGTCTTTTGTATCCTCCACTGTACATACAGGGTTGAAGACACAACAGACATTCATGAAATACTTCTTTACTTTTATTAGGATCAAATAGGAATTGTTCTTTTTCTGATTTCAAAAGTAATTGAGGCTCAGAGAAGAAACTTTTTAGAATATGGAAAATAAAGAAAATATTATCCAGCCTGGGCAACAGAGCAGGGCCCTGTCTCAAAAACACAAAACCAAAACCAAACCAAACCAAACTAAAACCCTGTAATTCCACCCCCAGAGAAAACTGCTGCTAATGTGTTTTATTTATTCTTTCAATCTTTTTTCTATGCATAGACACATATACTTCCGTATGTTTATGATTTTTGTATTGATTCTGCTATCAATTATTAACATGCTTGTCCTCCTATCCAGTGGTTCTTAACCTTGGCTGAGCAATAGACCCATTTGGGAAGATTTTTAAAAATCTAGCTTATGAGGTACCTCAGATCAATCAATCTCTGGCAGTGGGTCTGCTAAACATCAGATACAGACAAACAACTGCATAGATCTCCAACTAGATTGAAGAACAGGACCCTCCAGAGAGCTTCCAAGAAGACACCAACCTAGGCACGGGTTTATGTTCCTGACAAAGAATAAGGATTGTTATGAAGAATGTTCTATTTTGAATTGTGAAAATAATTATTTAAAGCTGTACAATTTTGTTTGTTTGTTTGTTTTGAGACAAGGTATCACTCTGAAGACAAGGTCACCCAGGCTGAAGTAATATGGCATGGTCTCAGCTCACTGCAACCTCTGTCTCCCAGGTTCAGGTGATTCTCCTGCCTCAGCCTCCTGAGTAGTTGGGACTACAGGCGTGCACCACCACGCCTGGCTAATTTTTGTATTTTTAGTAGAGATGAAGTTTTGCCATGTTGGCTAGGCTGGTCTTGAACTCCTGACCTCAAGTGATCTCCCTGCCTTGGCTTCCCAAAGTGCTAGGATTACATGCGTAAGCCACAGCACCCGGCCTCAAGCTGTATGATTTTATATGATATGCACATCTCATGTGAAATCAGATAGTGGCCTATTAGTAGGAGACTAGGAGACTAGGGATTTTTCTGCTTCTTAGGTACATTTGGAAATACAGTTTTTGCATCTCCAAATGAAGACAGACCCAGATGCTTTGTAGAAATCACTCTGCTTTTAGGTAGTTTTAGACTTGAAACAATTAGTGGCCCTCTTTACTTTGCTAATTATCCTAAAATACTCAATGAAGGCTCCATTCACACTGTCCCACCATCCTCCTGCTTCCCCTGGCAGTGATAGAGGATTTGGTTGTTTATAGTAATGGAATAAGTTGATTAGGATACTGAGAACTTACATTCAGAAGACATCTTTCTTTTCTATTCACTTAATTATAGTCTGGCTGGTCAGCCTAGTCTTAAATTGACCATCAATTGGATGACATAAAACTTACATTTTAGATAAGGGTCTTTGTTCTTCTGAAAAACCAGGAGATTTGGTTCATTGCTCTCTTACTGTTAATAGTATTAATATGTTTCGAGGAGATACGGTTTGATAAGAAATAGTCCTACGGTTTAAATTATATATATATTTTTTCTCTTCTAAAATTATAGTGAAAGCTTTCACTAGACCTTGATGGCACTATGGTCATTATCTTGTCAAAACTGTGGTGGATTTGAAGAGCTAGTGATGAAGAATGGAGGTTTCCTGTCCTAGAAATAACCAAAGGCCCAGGCTTGGAGGTGGCAGAAAAAGTGGCACTTAAGATAACAAATGTTTGTTGAGACCTGTACTACCATTTCACACATAGCATCTATCACATTTAATACTCGCCTCCAAATCTGAGGACCAAGGTGGTACTCTCTCCATTTTACAGATAAGAAAATAGATTGAAAGAAGCTAAGTCACACACCCAAGTTCACACAGCAAGAAGGCCCAGATGATTTTTCTTAAACTTTATTCAATTCTAACACAACCAGTAAAATGACAGATCAAGAAATGAAAAACAGGTCTGTAATGCTTTAAGCCTACACTCTTTCTAGAACCACTCAATATTATCTCCAGGACTGACTCAATTCCTAGAAAGTGAATTGGGCTTCTGAAGAGACTACAAGTAAGGTTTAGGGGAAATAAACATAGTTGAGCCATTTGGGTGCTGCACAAAGATGCCCAGCTGAGGAATTGAAGGAACTGAGGAATTGAACATCCAGCTACTGCTCTGCTTTCCAAGAGTCATGCTAGCAGGAGATGCATCTGTCAAGAGGAAGGAATCCTTTCTTTGCAAAAAAAGCTCTGTCTGCTTGCCCAAAGGGGTGTTTTCTTCTGATTTCACATGATCTGGGGGTTCTTTCTTCTAATGTACACATGATCTAAGACTTCCCCTCGTGGAGGGAGTCTTCGAGTGTAAAGATGGGGATTTGTGGTTGATTTGGAAGCTTTCAGAAAGCTCTGTGTATTGGACAAACAGTAGTGGTCTACATTGGATAGCCTTTTACAACCACAGGGCCTCACGTGTATCATGCTCCTCTTTCACTCTCATTTAGAACTCCCCAAACTACTCATGGTGGGCTATAATCCCCTTTCGTTACACATTAAAAAAAATTAACTAAAAGCTCTGGCCAGGCTGGGAGCAGTGGCTCACACACATCCCAGCACTTGGGAGGGTGAGGAGGGCAGATCATTTGAGGTCAGGAGTTTGAGACCAGCCTGGCCAACATGGTGAAACCTGGACTCTACTGAAAATACAGAAGTTAGCTGAGTGTGGTGGTGCATGCCTGTAATCCCAGCTACTTGGGAGGTTGAGGCAGGAGAATCGCTTGAACCTGGGAGATGAAGGTTACAGTGACAAGATCACACTACTTCACTGCAGAGTGGGTGACAGCATTCTGTGTGTATCTAGCTAACCAAATAGCTCAAAGATGCTTGGTTTCCTGCCTGGAATTCCAGCTCTATTTTGACCTCAGCAGAGCTTAGAAATATTTCTGTGCCTCAGTCAAAGTTCACTGGCCATCATCCCCCATAAAGAGAGAACTGTCAGGCCGGTGGATGAAAACATTAATTGCAAAAACCACAATTACTTTTGCACCAACCTAGTAACTTGAGGGTTCAAAACTGCTTACAGGCAGCCTCAGTTAGGGGAGGTTCTTCCTGGATCAATGCCATGGTAGGCAATCCTGTTAATCTGTGGCCAAAACAGTATCTCCCTTTCAGGGAGGGCACTCTGAAGGCCAGGAAAGGGCTGTGTTGGGGTTGGTGTGGGGAGGCACTGGCAAGCCAGGCTGGGCTGGTTAAGATAATGAAATTCTTTGTGAGGTCAGTCACATCTTTAGGAAATACCGTCCTATAATTTAATAAAATGGGCAAAGAGGTAATTTGCAAATTGGACTCTGCAAATTTCTAGTATCTAATTACTATTTAATCAATAACTTGTTTATTGACATTCAATTTTTTAAAATGCAAGCCATTGTGTGAAAGACTTTGCTTAAAGGAAAAGCATCACAGTATGTTTTGGGCACTTTCTAGAAAAGAAAAAAATATTAAATAAAGATAACATACGCCACGTTCATCAGGAAACCTCTTCCAATCAACAGTGATATGAACAAACAAAACCCCATCACTGGGCACGGCACACTGCTCCCTGAACACATTCCTGTGTCCATCCTCATGTTGATATCAGAAATTCAATTTGAGGAGCTTATGAATGTTGATGTAAAATGATGAGTACTGGTTATTAGTGAGACACAACAGCTACTTCTGAATCATTTTCATAATCTTGAATTCTCATGTCTGAATTACCAACTGATCAAACCACCAAACCCTGGCACAAAGTGGGGAAACCAACAAATGCAACTTAGTATCAGAATGCCTACTTTTTGGAAGAAATTTTAAAGCCCAATGAAAACCCTTGGCCAAGCAGCTGGTAAAGATAAAGTAAGAACTAAGGCACAGCTTTTCACAATAACAGTGATGAGAGGCTTTTCCTTCCAGACCCCTGTGCTACTCTGGAAGCAAATAGCCCCTATCTCAATGCCTTTCCATGTAATCTAGTATCTGCTTGAAATTCTCTTTTTTCTGCTCAACAATACCCTATTCCGTCTTTCTGCCTTCACAACCCAGCTTAAAGGCATCTTTTAAGAGCCTTTCCTTCAGGCTCCTGGTAAAATTACTCTCTTTTCTCTTGAACTTTTGTAACCTCTGGAACTTATCAGTTGTGAATTCCTTCGACCTCTTCTGTTATATTGTGAGGACCTTAATGGTAGAAACTCTGTCTTAAAATCTTTGAATCTCCAGCAGCTGGCTCCACAGAAGGCTCATGATGTTTATAAAATTATAGAGCTAATTCTTCTTTGTAAGAGACACAATCATTATGCTAAAGCAATAGAAATGAAACACCTAAATGAAGGGTGAGGAATACATAAGAGGCTAAATATATGCTGGATCTAATAAGGTTTTAGACTCTTCCCTGCCCCTAAAAAAAAAAAAAAAAAAAAACTAGAAGAACAAAACCTGACCCAAGCTTGTGTGTATAAACATTAGTTACAACTGAAATATACTATTGGGAACTAAAATATTCAGTTTTCTGTTCTCAGCACCAACATCAGTTTCTTCAATTCACATTTATAAACAGATATGAATGTCAATGAACAGATATTGTTTTATTTCTACATGTTCAGTGAACTAGCAGATTCAAGGTGTAAGCTATTTTTCTAAGACAAGGATTATTTATTCATTATAACTGACTTTCTTCTATTTTAGGAATTTGTATACTTTGATGTAGAGCACTTTCATAATGTGGTGTGCTGCTCCCTATGTGATGGCTTCAAAATCCTTCTGAGAGTGAGTTTGCATGAATTCCCCCACACCCATAATTAGTCTCTACGAGCCTGGTGCCGACTCCTGGTGCTGACTCTGTTATTAACAAAAGTTCTTAGCCCCAGGGCACTCCTTGGCTCCACTGGTTCTGGAGGGCAGGCTCCAGCCTCCTTTCAAGCACTGCATTCATGCATAGGAAATGCTTTGACTCTTCTGTACACTTCCAGTGTCTCTCTTTACATTCTTCAGCATTGTCACCTTTGCTCAGCAAAAGCCTGAACTTTGCACCCACACTGGATTGGTGGTAAAGCTCATACTCACACATCCAAATCACAGGGTGGAGAGTGCAACAGTGAGCCTCAGCAGGGGAAAAGGGGCTACCAGGGCTGTCAGCTACTGGACTTCGTGAGTACAATAACTTTATGAAAGTTGCCTCCTCCCTGACAGATTCAGTATCTTCTCCAACAAATAAGGGAAGAATTACAGGGATTCTAGTTCCATTACAAAGGCAAAATGCCATCTGCAATTAGGTGATGTTTATGGTCTAATAAAGTTTACTTTTTCTTCATTCACCCACAAACTAATATTTTTGAGCTTACTATGTGCCAGGTTAATATCTTCTAAGTTTATTTAATACTCAGAATTCAGGATTGCCCATGTTTAGATGTTTTCCAGTCTGTCTCCTAAAATTCTTTGTAATAACACGTGCAGGTTGTTGCCTAATCCTTTGTGTCCGCTCAGCGTATTTTCCCTTTGAAAACTGCTCTTTTGCCAGTTGGAAGAACTGTCAATCAATCATTGGGGGTCATCCAGAGATGACAGCCAAAATATTTAAGAAATACATAGTCCTCCCTTATCCATAGTTTTGCTTTCCACAGTTTCAGTTACCTGTGGTCAACTGCAGCTTCAAACTATTAAGTAGAAAATTCCAGAAACAATTCATAAGTTACAGTTCAATAGTAGCCATATGCTGCGTCACAATGCTATGTCATAGCTATGTCATTCACCTCACTTCATCTCATGTGGGCATTTTATCACCTCATATTATCACATGTAGAAGGATGAGTACTGTACAACAAGACATTTTGAGATAGACCACGTATGCACAATTATTACAATATATTGCTATAATTATTTTATAGCATTGTTAATCTCTTCCTGTGCCTAATTTATTAATTTAGCTTTATCACAGTTACATACATGTAGGAGAAAACAGTGGACACAGGGTTCAATACTATGGTGGTTTCAGGTATCCACTGAGGGTCTTAGAACACATTCCCTATGGATAAGGGGGGACTACTGTATAGCCTAGACAGCAACTAGTGAGAACAGATAATTGACCAAAGCTGGCCTAAACAAACTGGGTAAGTTTGCCTACCCTGGCACCATCTCCCTGGAAGGTGGGGACTAGCTGGGAGAAGCATGTGATCAAACCTAGCCAATCAGGACATCCATAGCCAAAGGTATTGGCTCTGGGATGCACATGTGACTCAAACATCAGATCAATCAGAGCTGAGACCACACATGTCTGGTTGGTGGGAAGAGGCTACCCATAAAAAAAAGCCATCACAGAGGAAAGCAGAATAGCCCAATACAGAGAGAATGCATATTGATGTAGTTCCAAGATACAGGGGTGTCTGGAGTTTTCAGTTCATGAACCATTCTGGTCTTGCTGGCTTATTGGCAATTACAGCTTAAGAGTCCTGACCAACACACACACACACACACACACACACACACACACACACACACACATGCACACACAGAAAACAACACGAGAAAACTTAGAAAACCAACACTTAGGCACTGAACTGACACAATCTAGGAGATAAGGGCACTGGAGCTGGAGCTGGACTGAGAAACACAATAACTACCTTCCCCCAGGCATTAACTTCAGAGACAGGAGGACAGAATCTGCCTGAGAGCAGGCAGTGGGGACGGCAGCATAGTTGAGGAGACAAGGTACTTCTAATTTTCCCTAGTCCAGGGAACTAGAGGCCATTGCAACAGAAAAACTGGGTAATGTGGGTGCTGATTTTTAAGGCAACCAAGCTACTGCTTTACATTCACATATTTCTACATTCACATAGAGACTGCAATGCCTTGGAAATGAGAACAAAAGTCTAGAAGAGAAGGGACATTGGTGGCACATTGCATCCTGGAAGAAATAGTCCACCCAGTAAAACATGAAGCTCTGTTGGCAGGGACAGATGCAGGGAGACCCTGGGAAGAGAGCAAGCACGGCATCTGACAGCTCCATGTACATTGTGAGCTCCCAGAGTGTGAGAGAGTCAGGAGGAGGTGTACAAGCTACCACCATAGTAGGACAGAGCCACATTGGAAAGAACTTATTACACAGTGCAGGTAAGGCTGGGCTGAACTTACTCAGCATCTGTGGGCCAGAGACAGCATTTGCCTGGTTCCTAAATGCACGACAATCAGAGCCACAGGAAATGAACATACACCATCCAAGGGCAAACACAGTTCTGAAAAAGCTTCTCTATTCCAAGACATGTACAGAGAACACATTAACATGGGGCCTGCAGACAAAAATGCTACAGAGACTAGAAAAAATGTAGGCGAATACTTTTCAGACCTCAATATGGAAAAAAAACTTTCACACTTTCTACCATTTAAAGAAACAGAAGTTTGATATGTTTAATCAAGTAAAAATTAAATACTTTCTCCATCAAAAAGTGTTCTAAAGCTATTACAATTATGTAAAAATGTTTGCCTTCATACACAGGCCTAGCAAATAATAGTTGTGTTAGAGCAATTTGGTTATAGAGTTGTGCTCTCTACTTTCCCAAACATTCGTTAAGATTATTTTTAAGTAATGTTTTAAAATATACAGAAAGAATCGTAAGTAAAAGAGCCTAATGATAATAGAAAAAATATTGCAAGATATGTAATCAAAGATCATATTTAACATATAAAAGGTATACAAAAGTCACCCAAAAAAGCCACCAAAAATGACTAATATTGAAGAAATGTATATGGGAAATTAAACATAAGAAAATTGTTTATCCTCATTTATAATTAAAGAAGTGCAACATTATACTTAAAGAATACTGAGATTATATTTTCATGTATCAAATCAGCAATGATAACATCCATTGCATATAAAGATCTTAAGTGAAACACTTCATAAAAGCTGATAGTAGGAGTATAAACTTTTTAGAAAGCAATTTGGCATATGTATCAAGTACTTTTAAAATCTCTTACTTTGAATCAGTAATTTTACATCTAAGAATTCAGAGTAAAAAAAGTAGTATTATTTAGGATAGTGAAAACTTAAGTATGTATCTAAGTAAATGTCCCTATGTCTAGGGGATAGTTTCATTGACTATGGCATGCCAAAGACAAGACTATGCAGCCAGTTAAAACTATAATTTTTGTTTAAGTATTTCAGGGTCAAATTACATAGTGTCTAGAATTTGCTTTAAAATGCTCCAGAAAAAAGGAGGGGGTACAGGGAATTAAAATTGTAAAATGAGGCCAGGCACAGTGACTCACACCTGTAATCCCAGCACCCTGGGAGGCTTAGGCAGGAGGTATTGCTTGAGATCAGGGGTTTGAGACCAGCCTGGCCAACATGGTAAAACCCCAACTCCACAAAAAATACAAAAAATTAGCCGGCGTGGTGGTGTGTGCCTATGGTCTCAGCTACTCAGGAGGCTGAGGTGGGAGGATGGCTTGAGCCTGGGGAGGCAGAGGTTTCAGTGAGCCAAATACACACACAGACACACTGTTTTAGTCTCATACTTTCTTGCTTCCAGTAAATTAAACTCAGCTGAGAGGATTCCCCCACCCCACTACTTTGTCTAGCAGGAAGTGCTGTGGACATGAGGTGGGGAAAGAACACTTTATGGTCAACAGAATTCTGTGATTAGCAGAAAACTGGGTCAGAAAAGAAAAGGCCACCTGTTCTTTTCCTACACCAGCTCACTTCATTCTCTTAAGTAAACCACTTTATTTTCCAGAGCCACATTCCTCTCATCTATAAAGTGAAATGCTTGGATTGGACAATCTCTAAGACCCCTAATAATCTTGAAATTCGATGGCTCAGCCATTATCCATCTCATTCTATACACACAGCTCCCTGGATGAGACACACAGAAATAGACAATAGTTGGGACAATATTTAGTTTTCAAAATGTTTTTGGTATAAATGATTTTAGCTTGAAACTAGTTATTAGGTTCTTCCTGCTCTGATGCTTCTCCACCATGTAAACATATAAGCCTGGGGTGAATGTAAAGGGAGGTGGATGAACTCATAATCGTGTAAACTGTGAACAGGATTAAACGTGAGACTGAAATGCCCCACATTTGTAATACGTTTGAACCAAGCTGCGGGTAAGCCACAATTTCTGCACTTCATTTTTCTTGACATCAGATCATAATTGCTGCTCAGAGTTCTAAGAGAGATCTTAGGACAAGTTCCTCCAGGCTCGGGTGTTGTTGCTCTTTGTTCTATCACAACAACATCCTGGCAATATATTTATTTCTCTCTCTAGAGGAATGTTTAGGGAACAGACACAGTGAGTCCTCTTTGAGGACTGGAAACCACTTGCTACTTCAGTTGTTCTTTTTGCTAGAAATGAGTTAACAGGCTCTGGTGCAGCTGTAAGAAATATACAAGACAAAAGCTGACACCCCATGCATCTATTCAGTCTTGCAATGAGAAACAAGGATGACGTTATTTCTAAATACAACTATGCAATGGCTTAAGTTCTTAAGAAAGGGATGGACCAAGGACACAAATACTATCACAATATATTGAGTGTTCCCTTCAAGAAAGCAGCAGGTGGCTGGGCACGGTGGCTCATGCCTATAATCCCAGCACTTGGGGGGGCTGAGGCAGGCAGATCACCTGAGGTCAAGAGTTCAAGACAAGCTTGGTCAACATGGTGAAACCCCATCTCTACTAAAAATACAAAAATTAGCCGGGCGTGTTGGCACACACTGTAGCCCCGGCTACTCGGGAGGCTGAGGCAGGAGAATCACTTGAATCTGGGAGGCAGAGGTTGTAGTGAGCCGAGATAGACTCCATCTCAAATAAATAAATAAATAAATAAAATAAAAAAAAGAAAGTACCTGGTGACACAAAACCATCAGCTGCAAAATGTTTGCTTTCCATAAAGACCCTGCAAAAGGCCATTCCCTCTTGAATGGAGCAGCTCATCCACAGTACTGCATTTTGATAGTCCCCATAGGAAATTCTCCTCATGCCAGTTGGAAAATAACATTCCCTATGTGACCATTTGGAGAGGAAGTTCCAACCACAGGAGACAGACTAAACAGAATTCCTGAGAGCATTCAAATCGTTATGCTAGAAACAAAGATATCAGACCATACTTTGCTAGTGCTCAGCTCCTGTGGGGCAGCAGGGTGATGGGTTTCTGCTAAAGGCTGCCTCACCTGAGGGTGAATTCAGGTTCACCCTTCCCTCAAGGAACACTGCAGGCTGCCCAGGAAGTTGCTGCCAGCATCATCTGTTCCAAATATTTCCTCCTCTGGGAGCCTGCTAGGCTGATGCTCTGTCCTCATTTGGGCCCAAAGATCCCGTCAGGGGAGCCCATATATTGTTTTCCTGGGGTTACACAACAGCACAGACATTACCTCCAAAAGGACCCTGTTATTAAGCACATATGCTCCCTAGGTGCAGAGAGAGGGCCACATATCAACACATGGCATAATTGTGTTTATTTGGTTAGTTAATTGCCTTCTGGACAGCACAGTGGGCCTGGCCTGAGACTAACTGAGCTTTACCTTTTAAGACTGCAGTAAATCCTCCAGGCAGCCATGGAAGCAGGGGCTGAGGCACACGGAGACTTGAAAATGAAGAGAGGTCCAATAGAACATACAAAGGAACCAGATTTGCCTGAGGAGCTTGTTAAAAATAGAATCCTGGGCCCCATTCTCCCTTTAGGAATTAGAATCCCGAAGACAGTCATTCTTAATCAGGGGCAATTTTATCCCAAAGAGACATCTGACAATATCTGGAGACTTTTTTATTTGAGGTGGAGTCTCCCTCTGTCGCCCAGGCTGGAGTGCAGTGGTGCGTTCTCAGCTCACTGCAACTTTGCCTCCCAGGTTCAAGCAATTCTCCTTCCTCAGCCTCCTGAGTAGCTGGGACTACAGGCACATGCCATCACACCTGGCTAATTTTTGTATTTTTTGGTAGGGACGAGGTTTCACTGTGTTGATCAGACTGGTCTCGAACTCCTGTCCTCGAGTGATCCGCCCGCCTCGGCTTCCCAAAGTGCTGGGATTACAGGCATGAAACACTGTACCCAGCCTGGAGACATTTTTGATTGCCACGATTTGGGAGGGTGCTCCTGGCATGTAGGGGGTAGAGGACAGGGATGCTGCTAAACATCCTACAATGCCCAGGACAGCCCCCACAACCAAGAATTATCTGGTCCAAAATGTCAATAGTGCTAGGGATGACTACTTGATGTGAGAGGGGTGCCAAGCATCTGTGTTGTTGACAAACTCTCCAGGCTATTCCAGTGCATGCTAAGGTTTGAGAACTTCTGCCTATGCACTGGCAGCCAACTGACACATCAAGGTGCCAGGGCAGTGAGGGTGGGCAGAGGTAGATGGGAGTGGACACACCAAAAGCATGAGCACTGACAGTCACAGCCTACTTTACGAGTGTATCCAAGTAAGACTTGTGGAAGACTTTCATAATAGGACCTATCAGAAAGGGATGGTTCTCAGGAGAAGCCTAGGGCCCAGTTACCCCATGGAGAAGGGGGCAGGGCAGGCTGAACAAGTGCACCTCAGAAATATCAACCTCACTGTTAATTATTCCACCATTGCCTTCATGGCTTTGTTGGTTTGGCTCTTAAAGGGTCTCTGTGAATCCTCTTCTCAAGGGCATATGTTTCTGGGTAGGGGCCCATCTTCAACCCTGAATGTCATAAATTGATATGAGGAGAGCAGGAATTGGTGGTGGGGTGCAGTGGCTCACACCTATAATCCCAACACTTTGGAAGGCTGAGGCAGGAGGATCTCTTGAGCCTAGGAGATCCAGAGCAGCCTGGGCAACATAGCAAGACCTTGTCTCTAAAAAGAAAAAATAACAAAAAATTAGCCAAGCATTGAGGACATGCTTGTAGGCCCAGCTATTCAGAAGGCTGAGGTGGGAGGATCACTTAAACCCAGGAGTCTGGGGTTGCAAAGAGCTATGGTCACACTACTGTACTCTAGTCTGGGTAACAGAGCAACACCCTGTCTCTAAAAAAACATAATAATTCTAGGCCCTGTATTTTGGTCACTTGGCGTAAAACAACCTATTTGTCTTTGGGGGAGGATGTAAATATTTTCACAAGAAATAGCTCAACTGTCTTCTGTACTCAAGAGAGTACCAAATCAAGAGTCAATGATTTGTGCTCTTTCTCATTTCTATTCAGCCATATACATTGTCCAGGCTGCTATGTCTGGGGACCTTGGCATCCTTGCCCATAGTAATGGTTGACCTGTCTTAACAGCCTTGTTGTAAAAATCATTGAGTGAGGACCTGTAAAACAATTACAACAGAAAGAAATGACTGCTCATGGGTACAAAGAAACCAGTAGTGTTAACCTGTTAAGATGAAAATGTTTTTCTATTAAGTCATGAAGCTGATGGGAGATGTTTGTCATTTTGCAGGGAATAATTATGAATCCTCCTTGCTATAAGGAAAGAGAGGAGAAATAGCACCAATGTTTTCTCTCTGCATCATAATTTAAAGGTTTAGACTTTTTTAAGGAACACAAAGGATGTAATCAAAATCGTATGAGACTCACCAATATTGCTGTTTCCATTACAAGCTAAGTCTGTTTAATTAGGTTATGTAGACCCCATAAACCATGGAGACCAGGCTTTGTTGTTTCGGATGCTTAAGCCATGACTCTTTTAGTCCTTTTTGCAAATTTTACCGTAGTCATTGTCTTTCTCCTTGAAATGTTATTATTTCCATGGCACAAAACATACATTTTGATGTTGTCACAAATGAAATCTCTCCCCTCCCTCAAGAATAGCAAACTTTATTTCACTCTGCTTACCTGCAAGGGTACATGAGAAATCAATCTAACAAAACAAATTGGCTGATTATGTTGTAATGAAGTTGAACATAAATTATTTTTTATAGCTAGATTTTATCATTCTATTCTGTTAGTGAATACTTTAAAACTCTGCATTAATGTTCTCAGAGGTAAATGTTACTATCAATTATAAAAATCATTGCAATTCATTGATACAGATGTGAATAAGATGTGGAAGGATGAGAGCCAGGGAAATGAGTTGAGTTTCTTGGCTCTATAGCCAGCGCCTTACATATGCCAAGTCAATTCCCTGCCTTTATGCCATCTCTCTTTCACTTCCTCATTCATAGTAATTCAATAGATGAATTACTTCTCATTCATCTATTGGCACAGTTCATGAGCATGTCGGGCTGGGACTAACTGTATGTCTACATTTGATATGGCCCCTGATAACTGTTGACAAAAGCACCATCACCCCCATTTTACCGATGAGGAAGCTCAAATACCAAAGGATTGGACTTAGTCAAGGTCAGTACTTCCAAGAGGTATTCAGGGACCACACCGATAGAAGCCTTGTGGGTTAATTACTTGACCCTGCCCCCAAGTCCTCCTACCTGTTTTTAATAAGCATTTTACAGTACCCTGTAGCTGCTTTGCCATTGTTTTGTTCATTATTCCATGTAACAAGGTTGCCTGGTTTTCCTTACATAACCAGGAAGAACTGGGTAGACACTAAAACCATTTCTACATAAACACAATGCTCTCCATCTGTGAATACACTTCCCATATTCTCAGGTCAGTCTCTTAGTGGAAATCCCATGGGAAATGCCTAACAATTTCTTCCAGTGCCCAAAGCCACCTACCTCGCAGTGCAAATGAACAGATTCTCACTCCACATCTTCTTCAAGAGGGGACTCTTACACAAAGGCCACACACAGTCAAAGTCATTCCCTAAGGAACTCTTACAAAAATGGTCCCAGTAAAATATCTAGAAATGTGTCTAGGAATGGTGCCTAGATCACCAGCAACTCCTGACCTAAAAAAGTTTCCTCTTCCTCCCCGACCTTTGTCCTAGAACACACTGTGTTCTACAAAAGCACATTACAAAAAAATGATTTTGGCAGTCCTGATTTACCAGCTCTGGACCAGATCTCAGGGCCTCTGTGTCCCTGGTTTGGTGCTTCCATTTCCATATTGCTTCCTCATAAAAAGTTTTGCAAATACTGATGTGACACAGCTTCCTCAAATGAATGCTTTAAATGCCTCTAAAGAGACTTTGATTACACTAAGAAGCAGAAAATGTTCTTGACAAACCACTCCTTTGTTTTTCTATAATTAGTTGGGTTCTCTTCCTCTTCTCAATTCTACACCTAATGATGCATCTTGTGTTGTTATTTAAATAACACAAAAGACGTGGTAGATTGCATTTATTACACTATGATACAAATATTTTAGTATAGATGTAGAATTTCTGCTCCAACCCCAGGATCTTTATTTTCTGTTTTTAGCAAAATCCAAATATCTCTGACTTGGTGTTAACAGTGATGATTTCTAATTACTTAGGAAAATCTACCTTTTTGTTTACTGCTTTTTTATAACCTGAGCCACTAGGCATGCCATTAGGTGAGAAGACTCACCTCTAGGTTTGTTTACTTTGCATTTTAGAGTGGTAGTGGGGACAGTATGAGTACTGATTTTCCTGTCAAAGTTAATTTGCCGTAAGACATATAATAAAAGTGCATGTATTAATAAATAAAAAAGGCAGCTAACTTGCACGAACATCTGACGCTTCTCATGGAGTCAAACACCAAACAAATTATAAAGGAAGTAAAAGCATTCCTGTAAATGCTTTCAAATGGTAAACAACACCCTTGAAGTCCTATGTGTGCAATAGCCTTGGGTCCACCCTTTCTTAATTGACAATATTTTGTCTGAGGGTCAAGTTCTAGTCTTCCCTCTGTCTAATCTAGTTCATGGATGGAGAAGGGAGGAAGGCTATTGGGTTTCTTCTACCAACAGGTGGCCAGATGAAGCTTCCTTGGAAAACATTGATTAGCTTTATTCCTTTTATAGCAATACACAGTGAGTAGTTTCAAAGGATCAGAAAGTGGACATTTTTTATGTTCCTTTAGTATTTTCTCACTCTGTCCATCTCTCCATTTACATTAGTGTGACTTTGCATCAAACACGGGGCTCTCCTGCCAGGCTTGTGAGACTCAGCACTGCCAGGAGCCCCACACAGGTGGATGGCCCCGGGTACCTTCTTTCTACCATTTCCTCATCTGTCATTAGGCTGTGCCCCGAGTTCCACAGGAACCTACCCAAACCACACCCTGTAATACAGTCAAGGAAGAGAATGTCTTTGTCACTGACAACAAAAGAACAGCTTTCAGTGAGCAGCACTCCTTCCTCATGAAACACACTCTGGTCCAGCCAGTTTGCTTCCTTTCAGGAAACGGTGTGGGGAGGATAGTGACCTGAGTGAGTTGCATCTGTACCTCTCTGAGGACAGAATATCCTAAGGCTGAGGGAGAGAGCCTTGGATACTGTCAATAATTGCTTCTCTAATTATTCTGTCTCATTCTGAATACCAAAGATTAGGGAACATAAAGTATGTGATGAAATTTACATAGCAATTGGTTTCAACCAACCATTGGCTAGATATGTTTCATTAAAACAAAACAAAACAAAACAAAACAAAACAATCACAAACTCACTCTCAAGCACAGAATCCAGAGGAAAGGAGCACATGAAACACACATGGCTTGAAGGATGGGCATGTGGATTGCTCCTGTTGATGGGACACCATGGCATCCAGGTTTTATCTGCACCCCTTTCCACTAGACTGCCTACAAAACAGTTGGGCAAGACCCTCTTCTTTCAGGCTAAGAGCCAGGATCAGCAGCCATAGAAAAATACCTTCTGGCAGCAGGGTCTTCTGCTACCTAGAACAGCTTTCCCTGTGAAGTTCTGCTGTATTTGGGGCTCCCACTAACTCCAAGGAAAATTAGTGGAGGAGGCAGGCATATAACATGAGGGGTGGCATGAGACTAAGACCCCTGCTTTTTTGAATGCATGAGGGTTCATCGTTGAAAATCCACTCCATTACTCTTCAGGTACAATTAATCTGAATAAGCCCTACAATAGGAAAAGTCAGAGTCAATCCACTTGCTCTGTTAGATTGCTTAAACCTAGTATCATGGCATGCATTTGGTTAAAAGCTCTTCCCCATGTAGCCTGAGTCTCACTTGATTCATCTATTATTCAAAAGCTGTGATTGAAAGAGCCTTCAAACTCACAGGTGTTCAGGTCACTGGGGATGCTGCACAAAGATTCGAAATGCAGCAGCCATTAGTGTCCAGTCTCATTATTTTCATGCCAGGAAAGGCTAAACATTAACATGCTGGAACAAGAGCCCTTTCGGGGAGAAAAAAAATAAAAGGTAACTGAAGACCCTCAATAGGGACAACATGTTCTGTAACTTCTGGAAGTAATCACAGGGAACAAGCCAAATGGCCGATTAACAGTCATGCACAGACAGTCTTCCGTGGCCAAGTCCAGGAGATCTGACAGGTTGAAGGGGATCCAGAAAGAAGACTAAATCAACTTGGTCCCCCTGAAAGTGAAGTCAGTTCCAAGGGCTGAATGTGTTTTAAAGGTTTTTGTTTTTTCCTTTAGGTTAAATTTCCTGGATAAAATCAGATCAGCCGTGTAATCACCCTGCTGCAATAAAAGGAGCTCAGTGTGCTTTATGGCAACCACACCAGTCAAGGGCTCTCTCTGGCACCAAGGGAGCCATAAGGGCCCCCTGCCAAGTGGAGCTGAGGGATGCTCGAGGCCAGGGTCTGGACCTTCTCACTATAAAAAGAATAGTGAAGTATACAGATATTTACCTACTGAGTTATGTTTGGGCTGATAAAAATGCTCAGATGTCCTTTAGTTTCTCTTTATTGTATTAGTTTAATTTTTGAGACAGGGTCTCACTCTGTCGCCCACCTTGGAGTGCAGTGGTGCAAACTCTGCTCACTGCAGCCTCAACCTCCTGGGGCTCAAGCAATCCTCCCACCTCAGCCTTCCCAGTAGCTGGGACTACAGGCATGTGCCACCATGCCCAGCTAATTTTTTTAGTTTCTCCTTTAAATGACTGTGTAAGAATTGTAGGACCTTGAAAAGATTTGAGCTTTGAAATTTCTGTAGTATAATGTGAGCACATGATTTATATGAATATTCAGTTGCAGAAAATGTTTTTGTTCTAACTTGTTTAATGCCTGCTCTGATCTTAAAATGATCTCCTTAACATGTATGTATACACAAGTCTCTAAATACCAGGACTGCTGTTACCCAAAACCCACACTATCAAAGATATTGCTTGCTTCATATTTTCAAAGTCAGCTTTTGGAGGACAGGGACAATGGTTTCTTGTAATCTGCTGAGGGAGTCAACCCCAGTGAGGCTGTTCCTTCTCTGTAACCAGCTGCAATTAGGATTTCTACTGTCCTTGCATGGGGCATCCATGGCAAAGGTTGACTTGGTCATGTGGTTAGAACTGGAAATTCAGTATTTTCAGTATTTTCAGTTACTCCAGTTGTTTTTGCTCGGGCTACTAATCAATACCAAATCTAGTGCTATCTGAATAAAATAAGATGGCATAGCAACTACCCTATTCTTGCTAACAACTCCAAATGACAACATGGTGGCTCACATCTGTAATCCCAGCACTTTGAGAGTCTGAGGCTGGCAGATTGCTTGAGCTCAGGAGTTTGAGACCAGCCTAGACAACATGGCAAAACCCCGTCTCTAAAAAAAACACAAAAATTAGCCAGGCATGGGGGCGTGCACCTGTAGTCCCAGCCACTCGGGGGGCTTAGGAGAGAGGATGGCTTGAGCCCGAGTGGTTGAGGCTGCAGTAAGTCGTGACTCCGCCACTGCACTCCAGCCTGAGTGAGAGTGAGACCCTGTCCCCGCCTCCCCAGAAAAGTTAGTGAGGCTTTACTTGAGTGTGCTCCAACTCAACCTCAAGGTGCCATGCCACCTGGTAAGAAAGCTTGTTAAAAATAAGTGTTATTAGCCTGGCTGACATGGTGAAACCCCGTCTCTACTGAAAATACAAAAAATTATCTGGGCATGGTGGTGGGTGCCTGTAATCCCAGCTACTCGGGAGGCTGAGACAGAAGAATTGCTTGAACCCAGGAGGGGGAGGTTGCAGCGAGCCGAGATTGCACCACTGCACTCCAGCCTGGGCAACAAGCAAAGCTCTGTCTCAAAAAAAACAAAAAACAAAAAACAAAAAAAAACCCCTGTTATTATTATAAACAGAGCTACAGACTGTGTAGACATCGACACAGTGCTGATTTAAGTATCCGCACTTATTGGGGTCAAACATTTGTCTTTAGTAAAATAAGGGCACTGTATTTGATTCTAAAAATAAATGGCAGGAGAGCTGGGAATGGTGGCTGACGCCTGTAATCCCAGCACTTTGGGAGGCTGAGACGGGCGGATCACTTGAGGTCATGAGCTCAAGACTAGCCTGGCCAACATGGTGAAACCCTGTCTCTTCTAAAAATACAAAAATTAGTTGGGTATGGTGGTGCTTGCCTGTAATCCCAGCTACCTGGGAGGCTGAGGCAGGAGAATCCCTTGAACCTGGGCGGCAGAGCTTGCAGTGAGCCGAGACCACGCCACTGCACTCCAGCCTGGGTGACAGAGCGAGACTCTAACTCAAAAAAAAAAAAAAAGAAAGAAAGAAAAGAAAAGAAAGAAAGAAATGGCAGGAATGCATTCTGTGATTTCAGGATTCTCTAGTGAGTGGGTGGAGGCAACAACCAAGTTAGGATACCATTAGCAACTGAATCAACTTCAGCAAATGGCTCTCTAAAACTACACTGACTTGGCAAGATCATGTCAAAAAAAAGAGGTTGGGCTGAAAAAGATTATTTCTCTAAGGAAAAGTGTGAACAATTAGTGCCAAACTATTCACATAGTGGAAAGTTCCATGCTTTTGGAAGATGACACACTTGGTAGTTTCTAAGACTGATCTAATCAGCGCATTTCATATATATTTTTTTTCTAAAAGAGACTTAGAGTTCATGATTCTTTTAGTGTAGATTCTAACCATTTACATCAAATGGAAAAAGCAGGGATCTATTCAGTTGTGTGTCAGATTCTTAGGATCACTGAATAGTTCTGACTTGAGACAAGAACAATATAAGGCCAAGAAAACGGACTGTTTCAATTAAGCTCAGCAGAAAAAAATACACATGAGCCAAAACAGAACGACTTAATACTTAGCAATCACTTAAAAATTTGTAAGCTCAGTCTGAGTCATAAAAAAAAGTAGGCCAAGAAGCTTGAAGGAACACAGATTTATAAGTAAAAGAAGCAAACACTAAAATAAAAATGCTTAAACCCTGCAGTGCTAAACTACTTTCAGATAGCTTTGTAATAAGTGAAATTTGGAGAATTATATAAACCCCTCACAGATAAGCTTGGACAAAAAATAGGTGAAGGAATATTTGGCAAACGTGAGCATGCATAAATCAGCTGCTCCAGATGACACATGGCCCTGGGGAATAGAATTTGACTAATATGCTTACTGAACAACGGTGCAGTAAAAATGAATAATTATTTCTGAAAAATTACCTTGCACTCAGGGGGATGTCAGAAGACTGGAACAAGGCCAACAACATGTGATAGTGATGCAGAGAGAAAACAGAAGGAAAGGGTAGTGAAAAATTAGTGTATGAGATATGCAATTGTCAGCTTGAAAAATTGGGAATAACTATTAGGAAAGTAAAACTGAGTTTCCAGAAAACCAGGGATAAATAAACAAAGGACAGTTTGCATTTAAATGATCACAGACAAATTCATGAGATTATCTTAAAGATTGTAATACTGTTGTTGTAATTAAGAATACAAAGGGATGGGGTAGGGGGTGGATTGAGCTGAATGCGCAGTGTCTTGGGATTTTATGTTCACTGTTAGTCCAAAGAAAGCTGAAAATGATCAGAAATCACAAACTAAAGGGGCATTAAGCCCAGCCATGGGAAGGTGTTTCAAAGAGTGTCCTAACAATCGCCATCACATTGATCTGAATCAATACTCTGACTGATGACCTAGGAGCAAGTGTCACAAAATTTATGGATGACACTGAGGTGGGGAATGCCATAGAGGACAGAGGTAAGAGGAGGGAAAAAATAGGTTAGACATGGGTACATCTGCACTTAGAGAAAATCCATGACAAAGACATGAACAGACTGGAGTAATTTAGAAGGCAACACAATTTCGGAATGAGAAAATTCAACATTAATTTACACTGAGTAAGAATAGGGGTCAAGGTGGAGAAGGCCATTGGCATTTGCAATTGTATTTAAATCTGTATTTGGAACACATGACCCAGAGTGATGCTTAACCAGGTAAGAACCCCCCTCTCCCATCAGGAATAAATCAGGGGGAAAGCAAGTGGAAGTAGAGGGAACTGATGGTCATGAGCCCACCCAGGTGCCAGCTCCTCTTACGTGGTTCTCACTTGCTACTCAGGAATCCTGTGCTGTAGGAATCATTAGCACTTCACAGGTGTGGATTTGGAGTCAGATTGTCCTGTCTGCTACTTTTTTTTTTAAATAGAGATGAGGGTCTCACTATGTTGCCCAGGCTTGTCTCAAACTCCTGAGCTCAAACAATTCTCCTGCCTCAGCCTCCCGAAGTGTTATAATTACAGAAACGAGCCACCACATCTGTCCTGTGTGCGACTGTTATCCGAAGGTCAGTTGCCCTCATGGCTGGCTCCCTTCCTCACTTCTTTCTGGGTTCTGCTGCTTTCTTGGCAAGGCCTGCTTATGTAGAACAGCATCTCCTTACCTGCTTTATTTATTTCATGCCACTTATTTCCATCTGATGTACTACATGTGTGCTTATTTACTGCCCTCTCACTGGAATGTAAGTTTACTGCAGAATCCCCACAGCCTAGAACATGCCTGATATGTCATAGGCATTTGATAAGTATTTGTTATTAAATTATACTCTTCCCAGGAATGAATGTTTTCTTTATGCTACCTAAGTGTAAACTCTTAATTCATCTACCAGGAGGCTACCTAGCTTGGAAAAGAAGAAAAAAATCACACTTATATAAAGAAAACGCTGAACAGAGAACTTCCAAGAAGTAGGAAATATCTTGCTCAATTTTTTTTTCAGAACATTAATTTACTTTCACTGGACAAGGAAAATCTGTTTCTATAAACCACTATTTTTATTAATAGAAATTCCCTGCCTTTGCTAAGTGGTAAACAAATGTTAAGAATTTGAAGGAGAATCACATCACTGGGCTCCTTTGAGATCCATATGCCTCAATTCAACCCTGTCAACCATGCCAAGAAAGAGGAGAGCAGCTTATGTCCAAAGAAACTGGGAAAGAAAAAACAAATCTCCATGATGCTTTCTTTAGATGACACTAAGCAACTGAATGGGGGATTAAAAAACAAAAACAAACAAAAAAACAAAACAATAAAACCACCACCACAGTAAACAAACAGAAAAAACCAGACACACATTGACCTCATCTCTGGGTCTTTTGTAACTTAAGAGACAACACCTGAGTTACATGGAACACTTTATCTTAGTCTTCTTCACCTTCGCTGTCCTATTTTTGAACCCTAGACACCACACCTGCCTAGCTGTCATTGGGCTTTTAAATTCTCTGAAATAGACTATCTAGGTGTTTGACAGCAGTACATGGAAATTAGTAAGCACCTGAGAGGTGCTGATTTCTCTCTCTCTTTTTTTTTGAGACAGTCTCACTCTGCTGCCCAGGCTGGAGTGCAGTGGTGCCATCTCGGCTCACTGCAGCCTCTGCCTTCCAGGTCAAGAAATTTTCGTGCTTCAGCCTCCTGAGTAGCTGGGAGTACAGGCGCATGCCACCATGCCTGGCTAATTTTCTGCATTTTTAGTAAAGACAGGGTTTCACTGTGTTGGCCAGGCTAGTCTCAAACTACTGAACTCAGGTGATCCACCCCCTTGGCCTCCCAAAGTGCTGGGATTACAGATGTGAGCCACCATGCCCGGCCTGAGAGGTGCTGATTTCTTTTGTGATGTTAAAGGAATTAGTTTCCTGATGAGGTTGAGCTGCTATCTGAGTAGAACCCAAGGAGGCCAAAAGGTGGGTACTTCAGGGAAGACCCTGGAGTGGTAAGACACCAGCACTGCTGCCCAGTACCATGCGAGAATCTTTTCTAAAGAAAAAAGTGTGCAGGGAGCGCAGAAAGGAAGCTGGCTTGTACAGTAGCAGAGATAGACACGTAAGTAGCTGACACTGATCGATAATGCCCATGTGCCAGGCACTGTACTGGGGCTGCATGTGCATGATATAGTCTGTCAGTCCTCACAGTAGCTCCGTGACGTTGATGCAATGACATCATAACACTGAGAAGTTAAGGCAATTGCCCAAAGACACACAGCCAGCAATTGGCAGGGCCAGGCTCTAACTCTGGAGTCCCGCTTGTGATCATAATGCACTCGACCAGCACATCCCCAGTGACACCTCAGACCTATGTAGAGTTTGCATCACACGAAGGTGGAGGGAGTGGTACCCAGATGCTTTTTTTCTATTAAAAACTGCACCAGCATCTAAGAGGGAAGGATTATTCCAGATGAGTTTGCAATAAGATCCCTTTGATCCTTTGTAACCTTTCATCAATTAGCTCATGCAGCCAAAAATATTTCTGACTAATCACTTTAAAGAATGACTTTGAGAACTCCTGTAGTCTGCTCTCTTATGCCTACTTCAGTGGGAAAATAATTATACAAACTAGGAACTGCCATCTTCAGCATAATTTTAACTGGCCAGAGAAACTACCCAATCATTATCCAGAAAAGTTTAATCTATAAAGCAATTACTTTTCTGTTTCAGAATCCATCTCAGCCCCCCAACCTGGCCCTACTGAATTATAAAGGTGTGAAACAACCTAACACATCCAAGCAAATCTATCTCCATGACAACACAGCAGCGATGCAGTCCTGGAATCAGGATGCCTGTGTTCCAGGCTGGCTGGATTACCTAGGGAAGTTTCCTCAGCCTCAATAAATCAGAGTTTTCTCATCAGTGAGATGGGGAGCCACTGCATTTGCTGCAAGTTTCCTAGGAGATCATTTATTTCTCATCACCATTAATTTCTCATCTCTGATGTTTGTAGTGCACTTAAAATGTTCCAGGCATCTAATGCTTCCTGTGTATTGCATTTAATTCTTACCCCCATGAGGTAGGTGCCATCATTAAAACCTGATTTAAGAATGAGAGGCTTGAAGCTTAGCTGAGGTTACATAGCTAGTCAGTGATGAGCCAGGATTTGTACTCAGATTTGAATGACTTCAGAGGCCACATTTTTTTTTTTTTTTTTTTGAGACAGGGTCTTACTCTGTCGCCCAGGCTGGAGTACAATGGTGCTATCTCGGCTCACTACAACCTCTGCCTCGCAGGTTCAAGCAATTCTCCCACCTCAACCTCCTGAGTAGCTGGTAGTACAGTTCACCTCACCATGCCCAGATAATTTTTGTATTTTTAGTAAAGACAGAGTTTCACCTTGTTGGCCAGGCTGGTCTCAGACTCCTGACCTCAAGTGATCCACCCACCTCAGCCTCCCAAAGTACTGAGATTACAGGCATGAGCCACCGCACTGGGCCAGAGGCCACATTTTTAATCAATACAAGCTAAAGCTTGTTAATGTTTCATGACTGAACTCTGCCCTGCCTCTCTGCTGCCATCCTTTGTATATGAAACTCTTAGAATTAGATAAAAATCCCTGGAATAGCATATTCAAACATAAAGCCTTATTGCTGTCAAATGGACCCAGGCTGCACGTGTTCAAAATTGGTCGAGGAAATCCCATGTTACCATTCTGAGCAGGCCCAGGTGGTCAGACTCCATCAGAGGATGCTGCATTCATGATGGGTGCTGTGCAGGGTCACTTGCCACACTGTGTCACCTCTATGTCATTGCTTTGCCTAGAGCTGGTAGTTTAAAATTTTAACCACTAGCTCCAATTTTATTGCTTCCTCAGGACACATTTCGTAAAACGATGAATGCTTTACTCTTATTTCCAAAAAAATGTCATAACTTGTTCAAGGTCACATAGTTTGTTACTGGCAGGGCTGAGTCATTTGGGTAAATTATTAGGCCTTAGTTTCTTCATCTATAAAATAGGGGGATTAGACTAAATCATCTCTAAGCTCTCCTTCAGCTCTCAAAAATTTATGGTTCTGGGACACAGACACCACCAGCCAAGCAACAAGCTGGATTCAGTCTTCCTCTTCAAACGGGCGAAGGAGGAAAATAGGAAAGAGGAGCTGCAGTGTGAGGGCAGCAAGGATACTGAGGAATGACGGCTGGGGAGGGAGTCGGGGGCAGAGTCAAGAGACTGGCAGATGTGGTAAAGACCGAGCCACTTGCGGAGGCAGAGCTGTGTGGGAGGCAAGGCCTCAGCCACTGACAAGTAGCACAGGCCTCTCTCCATGGAATTTCCCCTAAGCTAGTTACCCCTTTCTCAGCTCAAGTCAGCCATTTCCCTGCCTCTTCAGTGAGAGGGAGGAAAAGACTGTATGGTTACAGCAACTCCAGTTTCTTGATCTCAGTCCACCTGTGCTTACTGTGGATAAAGTTAGTTGTTACCAAATTATATCAAATCGAAGACTATGTCTATTATGAAGCACACCATTATTTTTACAGATAACCAAGAAAGATAGACACTGCAAATTATCTTTGCATGGCGTTGTCAGTTCTAAGATGGAATCTATTTTCAGGAGACATTAAGAACTATGTCTTAGAATTGATGAAATATATTCTAACTCCCTCCATTACTCATGATAAAATCCACAAGTTAAGGGTTTCCTATGTACCAGGCACTATATTAAATGCTTTACATAATCTCACAACAGCCTGTGAGGTAAGTGTTATTCCCATTTATAGGTGAGAAAAGCTCAGAGAAGGTAAGTAACCTGCCCAAGGTTGCCCAGCTAGAGGAGACTATATAGGAACTGGGGTCAGTCTGACTCCACAGCATGTGCCTTGAATCACTAGGTCATCTCACCTTCAGCAGAGAGCTACTGGATTACAGTCCTTGGGATGACAAGTGGACTTGTTTCTGGGGTCCCTGGCCTCTCCCTCCCCTACTGTTCTGGATAGAGCTGCTAACAAAGGAAGAAAGTGGGGAAGGGCTCACAGGTACATTCTTGGCTCATGGGGCAACCAGGAAGACAGCTCCAGCTCTGGGTATGCAAGAGTTAAACATGGGAGAAGTGGGCTTAGAAGGGCACCAGAATTCCCAGAGATGGCTTTACAGGAAAATATGAGAGAATAAGAAGAAGGAGTCAGAAAGAAAGGTGAATTTGGTACCTCAGAGCTCCCATGGGAGGGATGATGACTGTAAGGCTGATGAATATGGTTCGGGGGTCCTGGCATGCATGTGCCTTTCCAAGAACCTGATGGGGACCTACCAGTTGTGAATTCACAATTTTACCTTCCTTTTTAAAAAGAGGACTCAAATTCTGAACATTTCAAGTTTCATAAACCTGGATCCTCCAGTTCCAATCTTGGTGTTAATGAAAGCAGGTGTGGTTGGGGGTGGTGGGCCTCAGAGAAAGCTGGAAGGGCGTGGGGCCACATGAGCACACAGAAGGAGTGATGGTTAAAAAAAAAAAAGTTGGGGGAAATATGACTATGAGAAAAGGATGTCTGCTTCCTTGGCCTGCCAAGTTTTATTTGGCCTGCAGAAGTAGACCATTTCCTGCCCCATTCCTTCCAAGACCAACTCCACAGACTGGCAGTGAGCAATTTTCCTCCATTTACTTTGAAGAAGTTGTTTTACCAGTGAGCCCTGAAAGTGGGCAGATTGTCATAGAACTCTTAGGTATATTTTTTCTATTCTTTAACAATGTTTTTGTGCCTGTTTTATCATGGACATATTAATGTAGTAGTATATGTATATAATTTTATATAGATAACTATACATAAGACAAGCAATGGAGAAATTTATTGATTGATATAGGTCTGTGATCAAGAAGTTGCAAGATTATTGCCCTGTGGAGATATTTCTCCAGTCTCTTAAAATTCTCCCATTAGAACACTTATACACTGTTGGCAGGAGTGTAAATTAAATCAACCATTCTGGAAAGCAGTATGGCAATTCCTCAAAGAGCTAAAAGAAGAACTACCATCCCACCCAGCAATCCCATTACTGGGTATAAACCCAGAGGAATATAATTCATTCTACTATAAAGACATATGCACACAAATGTTCTTTGCAGAAGTATTCACAATAGCAAAGATATGGAATCAAACTAAATGCCCATCAATGACAGTCTGGGTAATGAAAATGTGGTACAGATATACCATGGAATACTATGCAGCCATAAAAAAAGAACAAGATCATGTCTTTTGCAGGAACATGGATGGAGCTGGAGGCTACTATCCTTAGCAAACTAATGCAGCAACAGAAAACCAAATGCTGCATATCTAAGTGGGAGCTGAATGGTAAGAACTTCTGAACACACAGAAGGAAATGACCGACACTGGGGTCTACTTGAAGGTGGAGGGTAGGAGGAGGGAGAGGAACAGAAAGGATAACTATTGGGTACTGGGCTTAATACCTATGTGATGAAATAATATGTGCAAACCCCCATGACATGTATTTACCTATGTAACAAACCTTGACATGTACCCCCCAAACCTAAAATAAAAGTAAAAAAAAAAATAAGTTCTCCCCTTAAAGCTTCTGGGCAACAAGGTCATAAAAGACACTCATCTTGGGTAAAATTGTAGTTACATTCATAGACTTCAATGCTCAATGTTTTAGACCTTTGCTTTCTTACATTTCTTTCAACTTGGACACTAAATTAAAACCATTGTTTTATTTTTCTCTTTTTCAGTTACTAGGCCAGTATTTGGAATTTGCCAAAGCTATAGTCCTCAGAATTTACTTCAAGAGCTCCTTTGTATCAGTGGAGAATGAAGAACGGAGAAGACGAGGAGGAGGTTGAAAGAAACTTAAGAGATGTGGCAACTAATTGCAACGTGTAGATTGTATTTAGCTCATGATTCACACAAACTAGATATTTGTTATTAAAGAATTATGGTTGTTTTTGGTGTGATATTAGTATTGTGGTCACATTTCTTAAGAATCTATCTTTAGAGATAGGTGCTGAAATTCTTGCAGATGAAATGACATTATCATCTGGGATGTGCTTCAAAAACAGTTAAAGGAGATATCGATAAGGTGGCCTTGAATTCACAATTGCTGAAGATGGGTATAGGGCACATGGAGTTTTATTATAATCTTTTCTCTCCTTTTATATTGTTTGTAGTTTTCCATTATAAGTTAAAATGAAGAAAATAAGTCAACCAACATGAAGCGGTCAGTGAGATTCTTATGGACATCCCAACTTTGCCTCTTATCCGCCTGACATAGTTGTGGAACTAGAAAGACAAGCACAATTTGCCAAGCATCAGAGTGGCATCTTGAAACTGCTGGGTTTTGTTTAGGGTGACCTCCCTAGGAGGAGAACACTTTGGACCACGGAGTGAACAGCTTGGAATTGGAGTGGCTTTACTGCTGGCAAAAAAGAATTTGCTAATTCTCAAAGGGGGGAAAAAATAAGATCATGAAACAGGATCACAATGCTCTTTGGACATCAAAGGATCATTACAAAACAAGATTTTGGTGAGTTCAATGTAAATGAATGAGGGCCATGTGGCTTCAATTTCCTTCAAAATACGCAAGTTTAAAAATTCAAGGAAAAATGCCCTGTTAAACATGTGCTGAACTGAAATGCTTCGAGAGTCATTGAGCCCAAATGGGCCCTGGCTTTGCCCCAAGACTGGATCTTGTTCCTGTTGGAATATGATTTCTCGAACATACCCCATTTCCTCTGTAAACTCTACCTCCTTCCTTCCAGGTCCTCGTCCAAATTCTGTTTCAGATGCTCAAAACACAGGACAAGACAAATCCAGGGATCAGCAACACTTTTTTTTCCCCTTTTCAATTTTGATAAGAAAGAAACAAATTCTTGGAGACTCAATTTGGAAAACATTCGCTGGCAAATCCATAAAGCTCACCCTGTTGGTTTGAACTTTGAAAGTGCTGGGAATGGCTAACACAGTGAAAATGAAGTGGGGAGGAAATGGATGCTAAGGCAATCCACTGTATTCCACTCACCCCCGACTCATTCACCCCAGAAAAAATCCAACCATAATCATCTGGACCTTCCTGTGTGGATCTCCATTAGTATAAAGCTTTTTAAAAAAGGCACTTCCCCAGGTCATGGAGTTCATGGCCCAATACCTGGCCCAGGTCTGACTGAAGTTAGAAGGCAGGAAAAGGAGCTACTAAGGGTGGTCTTGCCACACAGCCTTGACCTAGAGAAGGGGATACTGAAAAGCCAGACCAGGGCATAATGGATAGATGGAAATAGATGCAGAAAATGGAGGCAAGCAACCTCCCCACTTGAAAGCCTGGAACGCCCAGCTGGGTTAGATTTAAAGCTCTCTTTGGGCCTGTGAGCCCCAAAATGAATGTTCTTGTTGCATGAAGTCTGTGCAGTTTGTCAGAGGTGTATGTCGCAGGTTAGGTTAGAGTCAGTTAACCTAGGAGGTGGTTGGTGGTTGGAATCCTTGGTTCTAAGAGCTTGGTGTGTTCTGTGGCTCTGACTCCTGGGGCCTACCACATTTTGCAGGAAGGGCATACATAAGGCTGCCCATAACTCCTACCGCTTTTGGCAGTTTCTCCCTGAGACCTCATCCTTCTGTTACAGTAGGTAGTTAGACAGACATGAGGCAGGGAAGGCCACCCTCCCCACAATGAGGAATGTCAGGCAACCATCAGGTGATGGTCAGGCAGTTGTTAATTGTCTCTCTAAAATAATCATTGGTTGAAGCCAGGGCCAGGCAGTTTCCCAATAAATAGAAAACACCTGAAACTGGTGATCAGCTTCCTAGTAAGATCTCAGGAGTTGGGTGAGTGGACTCAAGCATGCGCACTAAGAGGCAAAATGGCAGAGTTTAACTGGTATATGAATCCTCAACTGATAAGGAGAAAAAGCCCTCAAGTGAGCACGTACACAACTTCAGTAAACACACTGCGCATGCTCACCCCCCAAGTGCCTGAATGCCACTGTGGATGCGGACAGCCCACTCCAAGGGAAGAATCAGGGGAGAAGAGATGCAACCGCCCTGGAAGCATGCCAACATATGAAACACCAAGTCAAAGGTCAAACCACCCAGCTGATCTCAAGTCACCCGCTTGGCCCTCTTCTAAGTGTACTTCCTTTTGTTCCTGCTCTAAAGCTTTTAATACACTTTTCACTCCTGCTCAAAAACTTGCCTTGGCCTCTCACCCTGCCTTATGACCCTTGATTAAAAATTCTTTCTTTTGAGGTGTTAAGAATTGAGGTTGCTACAGATTTGCCACCAGTAACACTTCCATAGCCTTAGATGATTTAGGTTTCAAAATTGGAATTGCTCATTTTAATCTCTGGAGTACAAAACTCCAGTGGGAATAAGCTATCCCCACTTAGTACTACTATCTCTATAGGGATAAGAAAATAAAGTATAATTTTCTCTCCAGATTCTATCATGAATATTGTTCCTAGTGATTCCACTTACAAACCAAAAATATTTGACTCTAAGCTGGAAAGAGCGCAGCATTTCCTGGCTTCCTGGGAAGTCAGTCACACAGCTAGTGGCACTAGTTTCCAGGACTTGTCGTCCTCCAGTGACCCCGCCTAGCTGTCTTGTTGATAACTGTCTTCCTAAAATGAAGGGCAGGTACTTTGAAAAGTGAGTCCCAAACTAACTGTGCATCCACTCAAAGCTCACTCAGACTTTGTACCACAGGCAAGAGCAGGTCACACCATCAGAATATGGCACAAACATGAGAATAATTTTCAAGGATGATAGGAACTAAAAGTTTTTAAAGTGGGAAGGAGATGAAAAACCTCCACTTTTCTGTAACTAGCTCATGAGGGTTTGGTGTGTGGAGAACGAAATGCACCACCAGTACTAGCACCACTCCACCAAATTCTAAGTTTTTTTCTTGGATTTTTGTTAAATATTTAGGCTAGGCGCAGTGGCTCACGCCTGTAATTCCAGCACTTTGGGAGGCTGAGGTGGGTGGATCACCTGAGATCAGGAGTTCGAGACCAGCCTGACCAATATGGTGAAACCCCATCTCTACTAAAAATACAAAAATTAGCCAGACGTAGTGGCAGGTGCCTGTAGTCCCAGCTACTCGGGAGGCTGAGACAGGAGAATTGCTTGAACCCGGGAGATGGAGGTTGCAGTGAGCCAAGACGATGCCACTGTATTCCAGCCTGGGCAACAAAGCAAGACTCCATCTCAAAAAAAAAAAAAAAAGACTTAAATATTTAAAGGAATGTTACAAAAGCCACAGATGACTGACCAGCACAATGACAATCCCATTTATTCAAGTACAGTGCTGCATCCTGAAACATCTGAGATGAGCCTAGCTTGTATCATTATGAGCAAGGTCAATATTCCCTTCCATAGAAACCAACCAGGGTCTTCTTTATCACAGCTTGCAACATTTAGGAGTTGGCCAAGATATGAGGCAAATTCATTTAATTTGGTTTAACTTAATTCTGCCCTGACCTGTGCAGAAGCTGGGCATATGAACATTTCTACATCCCAAGATCTCAGAACTCACAGGGTAGAAGTTCCTGATGCATATAGCACTGAGTGGGGACACAGAGAGGAGTGATAATTTTCAACAGTGAAAGTCAGGGTAAGTTGGCTTTCCAGCTGGAGTGAAGAGTTCTTAAACTGTAGTGCCCATACGGATCCCCTGGGGAGTTTGTCAAGAATGAAAATGGGGTGGCCTCATGAGAATCACCTGGAAGGCTTAAGCATAAAAATGGATGGGCCCCCTCTCCCAAAGATTTTAATTTTAGTAGGATTGATTTAGAGCCCTCCAAATCTGCATTTTGAAAACAATCTCCGCCCCTACTTCTGATATGGGTGGTCCTCAGAACCTACACTGTTCTAAGGTTTTCATCTACAAGTTTCTCCACATGCAGGGCTGTAAATATAGGGCCAGAAAGATGAGAAGGCTGTTTCCATGCTCATGCCCATGATGCTGAAAGTTATTTTCCCAGATTCCCTTTGGGGTCTAGGAAATTCAAAAAGAATGTTCATGGAGGTCTGCGGGTGAGGGCATGTGGGGAAAGAAAACACTGTCATTCATCCTTAGGGCATGCTCTTTGTAGACCTCAGGGCCGTCCTAGATTCCCCGTGCCCTGATCTACGGATTGGGACTCCACACCAAATACTCTGGTTTTAGGGTTATTCTGACAGATTCACTGTCCTCTAGGTCAAGGCATCAGGTGACAATAAACATATTTAAAGAAGGAAAGGCCCTGGTATAAACACACCTGATAGCAATAACTTAAGCATACCCTGAGACTGACCCTGTATAGCAGACACACCTGCATGTGGTTCGGAGTTCCAAGCTAAGGAATCCGGGAGTAGCCAACCCGGAGGGTCATTCCTTATCTATGAGAAACAGCTTAGCCGCTAGCCTGTCCCAGGAAACGTGGGCTGTATAGGAGACGGATGACGTCCTTTCTTTTGGGTGAAGGTTGCTAGGTGGAGACTGTTAGGGAGAGGGTCCTAAGCGAATATAAAATGCATGCCTTTTGTAAGCATTTGCAGTTCTGTCCAGCTCTCGCCATTGGACTATATGCAAGGGGTTTCTCCTGTCCAGCCCGCTGCCACTGGACTCTCTCCCCTATATGTAAGTCCCCAGTAAAACCCAGTGTCTCATTTGCCAGTTCTGGGTCTGCTCTTCATCCTTTTGAACCTGGTGTCTTTCCCACTGGAGTCAATAGGTGTTTGGCCCAACACTACGAATTGGTTTGGCCAAGTTGTTATAAACTATTGGCCCTCAAGGCCAAACCAGGCATGTCTAAGTGATCTGCTAAATTGGACACAGGGTTTTTGTTTTGTTTTAAATTGAATTTGAATGCTTTCAGGCATTATATATTCATTCTGCAGTTGGCCAGAGGCCTCACCATCTCCCTTTGTGTTATGCCTGAATGATACATGTTTTAAAATAATTCCTGGCTGGGCACAGTGGCTCATGCCTGTAATCCCACCACTTTGGGAGGCCAAGGTGGGTGGATCACAAGGTCAGGAGTTCAAGACCAGCCTGGCCAATATGGTGAAACCCCTTCTCTACTAAAAATACAAAAATTAGCCAGGTGTGGTGGTGGGTGCCTGTAATCCCAGCTACTTGGGAGGCTGAGGCAGGAGAATCACTTAAACCCGGGAGGCAGAGGTTGCAGCTAGCTGAGATTGTACCATTGCACTCCAGCCTAGGCAACAGAGCGAGACTCTGTCTCAAAAAAAAAAAAAAAAAAATCCTGCCTTGCCCCTGCAGGCATTTGACTTTGAGAAACCTGGGCCACATGCTAAATTTGAATCCATGTACTGGATTAGTTCCAGTGTCTGAGCTGGGCATGAACTCAGGAACACAGGAGTGCCTTGGTGTTAGACAGAAAGGAAAATCCAGGAGGGTCTGTGCATCTGGAAGCACAAGGAATACAGGGCAAGCTTCCCCCAGTGCCAGGAATCCAAAGCTCGGATAAAGGGTGGAGGAAGCCCAGCAGATCCCCCAAGCTCTGCCTGCTTTTGGGATCCTATGGCCCAGAGTAGGTAAGAGAAGGCCTCCATCTCGGACATGCAGGCATCACCCATCATTCCTGCTCCCAAGCATGCTAAACTGGCCCAGCAGCCCTATTTACTGTTCCAAATGATAGTTTTTCAAGCTTTGGTGACAACCACAGCCAGCCCCTAACCTTTCTGCTGGTGCCACTTACCATCCCTGAAATACTTCCTCTTTCTACCCGTTTCTGCCTCATTCCTCTAAGCACTTCAAGATCCAGCTTAAACCCCCAACTCCTCTGGAAGCCTTCCCTGATCAATCTCACCAACATGGACAATCTCTACCTCCTCTCAACTTACTACCTACTCTACTTATAAATGACTTATTTCCATCTGCCTTGAATCATCGCTTATATCTCTTATGTGTATAAATTTCAGCTTCTCAATTAGACTGTCAACTCCTAGAAAGGAGGTACCATGCCTCAATTCTTATTGCCTGGATTCCTTAGAGAACATGACAGTACCTGAAATGTGTCACTAATTCACTGATTAATTATCCCCAGTAGCATCAAGGAACAGGTGCACAGAATTCTCTCACAAAGCATACACAGCAATTGGAAGCTTCTAAGAAAGTCAGATAAATGTGGAAACACCATCCTGGTAATGGTGATTCCTGGCAAAGTATGATTCCCTAGCATCATACTTTCATAGATTGCTCGTGTCCGTTCAGTTATTCAGCAAAAATGTTGCCTTTGATTTATGTACTTGTAGAAGAGAAAATTATTAAGTGGTATAAGGACCTTCCTTCAATTAGGCTATAAAACTGAAAGTAAACAAATGGAAAGATTCCTCAATAGCAGGAATCTTTGTGTAGGAATAGCAGGAATCTGTAGTCAGTGGAGTGGTGGCCCCCAAAAGATGTCTACCCAGAACCTGTGAATGTGACCATATTTGGAACAAGGGTCTTGTAGATGCAATTAAGGATCTCAAGATAAGATTACCATGGAGTATCCAAGTAGGCCCTAAATCCAGTGATAAGTTTCCTTATAAGAAGAGGAGAAGGCAAAGAGAATTGAAGAGGACACTGAGGAGAAGGCCATGTACAGACAGGTGGAGGCAGAGGTAGAGTTATGCAGCCACAAGCCAAGGAACACCTGCAGCTCCCCCCTCCACAAAACTAGAAGAATGCAAGAAAGCATTCTCCCCTATAGCCTTCCTAGGGAGCATGACCTTGCTGACACCTTGATTCCAAGCTTCTGGATGCCAGAACTGTGGGAGAATACATTTCTGTTGTTTTAAGACATCCAACTTGGGTTAATTCGTGACAGCAGCCCTAGGAAACCAACATAGCAATGAAGAAGGATAGCGCATGGGAATGGGTGGGCAGGGAAGAATATCATGACACTGGATTTCAAAGATCCCAACTCAGCATCCATTGAGAGAGGAATGAGCCTTTTCATAATCTCTGCCATTGTCTGTTTGTCTAGAAAAGCTTCTGCAAGGTCATTATTTCCTCAGAGATGCTCATGATTCAGATTTAAGCTAGACACTTTCTCTTGGATCCTGGAGTTACATTCCAATAAGATGGGACCAGATAATCCTGAAATGCAGAACAAATGATCACTTCCAAGAACCTAGCTCTATTTACCAAAGAGCACCTGCTGTGTTAGACAAATTGGCTGGTCCAGCTAATTACACAGGAGGCACGGGCTACCACTACATAGTCATGGGTGGTAGCACTATCTAATGTGACCAGACAAGCTTTTCTGATCTGAACTCTATGAACTCTATTTAAAGTCTCTGTTTTCATTTGCCCACTGACTGTAATTTACACATAAGCCAACTCTTGCTATTTTTCCCGTCTGGTTAGGTTCACAAGGAGGAATACATTTTTGCAAATGTTCCAAACACAAGGCACACACAGCAACACTTTTCATATGATTGCTAGAAGTCATTCACATTAGTCTATAATCCTTATTCAAAGCTTACTAACAAAAGGAGCTGGAAAAATATCACTAGAGGTTGATGACATGAGGCATTTCCTTGCATAAAATGGACATGTGTCATGTAGGAAATTGTCTTTATTTTTCAGAGATGCACAATGATGTATTTAGGGGTGATATGTCACGATGGCTACAATTTGCTCCAGACCATTGCAGCAAGAAATATATGAAGCAAATGTGGCAAAATGTTAACCCATTAAATCAAGGCAATGGAAATATGGGTGCTCAAGGCATGTTTCTTCGTATCCCATAGGTTTCAAAAGCACCAAAAATAAAAATAACATGGATATATACATTTTATACATAGGGTTCTTTTTTTACTGATACTATACCTGTTTTTAGGTATAGAGACTGTCTCAATAAAGGGACGATGCCTGCTTGCAATTATAAATACCCAACAGAGGCAGCAGATCTATGCATACAAATTCTATTCTTAACTGCTCTTCAGTTCTATTTATGGAAGGAAGAGAAGTTACATCTATTGAGGAAAAAGAGTATCCCAAAAAAGCAGCATTGACACTGAAGCAGGAAAAAAAATGCCTTGTTGAGAAAGTACTGCATCTGTTAATATGGGGCTTTTTTGTTAAGTCACAGACAGCTAAGCATGCCGTTTTAAACTGCTGGCAGGGCGCTTTGTCCAAGTGCATCTAGTATGTGTGGAATTTATTCCTTTAAATGGATATATCAGCTAGGGAATGGACTCGGGTCCCACCCCCAACATACTAGGCACATAAACACACAGGCACGGACAGAGAGGGGACTCACAGTTCTGAATACAGGAAGTGCAGGTTGCCCACATTGTCAATGTAGTTAGCAGGACTGAGCCAAGGCAAGACCAGCAACAGAAGCGCCTTCATTCTCCGAGCAGTGTGCTGCCTTCTCCCTGGCCACCTTCTGTCAGCTACAAGGGCCCAAACCAGCCAAGCTCCTTTAAGCAAACCTTGCCATGCCCCCACAATCAGTAGATCACAAAGAATTTGACTGAGAACCTTTAGATTAAGCCACGTTAATAAATCACGGGCCCGTAAGAAGAATATGCTCTCTGATTCTCAGATGAGAGGATGTGGGAACGCAAGGAGCCACCACGGTTGGCGAGAGAGCTTAGGCTGAGAGCAGGCAAGCTGATGCCCAGGAAAGGAACCAGCCCCTCCTGCAGGATGCGGACTGGTTCTTGGGAAGCAGCTGGTACATTTACATCACCGGCTGGGAGCAGACAGGCTGGGAGTTAAAATGTGTTGGAAGAGGGCATGAGCATGACACATTCAGACCCCACGGTGTGAATAATTAAATAATGAAAAGCTGCCCTCCAGTTTGCTATAGCGACACTGTAAGAAATTCCCATCTTTGGAGCAGCCTGGAGAGCTGAGCTTAAAGCAAGCATTCACATACTCAGCGGCTGAAATATGAACCAACCCCACCTTCCTCCAGCACCCATCACTGTCTTGACTGCACTGACATATGAAAGAGATGTGACAGTGACAGCTTCCTCGCTAATTTTGAAATTTGGCTCTAGAGAAGAATAGGCTGTGCCATTCTCTGTCAGAATAACAAAGAGCCTGGATAGACATAAAGTTCTGTCCAAACAATGTACAGGTTCCTGTGTGGTGAGGAAATGAGTCACTCCATTCTTCCTTCTCCCTGGGGGGATTGAATTGAGCTCTGAAACCAGCTGTATGACACTTGTTTCATTTAAGCTCTCAAGCCTCAGTCACCTTACCTTTGAAATGGAGCTAATTATGCCTTACCTGCCTGGTCTGTCAGGGACTGGGCCACATCCCCTCTTCCAGCTTTAAGATCTGGGATTTGAGACTGCATCACCGGCCTCAACACTAAGACTTCTTTGCAAGCCTAAGCTCTGGAATGCCACAGAAGCCCCCAGGACTCTCGCTTACCCCATATTCAAGAAGATTAAATTCCATTTTGCCAACTCAAGACCAGAATCTTAATAGAAATGGCTCGAAGGGATAATTACATTCATCACATTAATGACAGCCAAGCCATGATAGCAAACTCCACTCCACAGGAAGTAGACCAGAGAAAAGTCTACAGGATGAGACCAGTTGCAATGAACTGTGTAGTCATTAGGAATTTGGCATCAGAGGCAGGGCTAAAAGAGTTTAAATACAGAAGACTCTTAGAATGTGCAGATTTAATTTCTACAGTTTAAAGTGCAGATGAACAACCTTGATAAAACATGGGATGTAATAATTCATAATTTTGTTGAGGTCCAAATTGGAATTCTATTCTCTGTAAGGCTGCTCTGCAAGAGTGAGTCAGAGCTCATGGAAAGCAGTAGAAAGGAAGTTAGGTTTGATATGTAGGTGCTGGGGTCAGAGAAGCTTGAGGTTAGAGTTCTAGCTCTGCTGCATACTAGCTGTATGACAGTGGGCATGTTTGGTTAACCTCTCTGAACTTTCATGTCCTCCCCTGTAAAAGAAAGACAATAGTAATAGTGCTTAACTCAGAGTGCTGGTAAGAAGGTGAAATGAGGCAATGCCCATAAACAACAAAGGGCTTAACGAGTATTAGCTTAATGTTATTGTATTTTATTTTTTTCAGAGATGGGGGTCTTGCTCTGTCGCCCAGGCTGTACTGCTGTGTCACAATTATACCTCACTGCAGTGGTGAACTCCTGGGCTCAAGCAATCCTCCTGCCTCAGCCTCCCAAGTAGCTGGGACTACAGGTGCGTGCCACCATGCCTGGCTAAAAAAAAAAAAAAAAAAAATTAAAATCTTTTTCAGAGATGAGGGTCCCTCTATGTTGTCCAGGCTGGTCTTGAACTTTTGGCCTCAAGCAATATTCCTGCCTCAACCTTCAAGTAGCTAGGATTACAGGTGTAAGCCACTGCACCTGGGTCTGCTGTTACTAATAACTATTAGCGATAGTGAATGAGCCTACCTGGAAGCTTAACGTCTATCTCCAAGAGATTTTGTTATTCTTTTCTCATCCCTTCTTTCCTCCTATACTATTAGAGAAGTGACATGTTATAGTCTTATCCTAAATATGGAGTTTCACAAAGTCCTGAAACATGCTCTTCTTGGATGTCCACGACCTCCTATATAGATCAGAACTGTTAAGTAGCATGATGTATTATAAAGGTTGTGGACTTCATATTGGTATTGGATTGTATTTCTGACGATCTTGGACATGTCAGATTGCTTCTGACATTTGATACATCTTTTATTAAAAAAGGATGACTGCCCATTCACCACCTTGCATTTAAAGGGGATGAAATTAATTAATTAATGTGACTGCAATATACACATGAATGTAAGGTTTTCTGTTGTTTTTTATGTTGCTATTGCAACCACTGCTGGTTGCCTATCAAATATTTAATCTCCCCTTATTCCTTATAACAGAACCCAGGTTTTATTTATGCTGTTACTACATGTAGACCCTCTCACAGATGGGCATCGGTATAACACAATAGTGACTAATGAGGTATGAGTAGAAATTACTGGGTAAGGCATCTCAGAAGGCTCTTTAAAGGAAGGTGTCTCCATTGGCACATTGTATTTTTCCCTGCCTGCCTAATTCTTTCTGCCTGGAACTTGTACATAACACTGAAGCATGCAGCCATTTGAGACCATGAGGTGACAAACTTGAGGATGAAAACTGAACCGATTCCTGCTGGCATCATGTCATGGCAAAATCACAGTAATCTTGGGCTTCCTACCCCTAGACTTTGTATTACATGAGAAAAACAAAACTTCTACCTGGTTAAACCAATATAACATAATTTTCTATTACCTGCCATCCGATGTAATCCTAATTAATACAATCCCTTGGGGCTAAAACCCAACCTCAAATGAACAGAGATTGCTCCATGGCTTCCTTGCCGGTAAACAGCCCTAACTCTAATCTTTGCCCTATTCTTTGCCTGGCTGTCCTATTTATCCTTAAATGTTATCTCAGATATCACTGATCATCTCCTATTTTCTTGCTTCTTTTCTTTTCACTAAACAAGGTTTATTTAGGGGCCAGGAAAACGTTGGGTTCAGAGTTAGAAGGTCACAGTAAGGATGTATGTCAAAGCACAATTATTATGAGATGCTTAGTCCGGCTAAAATGACCAGCAAGACTAATACATGCTTACTTTTCATAGGTAATAGTCCTCTGTATTTCTTTTCTTTTCTTTTCTTTTTTTTTTTTTGAGATGGAGTCTCACTCTGTCACCAGACTGGAGTGCAATGGGGCGATCTTGGCTCATTGCAACCTCCGCCTCCCAGGTTCAAACGATTCTCCTGCCTCAGCCTCCCGAGTAGCTGGGACTACAGGCATGCACCACCACACCCAGCTAATTTTTGTATTTTTAGTAGAGATGGGGTTTCACTGTGTTGGCCACGATGGTCTTGATCTCTTGATCTCGTGATCCGCCCATGTCAGCCTCCCAAAGTGCTGGGATTACAAGCTTGAGCCACTGTGCCTGGCCCTCCATGTATTTTTTCTTTCAATAAAGTCTTCCCCACTTTGTAGACAGCTAGCTGTGTTGTCCTGAACACACTACCCTGGATGGAAGTAAAGGTCAACAGAGGATCCAGGTTAGACCTTTGGAGAAGAAACTCCCAGGACACTGGATGCAAAGTTAATCAGGAGAATATTCCCAGCCAGCTTTCAGCCACGTGTGTCTTGGGCCAATTACATCACGTTTTCATTCACAGCTCGTTTCAAATTATTGAACAATGAACTCTGTATTCATACTAGTAAATACTTGAGGAGGGTCAGTTTTATTATCTTCCATTTTTAGAAAATAAGAGAGTAGGTGCAGCAAACCATCATGACACACATACACCTATGTAACAAACCTGAACGTTCTGTACGTGTATCCCAGAATTAAAAAAAAGGAAAAAGGAGAGAAAGTAAAGGGCAAAGTGAGTTATCCTATGAAACAATTCACATATGTTCTCAACTTCTCTCTTTTACCTTTAAAAGGTCATTTCCTTAGAGGCAGAAATCACAATTTATTTTTCTTTCATTCAGGGCCTGACCTATTGTGAATCCTTGCTAAATACTGTGTATGCAGATGATGAGATTACAAAATGGAAATGTGGTCTTGAGCCTAAAATAAGTCTCGCTCAGGATCAAGAAGTAAAAGCTTGGCTTCCATACACCTTCTCATTGAAAGTCTGGGTCAAGAGAGATGAGCAGATGGGCCCTCTGCAGGGGCCCCACTACACACTGGTAATGGCCTCCAGTTAGGAAGGCTGCCATTCAACTCAATAAGTCCATCACCACCCTGGGAATTCTCTACAGTAGACCCATGTGATGGGAGTCTGTAAGCATCTAAGAGGGCAGAAATCAACAGAATTAGCCAGAAGGTTCCAACTGCTAGCTCCAAACTCAGACTTATTCCCATAAAAGAGCTCTCTAGTCTGAAGACAATCAATGATCTAGCCAGTCATGCATACCTACAGCCAGTCCTAAATGTTTTGCTCAAGTATTTATATTTAGTAGAGAAGTATCGTTTACAAATGAAACGCATTCTGGAGAAAACAGGCACCAGCTGTTTAAAGATGTGATTCTGTCTGCCTGTACCCTGACTTAAGTCTCCTGTTGGGCAACAGGTGCAGAAATTTCAGTTAGACAGGAGGCATAAATTCAGGAGATTATTGTACAACGAGGTGATTATAGTTAATAACAATGTATTGTGCAGTAGAAAATTACTAAGTGAGTACATTTTAAGTGTTTTCATCACAAAAATGGTACACATATGAGGTAATGCATGTTGATTGGCTTGCTTTAGCCATTTCACAATATATACATATTTTAAAACATCATATTGTACACCATACATATATACAATATGTATTTGTCAATTAAAAAAATAAAATTTGGGCCTGGCACAATGGCTCAAGCCTGTAATCCCAGAACTTTGGGAGGCCAAGACGGATCACGAGGTCAGGAGATCGAGACCATCCTGGCTAACATGGTAAAAACCTGTCTCTACTTAAAATACAAAAAATTAGCCAGGCGTGGTGGTGGGCACCTGTATTCCCAGCTACTCGGGAGGCTGAGGCAGGAGAATGGCATGAACCCCGGAGGCAGAGCTTGCAGTGAGCTGAGATCGCGCCAGCCTGGGCGACAGAGTGAGATTCCAACTCAAAATAAATAAATAAGTAAATAAAATTTAAAACAATTTTATTTAGATGCATATTTATTGAGTAAAGTGATGTTAAAGATCAAGCAAACCAATCCAAAATTTATAAACAAAAGCTATGACAAGACTCCCATACAAGCAGCCACCAGCCTGGAGGCCTCACACAGAAAAGTAAACACTTGCCTGTTAGTTTTCTAAATTCAAGGGTCTCCAGAGGTATTAACTACTTCTTAAGTATTCTTCTTAATATCCCTCCTAAGGGGAGTAAGAGGGGGGCCTACTGGCCCATCACAGACCCGAAGGCCAAGAGAGATCCACAGTCTGGTTCTAGGTTAGCTTCAAATTCTTTTTTTTTTTTTTTTTTTTTTTTGAGACAGAGTCTCGCTCTGTCACCCAGGCTGGAGTACAGTGCTGTGATCTCAGCTCACTGCAACCTCTGCCTCCCAGGTTCAAGCGATTCTCCTGCCTCAGCCTCCTGAGTAGCTGGGATTACAGGCATCTGTCACCATGCCTGGTTAATTTTTGAATTTTTGGTAGAGACGGGGTTTCACCATTTTGGTCAGGCTGGTCTTGAACTCCTGACCTCGTGATCCACCTGCCTCGGCCTCCCAAAGTGCTGGGATTACAGGCATGGGCACCGCACCTGGCCAGGTTAGCTTCAAATTCTTAATTCTTGCCAATAAAATGTCAAGGGGGTGGGAGGCGAAGGAATGTATATTAGGCATATGGTGACTAATACATACAACATATTTTTGGAAATGTTGTTTTCAACCTACTTAGGAAGCAAAAGTGTGGAGGCTTGAGAGCATGTGTTGAGGCCCACGCCTCCCTGATGTGGGGGCGTCCTCTCCAGAGAGCTGCTGTGGGTGCCTGTGAAGGACTCACTCAGAGGGTGCAGCTTAAAAAGGTGACTCACTTTCAGTCAGTTTTGGTTTCTCTCCTCACTGCTGTTTTCCAAATGTGCATCTCATTATCAGCTGAGTGTTCATCAAGCCTCTATCTCGGGCTTCCTTGAGGTGTGTGTGGGTCACACGGGCTGCATGGGCTAAGGGTGAATGAAATTCCCAGTCTGCTTCAGGCAGCTGAGGGGCACCTGTGTCATCTTTCTCCTGAAGACCTCACAGATTTCCAACAGTCACCTGCTAGCCCTTCCCCTTCCCCACATCCCTTCTGGCCTCACCCTCAGATCCACACACCATCTTCTCCTTATTTTTAGAAACACTCTCAGACCCCAAACAGTCCTGGATGAGGGGATGAGGAGGAGTGGCTGGGTTTTCACTTTCTCCCCAGAGGATGACTCCAGTGCTGCCTTCTGTCTCCCCACTCTTACTCCTGGGGTGGGCAGAATAATTATTCCCCAAAGATGTCCAGCTCCTAATCCTCAGAACCTCTGAGTATGTCACTTCATATGGCAAAAGGGACTTTGCAGATGTAATTAAGAATATTTTGGCTGGGCGCGGTGGCTCACGCCTGTAATCCCAGCACTTTGGGAGGCTGAGGCGGGCGGATCACGAGGTCAGGAGATCGAGACCATCCTGGCTAACACAGTGAAAACCCGTCTCTACTAAAAGCACAAAAAATTAGTCGGGCTTGGTGGTGGGCACCTGTAGTCCCAACTACTCTGGAGGCTGAGACAGGAGAAAGGCATGAACCCGGCAGGCAGAGCTTGTGGTGAGCAGAGATCGCGCCACTGCACTCCAACCTGGGCAACAGAGCCAGACACCATCTGAAAAAAAAAAAAGAATCTTTTTTTTTTTTTCAGATGGTGTCTGGCTCTGTCACCTAGGCTGGAGTGCAATGGTGCAATCTTGGCTTACGGCAGCCTCTGCCTCCTGGGTTCAAGTGATTCTCATGCCTCAGCCTCCCAAGTAGCTGGGATTACAGGCTTGGGCCACCATGCCCAGCTAATTTTTATATTTTTAGTAGAGACAGGGTTTCGCTATGTTAGCCAAATTGGTCTCAAACTCCTGATCTCAAGTGATCTGCCCGCCTCCGCCTCCCAAGTGCTGGGATTACAGGTGTGAGCCTCCATGCCCCGTGTAAATTAAGAATCTTGAGATGAAGGAGCCATCTTGGATTATCCAGGTGGGCCCAAGGTAATCACATGAGTTCTTATAGGAGGGAGGCAGGAGTCTCAGAGTCACAGAAGGAGACGTGAGGATGGAAGCAGAGGCCAGAGAGAGCCTGAAGATGCTATGCGGCTGGCTCTGAAGATGGAAGAGGGGGCCACGAGCCAAGGAAGACAGGCAGCACTAGAAGCTGGAAGAGGCAAGGAAAGGGATTCTCCCCTGAAGCCAACAGGAATGCTACCCTGCTGACACCTCAATGTTAGTCCACCGAGATGTACTTTAGACCTCTGACCCTCAAAACTGTATGATAACAAATTTGTTTTTTCTTTTTTTGAGACAGTCTCACTTTGTCACTTAGGCTGGAGTGCAGTAGCGCATCACAGCTCACTTCACCCTCAACTCCCAGGCTCAAGCAATCCTCCCACCTTAGCCCCCTGAATCACTAAGACTGCAGGCACACAGCACCAGGTCTGGCTAATTTTTAAATTTTTTATAGAGATGGGGTCTTGCTATGTTGTCCAGGCTGGTCTCAAGCTCCTGGGCTCAAGTGATCCTCCTGCCTCAGCCTCCCAAAATGCTGGGATTACAGGTGTGAGCCACTGCGCCCAGCAATTTGGGTTAAGTCACTAAGTTTGTGATTTGTTACAGCAGCAACAAGAAATGAACACAGCTCCCCAGCACAAATGTATAATTGCAACACGGGACTGTGGTGAGGGTAGAGGAGCTCTTTCTCCTCATGCCCCTCATCCCCTTGCCCAGTGTGGCTCCCACTCTCAAACCTGGCTCTGTGCCAACTCCTGTTGGCATCTACCTCGCCTTTGACTCCAGACCTACTTCTTTCCCACCAACGTCTCTCATACCTGGGCAAAACTTTCAGCAAAAGTCACAAATAGACTACCCTACCCACTCCTTCTTTAACCACATCTATTTCTGGGGAATGAGGGAGGGAGGGCATCCTAGTTTAAACACCAGCAATAACAGCTGCAACCCAAAAACCTGAGGTGGAAGCATCTGGCTCAACGTCTTGGGGAGAAAAATGAATTCACTGACATAATGAGCGTGGAAAACATGTGCTAAGCATTATACCCAGGCCATTGCTTTTGATGCAAACTTCCATGTTAGAGAATCCATGCATGTCCCAAAAGACAAAGACTCAGATTCATGACCTAAGGTATGTGACCTTTAAAAAAAATATCTGCACCTGCCTCTTGCCCTTGTCATGACAGGAACCAGGATAAACACCATCTTCCAAATTTCCTCTTACAAAATAATTGTGGTATGATTGTTCACCCTTTATTAAGCACCTTAAACGTTCTCAATGCCCAAGAACATGACAATGTAAGTGGACAAAATGAGAGGCAGCCAGATGGAACAGGTGATGTCAGCCATCAGCAGCAGCAATCACACCAGAATTCTGCCACCAGTGTGGGTGGGTGTGTGCACGCGCAACTTAGTAACTTGGCCACAAAGTTAGCAGAACAAATTGCTTGGAGGACAAAAATTTCCTAAATTTCTCCTTTTAAAACTTAATTGAGAACACCTCACACCTTCTTGAAGGACAGTTGTGCCTTGTCAATTCCAATACAGAGGAAATTCTAATAATCAAGGGTCAAACTGGGGCACCTTTTTTTTCTTAAGTGAAAAAGCAAGCAGTGCCCATCAGGAAATCCTTTTGAGGCCCATAAGCCTCAGAGAAAGCTGCTCATACGCCCTCTCTGGTATATTTCACATTTCAAAACATACACACATGAGATGAGCTGGTCGCAAAAGGACAAATACTATATGATGTCATTGATATGAAGCACTTAGAGCAGTCATATCCATGGAGACAAAAAGTGGAATGGTGGCTGCCAGGGACTGGGGGAAGGTGGAATGGGGAATTTGTGTTTAATGAATATAGAGTTTCCATTATGGAAGATGAAAAATTTCTAGAGATGGATGGTGGTGATAGTTGCACAATACATGAAAGTACTTAATACCACTGAACTGTATACTCATAGTGGTTAAAAATGGTAAACCTTATGTTACATTTTATTAGAATTTAAAAAAATCCCATAAACACATACACACAGCACAACTCCACCAAATGCTATTTCCTCACACTGAATCATGACCATAAACACCTAGCTGTTTTTTAATTTTGAATGGATCATTTCATTGGTTGGAAGCCCTCAGGAGACTGGGGGGTGGAGGGGTCCAGCTGTCCCCCTTGGGGGTGGGACTTGCCGGCTCGCTGATGGGGGACCTACCTGGTTTGAAAGTGATGTTCGAGGTCACAGCGCTGCAACACCTGGGTGCAGTGCTCCCTGAATGGGCAGGTCACCAGCAGCTTGTTGAGGAGTTTGTTGACCAGGATGCTGGACTTCTTGCAGTGCTGCAGAACCAGAGGCTTGCGGTCCATGGGACAGAAGTCCTTCTCCACCAGGAAGTTGGTGAGGCAGAGGGTGCAGTAGGTGTGTCCACACGGAGTGTCCAGGGGGTCCAGCAAAGCCTGCAGGCAGATGTGGCAGATGAGGTCATCATCCACTTCCTCTGGATAGCTGTAGAAGTGGTTTTCCTCCAAGGAGTGGGCTTGGCCACACACTGCGCACAGGGGTTCAGGGTCGTTGGCAGACTCTGGCTGGTTCATGATGGATTGGAGAGCAGTATAACAGGAAACTCAGTCACACAATATTTCCTCAGGAGCAAGTCAAGATCTAGGAGCCATCCACACACCTAAAAAACAACAAGAAGGCTCACCTTTTCTTCCCAGCACATGAAAGGCTTATGCTTATGGTAGACATGAGACAGGGCTGCCAGTGCATGGGGAATTGAGCTACGATTCAGAAAGCCAGGGTTGAGTGTCCACTCTGGAGTGACTGACAGGACCTTGGGCAAGCCCCATGGCCTCCTCGTGCCTCTGTTTTTCCACGCATGCCAGTGGGAATAATGTTCACCTTTCACATCCTCACATTGGTGTGGTAAGAATCATTTGGGTAATATCTGGGAAATGCCTAAAGTAACTCTAAAAAATGTAATTTGTTAAGAAAATTAAATAGACCAGTGATTTGTAAAATTCTTGTCAGATCAGGACAAGAAAAAAAAAAACAAAACAGTTAACACTGTGATGGCTTTCTCTTATCTTTCTTCCACATCTTTCTCCCCCATCTTTCTCCCAAACTCAGAAAAAGTAGGAGATCAGAGCTTTCAACTAAGTCATCTGAGAGAAAATAGTGTTGTTGAGCCTTTCATATTTTCACTATGATAAATGCACTGTTGTCTCCTGTATGCATTTCACTCAGTTGGTCGTTAGTGGCTAAGTGGGCTCTGGACACATTGCCTGGGTTCAAATCCCACCACTATGGGTCAATGATTTCAGACTCTGTTTTCACATCTGTAAAATGGGGATAATCACAGGCTACTTCATAGAACTCTTGGGAGGATGAAATGAGATATGATATATAAAGCTCTTAGATTTGCATCTACCACATACTAAGTGCTCAATAATTCTTACATGTATTTGTTACTAAATTCATTGTCTCTAGTCAAGCTCTGTTGGCCCAGAAACTGAAAGCTAGAGCTCCTATAAGGGGCCTTTAAGCTTTGTTCTAATAGGACTCTTTTATTCCATTAGATATTTTGTTTTTTTTTTTTTCTTTTTAGACGGAGTCTTGCTCTGTTGCCCAGGCTGGAGTGCAGTGGCATGATCTCTGCTCACTGCAACTGCCACCTCCCAGATGCAAGTGATTCTCCTGCCTCAGCTTCCCGAGTAGCTGGGATTACAGGCGCGCGCCACCATGCCTGGCTAATTTTTGTATTTTTAGTAGAGACAGGGTTTCGCCATGTTGGCCAGGCTGGTCTTAAACTCCTGGCCTCAAGAGATCCACTTGCCTTGGCCTCCCAAAGTGCTGGGATTACAGGTGTGAGCCCCCATGCGCAGCCTAGATATTTCTTTTAAACAGTAGAATACTATCACAATACATATTTTCCTTTAACATAGATAGGAGTCAACAATAATCAAGTTTTTCAACATGCTTGCTTTGCATCTAGGAAGTCTCTTGCGTAGACAGTCAATAAATAGTTTTCAAGCACCAACTCTGAGCTAGGTCATGAGTTGGATACGCAGACCTTTGAGAGAGACTGAAAGGATATGCTTCTGCCCTCAGGGAGTCCCCATTCCAGAGGTGACATGGACACGCATACAAGTAGGAGCCCAGTGCAAACTAGGGCTCTGGGTCAACTTTCATGGTGATTAAGAATCCCACCTTGGGACCAGGCCCGCTTTTGGCTGCATTGGCTGGGGATCGCTGGCACCAGGTATCTGCATCTGGGACCGACCCCCTGGGCTGGCTAATCAAGGAGGAAGCAGCAGCAGTGTCTGCTGTGGGGGCCACAGCTCTGTATTGCATCATCCTGGTGGTAGTCACAGTGGCCGAGTGAGTTTCTTGGGGGCCCAGGTTCCTCCAGAGGTGGCAGCAATGGCCCAGCTACTAGGGGACCTAAACAGGAGCATGTTTAGAAAGTTGCTGAAGTTTGTGGTCAGCAGCCTGCAAGGGGAGGACTGCCGAGAGGCTGTGCAGTGTCTTGGGGTCAGGACCAACCTGCCGCAGGAGTGGCTGGGTGCCCTACTGGCAGGCATGCACACGCTGCTCCAGCAGGCCCTCCATCTGCCCCCCACCAGCCTGAAGCCCGACACCTTCAGGGACCAGCTCCAGGAACTCTGCGTCCCCCAAGACCTGGTCGGGGACTTGGCCAGTGTGGTATTTGGGAGCCAGTGGCCCCTCCTTGATTCTGTGGCCCAGCAGCAGGGGGCCTGGCTGCCCCATGTTGCTGACTTTTGGTGGTGGGTGGATGTGACAATCTCCACCAGTGCCCTGGCTCGCTTCCTGCAGCCGAGGGTCCTGATGCAGCTGAAGCTTTCAGATGGGTTAGCATACCGCTTCGAGGTCCCCATAGCCAAGTTCCAGGAGCTGCGGTACAGCGTGGCCCTCGTCCTAAAGGAGATGGCAGATCTGGAGAAGAGGTGTGAGGGCAGCCTGCAGGACTGACCCCTCACATGACCAGTCCCATTCAGGTCAGGCTTGGACAGGCACCTCAGATGGTGCCAAAGTGCAGCTGACTCTTCCCAGGACAGCCCTGCCCTTCCCATGAGGCAGGCTCTTCATCCAGGTGCTTTTGTAGATCTTGTATTTTAGGTTGGGCATTTTCATTCTTCTGCCTTAAATCCCTGACCTCACAGAGCTGACATTCTAGTGGGGCTAAGGGGAGGGGAAACATTATAAAATAAATAATAAAAATAAATTAAAAAAAAAAAGAATCCTGCCTCTTCCCTCAGCCCCAACTCAACTTTCCTCTTTTCCAAAAGTAAATTAAAAGACCTTATGCTTTCCACAAGAACATAAAGACACATGAATAACCTAACAGGAAATTAGCCACATTTGGAAACAGCCCAGCAGTCATAAACTGTATTATATCTCTTTTCTTTTCCAAATAAAGTCGGAGGTTGTTTGTGCAAACATAGCCTTATCTCAAAAAGAAAATACATTGACTTCAGGCTTTCATTGAGTCAGCTTTGTTGTTTACATTTCTGTACTGCAGTAATATGCCTGAGAGGACACTCTAGTGAAGAGGTTGCTGGTAAATGCCCTTAATATAAAAACATTTAGAAATTGTAGCATTTTATTTAGCATCAGATAGGACCACAGAAGGCAAAGATAGAGGGTGCAGGAGGGGGCAAAGTTGTTTCAAGGAAATCTATATCTATGCAGCTGCTGGTTGTCCTCAAGGCTGTTAGAAAGTACTGGAATCTCACAGGAAATACTTTAAGTGACACCAGAAACAGTTGAAAAACAAACATGAAAATGGAAATGGGCCACGCAAAAGATTATCATCTACAATCTATAGGGGAAAAATGGTTCACACAGGATGAACGAAAGCTCCAGGTCTTTTAAAGCTTCTCTGTAGTGTTCTGCCATATAGTCCCACATGCTACAGTCTTGGTTATTCTTTCTCATGATGCTGTAGGGGAATATAAATTCGGGCTGCAGTGCGGCCATACCACTGAAAATACAACTTCATGTTTCTGGGCCATTACCTTATTGGTGAAATGGTGGCATTGGACCAGATTTTCATTTTTCAAACTGTGCTGTGGAAGGCATCAGATGCTTCCAGATCTTCCAAGGGAGTGGAGATAGGAGGAAACCAAGGGGGAGCTTTGCCCACTCCTCCAGCTCTGCCATTACTATTATTATTATTTTTTAAAGATGGGGTCGTGTTATATTGACCAGGCTGGTCTTGAACTCCTGACCTCAATCAATCCTCCCATCTTAGCCTCCCAAAGTTCTAGGGTTACAGACGTGAGCCACCACACCTTGCCTGCCATTATTTCCTTAATGCATCAGGTTCCTCTTAATATTCTGTTCAAAGAATCCTAGCTTTTTAAAAAAACTTGCAAACCACCAGACTAGATCGTGTACAACAGTCCCTTCCAGAAATAGAGTTCTATGATTCTGTGCTAATCAAGTGGGGTTTTTATGTTTTGTTTTGTTTTTGATGATTTGATGTTTGGGAAAAATCCTTTTTTCATCTAACAGTTCTTTGAATATTTACCATGTGCCAGGCACTGTGCTAGGGGCCTTATATTATAGTATATTATGTTATTCAATCCTCACAAATGGCATACGAAACTGAAATGCAGAGGGTAAATAACTTGTCAATCACACCAAAACAAGAAACAAAACAGGCAGGGGCTGTCTGACTCCAAGTTTCTGCTCCTACTTCCCTACTTTGTCTCCCAGCATCTTTCTTGATTATGGCTAGTCAGAATCCCAATAGTGTAACTCATTAAATACAAGAGACCCAGGAAATTAGAAGGTTTTAAATCTCTTCAGGCTCTATTGCAAGTAGAATCATGTGTTGCTTAATGATGGGGATATGTTCTGAGAGGTGCATTGTTAGGCGATTTGGTCCTTGGGTGAACATCATAGAGTGCACTTACACACACCTTCATGGTATAGCTGACTATACACCATATAGATGTGTAGTCTATGGCTCTTACGCTGCAAACCTGTACAGCATGTAACTGTACCAAATACTGTAGGCAACTGTAACACAATGGTAAGTATTTATATGTCTAAACATAGAAAAGGTACAGTAAAAACAGTATTTTAATCTTATGGGATCACCATCATATGTGGAGTCTGTCATTGACCAAAATGTCGTTATGGGGTCCATGACTGTAGATATGTCAAAGATCTCTGAAGAAAAAGATTCCTTGATTTCACTGAGTGCTGAGGCAGAATGAATGGAATGGAGTAAGCAAAAATGGCAGATTTAGCTCCAACTCCAATTTTCTTTTATCTTTTCCCTTCCTTTCTTTTTCTTTCTGAGAGCAATTTCAATTCCCTGGCACTTACCCATGTGGATAAACCAAATTCTTAATATTATGTTAATGCAAACACTGCTGTATATATTTTCTGACTTTATTTTAGACTAAATAAAGCCTACATGAATAGAAACAGATTATGAGATAATTGACTGAACAAGCAGTTTTGGCTCTAAGGGAAAGAACCAGGTAGACTTAAAAAATATGATTAATATCTCCCTGGTGGTTCTTATTTGCAGTGTATAGCTTATAAACATGTATGATGTATCACGTTTTCAGACATATCAGAGCCTTGCTGCTGAATGGAGAAGAAATTATCAAAAATCATTAAGCCTGAAAAGGTAAGCTAATTTCTCCCACCAAAAGTAAGAGAGAGGGCCTGTCAGCTTTGTGTCCATATAAATTTACTGAATGTATCAGCCATCAGCATCTCTGGCCCTAACTGAAGTAAGTAGACAGAGCTGTGATACAGTGTTTTGACAGTTTAGAGTAAGAAAGAGTAGTGGAGTGGATTGATTCCCTCCTTACGTACGTGTATGATGGGTACGGTGGAAATCTTACACTTTTTCAGTATAACCCTGTGGTGCCTTAGGAATCACCCTTTCCTTCTTTCTGATCTGGAATAGGACAGAAACCAGAGGTGATTTTTAGAGATATATGGAGCTAAAACCCCCAATCTAGTGCTGAAAAGCACCCAGAAAAATAAAAACCCCCATCTCTTTTTGTTCCTAATCCCTGCTTCCTTTCCTACGATTTTATTGTCCAGCCTAAAACCTGTATAGAAGCTTCTCTGCCTAATTCTCAAATTTTGAACTTCCTGGATGACAATAAAGACACATACCAGAGCAAAAGCCAGTCGGTGCCGCCTGCAACCAAGAGGGTCATTCGAGATCGTGTGTCTACTGTCAACGCACTAGACAGATTTAAGAACAGCTTTTGGAATACAGCCTGTTTGGAAGTGGAAACATTTCTGCATCAGGTAACTCATCAGAACAATGGGATCCTTGGTGTGCTGTTGTCCTGCTAATTCTCCTTTCAATGCACCCTGGCTTTATAGAAAATGGTTATCAGATGTAGTTGCCAGAATAAACCACATACTCCACTAGAAGGACAATTGGATAAATATAACATTTAGCATGTGGCAACGATAATTTTACGTGTTCTTCCCATTGAAAGGAGAAGATTTGACCCTAAAGCATCTCTGAAATTGTTGCCTGAGTCACAGTTTTCTAGTAATAGGAGGAGGATTCCATATTATGAAAAAGAATCCTTCTTTATAGTCACATGGCGGTGTGTCCTGCATTGGCACTTTAACCTTGTCAAAGATGAAACACTATAGCCACAGACTCTGAGTCAAAAGGAAGCCTGACAGATGAGAAAGGCCTTTATTACTTTATAAAATAGATGATTCTGCCTTTGTATAGCTTTGATTAATAGAGGAAAAAGTCCACATAATGAGCAAAATTTTCCTTTCCTATACCTCACCTGCCCTTTCCACGAGTGCCACTGTTACCTTAGGAGCTCTTTAGAATATGCCTAACTTTTTAAGTCCTTTAATTATTTGAAGACAGATCCCATGTTCTCCCCCAGGGTGAGTAGCCTCAGGTTCAGTCAGTATTTCTTTCACATCCAAATCTCTTCTGCAAGCTCCCCAATTTGTCAGTGTCTCTCCTATAATGTATGGGTAGAATGAACTCCAAAACTCCATGCCAGAGTGAAGTGAGGGAATCTGTTCCCTTGAAGTGACTGCCAGACAGCCTGAAACTGCATCCACTTTCTTGCAGCAATAGCACACACTACTGCTGTTACTGGAGTGGGTAGAGGAGGAGACACTGCCCTGAGGCCTGGAGAAAACAATTCCTGGAGGTGGTGGAGGAGGTATATATCTTAAGAGTAAAAAGGTAGAAATGTAGAAGCTTTTAAAAACAAAAGCAATGGCTATGAATGAAGCTTAGAAAATGCAAAAATATGTAGTGGCATTAGGTGGATTTATATAAACAGAAGATAGTCTTCAGTGGCTAAATAGTTCGGTACTGGAACTCACAATGTATATCCAATCCTTAGAACCATTGCTATCTGAGGAATGTGGGGCTCTCTTATTTGTTTGTAAACATTCATTTACTTTGATAAATCTCATTCCAAAATGTACCAACATAGTAAATAACACAAGAAAAGGGAAATGAAAACCATTTAAACAAACGATAAATCAGACATAATTTTTCCCACCCAGAAGTACAAATACTGAAGAACTTCCACTGACATTCACAATAAATGAAAAAGTTTAAACAGTGACAGGCCACAAGCAACTGATGGAGAGGCAATGGGAGGAAATGAAGCCTGTAGCTCCAGGTGCTCCATGTCCCCACCCCACCCCCAAAAGATGCACAAATACTTGAAAAAGGAAAGTATCCAAGGAGGTATACTGGTCACCCGGGACCATGACAGTTGTACCCTTATCAGTTGCAGCCTGAGGTCAAAGGAAAAATGTATGTCCTGATATGTACATTTTTATTTTTTAATGGCTAATCTTTTTCAGATCATTAAGGAAGTTGAAAAATGTGGAAAACATGAAGAGTAGGTATATCAAAACTTAAAACATCAATTTAAGTTCAAATATTTTATTTATTCTCCAAACAATTTTAGAAATAGTTTTGTTTTCCTGACTTTAAAGGAAACACACTCATCATTTTTTCCAAAAACCTTCCTCTTTGCTCACTGTATTAGTCCATTTTCATACTGCTATGAAGAAATACCCAAGACTGGGTAATTTATAAAGAAAAAGAGGTTTAATGGACTCACAGTTCCATATGGCTGAGGAAGCCTCACAATCATGGCGGAAGGTGAAGGAGGAGCAAAAACATGTCTTACATGGTGGCAGGCAAGAGAACATGTGCAGGGGAACTGCCCTTTATAAAACCAACATATCTCATGAGACTTATTCACTATCACAAGAATAGCATGGGAAAAACCTGCCCCCATGATTCAATTACCTCCCTTTGCGTCCCTCCCACAACATGTGGGGATTATGGGAGCTACAATACAAGATGAGATTTGGGTGGGGACGCAGCCAAACCATATCACTCATCTTGTTTTTGATTGAGGAAATTGCCATGTTTGATCATTTCTCTTAACTAAGTGATGATCTTAAACAATTTCTAAATAACTTTAGCTTACTGATCTTGTCTTTATTTGAATACATTTTGATCTTTTGTTCATCATGGATTGTTTGCATTCATTTTGCATTTTTTTAAATATTGCATTCACATTAGGATTACTGAATTTTTTTTGCACCTTAAATTTTGCACCTGAAGGTGAGTGTCTCACTTGCCTCACCTTAATTATGACCTTGTCACTGTTATTTTTAGAAACCTAAGTAGGAAGAGTAGAATATCAAAACTGTGGTTTGGATGCATCTCTGCTACCAACTACTTTTTTGGGTCTTGATATTTTCCTTTTACCTGACCTGGTGGCCAGCCAGCTACAATGACGAAACAGTAGAATTACAAACTCTTCCCAGGTGTGCCACTGAACTTCACCCAAGGTCAGAATTGATTGTTGCTTCAGCTGATTGTTACACTTGACAGAGACACACAGGTGAACAGTTTGCTGAAGGGTTCACAAGGCAAGAGGAATGACTTGCTTCAAAGAAGCAAATAATGTAACCTAGAGCCAGGTCTCACAAAAGATCACAAAATGACTGGATCCTGTAAGAGCTTTGTTTCATGAGTACATAAGCGAGCCCAGTCAAGTAATAAAGAGTTCTCTCCAGCAAGGACACCACATGGAATGTGACATTTTACAAACAGTGTGAGGCTCTGCCCTACTGTATTCATGTTTGCTTTGAATTTTTGCTCATTTAAAAGTTATTCAAAATCTTTTACTCCCTTCAGCCAACCTCTTGTTTTACAGCATGTTTCAAACACACAAAGGCTAACTCTGTATCAGATTATTTCCGAGGTTACTTTTAGCTTCGAGAAAATGAGCTTAAGGTTTTTTGTTTTTTTGTGTGTTTTTTTTAATTGTTGATGATGCTTTAAGATTTGGATTAAGCTCCATGTGGCAGAATGGTTGCTTAGTTTCAAACTGGTCACTGGGGTGACAGCTCAGTGCAAAAATCACAATCACAGTCAGAAACACCATCCTGGACCACGAACAGCAGAAATATACCCACAGAGGAACCAAACAGACCAGCGCCTGCCACTTCTTCAAATGGTGGCCTCATCTCTCTTTCTAAAATAATTCACCCAGCAGGCATGTCTGCCTAACTACTGCCCTGGCCCTAGCTGTAACTCCTATATCAGGTTACTGGGGGGAAAATAATTGCCAAAGTTAGGGCAAAGTCTATCTTTCTGTATCAAACAAAGTAAATGTACAATTACATTTTAAATTTTAGATAAATTTAGTAAGACTTGACAGTATCGATAATGTGCCATCAAACTCTTATGGCAATTTTATAAAGGCCAATTGTAAATGAACATACACAGAGGATGGGCAGTGTTCTGTGGGCTATTCCTTAGCTTACAGACTCTCATGTAATAGGGAAGAATTAGGAGCATTAATGACCTGGATAAAAATAGTCACACATGGAATAAAATTATCTGCAAACTAAGAACCTGGGTTGGAAGTTGGGGGTGATGTGTCTGTGTGTGCATGATGGGGGGCAAATACACTGCAGAGGAAAGAGAGGGGAGGCAGGTGCTTACAGGCTGCTGCCAAGGTCGTGGTTAGCTCTGCTTCTGCTTAACTTCTAAATCAATGATCTCGAAGAGGGACTAAGCCACTCATTAATGAATCTGTGAATGACATTAGCCTGTATAGTATTGCAAACACCCAAAAATACGAAAAAAAAAAAAACCCCTTTTAAATGGTCTTTAAAGAGGTCACAAACATGTCAAGAAATTACAGGAGAATTGAACTAAAGGGAGACCATGTAATACATCTAGAGTCAATAAAGGAGGACATAGATGTTCAGAATGTGGGAAAAACAAGGGAAGTGGTTAAGCGAAAAGAGTCCCAAGTGGCTAGCCAATTAGACACAAGTTTTAGAAGTCAGGGAATGCCTTTCATAAGCAGGTTAGAGAAGGGTATTCCTTCTCTTGATGAGATTTTACCACCTTTCCCCTGGGGTGCCATACTTGGGTTTGTTTGTAAAAACTCTGTAACAGAAAAGATGTCCTTCCATTTCCTAGTCCATAAACATGGTGAAATAGAACTGACCCCCTGCAAACAACAACAACAACAACAACAAATGAAGGCACAGTATTTTTGCATCGATTCGGAGCTCTGTTCATGCTAGGAGTCACCAAGGATCCCGTGAAGAGCTGATATCAGAGGGGTATGGGAAAGAAGCAAACTGACATTCTTTCATCCAAAGCTGAAAAACAATTTCAAAAAGTGTTTATGTGTGTGTGGTTTTTTTTTTGTTTTTTGTGTTTTTTAAACAGATAACCAAGTTTTACAGAGGGAAGGACAAGATGAGGAAAGATATTTGAATTCTCAACATTTTCCGGCTGTGTTTCAATTCTACAGGGGTCGTGGCTTTGCCTAAATCCATGCCTGGGATTGGCCTTAAACTCTGTGGGAGTTCCTGTAGGGAATTCCATTTCATCTCCAATACATTTAAGTCTAATTATGAAAACAGAGTTTATCCATAGGAAAAAAATGTAAAAACACTGCAAGAGAATACTCAATACATGGCAATGTGTATAATGCCCCAAGACAGGAGCCATGGACAAGCTTTGGAGGAGAGACAATAGAGAGTGCGTGTGGCCCAGAACAATCAAGGAAAGTTAATGGGATAGATGGTCCTTGGGAAGGATCACGAATGATAAATGTGATCTGGACAAGTGGGAAGTAATCCAGGTGAGAAGAACCTGAGCAAATGTGTCAATCAAGGAAGAGTAGCGATCTCTTGATGTGCCCATATGACGACCTCTATGTGAGGTTTTAAAATGATTTATTTAGAAGTCATAGGATTTTGATTGGGCAAGGAACTTAGATTTTCACCAAGTAGAAAAATCCTCTTTTCAAGATCCCTACAGGACCTACCAGCTTCTATCTGAAACACTTCCACTGATGGAGAACTGGTCAGTTTTTCAAATAGCTAGTGCTTCCCACATTACTTTGACCTTTGGCCTTGTTCTGCCTTTCAGTGTAACGTATATCACATTAGCTTCCTCAAAACATGACACACACATCCCCAAATTAAAGACAGCATTGGGTGGTTTCTCCCTTGTTTTTATCTTTGTCTTTGGTTCTTCCAATTGTCTTCCCGGGTAGTCCAGGTGGTGGTAAAAGATCTACCCAGGATGCCTTCTAGTTTGTTAAGGTCTCTTTGAAAACCTGTACCTGGAAGTGAAGTTATCCTGTTTTGGTTTGGAGGACTCAGGATTCAGTAGAGTGATCACTTCCTTAACCAGGATACTATGTGTCTACTAATGCAATCTATGATGGTTTTTACTGTTTTGTCTTATTAGATATCTCACACTGTTGACTGGAAGAACTCAGTAGGCCTTTAGAGTACAAAACACTTACTACTGTGGCATGAACATAGAAATAAATGAAGGTAGTGATGATGGCTGCCAATTCTGACTCTCCTTGCCTGTACTTTGCTCAGTATTTCAGCCTCCAAGTGGACAAGAAATCTCTCCATAAGTAGTTGGAAGAGCTTGTGTATATGGTTGTCAGCTGGGGATACAGTGGGTAGAATGAGGGTCCCCGCAAAAGATATATCCATGTCTTAACCCCAGAACCTGTGACTATGACCTTACAGGAAAACGATCTAAGAAGATGTCATGAGGTTTAGGATCTTGAGATGAGATCATTCTGGATTATCTGAGTGGGTCCTAAATTCAATGACAGATGTCCTTAGACACTTATAAGACAGGAGAAGACACAAACGCAGAGGAGAAGGTGATGTGAGGAGAGAGGCAGAGATTGGAATTATGCACCCACAAGCTAAGGAATGTCTAGAGCCACTAGAAACTGAAAGAGACCAGAGAAGACCCTCTCCTGGAGCCTTCAGAGGAGTGTGGCCCTGCTGTTACCTTTATTTCAAACTTCCAGCCTCCAGAACTGTGAGACAATAAATGGGAGTTGTTTTAAGCCACCAAGTTTATGGGTATTTGTTATGGCAGCCCTAGAAATACAGGGGTTACATATTTCCAGGGGTATTCCTGCAGGAATGGGGTGAATGCTCCCAACGATCCTTTCCAACACTTCTCTATAGGGCTTAGAAATAGGGAAAAATATTTGGAGATGGCAGCCACATAGATTGCTACATATTTAGCAACTCTACCCTATTAGAAAATGTATTAATTTCCCTTTAATTCATTAATAAGTTAGAATACAGATGCTTTCAGAAATGACTGTTAGACTAAATTTGCAAAGGGCCTCAAGGGAAAAAAAAAGGCCACAGATAGAATGGCTGAGTGTGTGTATGTTGTGGAAGATGTAATATAAGTCAGACAATCATATTTAATGAGGAGTCTGAAAACACGTGGTGACTCATGTATTAATGCGAGTATGCAGGAGCCTAAACATGCCGCGCTCTATTCAGAAAAGGCCACGTGACTGTCAAAAGCAGTCATAAGCAAGTTATGCAAATCATCTTAGCAGATAGCAATGACATATTTAGACCTCCCCATCATGCATGTGCTATTGTGCCAAGAAGCTATTAAAGAAAATTCTTGGAGAGTTTCGACTCTGCTGCTGGTGAAGTCTTTTGTGTGCCTGTGACAAATGCATCAAACACAAGAAGCAAATAAGAGTCACCTGTAAAAAATCATGGAGTCTAAGTCCACATATTCCAAGTCACAAATTAGTGGTGTTACCAAAAATGTCCCCGGTTAATTGGGATAGAACTTACTCCCACTGTTAGAAGTGTACTAGTCAACCTACCATGCCAAGGAACTTGGCTTTCTAGAGCAGAGAGAAGTTCTTTCAGATGGATAGATGAAGAAGGGCAGAGGTGAAGAGAATAAGAGTAAACAGATGATTGTAAAAACTGCAAATCTCAAATTGGTGTATCATCTTGTCTACCTTCTACCTGAGGGAGAAATTCTTTTTAGAATATAAAATAAAAAATAATGATTATTACTATTTAATGAGCAGTTTGCAATATGCAAGATACTGTGCTGGGTATTCAACATGTTTTTTCATTTAATCTAAAATAATCCTATGAGATCATTAAGGTAATCTTCACTTTACAGATGAGTGTATGTGCAGCTGAAAAACACAAATCCTCTTTGTCATTCATTTATTAATTCATTCACTCATCCAGCAAACATACACCATGCACTAAATATGCCAAAAAAAATGATCACCTTCAGTGACAAGAAACTCAGTATCCCAAAAGGCAACCTACTACATTTTCGGACAACTCTAATTCATAGAAAGTTCTTCCTCTTACTGATCTGAAGTATCTGTGTAACTAACCAAATAGGTCACTGTGGTGTCCTCATGTCACACAGAACAAAATGGAGGAAATGGTAAACACAGAAAGTTTACGGGAGACAACAAACGTTTTCTGTTCCTGATTTCAGCTCAGTGTAGTTTTCCACATTGTATGGGTTTTTTATGGTTTTCATGTCAACCCTATTCTTTGGGGATAGTTAATGACTAAATCCTATTAACCCAGGAACAGTGACACAGCCTTCCTTCCAAACAGTTTTGAAAAGCCTTTGATACTTTGGAGGCATTGTCAGAGGACAATAAATTTGCCAACCACATAAAAGAGAGTCTATGTAATGTCAGTACATAAATATCAGGAGTAGTTGTATGCTACTGGGAAGTCCCTGAATACTGAGGCAATGAGGAGGACACACTTTAGAGCATCTCTTATGTGTCCTCGCCTTGCCAGCATCTTACAGACGGCATTTCGAGTAGTCAAGATCATATCCTGGTCAACAGAGTGAAAGGAAAAAAAAGTAGTCAAGATCCCATCAGACCCTATTTTCTCCACTTTAAGTGAGGAATTCAAATATAGAAAGGAAGTCTTAGCCAAGGTCTTGGAGACAAGGAGACAGTGACAGGTGAAGCCAGGAAATCACCGCTCCAGGAAGACCCACTGTTTAGTCACATCACAGAAGCCCACTCCCCACAGGTTTATGAAAGACCAGGCATTTCCACTGGCAGCCACTCTACCCTGGAACTCCAAGAGAAACAACACAATCTTTGTTAACAGGTTTTCCTCCTCTGCCTTTGGGAGCCTTTTGGGAAATCTTTTTTTGCTCAGTCTTTGGCCCTCAATGTACTACCGTTTCCATCATTATTACATCCGGATAGTAGCACGACCTAAGATGTCTAACTGTAAGCAATATAAAAATGTTTAAAATAATATAACAATAGTTAACACTCACTGAACATTTAAAATATGCCCGGCACTTTCCATGTAATTATTTCAATTATTCCTCCCAACAGCACTGAGTCTGGGAAGTATTTCATTTCCCAGATGATGAAACCAAAGCAAAGAAATATTAAGGAACTTATTTAGGCTAGCAACTACATGGTAGAACTGGGTCTGATACACAGACCTGTCTGATACTATCAACTATGCCTTCCTTTCAATATTTACAAGGAACACTGTGGCAGGTACCATTCCAAGCACTTTACACATTTCAACCCATTTCATCTTCATGATAACCCTACCATACAGCTGATGAGAGCAGCTTAAAGAATCTGTCCCAGGTCACACAGGTAGCACATGGTAGATCTGGGTTTCGAAAACCCAGGTAGGCAGCCTGATGCCAGAGACCAGACCACTATTCTAAAGCAGTAGCATTGCCCCACCTAGAATGGAATGAATAAGATTGATATTTTCTAGTGAGGCACTACCCAGTCCCCCCAGTCAGTCTGACCTACCCACCTGGACATGCAGCCCACCTTGCTTCAGTTGTAAAGACGGAGGGGGCCTGTGAAGTACATCATTTTAGCATCCTTTGGGGAAAAATGTAGCTAAGGAAACTGACATGCAGGGTGGTTGAGGTTCTCCCTTAGGGCTCCGTAGGCAAGCTAGTAGAACAGTAGAACCCACTGACCTCAATCCACTAATCCCTTACTCTTGAATGATGAAAATTTGTGGTATCCCTGAAGGGCGAGACCCAGAGAAGTGACCAGGGCCCTGGGCACACAACTGCCCATATGCAATGACTCAAGGTCACCCAAGGGCACAGGGTATTCCATGACGAGGCCAATCACATCCAATGGGTCATGAACCTCCTTCTATGGTACAATGAGGCTCCAAACCAGGGGCTTCCTCCTGCCAGAGGCTCGGCATGAACCCTTACTCTGGTTAGGGAGAAGGGTGTTTATCTGTGAGACTGGAGGAGACCAAACACCCAGTCTGCCCTGGAGATAGCACGACTGACAGCAAAAAGAACTCTCTGCCAAGTCAGATTACAGCAATGACAACTGGACATTTCCCCCAAAAGGCCCATGGAGAATCACATTTTGTGGGTCTGTTGCAGGATGAGAGCCTTAGAGTGGGAAAAGGAAGAAATCACAGCCAGCCAGCAACTCCTAAAAGCTTTGCCTGTGAGGCTAGCGGAGACAAATCTGCCCACCTTGTTTAATGACATTGTTTAAGCATTCTCCTGCCTGTTTTCTTTTTCCAAACTGTTAACATTGCAGTTAATTACCTACAATTAATTACAATAACAAGAACTATCAAGGTTCCTACAATTGCAACCACATATGATCTTTATCTTGATAGAGTCAGACTCTCTCCTCCAAGCAACCTAGGAAAATTCCTTCCAAAGGAAGAACCTAGCCTCAGTTTAGCACCAGTTAACACCAGGCATTGGTCGCTGGATGCTAACATACATTAGCTACCTCATTTACTTCTCACAACCACATTAGATCATGGGGATTATTATCTCCCATCTTACCGATGAAGAAACTGAAAGTCAGAGAAGTAACTTGCTCAAGGATATGAATGAAGGAGATTGCACATTTTTCCATCAGGCCTATGTCCACTTGAACCAATGGGTGGAGTTACCACAGGAACTCTGGACAGGACTTGTGTGTAAATTACCCAACAGACCAACTGCATTCTAGTCAATCTGACTCCGAATTCCAGTCTTTGTCACTTCTTTTCTTTCTTCTACCTGGGGGTACAGTGTCTACAGCTTTGTTCCTTTAATACTCAGACATGCTGACATACAGTGATGAAATTATTTATTTAATCATAAATTAACTACTGTGAAAAGCACTAATCAACCATGGTAAACCAGAGGCAATGTAATCTTGAGGAGAGGTTTAGATGCACTTTTATCCAGAAGATCCAAGCTTTGAATCAAGTGAGAACCTTAGTAAGAGACAAGTGGTGGCCAAACCCCACCCCCTAAACTCACAAGCTTGGGGAAAATAATAAACAAAGGTCAGTTAAGGAAGAACAATAGGGACCTCCAAACAGTAAGACAGAAATTTGCAACAAGAACTGGGCAGATTCTTAGTGGTGAGGAACGACTGTCTGTCTAAGGCAAAAATGATCTCAGCTTGTTTCAATTCATACCTTTGGAGAATTTACATGCATTTTGTATTTCTGGGTGGATGAACAGGAGCATAATTCCTAACAGATTATTCCCTTGCAAACATCTGCTAACTTAAATCTCAGAAAAACAGCTGATGATGGAATCTAGAATGAAGTGTCTCGCAGATTTCTTTCTTTTTCCAGTTTTTCCAGCTCATCCCAGCAGGCAGCTGAGCTTAAAAATGGTTTCCTTTCTCTGACAATAATATTGGCTAAAGAGTTTGACTATAGGGCTGTCAAGAACAGAAGTAATACAGGCTGTGTGATCAGGATTAAGAAAACAAAAATGGATCCTAGAGGTAAAATTACTTTAAAAGCCAGGTCCTGGCAGAACAACTTCCTCGGTATATTTGCTATTAAAAGAAAAAGAGACAGAAAAAGCCAAAGAGGTCCAAAAAATTAAAAATCAGACCTGAAGTCACATTCTTGCGGCAATGAGGGAACTAATCCTTACTGTAACCAAAGGTCAGCAGGCAGCCAGTCCAGGTCTAAATGTAAACAAATTCTAAATGCACGCTGCAAAGTCGTATTTAAAAGAGTGTTCAACAAAGAGCAAAGAAAATGGTAGACTTTTTCAGAGAAGAGAGGAAAACTGGAACGCACAGCTTCTGAATAGGGCAACAGAATTTGCCCTGAAGAACAGGTTTTCAGGGGGAAAGAAAAAAAAACTAGGGACACCTCACAGGTTTAGATCAAAATACGGGGGAAAAAAAGGAAAAATAAGAACTCTGAATCCAGTCTGCACTGGCCTCCTAGCCCCCGTTAAACAGGCTGAACAGATCTGCACCTTCGCGCTAAGTTTCAAAACAAAAGCCTTCACTCTACTTCTCTTTGGGTTGTTGTTGCTGTTTTAATCAGATCAAGTACGAGGACAAGCACAGGCTGGATTAATGATCAGAGAAACAAAAAGGATTAAATATCTGGCCTGGGAGAAGTTTATTGTGCAACTAGAATGTCAAAGTCATCTCTCTACTCTTCTGTCTCAAAGAAGCTTCTCCCTCTGGGGCAAACACTAGCGACAAGCCGTTCAGCTTGTATTTTTTCATTCAAATTCCGTGTTCAGATCCCTCAGGGGCCAGTGGTCTAAATGCCAAGAGAGAAAAATGGAGGGTTTCAACTCACCTCTTCAAGCGACTGTCTGGGGCTCTCCAAGCAGCAGCAGGCAGGCAGCTCTCATTCCTTGTGGGTGAACCGAGCAGCTCCTTGGGCCGCCGGAGTTGTGACCAGCCTCAACTTCGGTGAACAGGTGCCTGGAGGAAGGAGGACGGCATTGGTCGCTCCAGACCAGGAAATAGGTGACATCACGGAAGCCCCGACAGATAAAGCATTGCTGAGACATTAGGGATTGAAAGAGTCAGGAGGCCCCGCCCACCTGTCATTTACCTGAATACCTGCAAGCAGGTAGGTGGCGTCTCTTTGTGGACAAATGAATCAGTTAGAGCAATTTGCCAGGTGGAATTTACTTTCTTTCCTGAGCACAGCACGTGTCCAGCCCCGTGTTCAGATCTGAAGTCAAATACCTGGTTGTTTCCCAGGCCCTCCCCCTTTCCCCATATCTGCCCACAAAGGAGTTAAAAGGGAAGTTTAAACACCAAAATGAGACAGTAATTTAGCAGACACAAAAAGGAAGAGTGTGAAGCCGAACTGCTTAGAAATATCTGAGGTACCTTTTCGAACCGCATCCATTTGAACACCAAGTGTTTCTCTAATTCCAATAAAATGACAAATTTAAGGTGACATTTCCAATTTATCTTTTAAACAATTTGAAATAGGATACCTGTCAGCAGTTTCAAAGTGGTTTTCAAACACTTTTGCGCTACCCCCTCCCCCGCCCAGCATTTTTAATTCCATATTCAGGAATTTGCAAAACTTCAGTCATTCCTATCTCGGCTGGCTTGGCAGTTAGAGTCATACGGCAGTTACAGTGCACTGCAGGCCTGCAATTAGGAGCAATTTAAGTGATTCAGATTGGAATGGTAGTACAGTCATTAGGCGATGTTGTCTGCTGATATAGCCAGGAAAGAGGCGTCAGAGTTATTTCTGTCCCAAGAGTGGTGTGTGACCCTGGACAAGTCACTGGTTGCTTCACCTTTTCCAGCAGGAAAGGAGACGTAAACTCATCCAGCACCAGAGCAGGCAGCTGGGAGGTATCCCAGGACTGTTAAACCCTCTGGCATCTTCCCAGGAGGGCTGTAAACATCTCCCATCATCCCATTGAAACGCTGTGTATTTTTACCACCTGCATCCAGCATCCCTGAACTTATTACCTGAGGAAACTGTGGATTCCCCCTCCCGGAAGATGGCCTGCCTGCCCAGAGAGAATTTTTTTTCCCCTTCGGGAAAATAAATGTTGACATTCCTATTTTCCTCCTACTTTTGCCTCCCTCGTCTTCTTCTTTCCCTCCTCCTGATTTTGGGAATGCTTTGGTTCCACCGGTTTTAATATTGGACTACCTAGAGGTTTTGGGGTTTGGTTTGGGGGAGGGTGGAGGAAGAAGGAAAAATGGGAGAGGGAAGAAAAGGAAGTCCGGATTCCCACAGCCTGGGCCTCAGCTGGCTGCAGTCAGTCAATAGCTCGCAAAGCAAGGGGGAGGGGAAGGAAGAGAAATTGTAGTCGAGGGCGGGGTCTGGGGGCCGGCTCTGGTGCTTGACCTCAGGGGAGCTGGCTCCTGTCCCCGATCCGCCCCAGACCGATCTAAGCTACCTCTTTGCACCTGGGAACTCTGTGCCTTTTGAGAGTTGAAGGCTTAAAACAACAACAACCACCACAACAAAACTATTCACCTTTTTATCCAATAGAAACTAAGGTAGGTGTGGCTATTCCTTTATTATTTAAAAGAAAAAAAGGGAGGTAACAAAACCTTTTACACTCAGGTGTTTCAGGAAAAGGTTTCACGCCACTAGTTTGATAATTGAGAAACATCACTCACACAAAGGCCCCCCTCTTCACGCGGACACGGTGTCCCCTGGGCAAGGGGGAGGGGAGGGAGAGCCCGCCAACCTGATGAATCATCTAGAAGGCCACGCCTTCAGCGGTCTTGCCTTTGGCGAAGGGCAGGATCCAACCTGGGAGGGGATCACAGGCTTCGGTTCAAGGCCTTGGGTGGGCAGGGGAAGGGTGTAGGTGAAATGAATTCGCATAAAGCTTCACCGAACAGCCTGGAGATTGTGAGGTTTCACTTACCATATTCACATACACACAGTCATCTACATACGTGGTGTGATGAATTGTTGTAAAACAGAAAGAAAATAGAGAAATAAGAGTTAATCCAGGAGTGGAGCTAACTCCCAGGTATAGTGTATAAAGGAAGAGAAAAAACTACACAATTAGCCTTCTCAGGTGAGATCTTTCTTGGTACTCCTGGATTTCGAATAATATATGCATGGGTTAAAAAAAATAATATGGGGCTTTTTTTTTTGGCCATTAGGGCTGTTACATTATCATGGAAATTATATTTCTAAACTACTAGAAAAAAATGTAATCATAAAAATGAACATTGTGTTTAACAGGTGCTACTTATTGTTCTGAGCACTTTATACAAGAACCCTGTGTCAGGTATCATTGCTATTTGCATTCCACAGCTGGGAAAACCAAGACATAGTGAATCTGAGAAACTGCCTAAGGACAAGCTCATCAGCAAGTGGCAGAGCAGTTTTTAATCAAGACCCACTTTTTAACCACTGGAAAGAAAAGAGGGAAGGTTCTGATTTCATGCTCACTGGGACACTTCCTGGACACATTCAGCTTCTTGCCCATTATTCAGAAGGAGAGGTAGAAACCTGTAGAAGTAGCCCTGGGGAGTGTAGTTTCTGATAAAGGATGTCTCCATTTGGAAATTAATTAGTAATCTGGTCTATACACTGAAAGTGTGTGTATAAAAAATATATATGTATATATAAATACATATATATTCATAAATTCATGCATATATTTATGAGAAATCATACCAGGAAATCCATCGCCCCTGGGTGCACACTTGAAATCATCTTTTGAGAGCTTATCAAATCAACCCCAAGATGGAAGGCCAGCTTGAGGGACCCCTCAAGAATGACCAGTTGTAACTCTCTATGACATCTTTTATGGTCATTTTTCTCTGTAACTTCTGCGGCCTATCACTTTAAAATCTGAAAATTTAATCCGAGTGGCCATAAGAACATGGAACTGCATACATTTGGATAATATGAGACAATGAAAAATTAAGTTTCATTATAAACCACTACCAGGAAGAATGGTTTAGACTAGGCTTGGCAAATCCTGGACATATAGTGCTCCATTCCCTCCTCCCATACCATTCTCACTGTCATTGCTAAAGACCATGACACTTTTCAACTCAGAAAGAACTTTGGAATCTTGAAGATATTACTCCAGGCACACTAGCAGTTGGTTTTAACCCCCAAGATCAAACCCTTTTCTTTTACTTTCTTACTTTCTTTTCTTTCTTTCTTTCTTTTTTTAATTTTTTTTTTAGAGACAACTCTCCCTTTGTCATCCAAGCTATAGTGCAGTGGTGCCATCATGGCTCACTGCAGCCCCAACCTCCTGGGCTCAAGTGATCCTCCCACCTCAGCCTCCCAAGTAGCTGGGACCACAGGCACGTGCCACCATGCCCTGCTAGTTTTTAAATTGTTTCTAGAGATGAGGTCTCACTATGTTGCCCAGGCTGTTCTTGAACTCCTGACCTCAAGTGATCCTCCCACCTCGGCCTCCCAAAGTGCTGGGATTACAGGTGCAAGCCACTTGGTCCCCTTTTCTATCTCTAGTTGGACAGTAAGTGAGACAGAAAAGAGGGCTGATCAAGAAGCAAAAATATTGGTGTTGGCTGGTGCCATTGGGGAATATTTCGTGAAGAAAGGAACATAATTTGGGCCTTGAACGATTTGGAGAGGTGGTGAGAGGGCACAGATCATTCCAGACAGGGCAGTGGCATGGGTGGAACAGGAATGATTATAGCAGATATCTGTTGGGGAGGAACATGTGTGTGGTGGGGGAGAAGAGGAATACGAGACAATGAAATATCCACCTTGCTAGGGTGAAGAGGATCCACTGATTGCTAAATTTAGATGGGCTGAGACTGTAAAGAGCCTCGGGAACCTCAAGGACTAACTGCTTCATGTCCTCACATGCCTGTTGACTACTTTTCTCATGATGATTAAACAGCTTAAGAAAAAGAAACTCAGTATCTTGGGCATGGGGTAATTTCTTACGCATGACAATGGTTTTCAGCACTGAGCTAAACTTCCAGGATATGCCATTTCGGCAACCACATGATCTTTCTCTTTAGGAGCAAGCCTCCTTTGCAGTCAACATATCCTGGAAACTTTGTTCTTTGGATAGGCAGGTGGAAAACATTAGAAAGCTTTCTGAACTCAAAGTTGGGCCTGTCCTAGTTAACCAGCCGGCTCACTTGGACTTTTTGATTAGTTTGAATTCCTTTATATATCTTGACAGGGAAATCTAAGTGGGGGAGGAGGTCTGTCTTCAAAGCTCTTTTCTTGTAGATCCCCACAATGAAGTTTGGTGTTCTCAAGGACTCCTCCTGGCAATGAACCTACAGCGAAGACCATGCCTTGTGATTCAGCAGAATTACTTTGCCCGTTTTGCTTCCTATTTTTTTTTTCCCATGACATATTTCTAGAGTTGTCTATGATGATTGAATGCCACAACTAAAATGGACATATTCCATTTGACTTTAATAAAAGTCATCTCTACAAAAAACCTCTTTGGCTATCTTCTGAAGGTATTTAACATTATGATTTGGACTTGCTTATTACATTACATACCATCATATTGACCGTAATTACTTTTTTAAATGGGCTCAGCTCCATATCTTTTATTGGCTAATTATATGTGCTTAGCAAAACGCAGATGAGCAGATCTCAGAAGGGCAATTATGGGAAATAAGAGTAATAATCACAAACATCAGCTGATGTGATAGAATGCCATCTGGTTCTGTGTATATGGAAGATATTCCATTTCTCTCACAAACTCACAACCTGTGTGTTGCCTGGTTTGCAGATGAGTTTCTAGGGTAACCTGTGGACCTACAGTTTAGGAGGAAACACTTCTCTGGTTTGTGTGCTTTTGGGGAGAGAGAGAGTATCTCAGGGAAATTAGCATTAAATCAATTATTGAAGTTGGTGCACATTTTGTGAAAGTTTACCACACTGATTTGTGGTCAGCATGTTCTTCTTTAGTAGGGAAAAAAAAAAGAACTTCATTGTTACTGTGTTTATAATGGTCACGAGACCTATATCTTATGACAATTATACATATTTTTATGGTTCTATGATCTCCATTCTTGCATAAACAGGGTGGATTATTCCCAGGGAATTTTTTGGTGGTGGCTGTTGCTATTTTGAAGGTTGCCATGTCTTTGTTCTTTGTTGGATCCTTCATACATGGCTACTTTAATTGACCCAGTTCCACATACCAGATTTAAAATGTCTCTTCTCCTTGTTAACTTTGACTTCATCCTGAAGGCTTCCACATTCTTGTAGATGACCCCTCCAGCATCCCTGACTTCCCTCTATTATAATGACAATGACATTCCCTTCTACTTCTATTGAGTCTCCCATTCTCAGGATCACCCCTTAGATCTTGTTATCACCCCAAAATCTCCCATTTCAAAAGAAATCTGAGAATGCAACTCTCTACTGTATTTTCTTATTCATTCAGATTTTTCATTCCCTTCCTCAAATTTTACATTCTTTCTGAATGGACTGTACTGTCTGGTTCCTGGACTCCGGGAGGCTGCCCAAGAATATCTGTTCCTTACTAGTTTCACTTTAGGTCCATCTAGCCCAGATCCTACTTCCTTGCCAGCATTTTCAGCTTCCTAAGGACCTGGCAAAACCATGTTGCCAGCCTCTTTTTCTACGAGCCTGGAGATGAGTGCCTCTACCTGTGTATGCTTTGCAATGCTAGCTGCACTTGTCACTCTCCTTGGCAAACTATCAATTGATATTCCTGATCAGTCCCTCTTCCTGGCAGTCCATCAGTTGATATTCCTGATCTTTTCAGTAGTCATTCGCCCTCAGCTCCTTTGCCTTGCCTGGCCTGTGAGGCTTTTTATGATCTGGCCCCTGTCTGCCTTCAAACTTTATCCATATCTCTGATCCTTTGCAAGCACAGAATGCCACCACCTGCCAGCCCCCATGCCATAGTAACACTGTGTTAGAGGGGTGCACTCCCCTCACCCCCATTTCCATAGAGAACTGGTTTTCTAAGCACATTCTGGCCATGTTCCACCCTTCATTCTCTCTGTCCCTGGGAGCCCTTGACTGGTAAAATGGAAATGGACAGCAGGGCAAACTTGGGTTTGAACCTCTCTTTCCTGTCTTGAAAGTGAGCCAGAGCTTTCGTCTGTGGCTCCACACTCTGAGTCTCTCCAGGGCAGACTTCTGTCTAGGAGGCTGCCATGCCTACATCTGCCCAGTCTGAGTGCCTTCTAGCTTTGTTTCCCTTGTTCTAACCTTGTTCTCCAATTTAGCCATTGTCATTTCAAAGGTGATATTTTGGCCTCCAAAATTATTCTTTTAAAATTTTCTCAAATTATCCTGAACCTAGGTGAGGAAAAGGGGTCCTCCTTGGATACTCCCCAAACCTGACTGTCTGTGGTTCCCATAACAACCAGGCTGGACATTTTTATGGTTATTTCTAACATTTGTTGCACCATTGTTGTGCCATCCTAACATTTGCTGAACCATTGCCTAGATCAATGTTATGCTCTTTGCCCATGTTCTGAATCCTGGCAAAAAAATCCCATGAGCTAACTACAAACAGGTGAAGAGACTGAGTCTCTGCGAGGTAAAGTAACTTGTCCAACATGCCTGGTTGGTTATGGGCAGACCTGAGATTCAGTCCCAGGCAGTATTATTCCTCCATCTGCAGGGCTCAGCTCAGATACCATCTCCTTTATAGGACCTTCCTGACTTCCCCAAGCAGATACTGATGCCTGTTCTGCACTCGTGACATACTCTACTTCAGCAATTATTTTACTGACTGTGATTTTTTTTTTTTTTTTGAGACAAGGTCTTGCTTTGTTGCCCAGGCTGGAGTGCAGTGGCACAATCACGGTTTACTGTAGCCTTGACCTCCTTATGATCAAGGGATTCTCCACCTCAGCCTCCCAAGTACCTGGGACTACAGGCATGCACCACCATGCCCAGCAAATTTTTGTATTTTTTGTAGAGATGGGGTCTTGCCTAGTTGCCCAGGCTGGTCTCGAACTCCTGGGCCCAAGCGATCCTCCTGCCTTGGCCTCCCAAAATGGTAGGACTAGAGGTGTGAGCCACTGCACCTGGCCCTGACTGTAATTTTTAAAGACTGTTTCCTTTCTAGACAGCGAGGAAAGGAATGTGACTTTCCACATAATCTCAGGACTTAGCCTGGTATCTGGAAGAAACATAGGAGGCCTTTGATAAATATTAGTTTAGAGAACTAAAGATGAATGTAAGTCAAGGGAAGGAATGGAGGAAGGGAGAGATTACTCGTTGTTAAGTCACATCTTGAGTCATCTTTTCGTTTTCTTGAGAGTCAAAGCCTATACTCTTTGGGAAGGGAGCTAACTTTATCACATTTAATTTTCACAATAATTCACAATAATGAAGACATTAATTCATTCACTCATTTATACACCAAATTTATTAAGCACCTTCAATATGACAAAGATGGAAAGAATCTCTGCATTTGAGGAACTTAGAGTCAATAAGGAAGCAGAGCTAAGGACAAACAATTAAAGTCTAAGGTAGAAATTGCTTAACAGAGGAGTGTTACAGATGCAGTTACATGAGACAGCAGGCCAGCTTGTTTCTTCTAATTTTAAGGCTCCAAGTTATTATAAAGTACTTTCCTGAGTTTGCAGAGCTAACACTTGAGTGGCAAGTGAACCAGGGCAATTCATCTTGAATAGGGGGTGGGTAAAATAAGGCTGAGACCTATTGGGCTGCATTCCCAGACAGTTATGGCATTCTAAGTCACAGGATGAGATAAAAGATTGGCACAAGACACAGGTCAGAAAGACTTTGCTGATAAAACAGGTTGCAGTAAAGAAGCCAGCTAAAACCCACCAAAACCAAGATGGCTATGTGAGTAACCTCTGGTCGTCCTCACTGCTACACTCCCATTAGCGCCATGATGGTTTATAAATGCCATGGCAACATCAGGAAGTTACCCTATATGGTCTAAAAAGGGGAGGCCTGAATAATCCACCCCTTATTTAGCATATATCAAGAAATAACCATAAAAATGGGCAACCAGCAGCCCTTGGGCCTGCTCTGTCTATGGAGTAGCCATTCTTTTATTCCTCTACTTTCTTAATAAACTTGCTTTCACTTTACTCTGTGGACTCACCCTGAATTCTTTCTTGCACAAGATCCAAGAACCCTCTCTTGGGGTCTGGATCGGGACCCCTTTCCTGTAACAGTGCCAGTTGACTATAGAGCCCATGATTTTCCCAGGTCCCCCACAGCCTTATCTTGGCTCTTATCCATGAAGGGCCAGGCAGAGGAGGCTCATGGGAACCAAGACTGAAGCACACTTTCAGATTCTGTGTATGTCACCCGAGAAAACCTATACCTCTTATAGCTTTAGAATTTGCACAAATGTAGAGGCAGCTGCTCTGAGTGGGTAGAAAGACTATGTATATTTCAGATATGGTCTCAGTTTCGTGCCCACAGTCAGGGCTGGCTGGCATTGCACCTTGGGAAGAACTTGAAAAAGATCTGTGCTCAGCAGGTGACAGTAACATCTGTAGCTGTTTAGATGAATTTAAAATTCCTTTAAGGTAGAGTTGGCAGCTCAGTAACCTTTTTAAAAAGGTCCCTCTCCCCAATACTATATGCTTTTTAAGTGTTGTATTATTTAAATCCCTGTTAATTCTATTTTTATATAGTCAGTGCTCAGTGGATAGGAGCAAATTACTATTTTCCTCACATCAATCCTCCACACACTTGCTGTTTTTTATGCTGTCCAATAGAGTACTCTGTCCTCAGCCCAAATTCTTCAGACTTTTTCCCAAAGGGGTTGAAAATTCATAATAACTAGTAACATAAAGTGACTCGAGGACACATGCACACAAAAAAAAGTCCTAGTAGGGAATGGAGTGGGAAAGGCAAAAGCCAGAGGAGAATTGTTTTGCTGGCCTACTCAGGTACGAGAAGCGCAGGAGAAGCCAACTTTCTAGGTGGGAAAGTGTTTTCCTTCCCATGAACTTTTGCTTCCAAGAAAGGGCAGGCCCTCAAAAACACGGATTATGGCCAAGGAGCTCATTCCTTTATTTATCTTAAATTAAAGAATACAAGAAAGAGAATGTCACAAAAACCACTCACTATTACCAGAGAGAAGGACTCTCACTCAGATTCCGACTAACAGGGTCTCAATATAATAATAGCGGAAGTTCATTTGACTTTTCTCAAATCAAGAGCATGTGAAGACACCCCTTTTTAACTTGGACATGAACCTGGATGGGCGGCCTCTGTTTTTTTATTTTTATTTTTATTTTTATTTTTTTAATTTTTGAGACAGAGTCTCACTCTGTTGCCCAGGCTGGAGTGCAGTGGTGCAATCTTGGCTCACTGCAACCTCCAGCTCCTGGGTTCAAACGATTTTCCTGCCTCAGCCTCCTGAGTAGCTGGGATTACAGGTGCCCACCACCACACCTGGCTAATTTTTGTATTTTTAGTAGAGATGGGGTTTCATCATGTTGGCCAGGCTGGTCTCAAACTCCTGACCTCATGACCCACCCGCCTTGGCCTCCCAAAGTGCTGGAATTACAGGCGTGAGCCACCGTGCCCGGCTGACCTCTCTTTTTAGAGCTGGAATTCAGCTCTAAAAAGTGGGCGCTTTTCTCATGGACACTTGTCACCAATCTATGATAAGTTGCCTGGAATAAACAAGATTAAACTTCTTGTGGCCATCAAGCCACCGCGAGGTGGAGCAGCAAATATGGATTCGGCTGAGGTAGAGGGAGGGCTTGTCCATGTCCTCAGCAGGTAACTCTGGCCCCACAAGGAGCTGTCTCCTGCCGGGGTCAGTGTGGACACTGAACTTCCAGTCTAAAGTTTAGATTATCGCAGAGTAATGAATGCTTTCCCTGCTACTCTTCTCTGAGTATTATGAGACCGTGGGGAGTTATGATCATGAACCATCTCTGGAGTCAACCATCTCTGAATAGCTCAACTAATCCTGATTTGGAAATGTTGTCTTCAACTGCAATCACAGGACCAAAGTAAACCTGAGGGAGAAGGGATATAATCATGTCTGAGAAGGCTGGGCACAGTGGCTCACCCCTGTAATCCCAGCAGTTTGGGAGGCTGAGGCAGGTGGATTACTTGAGGCCAGGAGTTTGAGGAAAGCCTGGCCAATATAGCAAAACCCCATCTCTACTACAAAATTTAGCCAGGCGTGGCAGTGGGCGCCTGTAATCCCAGCTACTCAGGAGGCTGAAGCAGGAGAATCACTTGAACCCGGGAGGCCGAGGTTGCAGTGAGCCAAGATGGCACCACTGCACTCCAGCCTGGGGGACAGAGGAAGATTCTGCAAGAAAGAAAGAAAGAAAGAAAGGGAGGGAGGGAGGCGGGGAGGGAAAGAAAATATCTGAGAAGAGGCTTGCATTTTGTATTTAAATCTATTCCACTCAGTTTTATGAATATGGAGGTTTAGGAGTTAGGAGAAGTGTTATTAACTAGACCAGGAATCCCTAAGTTCCTTGTTTGTGATGTCTTAATTTGAGTCTTTGTCCATATCAGTGCCAGTCATCAGCCCAGGGTGGCCAGACTGGTCCTTCCAGTTGTGGCTGTCCCCCTGAAGTGGCATGGTCCACCCCCTCCAACTTTCGCTGAGTCTGCCCAGGAGGTGGACAGGAAATGCAGTTTTGACAAGTTCTGCCACGGGTATGCTCGCACCCCCACATTGGGTGACTCTCACTAAGTGTCTTGTGAGGATGGCCAGTCCTTCTAAGTGATTAGGCTGCACCTGGACCAACACTGTTCGCGTTCTGGCCACCTGCCCATAAACTCGCAGCAGCTGTGACGACTGCGTGAGCCTGGCAGCAAGCCCACTGTCCCCTGGGATGCTAACTCCTCAGTGCCATGTGGCTGCGGGGGTTTGGCAGAAGAGACAGCAGCTGTGCTAGGTATGTCCCCTCCTCATTTGTGCCCCCTAGAGGCAGCTGCACACACCAACTCATCTGAATTCAAAGCTAGGAGATCTATGAGGCTCCAGCTCTACTTTCATCTCATCTCAAGATGGCATCTTCTCCAGGATAAAGGAATAAGGAACCACATGCCAGGGGTCACTGCAGGTCACTCTGAAGCTGCCAGTCATCTCAAAGTCAAACTCTCCAAACTGGTTACTGCTGTTTCTCCCTGCCCTGCATCCCCTCTCCTGCATACCACCCCATTCTGTAGAATCTATACCATCAACCCTCCTCACCCCTGCTCACGTGACTGACTTCTCCAGTCAGCACCATTGTCCTCCCCTGGAAATGATCCCATGAAATTTCATAAAACATCAAAAATGGCTTCTTGTCAGATAGCCGTATGGTTCTACTGGTGTGATAGAAATAGGGACAGAGTGAGAAATAGAAACTAGGATCTGTCTGTGCAGAAACCCAAGGTAGTGAAAATGAAGTTACTCTCCGAAGCGATAAGGGGATGGATCCAAATCTGTGACCTTGACATCACCATCTATTCTAGGTCCTGCAAGCAACAGATGCCAAGACCAAATTAAAGATGCAGGGACTTGATTAGGGAAAATACCTGTGTGAGCAACAGGGGATGGAGGCTGAGAAAGGCTGGGAGAGCTGTCAGACCACCATCCGATCTGACACCAGTGAAGGAGAGGAGGGAAGGTTAGGTGGAACTGTACCTGGGCCAACATCAGCTGTCAGAGTAATCCCAACTTTCAGGAACAAGCCTGTCTTAGGGTCCTGCAGCACTCAGTCACTCTGTCACTGACCAGGAGCTGCACCTTGAAGGGTGGCTTGCTGCAAATGCAGGGGTGGCTTTTAGAGTGCAGCCACTTGAGTCCTTTGTCAGTGACACCTCCTATAATGGGGGGTCTGTGAGGGCACTTGAATGGCCTTTACACGTGGTAACTAAACTAATGAAGTAGCTGAGGAGATGGGGAATGGAGTCCACAGGACCCAAATCAAGGGAAGGCAATCAGGATATTGTTTCAAGGAATGAAAAACACGTGTTGGGTGATAGTTCACAAGGCTTCAGTCTGATCACCTGGATTGGGCTCAGTGTGAAGGAAACAGAAAGTCTGTACATCCATGACATATCATTTTACTCTATTTTAAAACAAGCCAAATATACCTGAAAGCATAGAAATTTCAAAGCCTTGAAAAAATTCTTCTGTTTTCAAGTTTGCCTTAGCACTGACAGTAGATATGAAGCTCTGAGACCACTTTTGAAGCTAGAAAAGGCAAGGACAAAAGTACAGAGACAATGAGTTTCATGGACATCTTATGACCTTTCTGGGCCTCAGTTCCTTCATCCCTAAAAAGATCCCTTTCAAGTCTAAAATTCTAAAATCAATGCTCAGATTGGCAAAGTTTCTAATAATCAAGGAAAGCAGTTTTCCAGGATCCAGAGCACCACAGTGTCACTGTATTAAGGCAGCAAATAAATCAGCCCTGGTTGTGCTGGCCATGGGGCTGTGGAGGACTCCAGGGTGGTTGCAGGGCTTCCTTGGGAGCCGACTCCTCACTGCATTTGAGGACCTACTGATTTTCATATTCGTCGTTCCTAGCTCATGGGGAAACTCAATAACATCTTCATTAAATAAACACACAAATGGACAAAATCAATTTGGGAAGAGAAAGAGAAAAGGATTGGGGTAAAAAGTGATGTGAATTAGCAGAGCTGGGTTATAGGCAGGGTGGATATGCAGCTGGTGTCCACCATGGAGCTTGTGTTAGGCCGTTCTTGCATTGGTATAAGGAAATATCTGTGACTGCTTAATTAATAAAAGAGGTTTAATTGCTTCATGATTCTGCAGGCTGTAAAGGATGATGCCCGGCATCTGCTCAGCTTCTGATGAGGCCTCAGGAAGCTTCCAATCATGGCAGAAGGCAAAGGGGAACCCATGTATCACATAGCAAGAGCAGGAGCAAGAGAGGAGCCGGGAGAGGTTTTAAACCACATCTTGCAAGAACTCACTATTGCGAGGACAGTACCTTGGGGATGGTGCTAAATCATTCATGAAAAATCTGCCCCCATGATCTAATCACCTCCCACCAGGCCCCAACTCCGACACTGGAGATTACATTTCAACATGAGATTTGGGTGGGGACAAATATCCAGACTATATCGGGGCTGTACCAGCAATTGACTCCTGACATCTGTTCTGACTGGTCAGAGTCTGTTCTGATAGGTTGGTGCCTCTACTGATTATTAAATATTTTATGCTATGCCAATTACTAAATATTTTGAAAACCACCTACTGTTACATGGGCTATCATATTGCCTAGAATATTTGGTGATGGTTTCATAAATGGAAAGCAATTGATTTCTGATAGTCATTCCACTGCAACCTAAGGTCACCATATCTATTAATAATTCCTGTAGATGGTAGTGGGATGGAGGGTGATTTAATCAAATTGATGACAATTTGAAGTTGCCAAACTGCTGATTTTTGTTCTACCCTTCATAGAAGACAATTTGTATTACTCTTTCCCTGCTGCCCCACTAGAAATATATTAGCACCTAAAGCTTGTATATTCATTTATCACAAGCATAATACGTTCTCCTTAAGCTGGATAGAGAATGTTTGAGTTAAAAATGAACTGAGACCAAAGAGAAGTGACCTGTTATTCAAGTCCTTATACTCACAAATGCTTGGGGCAAAGGGAATGTTTGGAGAAAAGTGATGAATTCTTTAGACTTAAAAGCCAGGTGGATAAAAAGCAGAACTGGCACAGCCTATGCCAATGTGGGATTATGGATGCAGGAAGAAGCAAGAGGAAGTAGCCCAGGAACTTACAGAAATTATAATGAGGACTCTGAATTCTTATGGGTTGTGGTACTGGCATTCAGGCCAGGTTTAACTAGATGACCAAAGGCTGTGCAGGGGGATATCTGATATCTGGAATACTCTTAGGCTCAATTTGTTTGTTTCTTCATTTGTTTCTTGCAAACAAAAATGAATTATGAATATCAGTCCAAAGTCAGAGACAGACTAATTTGTCTCTCATGTAATGAACTAGAAGGTATATATCTAAGACTAAGGATTTGTGCTTGTGTTTGGATTGGAGCTGAGCCTCTTTTCTCAAGAAAAGAGGCTGCAGGGGCAGAAAACTGAAAACATGAAGCTGTATATGTATAGAATTCCAGGGCAAGTAAAATGTAAATGAGTGATGAAACAACATCACTCCTCACAACCCAGGTGATTTGCAAAGTCACCAGGGAATTACAGGACACCTGGATTACAAAACCATAGCAAGACTTGGAGTCCCCATTAGCATAGTGAAGTGGAAGCTGCCAGCTCAGTTAAGGGCTATGCCTAGAACTGGCATAGCACCACTTCTCCCATATTCTAGTGGTCAAAGGAGTTACAAGGCCCACCCAGATGAAAAGGGATGGAGAAATAGATTCTACCTCTGGATGGGGACTGGCAAGGTCACATTGAAGAGCATGTGGAATGGGAATTGTGTTGTATGGTAGCCATTTTGGAAAATACAATCTACTGCAACAGATGATTAAAATACTTAAAAAGAAATTCTAGTGTATTATCTTCTTTAAACATTGTACAAATTTAAGGTGTATAATGTGATGTTTTGATGTATATTTTATTAAAGTGATTACTAGTCAAGCAAATTAACGTATGCATCATCTTATATGGTAACTACCTTGTGTATGCGTGTATGGGAGTGGGGGGTAAAGTACCTAAATATGTGCCCAGTAAATTTCCAGTATACAATACAGTATTTGTAACTATAGTCTGCATGCTGTACTTTAGATCTCTAGACTTATCCACTCTATATAACTACAACTTTGTATCCTTGGCCTACATAACCCTGTCCTCTCACCCCCACACCTGGTAACCATCATTATACTCTGTTTCTCTGTATTCATGTTTATTTTTTAATTCCATATATAAGTGAAATCATGCAGTATTTTTCTTGTCTGACTTATTTTACCTAGCATAATGTCCTCTAGGTTCATCTATGTTGTCACAAATGAGATGATCTCCTTTTTAACAGCTGAATAATATTCCATTATACATATGAACTATAATCTCTTTATCCATCATCTTTCAATGGACACTTTGGTTGTTTTCATAGCTTGGCTATTATGAATCATGCTGCAATCAACAACATGGGAATGCAGCAATCACCAGATATCAGCTGGTGATTCCATTTCCCAGAAGAGGGATTGCTGGGTCATGTGGTAGTTCTATTTTTATTTTTTTAAGGAACCATTATACCCTTGCCAATTCTTATCATTCCTTGTCTTTATCACAAGTGGAGGAACTAGATAAACAAGAGCAAACCGACACACAGTTAGCAGAAGACAGGAAATAATCAAAATCAGAGCTGAACCGAAGGAAACTGGGAAAAACCATACACAAACCCAACACATCCAGAAGTTTCGTTTTTGAAAGATAGATAGACCACTAGGTAGACTAATAAAGAAAAAAAGGGAGAAGTTCCAAATAAACACAATCAGAATGACAAAGGGGATATTATCACTGACCCCACAGAAATATAAAAAACCCTCAGAAATTATTATGAACACCTCTATGCACACAAGCTAGGAAACCTAGAGGAAATGGCTAAATCCCTGGAAACATACAACCTCCCAAGATTGAACCAGGAAGAAATTGAATCCCTGAGCAGACCAGTAATGAGTTCTGAAACTGAATCAGTAACAAAAAGCCTACCAACCAGAAAAAACAAACAAACAAACAAAAAACAAAAAACAAACAAACAAAAAACAGAACAAGACAGATTCACAGCCAAATTCTACTGGATGTATAAAGAAGAGCTGGTACCACTCCTACTGAAACTATTCCAAAAAATTAAAGGAGGGACTCCCTAACTCATTCTATTTGGTATCATCCTGATATCAAAACCTGGCAGAGATACAATAAAAAAAGAAAACTTCAGGCCAATATCTTTGATGAACATCAATGCAAAAATCCTCAATAAAATACTGGCAAACTGAATCTAGCAGCAGATCAAAAAGCTTATCTACCATGATCAAGTAGGCTTCATCCCTGGGATGCAAGGTTGCTTCAACATACACAAATCAATAAATGTAATTCATCACATAAACATAACTAAAGACAAAAACCCACATGATTATCTCAATAGGTGCAGCAAAGGCTTCTGATAAAATTCAACATCCCTTCAAGTTAAAAACCCTCAACAAACTGGGCATTGAAGGAACATACTTCAAAATAATAATAGCCACCTATTACAAACGCACAGTCAACATCATACTGAATGGGCATAAACTGGAAGCATTCTGTTTGAAAACCGGCACAAGACAAGGATGCCTTCTTTCACCACTCCTATTCAACACAGTACTGGAAGTCCTGGCTAGAGCAGTCAGGCAAGAGAAAGAAAGAAAAGGCATCCAAATAGAAAGAGAGGAAGTCAAACTATCCCTGTTTGCAGATGATATGATTCTACACCTAGAAAATTCCATAGTCTTTGCCTAAAAGCTCACTGATCTGATAAACAACTTAGCAAAGTTTCAGGGTACAAAATCAATGTACAAAAATCACTAGCATTTTCTATACACCAATGACATCCAAGCTGAGAGCCAAATTGAGAATGTAATCTCATTCACGATGGTCACGAAAAGATAAAATACCTAGGAATATAGCTAACCAGGGAGGGGAACAATCTCTACAATGAGAATTACAAAACGTTGCTCAAAGAAATGAGAGATGACACAAACAAATGGAAAAGCATTCCATGTTCATAGATAGGAAGAATCAATATTGTTAAAATGGCCATACTGCCCAAAGCTGTTTACAGATTCAATGTTATTCCTATCAAACTACTAATGACATTCTTCACAGCATTAGAAAAAGCTAATGGTGATTTATTTTAAAATTCATAGGGAACTAAAAAAGAGCCCAAATAGCCAAGGCAATCCTAAGCAAAAAGAACAAAGCTGGAGGCATCATATTACCCAACTTCAAACTATAGTACAAGGCCATAATAACCAAACAGCATGGTACTGGTACAAAAACAGACACATAGACCAACAGAACAGACAGCCCAGAAGTAATGTTGCACATTTAAAACCATCTGATCTTCAACAAAGTCAACAAAAACAAGCAATGGGGAAAGGACTCCCTATTCAAAAAATGGTGCTGGGATAACTGGCTAGCCAGATGTGGAAGACTGAAACAGTACCCATTTCTTACACCATATACAAAAATCAACTCAAGATGAATTAAGAACTTAAATATAAAACCTAAAACTTTAAAAACCCTGGAAGAAAACCTAGGAAATGCCATTCTGGACACAGGGTATGGCAAAGATTTCATTAAGAAGATGCCATAAGCAATTGCAACAAAAACAAAAATTGACACATGGGACCTAGTTAAACTAATGAGCATCTACACAGCAAAAGAAGTGATCAACAGAGTAAACAGACAGCCTACAGTATGGGAGAAAATATTTGTAAACTGTGCATCCTACAAATGTCTAATATCCAGAATCTATGAGGAACTTTGACAAAACGACAAGTAAAAAACAACCACATTAAAAAGTAGGCAAAATAAATGAACATGCACTTTTTAAAAGAAGACATACAAGCAGTCAACAATCACATGAAAAATTGTTCAACATCACTGATTACAGAAAAATGCAAATCAAAGCCACAATGTGATACCATCTCACACCAGTCAGAATGGCTATTAGTAAAAAGTCAAAAATAGCAGAAGCTGGTAAGGTTGTGGAGAAAAGTAAACGCTTATACACTGCTGGTGGGAAGGTAAATTAGTTCAGCTACAGTGGAAAGCAATGTGGAGATTTCTCAAAGAATTCAAAGCAGGATTAACATTCGACCCAACAATCCCATTTTTGGGTATATACCAGAAGGAATATAAATTTTTCTACCACAAAGACATGCACATGTATGTTAATTGCAGCACTGTTCACAGTAGCAAAGACAAGGAAACAACCTAAATGCCCATCAACGGTAGAATGGATAAAAAAAATGTGGTGCATATTCACCACAGAATACTATGCAGCCATAAAAAGAATGAGATCACGTTCTTTGCAACAACATGGAGAGAGCTGGAGGCCATTATCCTAAGTGACTAATACAAGAACAGAAAACCAAATACCACACGTTCTCACTTATAAGTGGAAGCTAAATATTGAGTACGTGTGTACACAAAGAAGGGAACAACAGACATCAAGGCCTATGTGAGGGTGGAGAAAGGGAGGAGGGTGAGAATCGGAATACCCAACTTCAAACCATACTACAAGGCTACAATAACCAAAACAGCGTGGTACTGGTACAAAAACAGACACGTAGACCAACCGAACAGAATAGAGAGCCAGAAATAATGCTGCACTCCTACAACTATCTGATGCTCAACAAAGCTGACAAAAACAAGAAATGGGGAAAGGACTCCCTATATTTATTACCTGGCTGGAAAAATCATCTGTATACAAAACCCCTGTGACATGCAATTTACCTATGTAACAAATATGCACATGTACCCCGAACCTAAACTAAAAGTAAAAAAAAAGGAAATCTAAAGAGAAAAAAGTGTTTAAGAACTATGTTTTAAAATATATCACTTTAAAAATTTAAAATTTAATTAAAAAGAAAATAGTACCAGAACAATATGTTTTAACCCATAAACCATTGCCAAAAACACCAAAAAACTAATATTAGCTAAATATATCTCTTTGAACTGTATTGGAAAGTTCTGTAGAAAGAAAAAAGGAATTGACATATTTTTATTTATACGGAAATTTTATAGCATTTAAAATTCATAAATTTATAATTTATGTATAAATAATATATAAAATAATATATAGTATATATAATTATATATTATATGTTATACTATATGTTATAAATAGTATATATAATTATACTATTTATAATACTATTATAGTACTATTATAATACTATTATAGTACTATTACAATATATAGTACAATATATAATATACTATTATATATTATATATAATATACTATTGTATATAATATATAATATACTATTATATATTATATATAATATACTATTATATATTATATATAATATATTATTTAAATATAAAATATAAATAACATCAATTTAAAATTTCTACATAATGCTATATAAATAAATCATGTAATTTAGATAGCATTATATATAACTATATAGCATATAATTTTTATTCTAAATACTTTATGAATAGTAAATCATTTAATGCTCACAACCATATGAGTTAGGCACTGTTATCGTTCACATTTTATAAGTGTGCTCAAGGTGAAATGGTAAAGTCAAGATTTGAAAATGGACATTTTCTCTAAAGTCTTTACTTTTAACCTCTGTGTCACGCTGCTTCCCAACACAGTAAATAAATAAACCTCCATATTCCTGATCTAAAGTATTTTTATTGTTTTTCATATGTCCGCAGAACTTATAGAGACTGATCAGGTACCTGACTACAAAGAAAACTTGAGCAAATTCAGAGTAATGATTTTATAGTTAACATTATCTGATCATAATTCAATAAATAAGAAAAAATTATCAAAAGGTAACAAAAAGTTGACAACTTGAAAATTTAAAAATACTTAGAAAATAATTGGTTCCAAAAGTTGAAAGGGAAATTATTGACCATCTTAAAAGCCATGAAAGGTCGAACTTTATAACATACTCTAGGATTCTGTGAAAACTATACATGAAAAATTTTGTAGTTAAAATGCTGCGGTGGCTCAAGCCTGTAATCCCAGCACTTTGGGAGGCCGAGGTGGGCGGATCACGAGGTCAGGAGATCGAGACCATCCTGGCTAACATGGTGAAACCCTGTCTCTACTAAAAATACAAAAAAATTAGCCGGGCGTGATGGTGGGCACCTGTAGTCCCAGCTGCTCGGGAGGCTGAGGCAGGAGAATGGCGTGAACCCGGGAGGCGGAGCTTGCAGTGAGCCGAGATCGCACCACTGTACTCCAGCCTGGGCGACAGAGCAAGTCTCCTGTCTCAAAGAGGAAAAAAAAAAAAAAAAAGAAAAAAAAAAAGAAATAAACCAAATCTTCATTCTAGGAAATTAGAATAAGAATAAAGAGAGATAAATAAAGGCAAAAGCTTAAATTACTGAAATAGAAGGCAAAATAAGTAATAGGATATATAAATAAATTTAAACTTGTTACATAAAAACATCTAAACTCTATACATGTCTATAACAAGTTTGATTTTTAAAAAGGAGGAAATGCAAAATTATAAAAGATCAGAAAGCAGAAAGAAGACTGTAGTGACTGAAAGTATTACAAGAGAATACGATATGAAACTTGATGGTAGCAAATTTTAAAACTGGAATAAACATTGGGGAAAAAAGAGGTAAAACTGTCTATTTTTGCAAATGATATGATTGTAAACCTAGAAAACCCAAAGGAATCTAATAAAAGTCTTCTAGAATTAAGAATAGAATTTGATAAAATAGGTGGATCTACAAATAGGCAAAAATACCATTAGCTTTTTTTGTACTCTAGGAATAAGAAAAGGAATGAAAAAAAAAGTCTAAAATAGTGAAAAACCAACCTCTATGAAATACTTAGGATAACAAAAAAAGAAAATGCGCAACAAAGTTATACTAAAATATGCAAAAGGAGAAATGAAGAAATGGAAAGATGTGCCATTTTCTTGGATAGGAAAACTCAATGCCATAAAGATATTAAATTCTACAAATTGATTATGTGTGTGGTGTGTTTTACTAAAAATCACAACGAAGTGGGTATTTCGGGTTTGTTTGTTGTTTTTGGTAATTGGATAAAGTGATCTTAAAGTTTCTAGAGAAAAATAAATATCAAAGAAAATACAAGTAATTTAGAAAAAATAAGTAGAGATGGAGTAAGGGACATCCTTGCTAGTTACTAGAACCGTCTATAAACCCATCGTATTAGGTTGGGGCAAAAGTAATTGTGGTTTTTGCCACTAAAATTGCAAAACTGCAATTACTTTTCACCAACCTAATGTTCAAATCAGTGTCCTATTGGATCTCAATTTTATTGCACACTCAAGGACACACTACAAATATATGAATGAAAAATATAAAAGGTAAAGTAAACCAAAGCTCTTACCAAGAAATCTAGTGGATTATATGTACTGTTATATAATGGGGGCAGGACAAACCCTCCCAATAAAAACTGAGAAGCCAAAATCTCTGAGAGTAAAGATAGCTGTATTTGACTGAAAACAGTATAACTTTTCAGGCGAAGATAATATAAAAATACAGTAGACCATGGTAGATTTGAAGAAATCTATATAGTGTAAACACTAGTTATCATTTTTATAATATACAAAGATTTGTTATGATTTGGCAAGAAAAAACAAGAACAAACCAATAGGAAAATGGACAAAAGATATGAATGGGCAATATACAGAAAAGCACATCCAAAGGGTTGAGAAACTCGGAAATATCCTCAAATTTACCAAAAGTGAGGGGAGTACAAATTGAACAAACAATAAGATATGACTTTATACCCACCAGATTGTCTAAAATTGTAAAGATTTGTAACACTTATTGCTGGCAGGATAGTAAGTAAGGGAGAACTTTCATACAGCTTGGGTAGAATGGAAATACCTCTTGCAGGAGCAGCATGGCACTATCTATTACAATTTAAAATACAGACAGTCTTTAGGCCAGCAATTCCTTCCTCAGACTCTAATAGAAGCAAAGCCACCAGAATATAAAGATTCATACACAAGGTGTTTTAGCTTGCTTCTTTTACTTTGTTTTGTTTTTGCAAATTATAAAAGCTAAGTGTTTTCTGTAATGGGGGATAGCTGAATAAATTATGGCATATCCATATGATGGAAAAATACAGTCATTAAGAATAAATTAATGCTTGTAATCCCAGCACTTTGGGAGGCTGAGGCAGGAGAATTGCTTGAGCCTAGGAGTTCGAAACTGGCCTGGGCAATATAGCGAGACCCCGTCTCTACAAAAAAATACAAAAATCAGCTGGGTATGGTATGCCAGCTAATTTTTGTATTTTTTTTGTAGAGATGGGGTCTCGCTATATTGGGTATGGCAGTGCTAGCCTGTACTCCCAGCTACTCAGGAGGCTGAGCTGGGAGGATTGCCTGAGTCCAGGAGTTTGAGGCTGCAGTGATCTGTGGTCATATCACTGCACTCCAGCCTGGTTGACAGAGTGAGACCCCATTTCAAAAAAACAAAAAAGAGAAATTAGTTGTGCTAGTTGACAGGAAGAATTTTAAAGGATATCGTTGAATGAGTAAAGCACAATGCAGTGAAAAGTATATGCTATGGTTTTATTTTTGTAAAACAAAAGCCCCTGTGTGTGTATGTGCATGTGTATGTCTACCTATGATTATATAGCCATGAGTAAAAATAGGAAAGACACATACTAGATTATTAATATGGGCTTTCTGGGTAAGTGGGTGGGCGGAGAATTTATATGTGTGGAAGAGAAGAGGAAGCACCAAGCCAAAAAAGGAAAAGGAATAAAAAGACCCCCTACACATAACTGTACATATGAACATATGTTTAAATTGATCCCACGCATGCATTTATGAAAATATGTGAATGTGTGTTTCCACACATGAAGAAATCACCTTGCCAGTTTGAGGGTTTCTGTTTCACAGATAACCTCCTGCTTTCCAGGATTTTTTTTTTTTTTAACTTTGAAGTTCAGGGGTACCTGTGCAGGATGTGAAGTTTCGTTACATAGTAAACATGTGTCTTGGGGTTTAGTTGTACAGGTTATTTCAACACCCAGGTATTAAGCCTAGTATCCATATTTGTTATTTTCCCTGATCCTCTCCCTCCTCCACCCCCCACCCTCCAGTAAGCCCCAGTGTGCATTGTTCCAATGCGGTATTTGGTTTTCTGTTCCTGTGTTACCTTGCTAAGGATAATGGCCTCCAGCTCCACCCATATTCCCACAAAAGACATGATCTAATTCTTTTTTATGGCTGCATAGTATTCCATGGTGTATATGTGCCACATTTTCTTTATCCAGTCTATGATTGATGGGTATTTAGGTTGATTCCCTGTCTTTGCTATTGTGAATAGCACTGCACTGAATATATGGGTGTATGTGTCTTTATAATAGAATGATTTATATTCCTTTGGGTATATACCCAGTAATGGGATTGCTGGGTTTAATGGTATTTCTGTCTCTAGGTCTTTGAGCAATCACCACACTGTCTTCCACAATGGTTGAACTAATTTACATTCCCACCAATGGGGTGTAAAAGCATTCCTTTTTCTCCACAACCTCGCCAGCATCTGTTATTTTTTGACTTTTGGTAATAGCCCTTCTGACTGGTGTGAGATGGTATCTTATTGTGGTTTTGATTTGCATTTCTCTAATGATCAGTGATGATGAGCTTCTTTTCACACGATTGTTGGCTGCATGCATGTCTTCTTTTGAGAAGTGTCTGTTCATGTCCTTTGCTCACTTTTTAATGGGGTTGTTTTATGTTTGTTGATTTAAGTCCATTGTAGATGCTTTTTCAGGAAAGTTTGCTGTTCCATTTGCAACCCTGTCCCTACATATTCTCCAGGAAAGAATTACTGACTCTGGGGCTTCCAGATTTACTTCCAGAACTACTGACTCTGGGGCTTATTCTAAGACTTCCCCTCCCGTGACACACCATTTCATCTCACAAACAGCACTCAGAAAGCCTCCAAGATTCTTCTGGAAATGGATATCCCTTTGGGATCTCTACCTCTATCCCTTCTCATCCATACTTCCTTTTGTGAAGTGACCCCCACACTAACCTTTCTAGGCAAAGCAAATTGGCCTGTTAGGCAGATTTTCTAGGGGTGTCAGGTTCCTCTGCACCCACACCAGCAAAGCCAGAAGGTGAAGAGTTCCATCACAGGTACCCAGGAAAATGACCAATTGCTCTTAAGGTCATAGGTCTTAGAATTTTAGACTTGCCTAAGTTGTGAAATTCTTTAGGGTCTAATAAAAGTAATAAGCAGCCAAGAATGCTAATTTGAGATACCTTTGGTCAGCCTACGCTGTTTATGGCTCACGAGTTCATCTCCTCCTTGATATCAGCTGAATGCTTGCTAGTTTTACATTCCATGCTCACATCTGTCTGCCTCCTTCAGCCTCCTTGTGGTGGAGCAATTTCCTTCACTTCAAAGGAGGCTCCAGGTGCAGGGAGGACTCCAGAGGTGTGGCCTGACCTCAGAATCTGGCTCTCTTTTCTTTTACTAAAACATGTATTCTCTTCATCTTATCCCAAGTTGACTTTTGGAGCTATTCCGAAATTTGTTCATCTGTCTTTGAACACCGAGAATGAGAATAAAATATATTTTTCCTTTTCCCTCAAAACATTGACCCTAGTTTTGTCATGACGCTTCAAATGAATTAATTGCTGAAAGAAACAGTAGAGATAATTACACATGCCCCACAGGAGAAAAATGCCACGATTGAAACAGTAGAAAATAGGCTGTGGGAGATTTAGTGTAATAATGGCCTCTGATAAATCACGGAGAAGCAAGAAGTCGTTGTTGTAAGCCATTCACTTTTAGGGTGGTTTCTTATGCAGCAGTAGTTGGCGAATGCTGTGTGTAACTCCTTCAGCAAGGTGAGGCTGCTTCTCCCAACAGGAGGCAGGGAGTATTTTTTACTCCTGTGAATCTACCTGGGCTGGCTGTGGGGCACTGTGGGGGTTCCAGAGCCTAGGCATTCAAGAGGCTTCGCAGCTTCCACCCTTTCCCTCTTGGAAGCTTGAAACTGCCATGCTGTAGAGAAGCTTAGCCTAGCTCCCTCGTGTGTGAGAGGCTTAAGGAAGAAGACTGAGGCTCTAGCCAATGGCCAGAGCCAACTCCCAGACATGAGTGAGGCAATTCTGTACATTCTAGCTAAAGGCAGCTGAATGAAAACCCATAGAGGAAGAGCTTAGCCAACCCACAGAATTGTGAACAATAATAAAGGTTGTTGTTTTAAGGTATTGAGTTTTGAAGTGGTTGGCAATACAACCATGCCTTATTAATACAGAGCCTTGGATTTTTTTTTACTACCTTAATATAAAATTATTTATTCATTTATTTTTAGATTTAAAAAATTTTTAGTGGGCATATAGTAGGTGCATATATTTGTGGGGTACATGAGATGTTTTGATACAGGCATGCAATGCGTAATAATCTTATCATGGAGAACGGGGTATCCATCCCCTCAAGCATTTATCCTTTTTATTATAAACAATCCAATCATACTATTCTAGTTATTTTAAAATGTACAATTATTATTGACTACAGTCACCCTGTTGTGCTATCAAATAGCAGGTCTTACTAATTCTTTCTAACTATTTTTTGTATTCATTAGCCCTCCCTGCTCCTCACCACCCCCATCCTTCCAAGACTCTTGTAACCATCCTTCTGCTCTCTGTGTTCATGAGTTCAATTGTTTTGATTTTCAGATCCCACAAATAAGTGAGAACATGTGATGTTTGCGTTTCTGTGGGCTTGGATATTTTAATTCAGTATCTATCTTTTTTCTAGTTTTCTATATATATTGAGACATCTTTTTTACTTTTTTTCTTAGAAACCTAGATAGACACCTTCCCTACATAGACACAAATAACTTCTATATACCATACACTTAAAAGCTCATAGGAGACAAAAGTGCAAAGGCAGGCACTGCATCTAATTTCTACTCTTCAGTGTCCTGCGCCTGGGTCAGCAGCACATGATTGGTGGGAAGTCAGCATATGTTGACCAGATTATCTCATGTGACACCTGCTGCTGCTTTTATCTCATTTTCTTAGTACTTGGATTTGTCACAGAATGAATGGTCTGATTCATTTGGCCTACCTGGGCAGCTCTGCTTGTGTCCCCTTGTTCTCTCACTTTTCCATGTAGATAGTTTTCAAGGGTCCCAGCCTGGAGGAAGAGAATATCTTTCCAGTTGTTGGTGGACTGAGCTTATTGGTCAGGAGTGTTGTAGTTGTAGTAATAATAGTAGTAACAGCAGCAGCAGTAGCAGCAGCTAATATTTATTGAAACCTTATCAATATGCCAGTCATTCACTTTAATTAATTAGTTAATTTAGTTAATTAGTTATTTTGATTTCCATAAAGGAAATGGAGGCAACGATGGGTTACTTGATTCTCCCAAGATAACATAGGTAAATGGCAAAGTCTCATCTTTTAGCCAACATCCTGGCTTGAAATGTAGCTAGCTGTGTGGTTATTGATGTTTAAACTAAGAAGTATTAAGCATAGTCATTTATAAAAGTTCCCTGACTATAAATCACCCATAAGCTACAATCATCAAAGCTTTTAAATATCATTTGTACTTCTCATTAGCCAAGAAACAAGTATTACTGAGTGTGTCATATAAGTCTGTGCTTGTGCCGGTTACTATAGAAAGTTATAAAACATATAAACCATAATACAAAAGCAGCATATAAGAATCTTGGCTCTAAAGGGACTTACACTATTTTGAAGAGACCAGACTTATGCAGTAAAATGACCAAAAAATAAGACCCAGTCTAATAATAATAATTAAAAAAAGAGAGCAAAGGAGTTTTGAGACCTCACCTTTTGCAGGGAAGAATCTGAGTCATATTTCAAATCTCCTTTTCTTCTTCTCAGGGCAAAACCACAGCTTTCATTTTTGAAGGTCACAGCAGTAAAAGATGGTTCAATAGGCCAGACTAACCTGTGTTAGCAACTAGGATAATATCCAGAAAAGAAAATTTACTTTGGGATTTAAGATGATCAAAACTGATTACTTCTCAAGAGGCTTAGAAACCCAAAGCTGTAAACACAGCTGGGGAAACACTTGAATGTGCAGCCATAAAAACTCCAGTGAATAATCCATCCTTCTGCTTCATGACATGGATACTACACCACATACATGAATCTATAGGAAAGCAGTAAATATTTTTATACAACCTTGTTGGTGAAGAGGAAAGAAAAATGTGTAGAGACATGCCCACCCACATCATCTATGTGTGCACTGTAAATGTCTCTCTTGTTTTGTTGAAGTTAAGGCAAAAGGATTACATTCAGTCCAGCCACTAAATTGTAATACAGAGATGTTATTGACTAAACCTGTAACAACTGGGTTTGTCTTCTCAAGATTTAGAGAACCAGTAGAATTATTTCTGATTGGATGATAAGTAAATGCTCTATTATTTGTTAACCAATAGTCAATGACAGAAATTGAGCCAGTTTTCTCCATATAGAAAATTTTTGACTTATCAAGACCTCTTTTTTCCCTGGAAAGATAGATATCTATATATTAACAATTATTTTCTCTAGTAGTGTGGTTAGATGTTTGATTATTTATTTTTCTTATTGGTGTTTTTGAAATTTTTCAAAATAACATCTATAGTTTTTATAATCAAAAGATCTGTGATTTTTAAAAGTGAACAACCTAGCTTCTTACTGATAGACAGTCTTACACCATTTAACCAAATTGCCCTTAACTACTTTGCATACCAAATAAATCCTTATCTTTGGTTTATTTTAAAGGAATTTTTCCTTTCAGCAGAGTTTTATGATCAGCTTTCACTGATATCTAGAAATACGTGTCAAGGTTAAGAATGTTATGATGCAGGACTTGAGCCTTGGGAAAAAAGTATTCTAAAGAGGACAAAAATTATGCCTTAAAAATTCCTTTTTCAGATGACTTGCTGTGTAGTCCATTAGGCAGAGACACAAAAAGTACTTTCTAAAATAATAATGGCCCAGAACCTTGCTCTTTGAGATAACAAAGCTCTGTTTTTGCAGGTGGCTTTCTACTCAAAGAACAAAAACTGGAAATATCCATTGAATTGGCCTGTTTACTTGTGCTGAGTCTTGCTAATAGAACAGAGCTAATCAAGCCCTGGGTACAGAGCCCTGTATGTAAAGGAAAACACCCATCTCACTAACCCTTAGATGTGCACACTTTTCATGTTCTTTACAAAGACACTCACCCTGCTGGGGAGGGTCTTGAAGGCAGTGCTGGCCAATAGGATGACAATGCAAGCCACATACAGAGGTTTAAATTTTCCAGTAGCCACATTTGAAGAGCAAAAATCAACAAATCAGTTCATTTTAATACTGTATTTTAGCTAACTAAATATATCTAAAATACTGTCGTTTCAATATTAAACATGTATTCACATATTTATGTCCCTTTTTAAAAAAAATTAGGTCTGATTTCCAGGGTGTGTTTTACCTGCACAGCACAGCTCCCTTTGTTTTTTTAAATATGTATACATATTTTTTATTTTTGTAGATACAGGGTCTTGCTATGTTACGCATGGTGGTCTCTAACTCCTGGGCTCAAGTGATCCTCCTGCCTCAGCTCCCAAAGTGCTGGGATTACAGGTGTGAGCCACTGCACTCGACCTCACTTTAGTCACATTTCAAGAGCTCAAGAGCCACATGTGGCTAGTGGCTACCTTATCAGATAGTGTAACTCTAAAATGAAAATGTTAGCACCACCAAATAACATTAGACGGCCTTAATTTTTTTTTACATTGAGATATAATTTATGTACTGTAAAATTCATGCTTTAAAACGTACACTTTAGTGGTTTTTAGTTTATTCACAAGACTATACTAAAATATATACAAACACTATTTCATTTCAGAACACTTTCATTATCCCCCAAAGAAATCCCATACCTTTATCAGTCATACCCCATTCCCTCATTCCCTTCTTTTCCCAGCCCTGGCAATCACTAACCTGCTTTCTGTTTTGTGAATTTGCCTATTTTGGACATTTTATATAAATGGAATCATGCAATGTGTGGCCTTTGTGTCAGACTTCTTTCTTAGCATCATATTTTCAAGTTTCATGCATGTTGGGGCATGCTTATCCATGTTAGAGAAAAAAGTACTGCCTTCCTTTTTATGGTTGAGTGACAGTCCATTGTAAGGGTATACAGCACATGTTTAGCTGTTCATCACTTGATGAGCCTTTGGGTTCTCTCCAATTTTTGGCTACTATGAACAATGCTTCTGATATTCATGTGAAAGTTTTCACAAGAACCAATGTTTTCAATTCTACTGGACATAAACTTAGGAGTGAATGTGCTGGGTTATATGGTAATTCTATGTTTAATTTTTCGATGAACTGTCAAACTGTTTTTCCAAAGTGGTTGCACCGTTTTACACACCCAGCAGCAATGCATGAAGTTTCTGTTTTCTCCACATCTTTGCCAGTGCTTGTTATTATGTCTCTTTTTAATTATAACCATCCTAATGGGTGTGGCAAGTCAGCTGGTGTTCTTACCAATTAAGAACAAATAAAAACTGTGATTACAAAAATGCAACAGCAGTTTTAATATTCTTATAGATTTAAAAGATTAAGGTTAAACTCACATTTGCCTGGTCTGTTTGTAACGAAACACATTGTGGCTTTTGTTAAACAACTGTTTTATCCTGTCTGTGCCAGCAGCAAGTGAGGTGAGTTCCTTTACTACAAATAATTAATATTAATTTGCAGTTACTGGGTGTCTTATCTATCTGTCATCTGTCTATTTATCTATCTACCTATCTATCTATCTACTCTCAAAATGTGGTCCCCACGCCTGCAGAGTTTGCATTTCTGGTATGTTCACAGGTTACAATTTTGCATTATATAATTTTGCATTATAACCTGTGAACATATTATAAATGCAAACTCTCAAGCCCCGACCCAGATGTAGTGAATTACAAACTGTGGGAGTGGGATCCACCAATCTGTGTTTTAGCAAGCCCTGCAGGTGATTCTGATGCAGGCTAACATTTGAGAACCACTAATCTAGAGCAAACATATAATGTGAGCAAAGTTTATGGAAAAAACTATGGGTCAGACACAGTGTTAGGTGTTGGGTGCATTTGGGTTGAGGATTCAAAACTAAAAGACATGACTGAAGACTGTGGACCAGAAGCAGTTGCTTGATGGGTACAACATGCATTGCTCCACTGATGGATGCACTGAAGTCCCGGATTTCACCATAATGCAATACATCAGTGTAGCAGAATTGCACTTGTACCCCATGAATATATAAAAATAAAAATAATAAGAAAAGAAAAATTATATTAAATGTATGAAGGAAAAAAAAGACATTACTTTCCTCCCAGTGCTTAGAGTCCAGTGCATTTGATGAGTGGGTGAATCAGTGTTAGCTCACAGTGCAGCACGCTCTAAATCAAGGCATGCATGTGTTCGCCACTCAGGGAAGGATGAGAAAGCTTCCCTGCAAAAATGACTTTTGAGCTTCCAATAAACTTAGAAAGCCAACATCGGTTTAAAGAAATTCAATTATATTTGTTACTCCTGTTACTTTCAAAGAGAATCCCAATTTGATAGCATGGCTTTCAAACACTTTATTAACTGGCTTTTGCTGAGGTTCCCAACTTCACCTCCCAGGGAGCATTACTCAGAGTGTGGTGCACAGGGCACGGTGACATCACCTGGGAGCTTGTTAGTGCAGCAGAATTTCAGAGGTCACTCCTGACCTATGGCATCCACATTTCACCAAGATCCCCAGGTGACTTGTATGCATATTCAAGTTTCAGAAGACCTCCCCTAGCTGCAGTGAAGGAATTGCAGTTCTCCAAGTCAAATTATATTCCCTGTGCAGTGCCCTCTGCCTGGGATGCCCTCTGGGACCCCAGAGAAGTTGGATGTCCCTTTTCGGCATCACGCTCACTGTGGGGTTCTAGTTGCCTGTGCATCTTCAGTACTAGAAAGTGAGCATCTCCAGGACAGGGAGACTGTTTTATTTTTCTCTGTAATTTGCAGGATTCAAAACCTATTTGCTGCCTTGCATATAATGGATGCTCGGTCAATGTTCATTTAATGAAACAATGGATGGATGAATGAGATGTGCCAAATACGCAGTGTGGACACTGCCTCTGCAGTGAATTGTACCTAAGGATTTACAGTCCACTCTGTCGCACTCATATAACTCTAGTCAGTTGTCTGGTTTGCTAGAGTTAGACAGAATCAGACAATCAGACAGAAATTTAAGGTATGAAGAGACTGGGAAGTGGCTATGGGTCAAAATCTAGTTTCTACTTTTGAAACGTTTATATTATGGTTTCTCATTATGTTTTGGCTTCTCAGACCCCACCTCAAACGATAGAGGCAGGGACATGAAATGGGCACCGATTTGAGAGTTGGATTCTAAATCTGGTGCCAGCCAGTGGTAAATTGCTTTGGACCTTTCATTTCACCCCCACCGGATTTGTTGCCTCATTAATAAGTGAAGAAGTTGTAATAGGCAATCCTGTAGGTCTCCCCCACTACCCACCCCACCACCTGCCAATAGGTTTTTTTAAGCACAAACAATTCTCATATATGTTGGTGCAGAGGCCCCTTTGGAAATTAAGGTTTTATTTAAAAAGGACTTTGAAGGTTAATAAGCAATTTTCTTGACATTTTTTATAGGCAAGTTACACTAAGTTATATGCTTCTCTTATTTCCCTAGATATTTTTAAAAACATGATTTATCATATATTTAGTGTTTCCTAAGAAGGAAACTGTTGAATGGAATCTGCTTTGGAAAGATGTAGGTATGTCATACGCCAGGAAAAGTGGATTTTGATTAAGAAATTTGGCATTTGCAATAAATCCAACTTTGTTCTGAGTGATTAAGTTCTTTAGAAAACCTATTGACTTTTCAAAGTGCGTGGATTAGAAATACTGACAATTTTCAAACCACTAGCCTTGCATTTTAATGTCCTGGTGTCGCAGGAGTGAACAGTAAACCTCTGTTGCCACACACTGGGCCACTCAGCACACATGAAGTGTGTCAACCTGATTGGCGTGGTGAGACCACAGCTCCCCTTGTTCCCTCCCTCACTCTCTCACCCCAAGGCTAGCAATGGACCATTATCTCCAGTTTTGACATCTGAAGAGAAAATCTGGATGCCAGGAAGGAAGTTTTTCCAAATTGGTATAAAAAATGCCAAATCCTCTTATTACAACAGGATACAGCAAATATAACAAAGGAGGAAGTTCATGAGATTGAAAAGGTTTAAAAGTGTAAATGAAAAATACTTCTGAGAAAAACAAGATAGCCCTAACACAGTGCAGTTGCTTGTGTTTATTGGGAAAACACTCACTGCTGGAAAGATGAGAATAAGAGAGGGAGGCTGACCCATGTGTTACCAGAAAGATTGCACATCATTGTCTGCCACAGGACTTGGAAATCTGACCTGTGTAACTGGAAGCCAATAGCATTTTCTTTCACAATATTATTTCTCTTAGAAGTAAAATATTATTCTTCTGGAGGAGAGTTTTAATGAGTGAATACAGTTGCACAAGAAAGGTGGAAACAGTTTGTCTTTTACATTAGCCAGAGATTAGGGAAAATGAGTCATGAAGAGCTTTAATAACTTAACCTAGCTTGGGGCTGGAAGAGATTTCAAAATGGTGGGCTGATGTCATCACTCAGGATTCATAATCCTAGACTGATCACTTGAATACATTGTACGGCTGGACTGTATGTGGGCTAACATCTTCTTAGTTATACCTGAGGATGAGAGCGTTTGAGTTGAGAGCAATTCTTTTTTTTTTTTTTTAGGATGGAGTCTCACTCTGTCGCCCAGGCTGGAGTACAGTCGCATGATCTTGGCTCACTGCAACCTCCTCCTCCCAGGCTCAAGTGATCCTCCCACCTCAGTTTACCAAGTAGCTGGGACCCACCTCAGCTTCCCAAGTAGCTGGGACCACAGGTGGATGCTACCATGCCTGGCTAATTTTTTTGTATTTGGCAACAGGATTTCACCATTTTGCCAGGCTGGTCTTGAACACATGAGCTCAGGTGATCCACCTGCCTTGGCCTCTCAAAGTGTTGGGATTACAGGTGTGAGCCACCATGCCTGGACTCAAGAACAATTCTTATACAAACCATAAGTTCTTCACAGATTTTTGTTAAGAGTATTGTGACTTAGTGGTAGCAAGAGGGTTATGATGGTATAAAATGTAATTTTAGCCAATCAAATTCTCAATTTGAAGTTATATGGCTATGTTTTATTTTTGTTAAAACCACCGAGAATTTATAACTATCAAGAGATTTATATGTAGTCCTCATATAACCCTCACTCTAGCAACCTGATTAGGTAGGTCTATTATTGCTGGTATTTTATAGAAGAGGAAATTGAAGCCTAGAACAATTAAATAGCTTGCTCAAGGTTGCACAGTAAATGAGTAGCAAAGCTGGAAGTTAAACCCAAGTCTGTCTGCACCTGAGCTCAAGTTCTAGGTTTTGAACCTCTTTTAGCTTGAATACAAACTTGCATTGAAAGATCTGTATAAGGGTAGTTATTCCTCAAAAGAATATAGGTTTTTGTGATGCCAGGTTTTCATGTAACCCAAGCTCTTAACTCCATCCTTTTGCTTGCCTCTGAGAGCTGGGCCCTCAATGACTCCTTTTCTTGAGCTCTTTCCATCTGTCCTCCTTACTTGCTTCCTCTACTCATCACCTACGTGCATAGGCTTTCTTTATTTAGAGTAACTCTTTACATGACTCTTTTATACCTTTCCAATCATTAGCCTATTTCTCTCTTATGTGAGTTGGCTGTGTCCCCACCCAAATCTCACCTTGAATTGCAGCTCCCATAATTCCCACATGTAGTGGAAGGGATCTGGTGGGAGATAATTGGATCATGGGGGCAATTTCCCCCATACTGTTCTAGTGGTTGTGAAAAAGTCTCATGAGATCTGATGGTTTTATAAGGGGAAACCCCTTTCACTTGGTTCTTATCCTCTCTCTTGCCTGCCACCATGTAAGACATGTCTTTCACCATCCGCCATGATTGTGAGTCCTCCCCAACCACATGCAACTGTGAGTCCATTAAACCTCTTTTTCTTTATAAATTACCCAGTCTCAGGTGTGTCTTTATCAGCAGCATGAAAATGGACTAATACATCTCCTTCTCACAAAAAATAGTCTCTTTGGTGCAACTTCATGGCCCTCACTGCCTACCCTCCCACCATGCTGAAATTATGCTCTCCTAGGGTTCTCAGAATCTACAACCACCAAACCCAAGGCCTTTCCCTGGGGGTCTTTCACCTTGACCGTTCTGCAGCATTTGGTCCTGCAGACCATCTACCTCCTGGAGCACTGCATGTGCACAGTAGGCACACAAAAATTTATTCAATGATTAATTAACTAAAATATCCAAACGTTTTCTGGATTCTTCAATAGAATGTATTGTATTTAAGATTCCAGAATTTTTTTACATGTAAGCATCCTCATACATTTTAAAAGAATTCATTAGAAAATGATTTCAGTTAAGGAAATGCTCAACATTGCAACAATAATCCTCTTTTGCAGAGTAAAGAATAAATTCAATTGTTTTAAAAAGATTTATATATTTGTGATAGATATTTTTAAAACTTGTAGGCACATCGTACATACAGATTAACTTGAAAGGGATCATTGACCTAAATGTAAGAGCAAAGGCTGTGAAACTCTTGGGAAAAAACATAAGAGTAAATCTTTGTGACCTTGGATTAGGAACGGTTTCTCAGCTATGACACGAAAAGCACAAACAAAAGAAAAAATAAATTGGTTTTCATCACAATTAAACATTTTTGAGCCTCCAAGGACACTATCAATAAAATAAAAAGACAACCCATGGAATGTGAGAACATATTTGCAAATCAATATCAGATGAGGGACTTATGTTCACAACATATACAGAACTCTTGTAACTCAACAATAAAAAGACAAGCCAGTTAAAAAATAAGCAAAGGATTTGAATAGATATTAACCCAAAGAAAGTGCACAAAGGGTCAATAAGCACATGAAAAGATGTTCAACATCATTAGTAATTTGGGAAATGTAGATTAAAACCTAAATGAGGCTAGGTGTGGTGGCTCACGCCTGTAATCCCAGCACTTTGGGAGGCCAAAGCAGAAGGATTGCTTGGGCCCAGGAATTTGACACCAAACTGGGCAACATAGTGACACCCTGTCTCTACAAAATAAAAAAATATAAAATAAAAATAGCTGGGTGTGATGGCATGCACTTGTGGTCCCAGAAACTTGGGAGGCTGAGGCTGGAGGATTGCTTGAGCATGAGAGGTCGAGGCTGTAGTAAGCCATGACTGCATCACTGCACTCCAGCCTAGGTAACAGAGCAAGGTCCTGTCTCAAAATGTTAGTTACCATATGACCCAGCAATTCCACCCCGTGTGTGTGTGTGTGTGTGTGTGTGTGTGTGTGTGTGTATCCAAGAAAACTGAAAATACATGTCTACACATGTGTACACAAGATGTGTACACAAACATTCATAGCAACATTCTTCACAATAGGCAAGAAATGGAAACAGCCCAAATTTCCACCAACTGGTGAATGAATAAATAAAATGTTGAATATTCATGTAACAGAATGTTATTCACCAATAAAAAGGAATGAATATTGACATATGTTGCAACATGGATGAACCTGGAGACTATTATGCTAAGTGAAAGAAGTCTGACACAAAAGGCCACATGTCACATGATTCCATTTAAAAGAAATGTCCAGAATAGGAAAATCTATGGAGATAGAAAATATGTTAGTTTTCAAGGACTGAACAGAGGTGGGGTGGGAATAGAAAAAGATCACAAATTGGTCCAGAGTTTCTTTTTGGGGTCATAAAAATGTTCTGAAATTTAATGGTGGTGATGGTTGCATAACCCTCGTATAATAAATATACTACAAAACAATGAATTGTACACTTTAAAAGGGTAAATTTTAGGTATGTGAATTATAACTCAATAAAGCTCTTTTAAAAAGTAGAAATTAGCTATCTGCAGCCTAGTGTTCATTTCCTCATTTGTTCATTTACCAAGTCTTTGTTGAGCATGCATTGAGCAAGGGACTATGCTAGTGTTAGGCATAACAGCATTTTGAAAAGATCACCTGGCTTCAGTGTAGAGAACAGCTTAGCAGGGCATCAGAAGCCTTATGAATGCTGACAAAATTGGGAGCTAGCCAATACAGAAAGTTACATCTCTTCTCATTCAAAAGTTATTTCTTTACGTTGCTCTTTTTGCCATAAATAGGCAAACCAAAAAAAAGAAGAAAATGAGCTCTTCTTCAGCTCTTTTGTGATCCAAGGAAAGCTCCAGGGTTTCTTAAGGGTTTCAGAAAAGAGCTTTATAATCATAAAAACCAAATTCTTGAGTATTAAGTTTACTTTTGAAATCTAATAAAAACCACACCATGCACCCATCTGTGCCAAGAGTCTGAAATGGAAATTGAAGCTAGAAGCATTGCTGTTTAGCCTGGGAAGCCTGGGAAGACTGAACCTTTACTCATCATACACCTTTGACAAAATGTATTATAAAGATTGGCCGGGGATCCCAGTTTGGTTTGGTTGGACAGGAGTGGGGTGTGGGATCACTGCACGCTTCTGCAGGAGTTCCTCTTGTCCTCTGCAGCTTCCTTTGCCCCAGGTACACTTACTGGGTTTTCATAGAACATTTCAAGCTTTGTAGCCAGCCTTGGTCTCACAGGATAACGGTGGTTTCAGGGAGAAGGAAAGTGTAGCTGGCTTAATGAGTCTTCCCTAGATTGTGTGATGAGAACAGAGTTTAGAGTTTTTGATGACCTTGGAGGTTCCCTGTTCACTTAATCTCTTTTCACGGCCTTTGAAGGTACAGGGTGGTCCTCAGTATGTGTTTATCATCCTTCCCAATGTAAACTACTCATTAACATTTGTAAGAAAAGCGCAGTCAAGTGTTGGTAAACTGATTCTAACAGGGTTGAGCAATCTTGAAAGTTTAATTCCCTTCCAAATAACTTGGGTCGACTCTCACATTATTTCAATGAGAATTCCTACTAATGGTGAGCTCTTATGTTGAAAGTAACTCAACCACAGATCAACAAAACAAGATTTTCTGCTCTGAATTGATGCCCCCTAACTTTAATAAAGTGAATCCTGTCAAATGAAAGAAAAGAAAATTCAAATTAGAAAAATAATTGTTAAATAAATGCACAGAGGTGAGTAATTTTTCTCCTTTGCATGTGCTTAGAGATAGGCCAGTCTTGAGTCAGCACACCTCTGAGGATGGATGCCGTATCTGTTCAGATTTAACTAACACAGTGCATTGAATCAGCACCTGCTAACCCTCTATTGACTTTACTTCTCCTAAAAGACGGTCTAGAAGTGCTTGAGTTAGAGCAGAAACCCTCCTCATTAGCCAGTTCTCCTGCTTCATGCCCCTTTGGGAGATTTGAGGATGAGGGTTTCAATGGGATGAATGCTAAGCTCTGGGTCAAGTGGACCCTGGATTTACATCATTCTGACTTCACAAGTCTCTGAGGAAAAAAGTGCATTTAGGAAAGAACCAAAGGAGGAAATCATGGATATCGGTTTACAACACTCCAACTTGAAGGCATTTTTCTTTAGTGCCTCTTCAAATTTTCAAGTGGGAGTGAAAATTAAATCCACTAAACACCAAATCATCTGGAGAATTTCTACTGGGCAGAGTTTTGCAGTAGACATTTGGTTGGAAGGGTAGAGGCAGGTAAGACTCTTCTTGAAAATAATCATCAGGAGAAACAGACAACCCACAGAATAGGAGAAAATATATGCAAACTATGCATCCAGTAAAGTATTAGTATTCAGAATCTACAAGGAACTTAAAAAAATTAGCAATAAAAAACAATCCCATCAAAAAGTGGGCAAATGGCATGAATAGACATTTCTCAAAAGAAGTTATACAAATAGCCAAGAAACATGGAAAAATGTTCAACATCACTAATCATCAGAGAAATGCAAATTAAAACCATGATGAGATACCATATTACTCCTGCAAGAATGACCATTATTAAGAGGTCAAAAAAACAGTGGAAGCATTGTGGATGTGACAAAAGGGGAATGCTGGCTGGAATGTAAAGCACAACCTCTATAGAAAACAGTACGGTGATTCCTTAAATAACAAAAAGTAGATCTACCATTTGACACAGCAGTCCCACTGTTGGGTACCTACCCAAAGGAAAATAAGTCATTATGTGAAAAAGACACATGCACAAGTATGTTTACAGCAGCACAATTCACAATTGCAGAGATATGGAACCAACCTAAGTGCCCATTGACCAATGAGTGGATTAAAAAACCGTGGTACAAGTATACCCTGAAATACTACTCAGCCATAAAAAGAAATGAAATAATGTCTTTTACAATGACTTGGACGAAGCAGGAGGCCATTTTTCTAAGTGAAGTAACTCAGGAATGGAAAACCAGATACTGTATGTTCTCACTTATAAGTTGGAGCTAAGCTACGGATACACAAGGGCATACAGAGAGAGATAATGGACCATGGAGGCTCAGAAGGGAAAGGATGAGAAATGGATATGAGATTCAAAACTACACATTAGGTACAATATACACTACCTGGGTGATGGGTGCACTAAAATATCAGAATTTATCACTGCATAATTAATCCATGTAACCATAAACCACTTGTACCCCCAAAGCTATTGAAATAAATATGAAAAACAGACCACAAACAAAAAGTCTCTTCTTGAGACACTGTCCACGGCAAATATACAGGTTTAGAATGTTTGTCTGGACTGATTAGGGGGCTACTGAAATAGAGGGGTGGCTAAAGGTCCCTCCTCCCTGTCTCCAGCCATCCCTGGGTGCATCCAGGAACTGGAAACAGGACTGGAAACTGTCCCCAGCAGAAACCAGAATAATGGCTGCAAGGCCCCAACCACCAAGAAACAGACCAGATTTAGGCTGACTCTGGCAAAGAGGCAGACTTGGCAGTGCTAAGAGCTCACCCTGGATCTTTCTGTCCTTGCTTTGGCCCATTCTTTTCAAAATGTCCCAGGCCCTGCCAAAGCTTGGGTTCATCCCAAGACCTGGAGAGAAAGTGTGTTGTAAAAGATGCAGTCTGCTTTCCAAATGGCTTGTCTGCACCACAAACTGCAGCCCTGCCCAAAGCTGCTCGAAACCAGTGGCAAAGCCATTTGGCCATGGATGAAGCAACAGAGTTGAATGGGAGGTAAGGGACAGGCTCAGACCTGGAGGATGGGAAAAAAGACACTCCTGCTCTGTGTTTGTTCAATTTTTAGGGTAATCAGAGGTGGTAGGGTGGATGGACTGCAGCTCTTCCCAGCTGACGTCACCTGGAAAATGCGGAGGCCAACACCCCTGACTTGGATAGAGCCCTTCTGTTTGGTTTTATTTTTAAAAAATATTGCAGGTACGCCTTGGTTTGATTTTTAAAATGAGTGATGCTGCTTTATCCTCTATATGTATGCACAATAAAGACAACAATACATCAATTCTTCTCATTCCTCCAAAATACTGTTCCATTGAAAAGCCAAAATCTCCACCTTGTACCTATACTAATATTTTCTACTAAGTTTTACTGGTCCAGCAAAAAAGAAGACACTTAATCATGTTGAAAACATGAGTATTTTCCCATGAAAATAGTTTCTTCGTTAAAAAAAGGTGGTGGGGGCATGGGGGTGGGAATAACAACCATGTGAGTTTTCCCTTTACCCTGTGCTAGAGAGTATTCCAGGAGCTCCTGCTTAAAACAGAGACTTTCAAATTAACAGCAAGTCATTAAAATGTTTTGTTACTCAGAATTGGGTATTTATACAGTCGAGCCTATTATTTGTGGATTTCATAGTTATGAATTTAGCTACTTGCTAAAAGTTTTTTGTAACCCCCAGATCAGGATTCATGGTGTTTTCACGGTCATTTGTGGACATACTCAGAGCAGCAAAAATTGGAGTGAAAGGACACACACACTACCAGCAGAGTTCAGACAAGGTGACCTTCTTGTTTCAGCCCTCATACTGGATGTAAGTGTCCTTTTTGCTGTCTACTAGTGCCACTTTTTTCTTATTTTTGTGCTTTTTCTTGGTGATTTTGCTGTTTAAAATGGCCCCAAGCATGGTGCTGAAGTGCCGCCTGGTGTTCCTAAGTGCAAGAAGGCTGTGATGTAGCTTCCAGAGAAAATACATGCATTACAGAAACTTCCTTCAGGCACACATCACAGTGCTATTGGCTATGAGTTTGATGTTAGTGAACCAACAACATATATTAGATGCGGTGTATTTAAATAGGAACACATATAAAACAAACTTATGTATTGATTGGCTGATAAAAATGTTGTCACCAGAGGATCATAGGAAGCTAACGTGGTAGTTCCTCTAGGAGCAATGATTCAGAATTTGCTAATTCAGTGTTTGCAGTGATTTTAAAGAACTGAGTTACCTCAAATATCAAGAAACGATTGCATCAGCTTTTAGAATTTGGGAAGGGGAACTAGGATAGGGCATGGGAATCATCCACCAGGGTGGATCAGGGCTTACCTGGTTGCAGAGGTCAACCTGGGCAAGCCGGTCAGGTAAACCAACAGGGGAAATGAGCCAGAACCTTGCAGTAAGTGCTCCTGGGCCAGAAGTACAGTTCTATGGACCGCTGGGTCAATACAGAGAAGTGTGTGTGAGGGATAGAGGAGGAGGAAGCGGCCCATGGAGTTAAGGGATGCAGCTACTTGGAGACAGTTTTAGTACCCAGGGGGAGACAGTTTGTCTTCCCCACTACCTGGTGAGAGTGAAGGATCGGGAGTGGGGTGGGATAGATAATGCAGGAGCCTGGACTCTTTGGACTGAGTAAATTAATTCTGGGCTTAATTTCAGGTACAACAAAACACCCTTTTCCACCCACTATTTCTGGCAGAAGAAGGGAACTTTCCTGTGGGCCTTCAGCAGAAAGAGACCTGCTAAAGAAGATCTGAAGAAATAAATGATTCCTGAAAATCTAGTTCCACTTTACATTTGATAGCAAATTTGACCAAGTTGGCTGTTCCTTGCCTATTATCCATAGAGGCCTCTTTTCCTTTTCCTAGGACACTGATCCCAATATAATTCCAAATCTCCCTAACTTGATATGCCTCCCCATGGCATAGTTTAAAAAATCCTCAAGCCAGTGGTTTTTCATGTTGGCTACACATTACAAGTATCCGAGAGACTTAAGAAGTCCCTGATGTCAGACCACAACTTAAGACCATCGATCAGAATTTCCAGGGTATGAGACTCAAGCATGGATATATTTTTTTAATGCCCTAGGCGATTCTAATATGTAGGCCCAAAGTGACTGAGGAAGGCTTGTTTCAGTGATTCTCAAACCTGGCTGCAAACAGAGTCACCCCAGGGACATGAAAGAAATCCCAAGCTAATCAATTCAGAGTCTCTTTGGAGGTGGAGCCTGAGCCTTTTTTTTTTTTTTAAGTCCTTGAGAATCCTTGACTCGGTGTAATTCCATAGTTGTTAGATGTTTGAAAATTTTAAATAAAATCTGCTGAAGAAAAGCAAAGAAAGGAGAGTGGAGAAAGAGTTGGGGATTAATGTATGAACGTGGAGAAGGAGCGGCCAAAGCTCCTGGGTCCGCTGGTTCTTCTAATCCACTGAATCTTGACCTGGAGTGGAGGGAGGTGGGTCATTGAGGGGAGCAGAATGGTACCAAGGGCAGACCTAGGGCTGCATTATCAGGAGACCTCCCCCAGCATGAGGTCCACTGCCTGAGGCTGGCCACTGCGGTGGCCAGGCCTTTGGAACTGACATCAGCACTTAGAGTGGGGTTTTCAGGGACCACCAGGACAGTGGTACTTTCTCTTCTGGGCTCCCATCCTCCCTTTTCTCTCACTGTGGGAAGCTGACAGCAGAATGTGTAGTGGCTGCTGTTGCCTTGCCCAGACTCCCATCTTCTAGCTTCTGAGAGTGTGGCTGCTGATGGCTTATGGCTGCCTCCCTTCTCAGATACCTGCCTTCTACTAAATAGCTGCTCCCTTGAGATGTTACCCCCTACACTCTTGCTTCAGCCAAGAGGGTCAGTCAGACAATGATCGACAGATTAGGGTACAAAAGTCCAGCTCCTTTGCCTCATGGCAGGATGAATTCTGGGGTGCAATTCATGTTCCCTGTCGGATCAGGCTAAAGCTAGGTAGTTGAGGCTGTATCTTTGCTTGGAATTTTCCCTGCTCTATCTTGCTGCCCTCCTGCTAAGAACACTTCCCTGGCTTGAAAAAACACTGGCTTGAGGATTTTTAAACTATGCCATGGGGAACCATATCAGGTTAGGGAGATTTGGAATTATATTGGGATCTGTATCCTAGGAAGAGGAAAAGAGGCCTCTATGGACAACAGACAAGGAACAGCAACTTGGTCACATTTCCTATCAAATGTAAAGTGCAACTAGATTTTCAGGAATCATTTGTTTCTCCAGGTCTTCTTTAGTAGGTTTCTTTCTTACTCCCCTCCTCCTGAGAACACTTCCTCAAGATATAGCCTATGTATAAGAATCCTTTTGTAGGTTCTACTTCTAGACAACCTGTCCTAAGACAAGACATCATTAGATAGTGTGTGAGTGGTGGGGAGTTCAGGTGGAAAGAACATAAACTTTGGGATCGGAAATGTCTGGGTTCAGCCCCAACATCATCACTTCTTAGCTGCTTAAATCCATCAAGTTATATGGACTCTATGATCCTCTATTGCCCTCTCTATATAATGCAGGATGGCCACACATCCCTTGCAAGGATATTGTGATGATCACATTAAATTTGATGAGAAAATGGATGTGAAAACCTATGGCACATAACAGGGATTCAGTAATGGCAGCTTCCCTTGCCTGCTGGAACTTGGCTACCACCCCCATCCACGCATGGTTCTGCACTATCCTCTTTGGTCCCCCATGCACAATAATTTTCTTAGTCTCTATTCTCTTTCTCTTCTCCTTTTTATATCTTCCTCATATTATCGCTTCTTCCCAGGATTTGTTCATCTCGTTTTTTACAGTGCTTTTCACTTCTTCTGGCCATGATAAACTAAGAAAAATGCATGACAATACTCAGAAATACTGATCCTTGTTCCGTGGGCTATGGCCAGGGAAGCTGCCATGAGTTTATCAGTTTTTGCCAGCTAGGCAGAGTTAGGTTGGGTTCATTTTTGTAAACAAGAATCAGGGGGCTGGTTTGTGGCTTTTCCTGAACTAGTGTTTAGCCAGGGAAGGCTATGCTATTTTCCTCATGAGATGAAAATAAAGGCCATTAAAAATGGATTAGGCTAGTGTTTGACATGAGTGCCCTCATCCATCTTCCTCCTCTGGGCCAAGTGGTGGCCCAGAAGAGAGCTGATTGCCACAGTCAGGCACTAAGATGAGAGTTTACAGCCTCAGCCACAAACCAGCTGTGGGACTTTGGGGAGATTGCATAACCTTCTTAGGGTCGTGTTTCTGCATCGCCAGAAAAGCCCGACAGTGAAATGTGTGCCAGCTACTTCACAAAGGGTCTCCTAGAGTTCCTAAAATATGATCTGGAAAGCACCCACACCCAGTGCAGAAGCTGATGGAAAACAATGCATTTTGTTACTAATATTCTTGTTAATAACACTCTGAAACCATTGCAAATCAGCTCAATAGGGCAGGAAGAATGCGATAAATTATGTACTCCATAATAATGCTCTACAATGAAGAAGACAGGAAATCTGAAAGTCACACATTAGCCTTGTGCACCCAATACCACCTGCTCAATTGGATTTTTATTGTAATTATGATTTTCACAAGCCCAGTGGAATGGGCTGAGATAATTAACATGTTTTTATCTGTCCAGCTTGGCTTTTTTTTTTTTTTGAGATGGAGTCTCTGTCACCCAGGCTGGAGTACAGTGGCAGGATCTCAGCTCATTGCACCCTCCACCTCCTAGTTTCAAGCAATTCTCCTGCCTCAGTCTCCCGAGTAGCTGGGACTACAGGTGCACGCTGCCAGACCTGGCTAATTTTTTGTATTTTAGTAGAGACAGGGTTTCACCATGTTGGCCAGGCTGGTCTCGAACTCCTGAGCTCAGGCAATCTGCCCGCCTCAGCCTCCCAAAGTGCTGGGATTACAGGTGTGAGCCACCGCCCCCAGCCTTAGCTCGGTTTTCTATTCTTCTTCTTGCATGAGTACTCCCTTTCCTCTGGGAGTACCATCTCTACTGGTGGAGCTGCAATCACAGTGGGGAATTGGCCAACCTACTTACCACCTCTCATGCAGGAAGGGTGAGCACGTGACCCAGCCTCACAGTTGACTATAGTCCATTTCTCTCTGATCACAGGGACTGCTCCGAGGGGTGGCGGTTTACTAAGTCAATCAGGAGTCTTCCCTGGCATGTTTGTCATGGGAAGTAGCCCTCTCTGTATTTTTTTTCTTTTTTAATTTTTTATTATTATTATTTTTTTAAGAGAGACAGGGTCTCACTCTGTCACCCAGGCTGGAGTGCAATCATGGGATCGTAGCTCACTGCATGGGCTTAATTGATCCTCCTGCCTCAGCTTCCCATGTTGCTGGGACTACAGGTGCACACTACCATATACAGCTAATTTTTAGTTTTATTTTTTGTATGGATGAAGTCTCACTATGTTGCCCAGGCTGGTCTCAAACTTCTGGGCTCAAGCAATCCTCCTGCCTCAGTCTTCTAAAGTGCTGGAATAGCAGGTGTGAGCCATGGTGCCCAGCCCCTCTCTGCCTTTTTGAAAACAAGCAGTTCAGATAAGCCCCCACTCCCACACCCCTTATCTTTCTTGTCACATGGGGTGAGGATGGGCAGAATGATACCATTAGACTCCAAAGCTGAATAGTGCAGAGGCCAGATGTGGAGAGAGAAGGAAAGCACTGACGTTGTTTGAACTAGATCCCGCCTTCCGGATGTGCCTGTTTTGTGAGCCAACAAAATTCCTCTTTCTTTAATTAATTTGAATTAGGGTTGTCTCACATAACTCACTACAAAGTTTAAAAGAATCACATTTTGAAAATATAAATTTTCATTTAGATTGATGTTCTTTTTCCTCAAGTATTTTATACTAATGAATATTTATAATTAGAATAGAATGAGTCCATTTGGTATTAATATATTGCAATTATTTTAATATTATTATAAAGAAAAATAGGACTAATCTGTTATTAGCTCTGTTTTATGCTTTAATGTAAAAAATGTCTATTGGGAAGTAGGGGTGTGATTTGATCAATTAAATCAGTTTAATGATTCTATGCAACTCATGAAAAACAAGCCATCTTATATACAAAACAGGAAGAAACAACCAAGAGATTGAAAAGGACAAAATATTAGCCTATAATCTCGGCACTCCCAGGTTTTAACCTAGTGCTTTTAATATCAGAGAGACTGTGCCCAGTAATTCAAGTTTATGTTTTTTCACATCTGTTTTACAAATGCATACAAATATATGAGAGTACTTCTTGTCCTAACTGCAGCTGGGAAGGTATTTCAAGCTGTAAATATTTACTAAGTGTGCATAAAATAGCAGTGTGGGCTGATACGGCCAATGATGGGGAACTAGAAGCATCAGGCCCCACTTCTGGCCCCTTTGCTAATTCCTGTGTGACCTTGGGCAGGTCAGTTAAAATCTCTGTGTTGCAGTGCTACATTTACATGAAGGAGATGCTGAAATTTATTGGTCGGCACTCCAAAAATAATAACTACTGAGGACAATGCCTGCAATTCAGAGTGGAAATCAAAGAGGGATCTCAGAGACTGCACATCTATTACTCTTTTTTTTTTTTTTTTCCTTTTCAGGGGAGAAGGAGTGGTGGTGAAAGAGGGATGGATGCATGCTTGCCTGGGTCGAGCAAAAACAAAACTTCATTGTCTTGAAAAAATTAGCATGCACCTCCTTCCACACGTCACTGTGGTAAGAAGAACACAATGAGGATAAAGTGGCCAGGGTTGAAAAGCCTTTCAGAGAAGATCACAGGAGAAATGCTGGCAGAGGAACTGTGAGGCATCTTTGGGACTCTGGTGAGACATTCTTGTCCCTCAGAGTAGAAAAAGGAGGGCTCTGAGGCAGAAGGGCTTGAGTGACTTTAAGCAAATCATTTCACCTTCAAGTATCAGGTTCTTGAACTATAAAATGGAGATGATAATGCCCATATTGTGGTGTGTCAAAACAGTTATACAAAATGACCAGCACATAGAAGCAGCCTGATAGACCCTGGGTTTCTACCCGCTTCCATTTATTCACTTACTTTGATAATAATTTGGCAATAGGACAGCAGATAAAGCAGCCTCCACATTTTCCTATCAGGGAGCAAACCCTCAGCTCCCTTTTCATCTTACACACCCAATTAGCTGATTCCATCCTATGTCCATATTTAGACTCCAGTGAAATTTCTTGGATTCATATTCTCCCTTTACATCAAAAAGCAAACAAATGTGAACAAGGATACAGGGTCATGTTCTGTAGTTTAAAACATCTGTTTGGAGTGAAGGTGTTATACACTTATCTTGTACACAGAACGCAGGTTTCCTCCCTCCCTCCCCAAGAAAGCAAAAATGGCAACTGAGATGATGATTTGGATGACACAGATGGAAGAATCTTGGGTTATATTAATAGTTTAGGACTGAATTACCGCCTCAATTGTTTCACTCTCCTGTTACTGCTAAGAACATACAGCATAGACAGAAGCAGTTTGATGAGAGGAAACCCAATTTGCACTGGCAAAAAAAATCTCATAAGTATAAGAGGATCCCAATAATTGGACCAAAACGCAACATCATGATTGCAGCATCATGGTCAAGAAAGGACTGCCTTGGTCCCTAAGAAACTTGTGTTTTACTTTCTTCACAGCTGTAGTTCTCAAACTCTTGGGGATCTCTTTCCAATGACACAAGATTTTATGACCCACTAAATGAATCTCTTTGTACCAACCACTGCTTGAAAAAAATCTAATTAGAATCATAGGGGTCCATGGTGCAGCTCTTATGATATTTCTTAGTAACGTCAAAAGTAAAAGATTCACTGATTCTAGGAGTAAGAAAATACAGTCATGATAATAATTCCTTAATTCCAAATGCTTTGCACTACACCTGTCATTTCACATGTTATTTACTTTTTCACAACTCTGTGAAGTTGTAGCATTGCTCAATCCCCACGACACTGTAAGGTAGGCTTGTTTCATTACTACGGAATTTCATCACTTCTAAGATGCCAAAGGGTAGAATGTGCAACCTTATTTTACGTGCCCACCCAGAAAGAAAACAGAATACTTCCAATTAATCCACAACACACCATCAATTGCATAAACCAAAACACAGCCAGTTTCTGAGATATTAAAATGTAAAAGAAGGAGTGTCTTAGAATTAATGAAATATGGACTTTCCCTTTTGCAGATGAGGAAATTTCTGCTGTGTTAAAGACTAGGCTGCTGACGCAGACTAGACCACCACTCAAAGTCGCACCTTCTGACTTCAACCCAATGGACTCCACCCAACCAGACCTAGTGATTTTGAAGTTGATCTTGGAAGCAAGAGAGAAGGCTCCCACTGTGTATTCCTGAAACTACCACTTTAGAAGAAATGATTTATCACTGATAGATGGCAGCCACGATGGTGGCATTTTAACAAGAAACAACAAACTAGTTTCAGAGGGAAATATGAATGACCACTTGCCTCCTGTCATCATGATATACTGCATTAATACAATATAGGTACAGATCTTGTCATTTGGCATATTTTGTGTCTAATTAATATGTTTACATATATATAACTTTTGATTATTTCTCTGACTTGGCTTCTCTGCTGGGTTTGCAGTCATGAGAGATGAATGGCTGGTAAGTTGACAGCAGAAGAAATAGACCTTTCGATACTTTAATAATGCAGAATAGTCAATTCTAGTTAGCAAGACTGTACAATATAGGTATAGTCAATCGGTCAACCCTTATTATTTGCAGATTCCATAGTTGTGAATTTGCCTCCTTGATAAAATTGAATTGTAACCCCAAACTCGATGCTCATGGTGCTTTTGTGGTTATTTGTGGACATGCTCAAAGCAGCGAAACTTTAAGTCATGGGATGCATGTGTTCCCAGCTGAGGTCAAACAGTGACGCTCTTTCTTCTTGTGTCAGCTTTCATACTATCAGCAAGTGTTCTCTTTGCAGACTACTTAGTGCCCCGTTTTTCCTCATTTTTGTGCTCTTCATTGGTGATTTTGCTGTAAAAATGGCCCCGAAGCATAATGCTGAAGTGCTGCCAAATGTTCCTAAGCTCCAGAAAACTGTGATGTACCTTACAGGGGAAGTATCTATGTTAGAGAAGCATCATTCAGGCATGAGTTATAGTGCTGTTGGCCATGAGCTCAAAATTGATGTATTAAATAAGGTGCCCCAGTCAGAATGGCTATTACTAAAAAGCCAAAAACAACAGATGTCAGCAAAGTTGCAGAGAAAAGGGGACACTTATACACGATTGGTGGGAAGGCAAATTAGTTCAGCCACTGTGGAAAGCAGTTTGGAGATTTCTCAGAGAACTTGAAACAGAACTACCATTTGACCCAGCAATTCCATTACAGGTATATATCCAAAAGAAAACAAACTTTTCTACCAAAAAGACACATACTTGCATGTTCACTGCTGCACTATTCGCAATAACAAAGACATGGAACCAACATAGGTGCTGATCAATGGTGATTGGATAAAGAAAATATGGTACATATACACCATGAAATACTATGCAGCCATGAAAAAGAACAAAATCATGTCCTTTGCAGCAACATGCATGCAGCTGGAGGCCATTCTTCTAAGTGAATTATCACAGGAACAGAAAACCAAATACTGCATGTTCTCACTTGTAAGTGGGAGCTAAACATTGGGTGCTCATGGACATAAAGATGGCAACAATAGGCACTGGATACTACTACAGCAGGGAGGAGTGAGTGGGGGTAAGGATTGAAAAACTATTGGGTGCTATGCTCAGTACCTGGGTGACAGGATCATTTGTACCCCAAACCTAAAAAAAAATTCTTCCTTATATTTATTTAAAATCTGCTTCCTAATAAATTTTCTTTAATTAAAAATGTTAATATCCCAGAAAAAATAAGGCATCTTGAAACAGAAACATACATTAAACAAGGTTATTTATTGATTGGCTGATGAAAATGGTGCAAACAGAGGCTCACAGGAACCCAACTTCATTCTTGCTAAGTAGAATGGACTGTTTTGGGGTCCTAAAGTATCAAAAGGGCTGTTTCTTCTGTCGCCCACTTACCAGCCGTTCATATCTCATGACTGCAAACACAGTGGAGAAGCCAAGTCAGAGGCATAATTAAGAATTATTTAGGTCAGGTGTAGTGGCTCATGCCTGTAATCCCAGCACTTTGGGAGGCTGAGGCGGGTGGATCACCTGACGTCAGGGATTTGAGACCTGCCTGAGCAACATGGTGAAACCCTGTCTCTACCAAAAATAAAAAAAATTAGCCAGGCATGTTGGCGCATGCCTATAATCCCAGCTACTTGGGAGGCTGAGGCACAAAAATTGCTTGAACCTAGAGGCAGAGGTTGCTGAGCTGAGACTGCACCACTGAACAGCACTCCAGCCTGGGCAACAGAGTGAGACTCTGTCTAAAAAATAAAAAATAAAAAAGAATTATTTATATACATATACCAAGTAGACAAAAGTATGCCTGATGATCTGGAAGGAAACAGAAAAATAGAATGACAGTGGTGGTGGGAATATAGATTTTTAACATTCTTTTGTTCACATTTCCAATTGTTGGCATTTCTTTGTAGATTTACGTATTAAAAACAAGAACGACTGTCAGGAAGGTGAGGAAGCACTGCCTAACAGAGCATGGCAGTGGTGGAAAAGCAGACCAGGGAGCCCACAAGGAGACAACGATAGAGAAGTCTTTCTTCGGGAGAGCATCCTTAGCTGTGGAACAGGCCGAGATGCTTACAGAGGAAGCATGGACCTCTGTATAAGCTCTGTAGCCTTCTCAGTAAAAAGTAAACAGAAAAAAATGGGGGGAGAGAAGGAATGAAGAAAGTGAGTCTATGGCCTTAGTGCTTCTCTGCTTAGGATAGAGCACTGGCAAGCATATGAAAACACATACATTTCATTGCTAAAAATAAAGAATCAAAAGTGCTTTTGTTTAAGCCTTGATGTGATATTAGCAATAAAGAGCCACCAGTTGCAGGAGAACCACAATACATCCATAACCCCCAAAATATATTAGTTTAGGGGAATTGTTGTCAACGGTAGGAACAATTAAGACTGTTATAGAAATACTGTGCCTAGCTGGTTTGCAAAAGAAAACTGCCTCTGATGACTTAGGTCTGGAGGGCCTTTGAAGGCAGTTTCTTTCCTGTGGCCAGTAACTGATTTTTCACAAAATTGTGCATTGACTAATTCTCACAAGAGGTTTTGAAAATGAAGCTGGGTTTCAGGTTCGACTCACATGAGCTACTTTTATTTGGACAGTCTTTGTTTTTCTCAGTCTCGTCGGCAGTCCTTCCGGGGCCTTCCTCAATCCCTGGCCAGGGCTGAGGCCTGGCCGTTGTTTGGGATGAAAAGGTATTGGAAGGCTGGCTGCTAATTGGAGCTTGCACCTGCAGACCCCAGCCTTGGAGGCGACTCGGCACAGGCTACTGCTCTATGTGTGTATGCTTGTGTGTGTGCATTTTATTTCCTCAATGAACACTGGAATGTGGCATGGTTTTTTGGCCTGGGTATGCTGGAGGAGATCCAAGCTGCTTGGCCACTTTCTCTGTTCTGGGGAAGGGCGGGGTGGGGGGGCATCTCCTTTACTCTCTAAGAAGGAGGGATTTCTAGCCATGCAAATATATCCAGTGTATTCTGATCTAATCTCTTCTGGCCCCAAGAGGGGACTTACCCAGATAAGAGGCGCTCTTCAGAGAAAGTGAGAGGGTGCCACAGCAGGGCTTTCACTCACCAATAAGCTGATGAATTTTTAATGAGTTTCTCACACTTCACTCTAGTAACATTATCCAGGCAGTGCTGAAGAGGAATGGCTACAACCTCTGTGCTCAGCCAAAGACGAGAGAAATGGACAAAATACCCAGGTGGACCTAACGACCATGCCTCTGTTTCTCCCCACCCCCCAATACTCAGGGGTTCAACCTAATGCACATATTAATTTTGTGCATCTGATCAATTTTGGCATACATATATGCCTATGAAATCATCACTGCAATCAAGGAACAAATTCATTTTCTTTCTCTTTGTAATCTCTCCCTCTTACTCCCCATTCACCAGGTCCCCAGGCAAGTATTGATCTGCTTTCTATAACTAGACTGCTTGCACATTCCAGAATTCCATATAAATGAAATCAAACATTATGTATTCTTTTTGGTGTGTGGCTTACTTCACTTGATATGATAATTTCGGGATTTATTCATATTGTAGGTATCAACAGTTCATTCCTTTTTTTCTGCTTAGTATTGCATTGTGTGGACACAGCACAGTCTGTTTATTCATTCACCTGTTAATGGGCATTTGGGTTGTTTCCAGTTTGACGCTATTACCAAGAAACCTGCCATGAAACCAAGACAGGAGGATTGCTTGAGGCCAGGAGTTAGAGACCAGTCTGGGCAACATAGTGGAGAACTCGTCTCTACAAAAAATAAAAACATCAGCCAGGTTTGGTGGTACACGCCTGTGATCCCAGCTACTTGGGAGGCTAAGATGGGAGGATTGCTTGAGCTCAAAAGGTTGAGGCTGCAGTGAGCCATGATCACATTACTGCACTCCAGCCTGGGCAATGCAGAGCAAAATCCTATCTCAAAAAAAAAAAAAAAAAAAAAAAAAAAAAGGTCAAAGCAGGCTCAGACCATTTCCACTTTTTGAAGTTCTTGGGATATTAAAAATGAAAGAAGGAATCCCAAAATAGACCTATAAAATGTGCTATATTTAAAATGTATACATGCTTTTGAACATATTAAAAATTCAACATGTAGGTAACACTGGAAATGATATCAGGATTTTGAATTTGAAGCTCAATGTGGGGCCTAGGACAAAGGGTTTCCTGGCCATTGACCACTTTGTGATGGGTCCTGAGGGGCCAGCACCAGCTAGGGGCCCTTCCCACATACCCTGTACACTCTAAAGTCATAAGTGGCATGGTTATTCTTTATATGCTTGGGGTCAAATCAATGCTACAGGGATAGCTCTGGAAAGAAAGAGCATTTTCTGGGTGTACACAGATTTTCTGCCAGAACTGGGAAGGCCAATCACAAACATTGGCCTTTTGGAGAGATCCCTTGCTCTACTCACCAACATCAGCAAGCCTGCGGGGTCTGAGGTTTCCTTTAGGTTGACTGTAGTCTTGGATGTCTCTGCTTACTTTGAGGTCAGAATGGTGCCATGACCATGAGAGGGGTCGCTCCACTTGAAGAATCCCCAGATCCCTCCCAACCATGGCATGGAAGCTCCCACCCTCTGAGGACCGTTAAGGTCGCCTGGGTGTAACTTTAGTCTCCTTTTGCCTTTGGGTGTGTCTAGTGTAATGGTTCTCTGTGTAGGGTGATTTTGCCCTCCAGAGGCCACTTAACATTGACTGGAGACATTTTTGGTTGTTACAACTTGAGGAGTGCTGTGGGCATTTAATAGGTTGAGCCTAGGGTGTTGCTGAACATTCTACAATGCATAAGGCAGCTGCCCACAATAAAGAATTATTCAGTCCCAAATACTACTATTGTTGAGTCAAGAAACCTTGGTCTTTTTTTTTTTTTTTTCTTTTTTAAGACAGGATCTTGCTCTGTTGCCCAAGCTGGAGTGCAATGGCACGATCATGGCTCACTGCAGCCTCAAATTCCCAGGCTCAAGCAATCTTCCCACCTCAGTCTCCTGGGCAGCTGGGACCACAGACACATGCCACCATGCCAGCTAATTTTTAAGTTTTTTTGTAGAGACAGGGTCTCCCTCTGTTGCCCAGGCTGATCTCAAACTCCTGGGCTCAAGTGATCCTCCCACCTTGGCCTTCCAAAGTGCTGGGATTACAGGGCTGAGACACCACCCCAGTCAAGAAACCTTAGTCTTTATGATCTAATCAGGCGTCAGGCAGAGTGGACAGAGAGTGGCTGATGTAGTCTGAGAAAGGGGTTCTTTGTTCATTAATCCAAGAAGGCTGTGATATAGACACAGAGACAGGGTAACAAAATTCAGGGGACTGAAGAACTAGCTGCCCAAGACCTCTCGCCCTCTCTCTTCCCTTTCTCCTCATTTTCCTTCTCCCTCCTGTTAAGAGCTTTGGAGTGTAACAGACCTGTTTTCAAACCCAGGTCCTGCTGCCTGGTAACGTTGGGCAACTTGCTAAAGCTCTTTGAACCTCAGTTTCTTCACCTGAAACATGGAAATAACAATAGGACTTTTCAGAATTATGAAAATTAAACAAGAGAAGTCAAACCATGTAAAAAGTTTGTTGGGGCCTAGCACATGGGAAGAATTCAGTAAGTGACAGTGATTATTATTATTTCATGAATGGAGCATGACCTGACACAAAGCACCTTGCCAGCTGTGTTCTCTAGCCACTCAGCCACAGTTGGTGTAAATTTTTATTAGTCTACAAAATTATTTACTCTAAAAGTCTTATTAATAATAATCCCTGCTCCTCAAAAGCAAAACCCAGTGGGTAGATTGCACTTACTATGTTTTAGACTTCATTCTAGTGATAAAAAAAAGTAAATGGAGGTCAGGAATGGTGGCTCATGTCTGTAATCCATCCCAGCACTTTGGGATGGGGAGGTGAGTGAATCACTTGAGGCCAGGAGTTTGAGACCAGCCTGGCCAGCATGATGAAATTCTGTCTCTACTAAAAATACAAAAATTAGATGGGTATGGTGACATGCTCCTGTAGCCCTAGCTACTTGGGAGGCTGAGGCACGAAAATTGCTTGAACCCAGGAGGTGGAGGGTTGCAGTGAGCCGAGATCACGCCACTGCACTCCAGCCTGGGCAACAGAGTGAGAGTCTATCTCAAAACAAAACAAACAAACAAACAAAAACAAAACAAACAAAACCCCAAAACAAGAAATGAATGTAAAGTGACTTAAGCTAGACTGATGTATTATATATTGAAGTATTTATGTACCTGTGTTGACATATGCTATATGTTAGTTTACAGTCCATGATAAGAAATTTACACAATGAAGTTTATCAGAAAACACACCACTAGCTGGGACTCTCATAGCAAATACCTGGGAACTCACAGGCTGTCCTATTCCAGGAGGGAGCGGGATTCCATGTCAAGTGACTTGGATAGTGTCCCAGGTTGGGTAGGTTACCCCGGCACCAGCAGGGCCTCCTTGCCAGATGGCCAGGCAGAGACTGGGAGGTTCCTGCTGGAGGGAGCTCAGAGTATATCTAGAAGGTCATTATTACCAACCCAGAGAACCAGTTTGGTGAGGTTGGCTCAAAGGGCATATTTAGTCAGAGTAAGGGAGAGATGTGGTAACGGGAGGAGGAAGTCTGGGTAAGGATTACAAGTAGCACAGTCAAAATGCGCTTCTCAGTTTTCAACAGAGTGAGGGAGAAGTAGTACCTTAGCCCCAGCCCTGAGACCTAACTCCTCGATTCTTGCCAACAGCAGGAGAGTGAGCCCAGGAAATCTCCAGAGAGCCAAAAGATGATCCAGGTGATAAAGGCACAGCCAGGCAGTATCCACGCCAAAAAAGAACAGAAAGTTTGGCTTAACTCTATTTTTGCCTGTGTTTTTCTCCTGGGGCAGGAGTGTACCTAAAAACACTCCGGGATACACGGTGTCCCTTACACAAATTAAGAATCCAGAGGAAGGGCTCCTTTGGCAAGGGAACTCTCGGGAGGCTTAGGAGACTGGAGCCATGACAGAGCTCCCCAGGAACATTCTAGAAGACAGGCTAGATTTCCTGGCCTTTGGTCACCAGCCTGGAGTTTGGCAGAGCCCTCTTGTGCAGAAGGTGAATGAAGATATTTGGTCATTGCCTTCCCTGCTGTGGGCTATTCTCAGCATTAAGTTGTCAGTGTGCACTACCATTGGGTTTACCCAATGGGGGCTATTCCAGAAAAGGGAAGGTGGATTTGCCTACTCAAGCCCAAAGAGCAAGGGCCACTGAAATTGCCTTCTGAGTAATAGGATTGGCAGACACTGAGGCACGTTGCAACGAACTGTTAATTATAATCTTTACTTTCTCTCTAACCAGCTCAGAAAAGAGCTTTATGGGAGGAATATAGTTTGAATGAGAGGCATTCTGTTCATTCTCCCAAATACTCTGTGGATTGAGATCAGCAGGAACAAGGGGTCTACACTGCATTATCTTGGCCTCTCACATGACCGCCTTCCCTGAGTTTAGTTTAGATGAAGTATGCCACTAGAAAAAAATATCAGGCATGTTGGCATCTGTAGAACCTGTGTCTCAATAAAGATGTTTTGAATGAATATCTGAAACTGTATGAAATACCAGACTCCTGGGCATGCATTGGTGAGGACATTGATTACTATTTCATACTGATTACTATTTCACTCAGAGTTTTCTTATAAAGCTGATATACTCAATTTCTACTCCAAGTCAGATGAGGAAAGCTTGGTCTTATAAAGGAATTGCTTTATTTATTCCTTTCTGAAAAATGAGAATGATGTAATTGGGGATATATCCCTTTTGCTTTGGTTGCCAGGAAGCTCAGTTGAATCTGATGCCCAACTACACCAGTCATGAAGGCTCTTATGACATCCATACCTGGTTTGTATTTCCATTGGTCTTATCATCCTATTCTCATATTTCCCTTGTTCTTGATTTAAATTCTTGTTTATATTTCCCATGATTTTATGGCAGAGCTCCAACTCTGAGATGCCTCCAATTGCCAGGCAGGTATTGGTAAATGACCGGAGTGGAGTAATAGGGCATGGTGGGGACTGTGGCAAATGGAGAGAGCTCTTCCCTGGCCACTCTGCTAAACTAATATGGCTCCCCCACCCCATTCTCAGTCTCTATCCTCTAACTCTGCTTTATTCATATCCTCTAACCCTGCTGTATTCATAGCACTTACAATTTCCTGTAATTATCTTACTTATCTGTCTACTTGGTTATTATCAGTCTCACCTCTGCTATATTCCCAGCATCCAGAACAGTGCCTGGCACAGAATTGTCACCCAATCTACATTTTTTGCTGAGTGAATGAACAAATATAGGACCAACGTGGCCAGAGTTTCCTATGTTTTAAAAGAACTTGAAATTTGAATTTTTATATGAAATCTCCTGATTGTTAGATGTTTAGTAGCTAATATAAAAAATTAAAAACACTATGCTGGCCAGAAATGAGCCATGCTAATGTGGGGCCATGGTTCTACTTTCTATTCTCCAGTTGGAGTAACCACAGTTTCTTTGTAGAATAAAGTGGTATATAAATAAATGAAAACAGACATCTGTTTCACGTTTTACAAAGCATTGCCACCCACTGTTAATTTTTCACTATTATTTCATTATTTTTCCAATTTAACATGAGTAAATAAACCACTCCCACCCCTTTGCCCGGGAGTTGAAATGAACCTGCATGTTTAGAAGTGGAGGAAGCTGTAAAAGGCAGGAAGTGTCCTGGCAGCCAGAGCTGGCCTCCTGGCCAGGCGTTCAGGAAAGAGGATGGAAAGGTTCTCCATGCTCCATTTTTTCTCTTTTTCCTGTCCCAGCACCAGAGGTTAGGCGGATGCTTCATCTGACAGAGGCTGTGACCTCGAATTCACATGCAGCCTCACACTGGGTCTGTTTCTCTAAATTTTGTGTGCAGAACTAGACTATCAGTGTGCATGTTTCTGACAATCCTTTCACATACAACCTTTGGCTCACCTGCCACCTGTCAAGAACTGCAGTCCTAAATGTTTTAGTAATGTGCACACACAAACACACACACAATGAATAATTAAGCGTAATGCAGAGTCTCTCTTTTATTTCTGCATAGTATAATATTAATCTTATTTGTTTTAGGAAGCAATCTCTCTCTCTCTTTTTCTCCCTCTCTTTCTCTATAATTGCTAGAGTTGTCAGTTCTTTGTGATTTAACAATGTCTCAGCCAATGATGGAGAATATGACCAATTTCTAACCAAGAGATATTTTTCTGTATATATTTATTTTCTCAGAGAAGAAGTCTGCTATTTTCCCAAGAATCACTGGTCCACTTTGCTAAGAAAAAAAAGCCAGGATTCATTGGCATTTTTTACTTATGGTAAAATACACATAACATGAAACTTGCCATCTTAACAATTTTTAAGAGTACAGTTCAGTAGTGTTAAGTGCATTCACATTGTTGCATAACCATCACCACCATCCATCTCTAGATCTTGCAAAACTGAAACTCGTCACCCATTAAACAGTAACTCTCCATTCTCCCTTTCCCTCAGCCCCCGGCAACTGCCATTCAACTTTCTGTCTCTATGAATTTGACTACTGTAAGTACCGCATGTAAGTGGAATTATATAGTATTTGTCCTTCTGAAACTGGCTTTATTTCATTCAATATAACATCCTCAAGTTTCAACCATGATGTGGCATGTGCCAGAATTTCCTTCCTTTTTAAGGCTGAATTTATCCCATTGTATGTGTATACTACATTTTGTTATCCATTCATTGGACACTTGGGTTGCATGTACCTTTGGGCTATTGTGAATAATGCTGCCATAAATATGGGAGTACAAATATCTGTTTGAGTCCCTACTTTCAATTCTTTCGGGTATATACCAAGAAATTGAATTGCTGGGTCATCGACAATTCTATTTTTCATTTTTTGGTGAACCACCATACCATGTTACACAATAGCTGTATCAGTCTACATTTCCATCAACAGTGCACAAGCATTCCAATTTCTCCATGGCCTTCACAACATTGGTTATTTTGCAATTTTTTTAACTTGATAGTAGCCATGCTAATGGGTGGGAGGTGGCATTGTGGTTTTTGATTTGCATTTTCCTAACCATTAGTGATGAGGATCTTTTCCTGTGCTTATTAGCCATTTATATATCTTCTTTGGAGAAATGTCTATGCAAGTCATTTGCCCATTTTTGAATTGGGTTGTTTTTTGTTGTTGTTGAACTGTAGGGGTTCTTTACATATTCTGGATATTAACCCCTTCTCAGATAGATGATTTGCCAATGTTTTCTCTCATTCTGTGGCCTGTCTTTTCACTCTGTTGTTTGTGTCCTTTGGTGCCCAGACATTTTTTATTTTGATATATCATTGGCATTTCTGTGCTTCCACTTTTGTCTCCTCTGGCTCTAAGGGAGGTGGACTGTAGGGGAAGGAGAACTGCCTCACAGCTCCAACAATGAGGGCTGAAAGGCCACTGGAGAAAGGCCACTAAGTCCTATGGCAAATAGACTTTCAGAACAGTTTCAAAAACTCCCTCAGTCCTGCCCTTCCATCGCCCTGAACACATTCATGGTGCAGAATTGCTTTAGTGATAATTGAATTTCCCTCCAGCTTTGGGGTTGTCAGGACAATCATGACAATCACTATTGGCCTGAAACCCACTGAGTGTGTATAACGGCCACTGCTAACAGATCATGGTGAATGAAAAACCAGTAGAAGAGAGGAGGTCTCCTTAGCATGCAGGGCAATGCTGGGACCTTTGGAGGCTGAAACGATAAAAAAATTATGGTGCCTGTAACCCAAAATATATCAAAAGATAAGCAACAGTAAGGCATAAAATGAATCCAAAAGGTTCTGATTTTACTCAAGATAACAACTTCAGAGTTTCTTTTACAATGCCAAAATCTATTTGCTTAAATTTCTGTCTTTTAATTAATTCATTATATTTTGGGGTGCTTCTGCTTCGCCAGTGCCCTAACCCCTTTTTGATTCACCTACTGGAAAATAACAGCTTTGTTATTATTGTTTTCCATATGCTATGCATTTTTGTGTACACTATGTAAAAGAATTTAATTTACATGTCAATCCCACAAGGCGACTACTATTACAATCTCTAGTTTTACAGTGAAGGAAACCAAGACAGAGAATAGTAACTTGCAGAAGATTCAACAGCTATAGATCAACAAATCTTAGGTCACAGAACCAGGATTTGAACTCCAGAAGTCTGGCTCCAGAGCTCTTGTCCTGAAGTCTAAAATCCAGCACCACTGGCTCATCTCCACAGCCTGCACCTGTCTGGACAGCTCCTCCTCTTGCCTCTGGCCCTGCACCAGCCACCCTGAGGTAGCTCCTGATATTCTCTATCAGTTACACTATTTCATCCTTCCTGCACACCACTCCCTTTACTCCCCTTCTAGCCGGTCTTTACCTTGTTAATCTCTGCCCATTTAGGATTCCCCTTGGGCATCTCCTCTGTGCCCACCCAGTCTGGGCTAGGTGCCCTCCAATGGCAGGCTGTGTAGGGTCTCATTGTACTTGGCCACATGGAATTGAAATTTATTGCTTGTCTGCTTCCCACAGTGGACTGGGAGTTCCTTGAGGGTGGTGACTAAGGTTTTAAATCTCTATGTTCCACCCTAGCCAAGCACCTGGTACCTCGTAAGCGCTTTGTATCTGTTGTTGAGTAAATGAATAATGGAGAACCTAGACAAGGACTTGACAGAGAAGAAAGAGGAGCAGGGACTGCCCAAATAGTAGTTTTCACCCTGGAAATGTTTTTACTACCCTGAGCAGACAGTGAGAAGCCCACATCCATATAGATGAGCAGATCGAGTGGAATAGAATGAATGGAATGAGCCTGGCTTCTTCAGGCCTGATGCTGAGGACACGTGCCCTGCCTGTATGGAGGAGACAACTTTGTCCCCCATCAAAGACAGTGACAACACAGGTACATACACAAATGCATAGCGCGTGTCACAGTCCTTAAATACATTACATAGGGCTGAGCAAAGTAGGCACCTGTGCAGGGTGTGGAGGACACATGGTAGCTCCAGAATTCCAGGAGCCAGCTCAGGGCAGCCCAGAACAAAGTGTCAGGGCCTAAGCAGGGTGCGGAGGGCATCTGCATGGGCAGGGGACAGTGGTCATGATGGCAGTTGATGACATTTGGGGGACTGAGCAAATAAGCAAATAATATATTAAGGATAATGGGAGCCGGCTTCTGATGAATGTCAGAGAAGGGAGTTACAAATGTAGAAAGGGAGAAAACTCTGTGGTGTTGGACTGGAATTGGAAGTATGAATTTATGGTTTTCAATACATGTAGATTAACATAGAAATAAATAGATACGTAAATAGAGGAGGAAGCTGGGATTCAAAATTAGATCTGTCTAGCTCTTTTCACCATTCTATACTACCGCCCTACACATAGGGCCTCTGCTGTGAAACCTCTGTCCCTTTCTGTGTCCCCCCAAGAACCCCAACCCTAACTCACACAGACTTAAAAGATTCCACCGTCATGGTTCCAGAGCATGAATCACACCCCATGTCATTAGTTGCACACAACTAACTCATGAGGTTTTCATTACATTGAGGGTAGGCCTCCTCTTATCTGTATTCCCTGCATCTCCCTTGGAGCCAGGCACATGGTCATCACAATAGTTAGTATTAATATTTATTGTGCAGTTGTTATGCATCAGGAAAGACTTCACATGCATAATCTCATTTATAGCTGAAGACAACGCTATGAGGGATGTATTACCATCATTCTCATTTTACATATTGGCAAGGTGAGGTTAGAGGTGTTAACTGAGATACCCCAAAATGCAGAGCTAGTAGCAAGTAGAACCAAGAGTCAAGGCCAGACAGTCTAATTCCTCAGGCTATGCTCCTCTCCCCTCGACTCTGCCACATGGACTTGGTGTAAGTAAATGTTCACTCAACAAATTCCTCCTGGGGGACTTGTGTATCTGAACGCTCTCCCTCAATCCAAGTCCACACTTTATGTTGAGCTCGTTTGAAGCTCACCTCTTTAGGGGAGCCCCACCCCCATCCTGCTCTGCACTGCCTCAGCATTCCTTGGGCACCGGACTTGCACCACGCCCTGACATATGACCAGTCAGTGTTGGAGCAGGGAACATAGTTTATCGAGATTTGTTGAACTGAATTCAATGCCCAGGAATGGAAGTAAACAGGAATACATGACAAGGTGGTATATTGTACAGGATACTGTGGCTATCTATTTCTGGATTTTCCAGGAGAGTTCCAATTTCTAAAATTCCATCCTCTCATCAGAACATTTGTCAGAATACGTGGCCAAGAATGTACTCTGGAATTTTGTTTAAAGAGTAGGATCACCATTCTACTGAAAAGAGATGGGAATGAAGACAGGATGTGCTGCTGGTCACCCACAACCCTACACACCCGTGAGCAGGTCACAGCTTCTTTCAACCTCTTTATCCATGGGTAAAACTGCAATGCAACACCTACTCCTACTGTGGAATGAAACAAAGTCTGTGTGTGAATGTGTTTTAAATGCCGATAAAGAATAATGTCGCATAAACCCAGTTACTGTTAGTGGGATTACTTACATTTTTACTGACCTGTCTGGCAAGTCATTTTCATTTGTGAAAGTAAAGAAGCTTTTAATGAAGGCCACTGAAGAAAAAAATAGGGTATAAAGAGTGCAAATGCCCTGAGGCCTTTCTAGTGTTTTGAAAAAGATACCTAGATATTTCCATCTTTTAGACTGTCCTCAATTTGATGTGTGTGAGAGAGAGAGAGAGAGAGAGAGAGAGAGAGAGAGAGAGAGAGAGAAAGAGATAGGGGTGAGAGCTGGAGGCTGAGTGGGCAGAGGTGAAGTTTTTTTAAAATTGTATGAGATTCTACCTGGTGGAGGAACCGGGCCATCTTACCTTTGCTGTATTGCGGATCAGTTCCCAGCTGTGTGAGGTCTCAGGAGATAGTCCGTTTGAGAGCTGAGCTTTTCTGGCTTAGCAGTAGCTCAGAAATTTTTTCTTTCTCTTTCCAGTGTTCTTCGTCCCAGCTATGCATGAAAACTGCTCCACCTTTGTACGTGCAGGGGTTAACCAGGGCATCCCCTGCCCCTTCTGCAAGGCTTTGGGTAGAGCAGATCCATAAAACTGAGAGCAGCTATGGGGAGCTTCGAGGGAGAGTGGTCCCCTGCAGAGCAGCATGCATTAGCATCAGTGACAAATCTCTTCTGGTTTGGATGGGGCTGAGACGCCCCTGAACTTCCTTCTGCTCTTGCCAAAAGTCAAGATCCTTTTGTTCACCTTTAGGGTTGCCAAGTCAGGCCTACCTCGCCCCTAGATGTTGTTTCCTGCAGGCAATGGGAAAATGATCTTGGAGCCAGAGAAGGGAAATCAACAAGGAAATAAACACAGGGTCACCACACCTTCAGGCCATCATTAGGTCTGGAATATTATCATGCTGGGACCAGCTCCTAAATAGGCAGGGGCTACTGACTGGACAGGCCCTAGAATCCTCGGCATCTTTTATTTTTGAATATGAAAAGGGGCATGCACCAAAATCTATATCAGGCAAATAAGTACTTCTGACTTGTTCCAATACCTTGCCAAAACTTTCAAAGATTTTCTATTGGCAGTATTGCTCATAACTGAACACTGGCTAATGTTTGTAGACGAAGAAAAAGAATGAGCAAGTTTGTGGCTGATACTATTTAAGACTCTTAACTCTAAAGATATAGAATTATTGTTTAAATAAGGATTTCTTCTGCTCATTCTTCAGCATCACCATCATCATCATCGTCAGCGGCTGCAGCATCTTTGCTAACATTTATTAAGTGCTTACTGTCTACCAGGTTCTGTAGTAATTACCTGACCTGCATTATTTTATTTAATTCTCAACAGAATCCTATAATTATCACTCCCATTATATAGATAAAGAAACTGAGGATTAGAGAGACTAAGTCCTTCCTGCAAAGTGACCCAGCTAGTTAAAAATGTAAACGTTGCATTTCTGGAAGTGTGCTTTTCTGAGTTTTGCTTTTCCCACTGGTTTGCTTAAGCACTTCTGTGGGCTGACAGCTCCAGCGATGGCCAAAGATTTTACTTAAATAAGCGATTAGCTCTGGGAATCAGATTCTAAGTAGAAACATGAATAATTAGTGAATTAAGTAGTCTCTTTCCAGAGATGTGAGTCGGGTGCTGGATGTTATCTTATGTATATGCAACACGCAAGAAAGACACATAGAGTCCAGGTACTTGTGGCTGCCTAATCACAGGTGGTGCCGCTGGCTGCGGTGCCTTCAGCTCTCCACTGTGACTCTGATTTACAAACAAGGAAGTACACTGCAAATCCCTTGGCCTCTGTGTGCATTTTGGTCATGGCCTGATTGCCACTTTGTCCTTTTGACTTTCGGAGCCAGCTGCTACAAGTTTCTTTTAATCAATAATCCACCGAGTGAATGAGGCAAAATTAGCAGCCTGGAAACTTCTGCCTGGTGAGATGAAGTCAGCACATGTATTTTCAGTCCTAAGGTCACACTTCTGACTCTTTTTGGTTCTACCCCTAATCTTTATTTTTAATTGCTAGCAGTTAGCTCTCTTGTGTCATGGCGGTTACCCAGGGCAGCTGGCATCTGGTCAAACAAAAGTAAAACAGTTAATTAGGAGACAAAAGGATGCCCTCCAGTGGGCCCAAGTTGTCTGTTCTCATAAACATAAGAGTTGTGACATCAGGGCAGTTGCACATTCTTGTCACCCTTGGATTCGTTTGGCGACGCTTTGGGGGTATTTTGCCCTAAGGCTGCATGAGCCTTTACACTTGAGGTTGGTCAGCTTTTTGTTCTTAACAGAGACTGAAGACTTATTTACTGGAGTTATGGTAACAAAGAGAAAAAAGTCTAGGCATTTACTTCATTTCATTTTTTCTCCCAGAGGTTTATAACTAAGTGCAGTTTTTAGATATGTTTATGGACTCTGGTCTTGGAGTTCTTTGATGAGGAAGGGTAATTTATAACAGTCAAATGGGCCTTTTCAACCTTATCACATGAAATAAAAAACCAAAATGTTGGAAAGGAGCTGATGTAATAGAGACTTTCAAGCTCCTCATCTGCTTCGTGGCTTTTCACCAACAGGAAACAATGATGGCAGATTTGGGGACTGTCATAAGCATGGGGTTTTCCATTCAGAAAGGTAAGGTAGGTGGGGATTTTATTTCTCCTTTCTCATCTGCGAGCAACCGGATTAGCACTGATTGATTTGGTTCCAAGAATTGAGTCCATTCCGAGATTGCCAACACACACACATACCTCCCAAACCTGCTTTTTTGCATGGTCATGTAACCAAGGCAGCTGACAGTTTAAAACTGGAAACAAAGAGAAGTCATGAATGAAAAGCAGGCATATTAATTTAGCTTTACAAGTGTGCCCTTTCCAAAGCCAGGATTACTCATTCCCTGGCAGCCTACAGCATGGAGACCTGCTCAAACGCCATGGCTTTAGAGTGTCACTTCCATTTGGTGTGGGATTTTAAGGAGAGAGGCTCCAACTCAGCAGAAATGTCCAGCTGTAATTAAAATCCTTGTCATTATGAAGCAAACATAGCTTCACCGTAAAGGGGAGAATGGCTCATTTTTAGTGTCCCAGAAAAGTCACAAATATCATACCCAGTTACATGCAGAGAAAACTTCCTCATTATTGGTGCATTTTGAGAATGCATTAAAGGGACATTAAATCTCAGAAATGTGAAATGACTGTGGAGACATTTCCATCTTCTAACTGTGATAAAAAAAAATCAGAACCTGAGCTAGCTTTCTCTCAGGTCCATTTTCACTCTTATGAGATGCTCAGGGTGAAAATGAATTTATGTTAACAAGAGGGAGAAAATGGTTTCTTTGAACCATTATGACCTGGTTGCTTTCCTTTCTGTCCTGTAATGGTAAACCTTAGTGTACTCACATGTACCTACAAGTGCGGCAGGAAGTGAGGAGCCCAAAGCCCCACCCCAAGGCTTCAGATACTGTTTTTCTGCCAATGATCCCCATATTTGTGTCTCTGGCTCAGACTCTCTTCTGGGCTTCCAACTGCATTCTCAGTGTCTCATAGCCGTCTCAAACTCCACACAGCCAAAGCCAACTCATCATCTTCTCTTCCTGCCTCGCCTCATGTTTCCCCATCTCATCCATCTAAATGCTGCAGCCTGGGAGTTACCTCTACAGGGCCCATCCCTCAAGTCCCACATCCAATCCACGAAGTACTTGTTCCATCAGTTGCACCTTCAAAATTTATATCCATTTCAATCATTGCCCTCTGTTTCCACTCCCACAACGGTCTGAGCCTCTGTCGCTCTTACTTGAATTTCTGCAGTAGTCTCTTCATGAATCTTCTTGCTTCCCTTCTCGCCCCTTGTCCCTCTATCAAATCTGCACTCCACATTCCAGCTGAATTAGACTTTTAAAAAAGTAGGTCAGCTCATGCCATTAGACAATCTAGAGGCGTCAAGATTCTCCACTGCACTCAGGAGGAAACACAAAACCCCTGGCGTGGCCACTAGGTTTGGCTTAACGTGCTCCCTGCTCACTTCTCCAGCATTATCTCAGCACGCTCCCTTCTCAGTGTACTTGGACCACAGAATGCACCACTAATGGCAGTGTCTTGAACACACCCAGCTTTTCTCCATCTCACAGGCTTTCTTGTTCCTGGACTGGTCTTTACCCTTCCTCTCTCACACACAGACTCTCTGTCTCTTCCTGCCTAACTCACTCTTTCTCATCTTTCAGGTCACAGCTCAAAAGTCATTTCCTAGGGACACCCCACGACCTCGCCCCTTGCCCTCATCGCCTTTGAGCACTTGATACTACATGTAAGTCTATTATTTATTTGCCTATTTTGCCTAATATTTATGTAACTTATAATTTACCCACTTACAGAGACCCCTCCCTCCAAAACAAGGTTTCCTTCCATGAAGTCAGGAGCTAGGTCTATTTTGTCCCCAACTATATGTCCAAGACCTGCCTGCTACACAATACATTCTAAATAAAACAAAATGCTGAATGAAGACGTGAATAATTGAATGAGATCATCTTTTTTCTCTCAATTCAGGTTAGTTAAGGAACCTGAGTTTCTTAAATAGTGGTTGAGAGGTACTCACATGTTTTTATTCACATACAGATCTAGTTTTCCCTGTGCAGATGTAGAGAATTAGCAAATAATTGTGGCCTAGAGAATCTACCAGAGTCCTCCTTTCAGAGGAACCACTTTCTGTTGCCTCTGGGAGTGCTGTTCCACAGCGCAGGGAAGAGATGGGGAAGAACCAGAAAATAAAGGCTTCTGGCTTTCCACGTTAGATTTTGTAATTCATTTTCCGTGAAAACGATAGGGCCAAGTGGAAATTGTACTGTTTTAAAAGTTTCTGGGGGCCAGCTCTGGGAAACCAAACATCATTTAGATTTAGAACATCAGTTTATGGGAAGAAATGTGTTCCAAATTCTAACAACCAACATATCCTCCAAAAACTACTCGGAACAAAAACTCTAAGTGGGGAGTTTGCCTGTTTTGTGTTTTAGATGAATTTGTGAAAATACTGTGACTCATCACCAGCCACACCCTCCCCGGCTCTCATCTTAATTTGGGTTCTGGTTAGCATGCATTGGACAACACTGGGAATGCCTCCGAGATAATTTATTCACACTGGAATTTTTTTATTTGCATTGAGGCAGAGCCAGGAAACACTTATTTTCTTGTCCATATTAGGAAGTAGCTTCCGATGCACCAAGAAAGTGCAATATTGAACCATTCTCCTGGCCTCCCTCAAGCTCCAGAGTTAATCCTCCTATTAGGAGTAAAAACCAATCCCATTGGTGAGATTGGGAGCTCCTGACTAATCTGATTGGTGAGATCAGGAGTCCCTGACCAATCAGATTGGTGAGACAGGATGGAGGACATCCTTTCCCAGGCCCCTCACCTGAGCACTAGGGGATGGCATTGAAAAAGCAAGGGCCTCCTTCTCTCGCATGCTGGATTCTGTGTGATGAGACTTGGAGGACATGGAGAGGGTGGCTGTTCAGCCTCCAGTCACCCTGTTTGTTCGTTTGTTTATTTATTTATTTGATGGAGTTTTGCTCTTGTTGCCCAGACTGGAGTGCAATGGCGGGATCTCGGCTCACTGCAACCTCTGCCTCCAGGGTTCAAGTGATTCTCCTGCCTCAGCCTCCCGAGTAGCTGGGATTACCAGCGCCTGCTACCACGCTCGCTAATTTTTTCGTATTTTTAGTAGAGACGGGGTTTCACCATGTTGGCCAGGCTGGTTTCAAACTCCTGACCTCAGGTGATCCACCCACCTCGGCCTCCCAAAGTGTTGGGATTACAGGCGTGAGCCACTGCTCCAGGCCATCACCCTGTTTTAAACAGGCTGCGCATGCACAGGGATGCCAGCCCAGCTGAGACAGGTCTCTGCTCTCTTGCTTTCGTCTTCTTTCCTGTCACTCTTTTGATTGGTGTAGTCGGACTCTTGCATACCATAGTTCAGAGAGGACGGGATACACCTTTGAGTCATTTTTAATCCAGCTCCTCAGAAAGCTGATACAATCTTTAATATCCCCTATTGGCTCTTTATTTCTGTCCTCAGCCAGAATGGAACTCTCCATCCTCAACCTCCAATTTTCAATCATTTGAATTGTATTTTAAATTGTTTTTTCCATAAACAACTTTGCTATACCTATGTATAAAATGCTTGTGAAAATAAATCTAGTGCTCGTATTAGAAAGTGTATAGATCAAGTGTTTGCCTAGTCTGCCAAACCAGTGTTAAAACAAAATCTTCCTGCATTCTAGATTTTTCAAGGAAACAGGCAAACTCCCTGAGCAATTTTATATTAAGGGGCTTTGCCATGAAGTCAATCCAATCAAATGCACGCCCATGTATCTTATCTCTGTAGCTAGCATTTCTGCTCTATACTTTTGTCATCGTTTAAGTAGTTTTGCAGTGCTTTGCTGACACAGAATTATTCCATCATGTAATTGAAGAGAACCAGGCCTAGAAAGACGTGGTGGCTTGCCCAAAATCACAGTGAGTCTTGGAGCTGGGCACACAAATCCAACATCCAGCTCTCAAATCTGCCCTCTACAAACTCCAAATTGCTTGCAGAGGCTGCAGTTTCCTTCTAAAAACAGTTCTCAGGAAAATTCAGCTTGCTGTTTTGGAGGAAGTGCCATCTTTTTCCTATCTTTATGCCTAAGGTATCTCACTTGATCTTGTCTTGAAGGGGATTTTTGGGCAGAGATTGGGCTAAAAGCCATGAGGATAAATGAAATGAGTTGTTGCATGGAGAAAATCAGATTTTCTTTGCAATGCCTCTAAGTTTTTCATCAGGGTAGGAAGAACATACAGATTTGAACTCTTCACTGTTACAAATTTTAGCCATTTTGAGCAATCTGGTTCGTAGGGGTCAGGAAGATGTCACCTTTATGACACATTCCTTTATTTCATGCCTTTTTAAAAGAATTAAGGACATTTCTCTTTGAAGTAAAACTACCTCCTCCAAGGCTCTGTGCAATGCTGAGTATTGTACATTCTGGGACAGTCATGGCGAAGAGAACCAAGCTGTCATTTATTAGGCAAAGGCTGTAGCCTCCTCCAGGATTTTGTTTCCAGCCCTGAGGACACTGTCAACACTTAATAAATGAAGAAAAACAGCAATAATAAATATCGTGAATGGAAAGAACAATGTGAAAGGCACTCCAGACTTCTTTTCTCCAGGAAGAAATTTCTGAAGTTGTCTTAGACTTTGGAAAAAATCCCAAGATACTATTAATATAATGGCACTTACCTCTATTTTCAGGGGACAAAATCCTTTAGACTTCCTATTTTGAGAAGGCCTGCTTGATTTCACTGATTAATTAATTGGGTTGGCTGATTTTCCAAACCTCATCGCCATGAAAAAGCAACTGGAAAACATATTCTTTTTACATGTGGAGTTCTCTAAACTGGTTCAGACAGCTGGACCCCATTTTGTGTTTGTTTTTTCAAACAGATTCTTCGTGCTCTAAACCAAATCCAGCTGTATGTACTAATTGCATTTCAGCGACCAGGTTGGATGTTGTCTTTTTGAGAAAATTTCATTTAAAAGGAAAACGGATGCTTCAGCCTCACTGTGGTGCATTATTGCTTTTGTCCCAGTGTTATACTTTGTCTGAGAGCATTCGTCTGGTAAACCGAGCCTGTGCTGGTGTTCTGTGTATGTCATACTGTTATAGGCAGACAATTATGCCAGATGGCCTCTAAAGGCTCTCAAATGTGTTTGCACCTCTTTCCTCACACTACTTCCTCATATACATGTGTACACACACATGCTTTGAAATATCAAGAGAAATTATTTTTTAATTTAAAAAATTATAGAAGTCAAACACTCTCAGTGAAAAAGCTAAAAGTAAGAAGAAAAAAATACCTCAAGTGAATAGTGTAAATTTACCTGCTCCTTTAGTACCCAATAACAACAACACACACATATACACTCAAACGTGCCCACATACATACCCTTATCCCCAGTCTCTAGGGCTAATCTTTATCTGTCTATGCCACAAATTATTTGCAGCTTGTATTTATTATCTAAGGTTGCATAACAAATCACTCTAAAACTCAGTAGCTTAAAATAACACTAATCGTTTACTATCTCTCACAGTGTTCTGTGGATCAGGAGTTAGGGAGTGGCTTTACTAAGTGGTTCTGGCTTGGGGACTCTCATGAGGTTGTAGCCAGATGCTGGCTGAGGATGCAGTCATTTGAAGACATGACTGGGGCTGGAGGACCCTCTTCCAAGATGGCTCACTCCTATGGCTGTCATGTTGGTGCTGGCTTCTAGTAGAGGCTTCAGTTTCTCTTCATGTGGGTTTACATAGCCTGCTTGAATGTCCTCATGGAATGGTGCCTGACTCCCCATAAAGAGTGATCCAAGAGAACAAGGTGGAAGGTGCAATGCCTGTTACATTCTACCCTTGGAAGTCACACATCATCACGTCTACTATATTCTTTGGTCAGTCAGGCTAGCCCTGGTTCAGTGTGGGAGGTGACTACAGAGAAGTGCACATTCCAGAAAATAAACATAATTTGGGTCCATTTTAGATGACAGCTACCACAGAGCTCCCATTAAGCGGTGGGGTCTACTTCTCCACTCCTTGAATCTAGGCAAGCCTGACAATGTGCTTTGTTCATAGAAGTTGGTAGAAATGATATGGAATACTATGTCGTCATAAAAAGGAATGAAATTATGTCCTTTGCAGCAACATAGATGCAGCTGGAGGCCATTATCCTAAGGGAATTAATGCAGGAACAGAAAACCAAATACTGCATGTTTTCACTTCTAAGTGGGAGTTAAACTTTGGGTACCTGTGGGCATAAAGATGGGAACAATAGACAATTGGGAATATTAGAGGGGTACTAAAAGGGACAGAGGGGCAAGAGCTGAAAAACTACTGGGTACTATGCTCACTACACGGGTGATAGGATTATTTGTACCCCAAACCTCAGCCTCATGTAATATACCCATGTAACAAACTTGTTCATGTACCATCTGAATCTAAAATAAATCTAAAGTAAAATAAAATAAAATAAAATAAAAGTTATTTTTTTAAAAAAGAATGGAAATGTACCAGAAAAAATACATAAAAAAGAAATTGGTAGAAATAAAACTGTGGCAATCCCAAGCCACGGCTCAAGATTTGCCTTTTCTGCTTTTCTCCTTGAGGATGAGAGAAAGGCCAGGTAGAAAGAGTTGTCCCAGCTGTCCCTGCTTTTGGGACATATATTAGTAAGCCTAGCCAACACCGTATCTAGCAGAGATGACTTGTCCTAGCTAAGCCTAACCCAAATTGCCAGCCCACAAAATCATAAACAAATAAGTGATTGTTGTTTTAAATCACTAAATTTTGGGGGATGGTTTGTTACACAGCAATAGAAAATTGATACAATACGATAAACAATGGTCTACATTTTGTTGATTTCATATCCAACAATATACTGTGGGTATCCTTTCATGTTAGTATGTATAGCTGTCTGTCATATTTAAAAAATTCCAATATGAAAATTTTATAATATGGAAGTGTCCTAATTTTTAACATATTTGCCATTAATGGGCATTCAGGTTGTCCATAAAATTTTTGCTACTGCAAGGAATGCTTTAGGAACATTACCTGTTCTGTTACTTGTTGCTTACATTTGTAGAAGTGAAGTTGCTAGGGAAAAGGGATTAGAGATGTCATCAAATATTTGAAGTGTCAAAAATAGCTGTGCCAATTTCCATCACACTAACAATGTATCAAATTTTAAAGGAAAATCCTAAAAGCTCGTTGATGCCCTCTTCCTGAAAATTCAAAGCCAGGCCTTTGTTCAAAGCCAGGAGGTGGTGAAACAGAGCTGGGAGCAGTATAGGACTGTGTGGGACCACTGATTCCTCTGAAGATGTAGTGAGAACAGACCAAGGAACTCAGGGTAGAAATACAAAAGGTAGGTACATGACAGAGGAGTAAATGGAAATGTGGAGGAGATTGGCTTTTCTCATAGAATCCTGACACTTTTTCTATCTCCAAGAGCTTTTTCAGAAATAAATTTAATAGACAAGGCTGCTAACTAAAAGCCTTTTTTAAAAAAGTATTACAATAATCAGTAGTAAATCTGAAGTATTAAAGATAACAGCAGTGGTTAGAGTCTTACACAAATTCAACATTAAGGCCTTAAATCTAACTTGTCAGTCACTTATTTTAGCCAGAGCATTTGCACGGACCCCAGGCCCCCTGGAGGCCCTGTGCGACTCTAGAGGTTCAAATAATGATGCCTACCACCATGTGGCAGATATGATCGAAACGAATCTACATATATTCCTACATGCATTTAATTCACACAGCAGATGAAGAAACTAAGGCATAGTGGAGTAGCTAGGTAATTTTCTGAAGCTAAGGGTGGTAATAATTAGAGGAGCAGAATTTTAATCACTTTGCTCCGAGAAGCTCTGATCGTATCAACTTCTGTGTGGTTGACCAGTTGGCTGCTTGCTTCCACCATTCTTCCTTTCTGGAAGAGGCTTGGGATGCATTCACTTCCCAGCCTCCCTTGCAGCTAGAACATGCACACATGCAACCCAATATTGGCCAATGGGAACTTAGGGAAGTCAGCTGGGGGACTTCAGGGAAGACTTTTTTTCCTAATAGAAGAAGATGCCTGCAAAGAAACCTCTTTCTCTCTTCCAAATATTGTGGGAGTGTAAATGTGTCACTTAGAATGTGGCAGCACCTATGCTGCCAAGCTTGCAGATTGCAGAGTGGAGAGATGGGAAGAGGCTCTATTCTTCATGATGCTATTGATCTGCTAATCCAATCTCAGCCTTGCCTGCCTATCTCTCAATTTCTTCTATTGTAAGATTATTAAGTTTCGTTTTTGTTTAAAACCACTTTTAGTGGATCTGTTCTGTTACTTGTAGCTGAAAGCAACTGAAACATTATTACTTTATGCCTCCAAGAATACTTAATTAATTGTAATCTCAGTATTTTGAAACTGTATTTTAAATGGAGCTGGGAAACCCTATAAGAATACAGACCACACATTTCATATACAACAATCAGACTCCTGCTTCATTCTGTTCTTTGAGCTACAAACACAGAAAACATTATTAATGACAAATTGAGTCATTTTTAAATGAATCTTACTAAAAGTACAAATGAAAAAAAAACTAATTCACTTTTTTTAAGCTGGAGGAAACCTAGTTTTAAAAAGTGCTAATTTACTTTGCTGTGCAAAGGCCTAGTAGTAATTGTTGAAATAAGGGGAAATCAGAAATATGAATTGGAAGTACCCCCCTGCCATGGACCAGGATGTGTATACTTTGCTCTGTACTTTTACCATAAATAGTTTTCAAAATTTTATGTAACTATTCATCAAGAGACGGTCATTTATACTTTGGAAGTTTAAAAATTCAGAATGGTCCTCACTTCTGCATACTTCTATTGGAAAACAGGATCCATATTCTGTTTGGATAGAATATAATGAAAGGGAATAAAATCTTGAAAGCAGTTTTGGTAGAAATCAAAATTTTTGCTTCAGATTACACTGCCCTAAATGGCAACCTGACTGAGAATAAATTAGTGTGAACTGATTCCACACTGTCAGGCAAGCTGTCCGCACCTGCTGAGGTGATAGTTGAGGGTGGTGCAGTTCTGTATATATTTAGACAAAGAGAGAGAGATGGATTTGAAGGAATTGGCTCATGCAATTATGGAGGCTGGTAGGCTGGAGACCCAGGGAAGAGCTGATGTTGGAGTTCAAGTACAAAGGCCATCTGCTGGCAGAATTCCCTATTCTTCTGTGGAACTCAGTCTTTGTCTATTAATGCCTTCACCAGATTGGATGAAGCCCATCCACATTACAGAAGAGTAATCTGCTTTACTCAAAGTCTACTGATTAAATGTTAATCTCATTTAAAAATACCTTCAGAGAAAGACCTATTTGGTAAAACATTATTCTATTAGGTTTGTGCAAAATAATTGTGGTTTTTGCCATTATGTTTTTATTGTCATACTTTAAGTTCTGGGATACATGTGAAGAATGTGCAGGTTTGTTACATAGGTATACACATGCCATAGTGGTTTGCTGTGCCCATCAACCCATCATCTACATTAGGTTATTTCTCCTTATGCTATCCCTCCCCTAGCTCCCCACCTCCTGACAGTCCCCAGTGTGTGATGTTCCCCTCCCTGTGTCTATGTGTTCTCATTGTTCAACTCCCATTTATGAATGAGAACATGCAGTGTTTGGTTTTCTGTTCCTGTGTTAGTCTGCTAAGAACGATGGTTTCCATCTTCATTCATGTTCCTGAAAAGGACACGAACTCATCCCTTTTTATGGCTGCATAGTATTTCATGGTATATATGTGCCACATTTTCTTTATCCAGTCTATCATTGATGGCATTTGGGTTGGTTCCAAGTCTTTGCTATTGTGAACAGTGCCACAATAAACATACGTGTGCATGTGTCTTTATAGTAGAATGATTTATAATCCTTTGGGTATATACCCAGTAATGGGATTGCTGGGTCCAATGGTATTTCTGGTTCTAGATCCTTGAGGAATCACCACACTGTCTTCCACAATGGTTAAACTAATTTACACTCCCACCAACAGTGTAAAAGCATTCCTATTTCTCTACATCCTCTCCAGCCATCTGTTGTTTCCTGACTTTTTAGTGATTGCCATTCTAACTGGCATGAGATGGTATCTCACTGTGGTTTTGATTTGCATTTCTCTAATGATCAGTGATGATGAGCTTTTTTTCATGTGTTTGTTGGCCGCATAAATGTCCTCTTTTGAGAAATGTCTGTTCATATCCTTCACCCACTTTTTGATGAGGTTGTTTTTTTCTTGTAAATTTGTTTAAGTTCCTTGTAGATTCTGGATATTAGCCCTTTGTCAGATGGAAAGATTGCAAAAATTTTCTCCCATTCTGTAGGTTGCCTGTTCACTCTGATAATAGTTTCCTTTGCTGTGCAGAAGCTCTTTGGTTTCATTAGGTTCCATTTGTCAATTTTGGCTTCTGTTGCCATTGCTTTTGGTGTTTTAGTCATGAAGTGTTTGCCCATGCCTATGTCCTGAATGGCATTGCCTAGGTTTTCTTCTAGGGTTTTTATAGTTTTAGGTCTTACATTTAAGTCTTTAATCCATTTTGAGCTAATTTTTGTACAAGGTGTAAAGAAGGGGTCCAGTCTCAGTTTTCTGCATATGGCTAGCCAGTTTTTCCAACACCATTTATTAAATAGGGAAACCTTTCCACATTGCTTGTTTTTGTCATGTTTGTTAAAGAGCAGATGGTTGTGTATGTGTGGTGTTAATTTTGAGGCCTCTGTTCTGATCCATTGATCTATATAAAATGAGTTAGATATTTTGAGATATCTGTTTTGGTACCAGTACCATGCTGTTTTTGTTACTGTAGCCTTGTAGTATAGTTTGAAGTCAGGTAGTGTGATGCCTCCAGCTTTGTTCTTTTTGCTTAGGATTGTCTTGGCTATACAGGCTCTTTTTTGGTTGGATATGAAATTTAAAGTAGTTTTTTTCTAATTCTGTGAAAAAGTCAATGGTAGCTTGATAGGGATAGCATTGAATCCATAAATTACTTTGGGCAGAATGGCCATTTTCACTATATTGATTCTTCCTATCCATGAGCATGGAATGTTTTCCCATTTGTTTATGTCCTCTCTTATTTCCTTGAGCAGTGGTTTGTAGTTCTCCTTGAGGAGGTCCTTCACATCCCTTGTAAGTTGTATTCCTAGGAATTTTATTCTCTTTGTTGAAATTGTGAATGGGAATTCACTCATGATTTGGCTTTGTGTTTGTCTATTATTGGTGTGTAGCAATGCTTGTGATTTTTGCAAATTTATTTTGTATCCTGAGGCTTTGCTGAAATTGCTTATCAGCTTTAGGAGATTTTGGGCTGAGACGATGGGGTTTTCTAAATATGTGATCATGTCATCTGCAAACAGAGACAATTTGACTTCCTCTCTTCCTATTTTAATACCCTTTATTTCTTTCTTTTACATGATTGCCCTGGCCAGAACTTCCAATACTATGTTGAATGGGAGTGGTGAGAGAGGGCATCTTTGTCTTGTGCCCGTTTTCAAAGGGAATGCTTCCATCTTTTGCCCATTCAGTATGATATTGGCTGTGGGTTTGTCATAAATAGCTGTTATTATTTTGAGATATGTTCCATCAGTACCTAGTTTATTGAGAGTTTTTAGCATGAAGGGGTGTTGAATTTTATCGAAGGCCTTTTCTGCATCTATTGAGATAATCATGTGGTTTTTGTCATTGGTTCTGTTTATGTGATGGATTACATTTATTGCTTTGCATATGTTGAACCAGCTTTGCATCCCAAGGATGAAGCCAACTTGATCATGGTGGATAAGCTTTTTGATATGCTGCTGGATTCAGTTTCCCAGTATTTTATTGAGGATTTTCACATCGATGTTCATCACGGATTTTGGCCTGAAATTTTCTTTTTTTGTTGTATCTCTGCCAGGTTTTAGTATCAGGATGATGCTGGCCTCATAAAATGAGTTAGGAAGGAGTCCCTCTTTTTCTATTGTTCCCAATAGTTTCAGAAGGAATGGTACCAGCTCCTCTTTGTACCTCTGGTAGAATTTGGCTGTGAATCCATCTGGTCCTGGGCCTTTTTTGGTTGGTAGACTATTAATTTGTGCCTCAATTTCAGAACTTGTTATTGGTCTATTCAGGGATTCGACTTCTTTTTGATTTAGTCTTGGGAGGGTGTATGTGTCCAGGAATTTATCCATTTCCTCTAGATTTTCTAGTTTATTTGTGTAGAGGTGTTTATAGTATTCTCTGACGGTAGTTTGTATTTCTGTGGAGTCAGTGGTGATATCCCTTTATCATTTTTTATTATGTCTATTTGATTCTTCTCTCTTTTCTTCTTTATTAGTCTGGCTAGCAGTCTATCTATTTTGTTGATCTTTTCAAAAACCAGCTCCTGGATTCATCGATTTTTTGAAGGGTTTTTCGTGTCTCTATCTCTTTCAGTTCTGCTCTTAGTTATTTCTTGTCTTCTGCTAGGTTTTGAACTTGTTTGCTCTTGCTTCTCTAGTTCTTTTAATTTTGATGTTAGGGTGTTGATTTTAGATCTTTCCCGTTTTCTCCTGTGGGTATTTAGTGCTTTAAACTTCCCTCTGAACACTGCTTTAGCTGTGTCCCAGAGATTCTGGTACATTCTGTCTTTGTTCTCATTGGTTTCAAATAACTTATTTATTTCTGCCTTAATTTCGTTATTTACCCAGTCATTCAGGAGCAGGTTGTTCAGTTTCCACGGAGTTGTGTGATTTTGAGTGAGTTTCTTAATCCTGAGTTCTAGTTTGAGTGCACTGTGGACTGAGAGACTGTTATGATTTCCATTCTTTTGCATTTGTTGAGGAGTGTTTTATTCCAATTATGTGGCCAATTTTAGAACAAGTGCAATGTGGTGCTGAGAAGAATGTATATTCTGTTGATTTTGGGTGGAGAGTTCTGTAGATGTCTATTAGGTCCACTTGGTCCAGACCTGAGTTCAAGTCCTAAATATCCTTGTTAATTTTCTGTTTTATTGATCTGTCTAATATTGACAGTGGGTGTTAAAGTCTCCCATTATTATAGTGTGGGAGTTTAGGTCTCTTTGTAGGTCTTGCTTTATGAATCTGGGTGCTTCTGTATTGGGTGCATATAAATTTAGGATAGTTAACCCTTCTTGTTGTATTGATCCCTCTACCATTATGTAATGCCCTTCTTAGTCTTTTTCTGATCTTTGTTGATTTTAAGTGTGTTCTATCAGAGACTAAGATTGCAACCCCTGTTTTTTTTTGTCTTTTTTGTTTTTTCTTTTCATTTGCTTGGTAAATATTCCTCCATCCCTTTATTTTGAGCCTATGTATGTCTTTGCACATGAGATGGGTCTCCTGAATACAGCACACCAATGGGTCCTTACTCTTCATCCAATTTGCCAGTCTGTGTCTTTTAATTGTGGCACTTAGCCCACTTACATTTAAGGTTAACATTGTTATATGTTAATTTGATCCTGTCATTATGATGCTAGCTGGTTATTTTGCCCATTAGTTGCTGCAGTTTCTTCATAGTGTCAATGGTCTTTATAATTTGGTATGTTTTTGCAGTGGCTGGTACCTGTTTTTCCTTTCCATATTTAGTGCTTCCTTCAGGAGCTCTCGTAAGGCAGGCCTGGTGGTGACAAAATCTCTCAGCATTTGCTTGTCTGTAAAGGCTTTTATTTCTCCTTCACTTATGAAGCTTAGTTTGGCTGGATATGAAATTCTGGGTTGAAAATTCTTTTCTTTAAGAATGTTGAATATTTGCCCTCACTCTCTTCTGGCTTGTAGAGTTTCTGCAGAGAGATCCACTGTTAGTGTCTGATTGGCTTCCCTTTGTGATTAACTCAAACTTTTTCTCTGGCTCCCCTTAACATTTTTTCCTTCATTTCAACCTTGGTGAATCTGACGATTTTGTGTCTTGGGGTTGCTCTTCTCATGGAGTATTTTTGTGGTGTTCTCTGTATTTCCTGAATTCGAATGTTGGCCTGTCTTGCTAGCTTGGGGAAGTTCTCTGGGATAATATCCTGAATAGCATTTTCCAACTTATGGTTCCATTCTCCCCATCAATTTCAGTTACACCAATGAAACGTAGGTTTGGCCTTTTCACATAGTCCCACATTTCTTAGAGGCTTTCTTCATTCCTTTTCATTCTTTTTTCTCTAATCTTGTCTTCACTGTTTATTTCATTAAGTTCATCTTCAATCTCTGGTATCCTTTCTTCCACTTGATCAATTTGACTATTGATACTTCTGTATGCTTCATGAAGTTCTTGTGCTGTTTTTCAGCTCCATCAGGTTGTTTATATTCTTCTCTAAACTGGTTATTCTAGTTAGCAATTCATCTAACTTTTTTCAAGGTTCTTAGCTTCCTTTCATTGGGTTAGAACTTGATCCTTTAGCTCAGAGGAGTTTCTTATTACCCACCTTCTGAAGCCTACTTCTGTCAATTCTTCAAACTCATTCTCTCTCCAGTTTTGTTCCCTTGGTGGCAATGAGTTGTGATCCTTTGGAGGAGAAGAGGCATCCTGGTTTTTGGAATTTTCAGCCTTTTTGTGCTGTTTTTTTCTCATCTTCATTGATTTATCTATCTTTGGTCTTTGATGTTGGTGACCTTAGGATGGGGTTTCTGTGTGGACATCCTTTTTGTTGTTGTTGATGTTATTCCTTTCTGTTTGTTAGTTTTCCTTCTAACAGTCAGGCCCCTCTGCTGCAGGTCTGCTGGAGTTTGCTGGAGGTCTACTGCAGACCCTGTTTGCCTGGGTATCATCAGTGGAAGCTGCAAAACAGCAAAGAGTGCTGCCTCTTCCTTCCTCTGGAAGCTTTGTCCCAGAGGGGCACCCGCCAAATGCCAGCTGGAGCTCTCCTGTATGAGGCGGCTGTTGACCCCTGCTGGGAGGCGTCTCCCAGTCAGGAGGCACGGGGGTCAGGAACCCACTTGAGGAGGCAGTCTGCCCCTTAGCAGAGCTCAAGCACTGTGCTGGGAGATCCGCTGCTCTCTTCAGTGCTGGCAGGCAGGAACGTTTAAGTCTGTTGAAGCTGCACCCACAGCCACCCCTTCTCCCAGGTGCTCTGTCCCAGGGAGATAGGAGTTTGATCCATAAGCCTCTGACTGGGGCTGCTGTCTTTCTTTCAGAGACATCCTTCCTAGAGAGGAGGAATCTAGAGAGGCAGTCTAGCTACAGTGGCTTTGCAGAGCTGTGGTGGGCTCTGCCCAGTTCAAACTTCCTGGTGGCTTTGTTTACACTTTGAGGGGAAAACCACCTACTCAAGTCTCAGTAATTGTGGACCCCCCTCCCCCACCAAGCTCGAGCATCCCAGGTCGACATCAGACTGCTGTGCTGGCAGTGAGACTTTCAAGCCAGTGGATCTTATCTTGCTGGGCTCCATGGGGGTGGGATCCCCTGAGCTAGACTACTTGGTTCCCTGGCTTCAGTCCTCTTTCCAGGGGAGTGAATGGTTCTGTCTTGCTGGCTTTCCAGGTGCCACTGGGGTATGAAAAAAACTGCAGCTAGCTCAGTGTCTGCTCAATTTTGTGCTCAGTTTTGTGCTTGAAACCCAGGGCCCTGGTGGCGTAGGCACCAGAGGGAATCTCCTGGTCTGTGGGTTGTGAAGACCATGGGAAAAGCATAGTATCTGGGCCAGAGTGCACCATCCCTCACAGCACAGTCCCTCACAGCTTCCCTTGGCTAGGGGAGGGGTTTACCCTACCCCTTGCACTTCCTGGATGAGGTGACACCCCACGCTGCTTCAGTTTGCCCTCTGTGGGCTGCACCCACTGTCTAATTAGTCCCAGTGAGATGATCTGGGTACCTCAGTTGGAAATGCATAAATCACCCACCTTCTGCGTTGATCTCACTGGGAGTTGCAGACTGGAGCTGTTCTTTTTCAGCCATCTTGCCAGCCACTGGCTTTTGCCATTATTTTTATTGGCAAAAGCCACAATTGCTTTTTCACCAACCTAATAGAATAATGTTTTACCAAATATCGGGATATCATGGGTGTGATGGTTAATTTCATGTATCAACTTGACTAGGCTAAGGGATGCTTAGAGAGCTGGCAAAACATTACTTCTGGCTGTGTCTGAGAGGGTGTTCCTGGAAGAGATTAGCATTTGAATCTGTGGACTGAGTAAGGAAGATCCACCTTCATCAGTGTGGGTAGGCATTATCTGATCTATTATGAACTGCAATAGAACAAAAAGGTGGGAGAATGGCAAATTCTCTTTCTCTTCTTAAGGTGGGACATCCATCTTCTCCTGCCCCCAGACAATGAAGCTCCTGGTTTTTGGGCCTTTGGACCCTAGGACTTACTCCAGCAGGTCGTGCCCCCTCAGCCCTGCCACACTGGTGAGGGTAGATTTCCCCAATCCCTGTTCTCCAGCTTATAGATGGCATATTGTGAGAGTTCTAGGCCTGCATACCCGTGTGAGAGCCAATTCCTATAATATATCTTTTTTCCTTCCTTCCTCCCTTTCCCTTTTTTCCTTCCTTCCTTCCTTCCCTCCCTTTCATTTCTCTTTTTCTTTTTGTTCTTCTCTTTCTTTCTTCCTCTTCTTCTTTTTTCCTTTCTTTATTTATTTCCCTTTTTCTGTTTCTCTGGAGAGCCTTGACTCGTCCAGTTGCCTCACCAAGTTGACACACAAAATTAACCATCACAAGGGCACAGTTGACTGACAGCTTGCAGCTGCCCACGTTCGGATCCACTGGAACATTCATACCAGGGCCATGCTTCCTGGGGTCTGTTCCCTGCCAATGGCTAAGTGCAGGGCGAGTACTAGAGTCAAGCCATTCCTGCCCTACATGGGCTCCTCCAATAGACAGCCTTTGCTCAGGATTCCCCATCAGCCTGGCAGAGACTCTCTAAGCTGCACTGCAGGTGGAAGCTCCTCTTATCTAGTTCTCCTTGTATCTTGCTCTTTTTTCACAGGTTTTACCCTTTAATTGAAATTGAAGTCTCCTTTCACCTCTTCCAGCTCCTTCCTCCTTTATCTTTCACAGGAAATATATACGAATGTAGTTAGAGACACACATCCACCATCAAAAATTTTTAAAACTGATGTATAGGTTTTCCAGCCAGTGTATACTAGGAATTGGCTTATACAATTATAGAACATTAATAGTATATTAATAGTGTGGAACATTATAATTCATCAAAAGACAAATGCAAATGAAAGTTGATGCATAGTTGAGAAAAAATATTTCAGAATATCATTTTCTGAGCTACACAACTCCATGGATTCCATTTAAATAAGAAAAAAATAGATGACGAAGGGAATGGTAAAACCTATTGGCTAAAACATTGCTAGAAATTAGGGTTAAGTTCTTGTAGGCTGCAGAATGGACCAGCTAAACTTAGTCTAGAACATTTCAATTTCTACTTGACTATATTTATAAAGAGCAAACTCAGTATCTCAGTGAATTTGACTCCTAAATAAGACCAAGAGTTAGTACTTGAAAGCCACAAAAATTGCCAGGCCAAAGCAAATCTCTGCTCCTCTAGTGTTGAAGGTGAAAGAGGGAAAAGTTCCCAGCTAGCTGTGTGCTAATTTTAGAATTGCAAAGCCCAATACAAAAAGCCAACCGAAGTCATGCAAACACCGTGGGTAAACAATGCCATGCCAGCTGCTTTGGACAGACCAGACATATGGCAGGTGAAGGTAGACAAGATTTCCTCTGAAAGGTTCACTTATTATTCTTTATAATCTTACTTCTCAGTGGGAAAAAAAATGAGATTGGCCAGAATTTTGGAGTAGGATGTTTATCTGCTTGTTTATTTTTAAATATCTTTATATTTGTTTTCTCACATTAAAAAATGAAAGCATTCTCATCAAAGACAAAATTTCAGCAATCCTGAAGTGGATATTGGGAAAAGCAAATGTTTCCTAGCCCTTCCATCTCCCCTGCTTGTTCCCCTCCTTTCTGTGACTCTCCTGTCCCCCTCACAGAAGTAAGCACTGTTAGTAATTTTGTGTGTATCTAAACATTTTTCTATGCACACGAAAAGAGAACAGACTATTTTAAAAGAAAAATCTCTCACCATGTGTTTTCGAGGCAATCGATACTTTTTGTTACCACTCTCCAACATGGCTAAAAGATGCGATGAAGGAGATGGTCTATGCTCAGGACTCCCTGTTCGCGTTTCTGTTTCTCTAAAACTTCTGTACCTAATTTTAATTAATTTAAATGTACATAACTACACATGGCTAGTGGGTACTGTATTGGACAGTGGAAGTCTAGGAAAAGTAATCTTTCTCCAGAGAAGACCCCATGGAAGGATTCAGAGGAGGAGAGCCACATCCCCATACTCCTTTTCAGTCCCTGAACCATTGCATAACTGGGTTTCCTTTTCAGTCCTTGAACCATTGGATAACTTGGACTCTGCAGACTACAGCCTTTAGACACAGCCAGGAAATATAAAACATACCACACTCATTGGAAATAAAGGTAGAGAGGAAGAATTGGGTTGGTCACCAGTTGCTATTTCCTCTTAGAATAAAGCAAAATATAAACTCTCTGTAATCACAGATTGGAAATCAATTGAGTCTATTTCTTTGGGTTTATGAGGACAATCTCATAAACAAATCTTGCTAGATAGTCACGTATTTATTGTTAAGAGGCCTCCAGAGAAGGAAATCCCCAGTTTTTCTCCATACCCCAGGTCAACATTTAATTGGCCTCACTCTGCATTACTCAGAAGGCATTTTGGTTCTTGTCTACTTCCTGGTACTCATTATGGAGCAGCTGGTCATCATCTCTCTTCTTGGATTATGATTTTAAAAAGCCTCATTCAGCTTCCGTATTTGTTCTATGAGCTTCTCATCCTAGATCCCGGGTAATCATAATCAGTCATAAATATCTCCCTTTGCCCTAAGGGGCAGTGAGCAAATAGCTGGAAAAGTTGAAGATGATACTGCATGGAGACACGAGCTATCAGATGGCCTGTTCTTGGCACATGAAAGGGTATGATCTATAACTTGTACAACACAGATACATCTTGAGATCCAAAACTAAGCATAGAGCTTATTTTCTTCTATTTCTACTCAACTTGCTTGTGTGGCCAGAGGATACCATTTTGTATACAGGGCCATGTTAAGACTTCCAAGCATCCTGGAGGCAGAAATCCTGTTTGAAGCTAGTGGATACATGTAGTGGTTTCTTTGTTTCCCAAATGAAAATAAAAAATAAAACACAAATCCCATCTTTTATGATTAAAAAATAATTTCAGCTCACTATTTTAAAACACAAACACAAAAAAGTAGAAAGAAGGGAGTAATAATCACCAAAGTCTTCCACCCAAAGATGATAGCTAGTTGTTTTTTTCGTGAACATTGTTACAAACATTTTTTTCTCTGCATGTACATACAAATATGTACCTCCACTCTTAGGCCTGCAACATCTGGAAGGATGTGAAGGCAAAACCCATTTTCGGAAAGAAAGTATGGATGATAGCTCACTTACTTGGGTCAATAAGATGGTACAGAACATTGCCTTTCCCTTGGAATTACATTTCAGGGCAAAAGCAGTCACCTCAGGTGGGCATCTGGCTCTGAGCCTCTTCTCTGGTCTATCATTCTCTTCCCCTCTTCCTCCTATAATTCTTATATGCAGTGGTGAGATCTCGGCTCACTGCAACCTCCATCTCCTGGGTTAAAGCAGTTCTCTTGCTTCAGCCTTCCAAGTAGCTGGGACTATAAGCATGCGCCATTAAGCCCAACTAATTTTTTTATTTTTTGTAGCGACAAGGTTTCACCATGTTGGCCAGTCTGGTCTTGAGCTCCTGACCTCAGGTGATCCACCAGCTTCGGCCTCCCAAAGTGCTGGGATTACAGGTATGAGCCATTGTGCCCGGCCGATAATTCTTACAGTTTCTTCTACTCCCTGCCCACTCCTGGAGGATCTAGCTCCGTTCTAGATGTTGAGGGCCCTATCCTGTGCCATCCCCAAAGGGCTTCTCTCCTTACTAAGCAGGGTGGAAGAGGCTAAGTGTTGCATAGAGAAATTGGCTTCGAGGACCAGCACTCACCATCAAGTTCATGTTGAGGGCCAAACCTGTCCACCTAAGTGCCTTTGCACCACACACTTCTACCACTGGGAATCTGTACAAAAAGAGGAGAATGTGAGTTATTCTAACACTTTGAGGATAGGAAGAGGCATCAATAAAACCTGAATTCCATCACAATGTTTTGGCAATAAGGCCAGAATCCCTCCCAAGACATTCCCTTTAAGCCTTGATGTTTTATCTGTAAAGTGAGAAGAGTGATATCTTCTTCACAAAGTTGTTGGGAAAATAAAATGAGATACATGTAGCAGTTTAAAGAAGGCCAAGAGTGAGATAGACACCCTAGGCAGCTGCTCTCCAAGAGGTCTCTAAAAGCATCAGTGCCCTGATATTCCAGGATAAGATCTTTAGCTTTGTAAGTTCAGAATTTAAATTATTAGTTCATTTAGATAGTGTCTTATGGTAAGTATTGGTATTGCAGAATATACTCACATTACCAAAACTCGCTAGAGACTGAAATATAAACTAGAATGCAATTTAATAAACAATAAAAATTATAACTTATCTTGCTGGTCAGTAAATCTACAGGGAAAGTAACTTATAAGCAGAATATTCCTCAGTGAGCTGGAAACAGAGCAGGATTTTTTTGGGTAATCATAGTGATTAATGTCTTCTAACCATGATAGCCTGGGGGCAACCACCATCCCAACTGGGATAGTGCTGCTGCATGGACTGAATGCTGGAATGTGTAGATTAAGGCAGCCTTTTTTCTGCATAGTGCCTGGCTGAATAAACCTTGTCTTTTTAGCTCCCACCACACCCCCTGTCACCGCCACCACCTTCTTCCTGCCACCGCAGTGCCCAGACTTGGATACGTTAATGTTTCTCATTAGGATGCAATCATGCTTCTACTTAAATTATCTTAGGAAGAGCACATAGTACTATTGGAAGTTAATAGGCATTACTATAAAACAGGTGCCATCGTCAAGAAAGTTTAGAAAACACTGAATTAAACAAGCTAAATACTTAAAAAAAAACCCACAAAAACCGTCAGATTTCTCAGAGGCTGAATGTGAACTATGTCGACATTGTTCACCATTCCATCTACCTCCTTAAAAAAGAGCACTTACTAAATCTCTGTTGAGTGAATGAAAGTCCTCGGTGATCTTTCTATGTGACTGGGCAAGTTACTTCACCTCTTTATGTCCAGTTTCTCATCTGTGAAATGAGGATAAAGGATCTACCTTATAGGGTTGTTATGAGGAATAAATCAGTTAATGTATGTAAAGTGCTTAAAATAGTGCCTGGCATATATTAAGCATCATGTGTTTTGTATTCATTACTTCCATACCTGTTTATACTTTCACTACATATGTGTGCATTCATAAACATATGTGGTACAATTTTGTGCTTTACAAGTTTGAATAAATTGAACCATACTAGATCCATCAATTTGCAACTATTAATATATGTATTTTTTAGTTTATTCATTTTTAGTGTTGTGTAATATTCCATTGTATAAATAACTGCAACTTAACTATCTCCTTTTTTTGTGCATTTAGGCTGTTCCTAGTCTCTGCTATTATGAATGATTACATTGTAAATATTCTTATAGGTCTCCTTATAAACGTTGTGTATAACTGCCTAGATAAATTTTGTTTTCTTTTTTTTTTTTTTTTGTCACATTCTCACAAAGTAATCTTATCATTAAGTCCTTAGGGGGAATTATACCAATTACATAACATATTGAAAAGCTGATGCCTGGCTCAGAGAGGATGCCCTATTATTCCATATGATTTCATCTTCCCAATCAAAGCATGTACTCTAAGGAGAACAGGAAATGGGAGAATGCAGCAGATTATTCTTCAAAATAGCCTCGTGACCCTGGGGCAGATTGTTTGTTCTTTGGACCTCAGTTTCTTCACCTGGAAAATGAGTGCTTATCTCTCAGGTCCTTTCACACCTCCGAGTTTTTAATGTCTGTATTCTACATGATCTAGAACACCACTGGAGCAAAAAAAGCACTCCATAAATGCTTGTTGATTGAAATGGGGCCAAGGTGACAAGATGCACTTTGAAAAAGCTGTTCCATGAGTGCCAGAACAACATGTTCCCATAAAGGAGCGGAAGAGCACAAGACTAATATAAAGCTTTTGGGAAACCTTAAAGCAACAGGGGAAAGTCCCCCAAAGCAGAAATTGGCTAGATAACCACAAGAGAAATATCAGGAAATTGCACAATTTTGTAAGAACCAGATTAAAAATGCTACGGGAAGGAGACATTCTACTTTTAAGAGACGTGAGGCAAGAGGCAAGAGCCAGTTGTTGCTCAGAGTGAAATAATGTAGGAAGTCAACAGCCTCTAAATATCCTCTCCCCCACAAAAGGTCTGCTCTTGTTGGAGATTTTTAAAAATAGAACAAAAGGTTATCACTCCCACCAGCAGACACAATGTCCTAATGTCTCCAACCAAAAGTTCTCTTCTTTGACCCTGCTTCCTCCTCTAATTACCATCATGTGGCTGATGGCATTGCCCTTCACCCTATCGTATCTCCTCATCCCTGAAGGGAGAAGGAGAGGGACCTTTTGGTATAATAATGCATCCAAGTCTTCTTTCATTATAAGAATGCACCATGCTCCTCCCAGGTTGCACTGAGTGGAACCAATAATCTGGAGGTGAAACAAAGTGGGACAAAAGGAAAGTGCACAGAGGTGAGAAAGAGCAAAATTGAGATGCCGACATATTACACCAGAAAATAGAACATTTCCGGCTGTAGCTGGTACTGCTGGTTATTTCATGATATGGTTTGGATCTGTGTCCCCACCCAAATCTCATGTCAAATTGTAATCTCCAATGTTGGAGGTGGGGGCCTGGTGGGAAGTGATTGGATTATGGGCAAATTTTCCCCTTTGGTGCTGTTCTTGTGATCGAATTTTCCTAAGATCTGGTTGTTTGAAAGTGTATAGCACCTCCTCCTCTCTTCCTCCTTCTCTGGCCATGTGAGATGTTTTGCTCCTCCTTCGCCTTCTGCCATGATTGAAAGTTTCCTGAGGCCTCCCCAGGAGCTGAGCAGATGCCAGCATCATGATTCCTACACAACCTGCAGAACTGTGAGCCAATTAAACCTCTTTTTTTGGTAAACTAGCCAGTCTCAGGAATTTCTTTATAGCTGTGTGAAAATGGACTAATATATCTCCTAACATCTTTTCTCTCCTCTGTGAAATGAGGATAAAGTATCTACCTTGTAGGGTTGTTATGAGGAATAAATCAGTTAATGTATGTAAAGTGCTTAAAACAGTGCCTGGCATATATTAAGCATCATGTGTTTTGTATTCATTACTTCCATACCTGTTTATACTTTCACTACATATGTGTGCATCCATAAACATATGTGGCACAATTTTGTGTTTTACAAGTTTGAATAAATTGAACCATACTAGATCCATCAATTTGCAACTATTAATATATGTATTTTTTAGTTTATTCATTTTTATTGTTGTGTAATATTCCATTGTATAAATAACTGCAACTTAACTATCTCCTTTTTTTGTGCATTTAGGCTGTTTCTAGTCTCTGCTATTATGAATAATTACATTGTAAATATTCTTATACATCTCCTTATAAACATTGTGTATAGATGGAAATAGAAGTTTAAGCCAGGATGTGGAAGTTCAGCCACAAAACCTACTTCTCAGCCTGCTTTGCAATTAAAGATGGCCATGTGACTAGGATCTGGCCAATGGGATTTGAGTGAAAGAGATATGTGTAAATTTCTCACACATTCTCTCGTTGTAAGGGCATGTTAAAGGGAAGAATTGTGTCCTTCCCTTGCTTTCTGACTGGAATGTGGATGGTGGGGGCAGTTAGAGCAGCTCTCTTTGGCTATCTTATCGACTGAATTGTGTCGATAATTTATATGTTGAAGCCGTAAGTCCCAACATGACTGTATTTGAAGATATGGCCTATAAGGAGATGATTAAGGTTAAATAAAGTTACAAAGGTGGGACCCTAATCCAATAGGACTAGTGTCCTTTAAGAAGAGGCACCCAGAGGAAAGATCGGGTGAGGACACGGTGAGAAGGTAGCCATTTGCAAGCCAGAAAGAGAGACCTCACCAGAAACCAACTCTGTTGACACCTTGGTCTTAGACTTCTAGCCTTCCGAACTGTGAGAAAATGAATTTCTGTTGTTTAAGCCACCAAGTCTGTGGCATTCTGTTATGGCAGCCTAATACAGGCATGAGATAGAAGTCACACATTGAGGATGACAGGACAACAAAATTAGAAGGAACCTGGGTTCATGGTGGCTGTGAAGTTGCCATGCCAACCTTGGATTACCTTCCTGAGGTTCTACATGAGAGTGCACAAGTTTCTGTTATTTGGGGGTCTTTATTAAAGCCTCGAAGCATGTATCCAAATTAACACAGCAAGTCTCCTAGGTAAAGAAGGATTGGTTCAAAGTGAAACATTCCTATGTTGTATGTTTATAATTAGCTATAGTGTTTAACTTAACTGTATGGTAATGTTAGTTAATAGTGCATCCATAGAGAAATAAATCATTTTAAGACATACTTTTTGGCTTACAACCCAGTTAAGATCCCTAACAGAATATCAAATACATAAACAATTATTTGAAATAAAGTGATGGCCACTAAATATATGTTCTCTAAACTAGTATCCACACAGTGATGTTTTAGTGCTTTCTTGTAGCTACCTGCTCCTTCATCTTCCATTTTGTAGAAAAGGAGATGGTACTGGAGATTAAGAATGTCTACCTGGAAAAGGATGGGTATCCATTGTGTCTGTGATGCTTCCAATTTGTAGTCTCACACACCCTCAAGAAACTAAGCAGAGATGTGAAAATCATGATCCACAACTGTTGTCCTCAGAAACATCAAAAAAAGAATTTATGATGATGGACAGAATTTTTGAAGTAGCTTAAATTTATTATACTAGTTGGTTGTCTTTGATAAGGAACTAAAGGTTTAAGTCAGTTCTCAGACTATGCAGACACAGACAGTAAAACGTATCCTTAAAATTTCATAAAAGCAACAAAGTTAATATTATTGAAATAATTTCTGAAGTTGATAGAAGGGATATGTTGAGACAATTTATGATGTGGTGCATGGAAACCTCTCCTGTATTGCAATTCTGAAGAATGGCCTGGCAGACCATGAGCTATTTATACAGTGCACATGTGTGTATATACAACACACTTACAGACTTTGTGCATGATTTGTCTTCCACCTCTCCAAAGTCCTCTTCAGAACCAGGGATCTCTGCATTTGCTTATTTCCTGTGACATTTGCTATTTCTCTGCATCTGGCCCTGTTTCTTCTCTCACAGTTTATAATAACCATCCCACCCGTTAAAGATATATGGACAGCCACCCCCTCCAATTGTTAATATTGCTCTTAAAATGGATGGCAAGGTCTCTGCTGAGTATGTTAAGGAGTCATAAAATCAAGTCTAAACTTTCAATTTGTCACTCTTGGAGTGTGGGAACCTGACCTCTGATATACAGTCTATCTCTTATCCTTCCATCTCAAAGTTTTCTTTCTTCAGTTTTTTTTTAATAAACATACAGTTATTGAGCACCTTGTGGCAGATGTGGTGTTACACTGTTTTGCATACATTGTCTTACTTAAAACACAAGAGTAGACTCTGTTGGTATTGTCTATCCAATATCACATGCTCTCTTATTTCTTACTAACAAAACTTGAATTTTGCAGAAGAAATGATATATACAGAATTTTGCAGAAAAAGATATATACTTGCTTTTCCCACCCTCTTTTGCTGGTAGGCATAACTGTGTCAGACATGACTGTGCCACCAGCTGGCCAGTGAGTAGAAGGATACTGCTGTAGAGAGGTGGTTCTGAAGCGGCATTTGCTTTCTTGATAAAGGGAACAGAGATAGCTGGCATTACTGCATCTTCTTTCTGCCTAAAACCCAGACATGATGGCTGGAGCTGTTGCAACCATCTTGCAGTGGTGAAGATATCAGCCATAATATCACTGAGCTGTTGAACCTATGTAAGCAGCTGTCTGAACTAACTGCCAAGATTGACATCCTTGAACTTCTGAACCTGTGTCAGCAACTGCCAAGTTCCAAACTTCATATTATGAATAAATAAAACTAGCAACTCCTTGTTTAAGTCTCTACAGTCAGATTTTGTTATTTGCAGTTATCCTAATTGATACAACTCACAATGACACTGAAGTTGGTTTTAATTCTGCTCAGTCTATCTTTTTTCTTCTTTTCCTCTCCTTTACTGTATTCTCAGTCCATTTGTTTCTCCTCTCAGCTCTGTTTATCCTGATCCCTTTCCATCCAGAGTTTCTACTTGATTTAATTTTCTTTTTGAGTTTTTCTTCCTTGCTCTGTTTCTTCCTGGAGTCTATAGAGGCCTGTCCTGTCCATCTATTGTATGATGAAATCTGACTTGGTCCAGGGAAATCAGTGATGTGGCTTTGATGTCCTTGTGGCCAGCCTTTCTTAGGTTACCCTAACCATGACACATACATACTCCTAGCTGGTTAAGGTAAGATAAGAACAGAGTTTTCCTTAGGTCTTCGAAAAGTATCCTGTAAAGAGCAATGATTTCCATGCTGTATGTGTACCCTCACAATACTGCTGCTGGTTGCCTACCTAATAGTCATTCCCTCGTCCTTCCTTCCTAGCCTAACCCTCATATTTTTCTCTGATAATTGAGGCAGTTTGTGTTGATAGAATGAAGGCCCCGCCTCCAGCCACAAGAAATGATCTATAACTATTCAAAGAATAATGCTAATCCCATTTCCCTTGACTGAAATAGTCCATTTCCATCTATTCATTCATGCAGTCGACCTTTTCTATTAGCACCTTCAACATATGAATCCTAGTTATTTTTAAGTCCCTTTGTGATAATCCCAGCATCTCTAAGCTGTCTGTGTTGATTGCTTTATCTCTTAACGATGGGACTTTTCCCCTCCTTGCTTGTTTATGTCTCATAATTTCTACTGAATGCCAAGCATTGTGTTTGAAGAACGGTAGGGGCTGAAGTGAATGGTATTCATGCCCAGAAATGGCCATGCCTCTTCTTCTGTCAAGCTGTTAGTGTGGGGGAGTTGAGATAGGTCTGGGTTTTGTTACTGCTATCATTACTTGTAGTGTACCACAGACTTCGGATTCCTCTGGTGGGATGCTGTCTTTAGTTCTTGCTCAGTGGGAGGCCTTGGGTACCAGAGTAAGTTTTTCTGCTTTTGCTCCACTCTCAGATTTCAACTGTTCTTGCATGATGGTTCCATGGAGGGATTTGCTTTCCCTGTTCTTGCTCCTCTTCTTGCAGTAGACTACTGTCACTTTTCACCTGGTGCTAGGTTCTTGATTGGGTGGGGATGGGACCTTCTCAATTTTTCTAGTCCAGCCTCAGTCTTAGGTAGAAACAGTGCACCTTGGCTTCTTCCTCTCCCTTTACTGCCCATGGCCCCAAACTCTGTCTCCTATTGGTGTGTACCCTTAGGTAGGAGAGATTTTTCCTATACCCTCCCCAGAAGCAGCAGAACTCTGCCTTGTTTTGGTACAAGATCCTGGGGCCAAGAGGTTTTCTTGCTCCTTCTCTAGGGGCAGATTGTTTTTGTTTCTATTCTTCCCCTAGAAGCAGTAGATCTTTGCCTGGTTGCCAGGGCCAGGAAGGAGGCATTTATATACCCCTTACCCGGAGGCAGATGGGTTTTCCTTATATCCCTCCCCAGGAGCTCTTCAGAGAAGTTGTTGCTGCATTTTCCCCAGTGGCGTAAGACTTTAGCTTTGTATGACAGAAAGGTTAGGGGAAGTATATAGTGCTTGCTACCTCTTCTCCAATGGCACTTCATCCCTTCCTACAAACCTGGGCCACTGAGAGGTACTGTCTCTGGTCTCCTACCCTGCCTTCAGTCTCCATGAGCCCCTGTTAGAGGCCCATGAAGAGCTTGAGAGAGAGAGCTTCCGTTGTGTCTACAGCTCCTGATATACAAGCCCACACTAAGTCTTTAGGAATTTGTTAACATTTTAGCTTTCTTCTTACTCACTTCTATGGCAGCCACCTTTTCTCCCTATGCATTGCCAAAAAAATGAAACAGTCTGTGTATCTCATTTCTCCTAGGAGAGTCTTGTCAATTTTTGGCATTCAATTTCTTTGGTTGTCTTGAGACCTCAGCTCTCTGAGGGACTTAAGAAAAGTTATGATTTTATAGATTATCCAGATTTTTCTCACTGTTAGTAGGAGAGCAATGTACTCTTGCGGTTTTCTATACTCTAGGTAGAGCCAGAACTTTGAGAAACCTTAGCTGTTTTAAATATAAAATTTGTCCAAAATCTGCCCACTTCTCACCATTTTTACCACCCGCATCCTGATCTCACCCAGCATCATCTCTCACTTGCTTTATTACAAAATCCTTCCAACCAGAGTCTCTGCTTTTCTTCATGCTTTGAATGCAGTCTTTTCTCAACACAGTGGCCAGAGTGATCCTTTTAAAACATAAATTAGATCATGACATGTTTTTTTTTCCTCCAAAACCTTCCAAGGATACCCCACCTAAAATAAAAACCGAAGTCTTTTAAGGAGGATAGAGAGTGTAAGGCACGGCCCTCTCCCTCACTCCCTGTGCCCCAGTCACGTGGCTGCTTGCTGTGCCTTGCACACATCAGGCACATTCTAGCCTTAAGTGTTTGCAATGGCAGTTCCCTTCCCTGGAACTCCCTCTCCCCAGGTACCTGCACCATTGCTCTCCTCTCACCCCCTTCACATCTATTCTGAAAAGACTCCCCTGGCAATGCTATTTAAATTGCTGCCCACCCACTCCCCACACCTCCAGTCTTGCTTATTCTGATCTACTTGTTCTTTTTCTGCATCACATTTATCATCTTCTAACATATTATGTAATTTACTTATTTTAGTCATTTTTGCTTATTTTCTATCTCCCTCTGCTAAACTGTCAACTCCAAAAGTAGAGGAATTATTATCTGTTTTGTTTTATGGTGCATTTTAAGTATCTAGAACCACACCTGGAACATAGCAGGTGCTCTCCTAAATATTTGTGGAATCAATGAATAAATGTTCATGGTGGTATTATTTGTGGACTGGGTAGCTGAAGGCAATCTGTCTCCATAATTGGGACAGTGGTGGGTAAGTGTTGAGGTTGTATATCATGAAATATATAACATAATACAATATGTAAAAGTTAAAATGCATATGCACAAAAATCATTCATTTTGCAAACACACATACATGCAAAAATATATATTAAACATGTTAGGATGGATGGTGGTAGGGAAGGACAATGTGAGTGTGGAAGGGAGATAGGAAGAAACACATAAGGAAGAAAGAAAAGTGGAAGAAAGGGAAAGAATGGAATAAACTTCCCAAAGACAAATTAAAATAATGCATCGTGAAACGAGGAATGGGAATTAATTCAATACAAGGCATGTGAGGTTAAAAAAATGCATTTCAGAACTTTTATTAACTCAAATTACTCTTCCCCTCTGTGAATCAGAACAGAAGTTTACTGTGATTTAACTTCTCAGGTGGGGAATTTGTGGTTCAGGTTGAGTAATTGATGTAGAAGCTAAGACTCAGAAGACCTAAGACTGCACCTCATGAAGGGGCACTGTGATGCCCCTTGTCTGCAAGTGATTTATAGCATTGCTACTATGGCTGAGTCAGCCAGCTCTACAATTTATTTCTTGAAGCTCTTTAACTTGTCCCAAGATTGATAGGTTTTCCGTCTCTAACCTAAGCTCTTTCTTTCCCTCCCTCTTATATCGTCTACCAATAAAATGTTTTCAAGCCAAGGGCAAAATTATCATGTAACTTTCTTTTTGCTGTTTAAAATCAATTATGGGCTTTTTGGGAGTTTATGAAGTTACCTACATACATAAAGCAATAAACAAGCTGAATCAAACACATCCCAAGTAAAGAGGCTGGTCATTAAGAGGCACTGAACGGAAGGGGCTCAGTCCCATGTGGTTCATATATTCTGAAGCTTTCCTGGAATAGAGCTTCACATTTCTCTGAACAGGAGACATGCAAGTATTTATTATGAAACTCTCTTATTCTGATCTGCATGGGACATTTTGTTCCTAATAACATGAAGCTGGTCCTTATCTCAACCAATTCTTTACATGCTTGTGTTTTACTTTATTTTATTTATACCCCAAACACTAAAAGAAATTATTTCACTGCCTTTCATAAAGAGATACATCAGGGAAGTGGGGTGTGAGAAGGAAGCTCTGCTGTTTAGGAAATGAGAGCCCAGCCGGGGACTGGGTCCCTCTAGCCTCAGTGTGAGTTCATTCAAAGCACGTCTGAGAGTTAAGAGATGGGGCTGTGCCCTTAAACAGAAATGATTACAAAGATCCATGATGAGTTCTTCCAGCAGATGGGGAAACTGAGGTTAGGATTGAATGGAAGGATTTTGAGGGTGAAGCTAGCAAAAGGAAATGTACTTACTCAGAAAGGGAATGGGTTGTGAGTCTCCTGCATTTCTTCTCCCTCCCTTGGTGCTGACAAAGCAAGTCTTCCCAAGGTTTCCAGGATAAATGGCCCAGAAACATATGGATTATATTTTCCCAGAAACTCAAATGTCTTTCAAGCTGAAGTGGAAAACTGCTCTGAAAATACACACCAGAGGTTACCTTTGGGCCCCAATTCATCCAAACACATTTTAAAATATTTTGCTGATTTTTAAAAACTAAGCAAATTTATAGACTTGAATATGTCCTTAGCACAAAGAATAAATAACAGTCACTGGTAGGTTTTTAACCCTTTATGTGAATTTCCCTTATTGTAGCAGGCCGGGCCAAGGCCCCAGGTACCCATGGTCTGGGGAGAGTTTCTAGGAATTGTGGGTTATTGCTGGCAGCTGCTTCTATCTGCTCTCGTGACCTTTCTTCCTTCCCTCTTCTCCAGCAAGGGTGCCATCAGCACAGCTTGTCACAGAGGGAGTGTGCCTCAAGAGAGGAGGTGACGGGAGAAGTCATTCATTCACGCAAAACCATACGTTCATTCATTCATTCCTTCATCCAGCAAATATTTCTCAAACACTTAATATGTGCCAGGCACTTAAGGTGCTGGTCATTTCGTCTTCTGTTGAGCTGGGCTGCATTCGATTGCTAGGACTACTGTAACAAGCTGGTGGCTTACATAACAGAAGTGTATTGTCTCACAGTTCTCGAGGCTACAAGCCCAAGATCAAGGTGTTGGCAGGGTCGCTTCCTTCTGAGGGATGTCAAAGACAGAATCTGTTCCGTGACTCTCCTCTAGCCTCTGGTGCTTTGCTGGCAATCTTTGGCATTCGTTGGCTTACAGAAACATTACTTTGATCTCTGCCTTCATCTTCACATGATGTTCTTCCTGTGTGTGTGTGTTTGTTTCCAAATTTTCTTTTTTTATAAAGACATCAGTCACATTGTAATTAAGGTCTACCTTAATGGTTTCATTGTAACCTGATTACCCCCATAAAGGTTCTTTCTCTAACTGAGGTCACATTCTGGGGTATTGGGGGTAGGATTTCAACATATGAATTCGGGAGGCACATAATCCATGATATGGACTAAGCAATATCAGACTGGCTCATCGTGTCCTGTGTATCCAACCTTTTGAGCTATAAGAGAATAGCCTCTCTGCACAACCATCTTCTCTGGAACTTGGGAACCAAGAGTCCCCAGAAATGCCCCCAAGAAGTAGAAGTTATATCTAGGAGGCATACTTGGACCTAGGGATCTCTTCAGTGGCTTCGCCAAAAGACCACGGTAAAAAACCTACTCCCAATTTGATTAAGATTAGCAAGTTGCCTGGAGTCCCCATTCCTCTTCTAAGACAGGAGAGAGAAGCAGGTACCCTAAGCAGCAGTGTGGCTTCAAATGCCCTGGGCTACTAGCTTTTTTTTGGGCATTAAGTAAAATGTGATTTGCATATAATTCTTTTCTCTAACCAACAAATCATTACAATTTGCTCTGGGAGAGCCAAGGTGAGTTTAACAAAATTAATATATTATCTACTGGAAAGAAAAATATTCTAAAATGTGATTTTCAGGTCTCTTTAGGCAGTGTTAAACATTTGTATCATACTCAGATTCAGGGGATCAGGAAATTTTAGAGCTGAAGGTGTCTTTAGAAATCAACTCATCGAGTTTTTACACTGAACTCAGGAAGCAGTTAGCCTGGAGAGAAGGCTTATTCAAGGTAACAGTCAAGGTAGAACTTGCTATGTGCCCAAGATGCTGAGCACTCTCTGAAGATCTTCCTGTTTTCAGGAATGGCTGCTAAGTGGTGAGATGAGATGTGAATGCAGGGACTGCAGCTCTGGAGCCTGACTCTTAACCACTATGCAGTAGTCATTAGGGAAGCACTGGGTTTTTGCAGCCAGACCTCCTGACCCCGCTCCAGTGTTTTTCCACAATCCCACCCAGCTTTCTATCTTGCCTTACTCCAGCCCACTATGCATACAACTGCTAGGACAATCTCTGTAAAGTACAACCCTCATCATAATATTTTCTGCTTACAAACCTGCAATCACTTTGTCTTGCTGACTGAGGTTAGTACAAATTCCTCACTTTGTATTGAATGTCTGTGACAAAAATTTCTAGTTTTGTTTCTTAGAGTTTCCTTGCACTCCTAAACTTTTAAGCCAAACTTGGCTGCAAACACTTCTCTAAAAGGAGCCTGTTTCTTCTGCCTTTTCCCAAGCTGTTTCCTAGACCTGGAGAGCCCTCCTTCCCTTTCCTTTGGAATAGTCTAAAAGTCCCTTTATTTTTCTTTTTTCTTGTTCTTCTAATAGATATAATTTAATGTGCCAGAGGCTGCTGATTGCCTGTCAATATCTATTTTCCCTTTCACCTTTTAGAAATAGAATCTTTGAGTTTTGCTAGTCATATAGCTCCTTGGAATGAAGGCGTTTCCCAGCTTCCATCATAACTCAGTGTCCAAGGAGCTGTGACCAGAAGCAAAGTGTACAACAACTGCGTCACACCTAAGAGAAGGAAGTACGTCTTCCCTCTCCTTCTCCCTCTTTCCACTAGATGAAATACAGACCAAGGTGGTGTGTTGGGGAGCTATACAGTCTTTAGCCATGCAGATAAAGGCAACAACATGAGACGGCAGAGCCGAGAGTTAGATGGAACCTGGGCCCCAACAAAATGGACCTGTCATATCAGCCCTGGACTCCCTGTGCTCAGACCATTATGTATGAGGAAAAAATATTTCTATCTTGTTTAATTCTCTGTTTGGTTTTGGTATTTCTTGGCTGTCTTTGTTACAGTAGCCAATCTGTATCCTTAGAAATACATTCTTATGATGAGTTCATGTCCTTTGCAGGAGCATGGATGAAGCTAGAAGCCATCATTCTCAGCAAACTAACACAGGAACAGAAAACCAAACACCGCATGTTCTCACTCATAAGTGGGAGTTGAACAATGAGAACACATGGACACAGGGAGGGGAACATCACACACCAGGGCCTGTCAGGGGTTGGGGGGCAAGGGAGGGAGAACATTAGTACAAGTACCTAATGCATGCGGGGCTTAAGACCTAGATGATGAGTTGATAGGTGCAGCAAACCACCATGGCACATGTATACCTATGTAGCAAGCATGCACATTCTGCACATGTATCCCAGAACTTGAAGAACTTAAAGTAAAAAAAGAAAAGAAAAGAAATATAGTCTCACTTCTTTGATCATCCACACCCCTCTGGGTTTTTCCTAAAGCACTTCTTAAATTTACCATGTAGCAGAGTAAACATGGAATTTGAAGCTAGATAGCCCTGGATTTGAATCCCAGCTCCACCACTTCTCAGCTGGGTGGCTCCAGCCTACTTGCTTAGTCTCTCTGAGCTTCAGTTTCTTTACCTGCAAGCGCTGAAGACAACAGTCCATGGAGTAACTTTCCACTATTCTGAGCTGCCTCTCTAGGGCAATTTTCATCTGGCTGTGTGGACCTCATGAGTCACTCTTCTCCACTATAGGAAAATACCAACCACAGAAACCAAAATGTTCACATCTGCTACTCAGGCACCCTCTCCCACGAAGCAAGCTGGAAATGCTGACACATTCTGCAGCTCTCCCTTGGCTATAATCTGGGCAGACCATCACCCCTCTGTTTGTAGATGCAAGGCTATGATTCACCCTTCCTCAATCCAATTCCTTACATAAAGAGATTATTATAATTCCAAATTCCCAGCTTATTCTTCATACACTCATAGATGCTTAGAGTTACAAGGCACTTGAGGGTCTTGTGGTCCAATCTTCCCTCTGAAATCAGTGGGGCCCTGGTGAGGATTTCCTCCACAGCCTGTCTCACCAACAGGCATCTTGCCTCTGCTGAATGTGCCTACTTGTCGCATGGCAGCCTGTTCTATTTTTTGACAGCAAAATCATTATAAGGTTCTTCCTGATACCTTTATTTAGTCCCATTTCTGGAAGGCTCATTACTTAAAAATGTTAACCCAGGATGGAATAATTCAGAGACTGTGCTCTACAGAGAGCTAATCTAATTTCTTGTATACATCTTTATTGATGTCAATTTTGGGAGACTTATCTTCATCATCTTCTTCATCTTCTACTATCTCACACATGGCTAGTGGTTTTCAAATGTTTCTAATCAAGCATCTCTATCAGTAAATACTTTTTGAGCATGTGTCTCCAAACATATCCATATTTGTTTATATAATAATATATGTATTACTGTGTTAGCATTTTAGAAAATGAATGAGACACATATAAAAATAGATATTAAAGATGATAAGAAAAATGTAAATGTGAGTTCAAATAGTTCCTGCTCGCATTTCAGGGGATCATCTTGCACATCCCCTGGGCTGCAGATCTCTCTCTTTGGAAATGACTGAACTATTCATGATGCCCCTCCTCACCAGCATACAAGCCCTATATGAGGACAGAGATTCTGTCTTATGTTCTCTGTTGTGCCCAGTGCTTAGAACAATGTCTGGCTTAGAACTGTATCTGGTGCACAGGACACATTCTGTAAATTTTTTTTAATCAATCAGTGATTCCCAGATCTTTATTTATAGCACAGATTCTTCATTTCCAACTGTCTACAAGACAGCTTCACCTGGATCTCCTCAGGTATTTCAAACCCAACACACACCCAGCTGAACTCTTCCTCTCTAGTGTCTTCCTCCACCAAAGTGTCATCATTTGATTCTCACTGCCTACTTCACACCTGTCCCCCATGTCGCTAAACTGGTTGACGTTAAACACACAACTGACTGATCTCACTTTAAATTAAAGACCATACATCTCAGGTGGACAGCCTCCATTGCTCCTCAATTCAAATACATCTTCTATCCCACTTCCTCTCCTGATCTCGTGGCTAATTCTCCATATCTCCTTCCCACTTCTCAAAACTTCAGCACCCTTCTACTTCCTTACTACCAGCTGAATATTTTGCTGAGAAAATAAGAACAACTGAAGAGGACTTCTGCTGGTAGGACCAAATCCACCACACTTCAAGCACCTGAGTCCCTATGTTCTCCTTTTCCTCCTCTTCCAGTGAGTGAGATCATACCTATTCCTAAGACTAACCCCTCTCTACTTGTGCACTGTCTCTCCTGCTCACTCAAAGCTTTGATGCCTACGATTCATTCCTCTTTGTCCTGCATCATTAATTTCCCCCTTTCTACTGAATATTTTCCATCTGCACATAAACGTGCTCTAAAAAAAAACTGAAGTAAAATCCTTTTGACTCCCCTCAGCCCCCACCCAGGTCTCATTTGCTTCTCTGTACACTTTTAATGCCAAGATTTTTGAAAGTAGTGCCAAGATTTTTAAAAGTTGTTTGTAGTCGTTATCTTCACTTGCCTACCTCCCATTCTTTCTTCTGTTTGTCATTACCACTTTGCCAACATGGCTATTGTCTAGGTTACCAATGATCTCCATTTTACCATGTCCAGTGGTCAATTTTCTGGACATATTTTACTGGATCTTTCAGCAGCATTTTGCACATAAGATCACTTCTTCCTACTTGAAACAATTTCTTGGCATTTGAGACACCATGCTCCTGAATTTTTCCCACCAACAGCTCTGTCTCAGTCTCCTTCACTGGCTGCTCCTCCTCTATTCAGCTACTGTATCTTGAGTGGCCAAGGATCCGTCCATGTCTACGTTCACTTTCCTATCCATATACAGCAACCTGGGTAATCTCATCCAAGCTTGTGATGTCAAGTATGTTCAAAGTTATATTTCATCCCAAACCCTACCCATGAACTTCAGATGGGTATCCAGCCACCTCTCCTCTTGGGTGTTCAGAAGACTTTCCACGTGTAATATGTCCGAAACAAAACCTTTGATTTCCTCCTCCACCTCCTTAAGTCCTATTCCTCCCAAACACTTCTCAAGCTCGGTAAATGGAACCAACACCCACCTGTTCTCAGGTGAAGAACCCAAGAGTAATTCTCGATTCCTGTTTTTCCCCACATCCAATCCATCAGCAAATCCTAATTTTTCTATCCTTAAAAAGATGAAAAGACAACCCCCTTCTCAGGACTTTCACTGTGACAACCCAAGTCTCAGCCACCATCTTCTTTTGCCTCTGTGTCTCTGAAATTTGTTCTATTCCCCAGAACCAGAGTGATTTAAAAGGACAACAAAAACATAAGTCAAATTATGTCTCTTTCCTGCTCAAACCCATTCAATGGCTTCCCATCACACTTAGATTAAAATCCACACTCACGGCTGGGTGTGGTGCCTCACGCCTCTAATCCCAGCACTTCGGGAGGCCGAGTCAGGCGGATCACTTGAGGTCAGAAGTTAGAGACCATCCTGGCCAACATGGTAAAATCCCATCTCTACTAAAAATACAAAAATTAGCCAGACGTGGTGGTGGGCACCTGTAATCCCAGTTACTTGGGAAGCTGAGACAGAAGAATTGCTTGAACCTGGGAGGCGGAGGTTGAAGTGAACTGAGATCTTACCACTGCACTCCAGCCTGGGCGACAGAGTGAAACTCCGTCTCAATAAATAAATAAATATAAAAAATAAAATCCACACTTACTATTATGGTGGTCAAGGCTATAAGAATCCAGCCCCTGCCTACTTTTCTCCTTTTCGTTGTTTGTTGAACAAGACTCTCTTGTTTTAGTAGAGGTTCTATATGCTCACTATCCCCTTTGCCTGGATATCTTCTCCCCAGGACTTCTCATGGCTTTCTCCATTAGTCTCTGCTCTAACATCACCTCCTCAGAAAAGTCTGTCTCCTGCATAAAATAAACATTGTGCCCCATCCTTATATCATGCTTTACTCTTCTTCAGAAAGCTTCTCACAAGCTGAAATTACATTATCTCTTGATATATTTACTGACAGTCCTCCAGTTGAACGTAAGGTCCTGAAATTAGGGCTTTTAAAATTTTGTTCAAAGCTGTATTCCCAGTGCCTAGATTAGTATCTAGTATATAATAGGCTCTCAATACACATTTCTTGGGTGAATTTATATGTTTACCTCAATTACCCAAGAAGAAACATGGGCAGTCATTCTAGTTTTTTTCTGCTCAAGACATTTTCTTCTCCCACAACATGGGTCAGCAAGTCCTTTGGCCTACTCTCCCAACATCTCTTAAATCCGTCCTCTCTTGTCCTCCAATTCCCATCTTTCCCACAATTTTTTTCTCTATACCATTTCCAGAGAGGTCTTAAAACATAAGTCCAGTTGGATCTCTCTTCTGCTTAAGAGGCTTCAGTAGCTCTCCATCACCTGAAGAAGGAAGCCCAAACTCCATACTATGATGTGATCAGGAGTCTGTCTGTATTTCTAACCTGGTTTCATGTCACTCCTTTTTCCACATATGTCCTATGTACCCAGATAATTTGCATCCATTGAACCCAGGCTACTTGAAGTTCCCACATGAAAACATTCTTTTGCTTACACTGTTCCTTCTACTTGAGTGCTTTTCTCTCTTTTTAAAGCCTGACCAAGTACTACTTATTCTTTAAGCACAAAATCACCTCTTCCCAATTTCTGAAAGCAAAGAGGATTCACCCTCTGTGTTCTCAAAAAAAACCATACCTGGTTAGTATTTTTATGGTTGTTGTTGTTTTACCTGAATGTCTTATTCAGTCACTTATTTATTCAAAAAATAAGTATATTCTTATTGAGCAACTACTATATGCTAGGCACTATCCTAGGCACTAGGGATACAATTGGTTACAAAACAGGTAAAACATTTGCTTTCAAGAAGCAAAGGGATGATCTGGCATGGTGGCTCATGTCTGTAGTCCCAGCACTTTGGGCAGCTGAGGTGGGCAGATCATCTGAGGATAGGAGTTCGAGACCAGCCTGGCCAACATGGTGAAATTCTGTCTCTACTAAAGATACAAAAATTAGCTGGGCATGGTGGCATGCGCTTGTAATCCCAGCTACTTGGGAGGCTGAGGCAGAGAATCGCTTGAACCTGGGAGGTGGAGGTTACAGTGAACAGAGATTGCGCCACTGTACTGCAGCCTGGGAGACAGAGCGAGACTCTATCTCAAAAAAAAAAAAAAAAAAAAGAAGAAGCAAAAGAAGCAAAGGGGAGTCAGACAGTGAAAAATAATTAAAATACACAATGATTAGATGATGCTGAGTGCAATGAAATACAATAATTCAGAGAAGGAGCACATGGAGGCTCCCACATGGGTGGAAGCTGTCATACTGACTAGGGCATTGGGGAAGGCTTCACTGGAATGACACTTGAGTTAAATCCCGAGCAGGTGAGCAGCATCTGGGGATGAGTATTCTCGGCCAAAAATATAGCAAATGAAGAACCATTGATGTGGGAGTGGGCTTGGCCTGATTTAGAAAAAGCACAAAGGCCACTGTGCTTGGAGCAGAGAGAACAAGGGAAAGAGAAGCATAAGATGGGGTCAGAGAGTAGCAATGGAAACCTTGAGTTTGTGGCATGAGTGAGGTTGGGCATGTTGGAGGATACTGAGCAGAAAGGGGTATGGGCTCACGCATGTTTAAACAGCATCCTGTGTCCTGAAGAGAAGGGTGAATGCAGGGAAACCAGGGAGGAGGCTCCTGCCATAGGCCAGGCAAAGTGCTATAGCGGCTCGGGCCAGGATGGTTGTCCTTATTAGACTCGAGTGACTTGAAATCAGGGACTAGATCCCATTTATGTTTTAACCTCCAGCATCCAGCACAGTGCCCCACACACAACACAACAGGTGCTCAAAGGCACTGAATAAACAAATAAGGCACGTTGTCTCAGCAAGCAGCTACAGCTTCTGAAGTCAGCACTGTTTGTTTTTCTAGGGCCATGTCTTAGTCTGTTTTGTGTTGCTATAAAAGAATGTCTGAGACTGGGTAATTTATAAAGAGAAGAAGTTTACCTAGCCCTTGGTTCTGCAGGCTGAGAAGTGCTAGGCCATGGGCCTGGCTTTCCACAAGGGGTGTCATGCTACTTTACAACCTGGCGAACAACAGTAAGGAGAAGCAGACATGCGGAAGAGGGGGAAACCTGAGGGATGTCCTGGCTTTGTAACAACACCCTCTTGAGGAACTAATCTATTTCTGGGAGAACTAATCCAGTCTTGAGAGAGTGAGAACTCACTCACAAACATGAGAACAGCACCAAGCCATTCATAAGGGATCCACCCCCATGGCACAAATACCTTCCACTAGCTCCCAACCCCCAACGCTGCCACAGTGGGGATCAAATCTCAACATGAGCTTTGGTGGCAACAAACGAACCATATCCAAACCATTGCAGGAGAGATTTTGTGACATTTTGTTTCCAGTAGGCAAGCTTCATCTTCTGTGTTTCCTAATTGAATGGCCCTTAGGCCACATTCTGAGGACAGCGTGGGTGTTTGCATGAGGGCCAACACAATCAAAACTTGATGATTGTGAAATTGTTTTCCTTTAAATTACCTTCGGACATTTGAAAAATGTGTTTCAAAAAATAAGTAAAAACCACCCATTCTCCAAGGCTGGCTGCCTTAGGTAATTGAGTGCCTCAAGACCCCAGGTGCATCCTAGAACACTGTCCAAACCTGTCTGAAACCCAAATCAAGCCTTTGATGGTCAATGTCTGTCTTTCTGGTTCTAATTTAAAGATAAAAAATACCTGTAATCCCAGCACTGTGGGAGGCTGAGGTGGGCAGATCACTTGAGGCCAGGAGTTCGAGACCAGCCTAGCTAACATGACGAAACCCTGTCTCTACTAAAAATACAGAAAATCTAGCCAGGCATGGTGGCGCATGCCTGTAGTTTCAGCTACTTGGGAGGCTGAGGCAGGAGAATCGCTTGAACCCAAGAGGTGGGGCTGCAGTGAGCTGAGATCTCAAGACTCCGTCTCAAAAAAATAAAAAAATAAATCTTCATTAAAAAAATCCAAATCAACATTTAGATAAGGTAATTTGAGAAGGATTTATTAACATGTGAATTTATGTATTTATTTATTTATTTTTAAGAAAGAGAAATGTACAGAGAGATGGCGGGAGAGCAGTCAGGTAGCAGTTCTTTAAACTCTCTGTAAAGCTGGATGGTTATATGATTTCTCAGAGTTGCTGCAGGGCTTTGATGAGATAATATCACTAAAATGCCTTGCACCAAGCCTACCATAGAGTGACACTCAAGAAATGTTAGTCCCAGCATTTTCCCTTAACAATTGCCTCTTCCCCTAACAATTCTCTCAGCTGTTTGCCAGGGATCTGAATGTCCTGGGTCCACCAGGCTTCTCAGTCTGACAAGATCACTTTTCTCATCTGGTAACCTCAAGGCTACAAGATGAGTTTTACGGGCCCTTTCCTTCATAATGTGATATCAATTTTTACATGATTTTTGATATAACTTTAAATTCTTCAACATTGTATTTAATTTTTATTTTAGACAAAGTCTAAATTTTCCTAGACCTTGAAAATTTCATTTTTTTAGATGTGAGCAATAATGCAAAATTTTTTAACCCTAAAGGTTTGTTGTTTTCCTTCTTGATTTTAAAATAAACTCACACATTTTTGTGGGTCCCTAAGAGTACCATGGACCCTGGGCACTGTGCCTAATGAGAAATAATGGAAAGAGAAACAAAAATGTGAAGAACAAAGTCCAGCAACTCAAAGCTGCTCAAGGAAGGGATATTGCTTCTGTGGGAAGTTTTACTCGTCCCTCAAATGGGTTTTCCTGGCTCTTTGACTCTTCAATCCCTTCCAGAGGACAATAATAAGATTTGTTCTTTGAAACTGAAGGAAAACCATAAACGGTTGGTGACTGGGTTGGTGAACATTAGCTAATGTGAAACAGAGCACAGGACTTGTCTAACAAGGAATTCGCATATTCTCATCCACGTGGCCTGGTGTAGGTTCTGCCTGGGGCCATGGGTAATGAATGCCTGCACAGCCTCTCCAGACTGTCAAGGGAGCCACTTGCACCCAAAACCTAACCTCAGGGGCCTCCAGGCAGATCAGGAGAGCAGGTCATTCACCACTCACGAGGACAAAACAAACTGACTCAGCCTGCTTTTGGGGCAGGGGATTGATTCCTGGACCATTAGGGAGTGTTTAAAAGAGATTAATTGGCCACTGGTGGGACCACTCCAGTCACTTTCCAGGCAAGACAGGGCTACCTTCAGCATCTCTAGTGAAAGTGGTGAATTAGCACTTCAGAAGTGAGATGGCATGGACAGAAGCTTCTGGGGCTGAGCTCACCATTGGAAGCTTCTTTCCAGCTTCCTGAAGGTCTCTGGAGGTCTCTTCTTACCGGGGAGGATGATCCCTGGTGGCTCCCTGCTGACATTCTTCAAAACTAGGCTATTTCCCCAGTGTCCTGCCAATAAAACAGAAGAGGAAATGATGAAAGTAGGTTGCTCTATTATTAACTCATCTTTTAATTTCAGTTCGTTTGTTTTAGTATGTTTCTTGATGCTAGGCATGACACCCATTCATTCATTCATTTATTCATTAAACAAATGTTTATCAATGATATGTGACATTCTAGGCACTATTCTAGACATTCTAGGCACTATTCTAGACATTTAGAATACAGCAGTGAACAAAATAAAGATCCCTACCAGTGTGAAGCAAACATTCTAGAGGGGAAAAAAGGCAAGAAACAATAACACAACAGCACAGTTTATTGTCTCTAAGATGGCAGTGATACAAGATGCACTGCTAGTGTATGTGCCACTAAAGAAAGAAAGAATGCTGTTAATAAATTGCTGCCATTATAGAATGCATTTTGATTTTATGTATGTTAAGATGTGAAACTTAGAATTGATTACATAAGATAAATAAACTATAATATATTAAAATGTGGCTATGAAAAAAGTGAAGCTGGGAAGGGAGTGGTGATATTGAACAAAGGCTTGAAAGAAATGGGACTGTTAAATTAATGGCAACTATTTTTGCAAAACTGCTTTATTGAGATGTAATTTATATATAATAAAACTCACCCTTTTAAGCGTATAATCCATTTTAGTAAGGTTACAGAGTTACACAAACATGATCTGGATTACCATGATCTAGATTTATAATATTTCTTTCTTTTTTTTTTAAAAAAAGAACACGTAACAGGAGATCTATCTCTTAAAAATTTTTAAGTGTACAATACAGTGTTGTTAACCAGAGTCACAATTTTGTACAGCAGATCTCCAGAACTTAATCATCTTGAATAACTAAAACTTTATACCTCTTGAATAATACCTTTCCATTTACACTGCCCCATCCCCTAGCAACCACCATTCTACTCTGTTTCTATGTGTTTGACTTTAGATACGTTTAGATACTTATGTAAGTGGAATTATGCAGTGTTTGTCCTTTTGTGACTGGCTTATTTCACTTAGCATAATGTCCTCCAGGCTCTTCCATGTTGTAGCATATGGTAGAATTTTTTTAAAGCTGAATAATATTCTACTGCATGTGCAGTATGCCACATTCTCTTTATCCATTCATCCAGCAATGAACATTTGGGTGGTTTCCACCTCTTGGCTACTGTGAATAATGCTGCAATTAACATGGGAGTGCAGATATCTCTTTGAGGTCCTGATTTCAAATCTTTCGGATAAATCCCCCAAATGGGATTGTTAGATCATATAGTATTTCTATTTTGATTTTTTCATGAACCTCCATACTGTTTTCTATAGCAATTGCACCATTTTACATTCCTACCAACAGTGTGCCAGGATTTCAGTTTCTCAACAGCTTAGCCAACACTTATCTTTGTGGTTTTTTTTTTGGTTTTTTTTTTTGATAATAGACATCCTAACAGCTGTGAGATGATATCTCATTGTAGTTTTGATTGTGTTTTCCTGATGACTAGTGATGTTGAGTACCTTTTCATATACCTATTGGAATGGCAGCTATTTATTGAACAACTGTGAGATCCAAGGAGGCAGATATCATTTGTTTACCACTGTGTCCCCACTGCTAAAGCATCTGGCACATGGTAGGTACTCAATAAACATTTGTTGAATGAATGAGCTGCTATTCATATATGCCAGGTACTTCAAAGTGAATTCTTATCAAATGTTTGGAGGTAGGCATGGTCATGCCTATTTTATGAACGATGAAACTGAGGCTCAAAAAAGTAACTTGTTCCTGGTCAAAAACCCAGGTGAGGAGAATATAGTACTTGAACCCAGGTCTCTCTGATGTTAACATGTAAACTCTTCCTCTACATCTCACTGGCTTCTCTGCTTCTGGCCATTTTAATATCCCTCTGGTACAAAAATAAAAATAAAAAAAAATTGGAACACCATGCAAGCAGGGGCTTTGGATAAAAATCAGACTCATAGAAACCAGAATGAAACCTTTGGGAATAGAAAGCCCAATTCACTGCCTGGGAAATGTCACATTTTGTGGAGGTGCAAGCAGTTGGCTTGTTATCTCAGATCTCAAGTTCTAGCTACTTTCACTTTAAAATCTATTATTTGAGTGAATTAAGACTCCCTGCCTCCAAAGAGACAATTTTCTTTTAGTAAAAACTCTCCCTTGTTAAACAGTTTAACTCAAACTGGCAGCATAACTGTTAAAAATAAACTTACTATGATACTTTGCAAAGCATAAGGCCAAATAACAATGGACATGGAAACCCACCACAGTCTTTCTAAGGCTAAGTCAAACATCCTATATATAGAAAAACATCTTGGGTAAAATCTGTTAAGCCAATATTGGCTGAATTCAAAATTACACCTAATTTGAAACAACTGCTTTTTCCTCAGCCAACTGGCTACCCTATTGTTCTTTAATAAAAATAACAGAAAATCCAAATTTGAAGTCAAGTTCTCCCCGAAGAAAGATATGTTTCATATTAAAAGGCTCTACTGGTGACACTTGTGATATGAGCTGGGGTCTCCATTGTCTATCTTGGTAGAGTGGGAAGATTATCAGTGGTTAGGCAAGGTCCCTAAAAACTTGAAATTTTTGCTACAAACATGAGGGAATAATTAAACTTGGTTGGAATAAACAAACTTTCAGGGCAGTCTAGGCAGAGATCAGAATTCTCAAAATCCAAAGGCCTTTGTTGTGTTTTATTCATAACCTGCTCAGAGGAAAGCCGAAAATGGATCCTATATACCATGAGCTCATTCCTTTTTTTTTTTTTTTTTTTTGAGACAGAGTTTCTCTCTGTCACCCAGGCTGCAGTGCAGTGGTGTGATCTTGGCTCACTGCAAGCTCCGCCTCCCAGGCTCAAGCAATTCTTGTACCTCAGCTTCCTGAAGAGCTGGGACTACAGGTATGTGTGCCACAACACCCGGCTAATTTTTGTATTTTTAGTAGAGACGGGGTTTCACCTTGTTGGCCAGGCTGGTCTTGAACTCCTGACCTCAGGTGATCTGCTCATCTTGGCCTCCCAAAGTGCTAGGATTACAGATGTGAGCCACTGCACCTGGCTTCATTATTTCTCATTGAGGCAAAATGTTCCATTGTATGAGTAGATCAAAGTTTACTTGTACATTTCTCTGTTGGTGGACATTTGGGTTTCTTCTAGTTTTGAGACATTAAGTGAAGCAGTAGTTACCAGCTAGGGGCTGGGTCTATTAGTCTGTTTTCATGCTGCTGGTAAAGACATACCCAAGACAGGGAAGAAAAAGAGGTTTAATTGAACTTACAGTTCCACATGGCTGAGGAGGCCTCAGAATCATGATGGGAGGCAAAAGGTACTTCTTACATGGTGTCAGTAGGAGAAAAATGAGGAAGAAGCAAAAGCAGAAACCCCTGATAAATCTGTCAGATCTTGTGAGACTTATTCACTATCATGAGAATAGCACGGGAAAGACTGGCTCCCATGATTCAATTTCCTCCCCCTGGGTCCCTCCCACAACACATGGGAATTCTGGGAGATACAATTCAAGTTGGGATTTGGATGGGTACACAGCCAAACTATATCATTCCACCCCTGGCCCCTCCAAATCTCATGTTCTCACATTTCAAAACCAATTATGCCTTCCCAACAGTCCCCCAAAGTCTTAACTCACTTCAGCATTAACCCAAAAGTCCATAGTCCAAAGTCTCCTCTGAGACAAGGCAAGTTCCTCCACATATGAGCTGGCAAAATCAAAAGCAAGCTAGTTACTTCCTAGATACAATGGAAAAACAGGTATTGGGTAAATACATTCATTCCAAATGGGAGAAATTGGCCAAAACAAAAGGGTTACAGGGCCCATGCAAGTCCGAAATCCAGTGAGGCCGTCAAATTTTAAAGCTCCAAAGTGATCTCCTTTGACTCCAGGTCTCACATCCAAGTCATGCTAATTCAAAAGGTGGGTTCCCATGGTCTTGGGCAGCTCCACCCCTGTGGCTTTGCAGGGTACAGCCTCTCTCCCACTGCTTTCACGGGCTGGCATTGTGTGTCCGTGGCTTTTCCAGGTGCACAGTGCAAGCTGCCTGTGGATCTACCATTCTGGGGTCTGGATGACGGTGGCCGTCTTCTCACAGCTCCACTAGGTGGTGCCCCAGTAGGGACTCTGTGTGGGGGCTCCGACCCCACATTTCCCTTCTGCATTTCCCTAGGAGAGGTTCTTCATGAGGCCCCGCTCCTGCAGCAAACTTTTGTCTGGGCATCCAGGCATTTCTATACATCTTCTGAAATCTAAGTGGAGATTCCCGAACCTCAATTCTTGACTTCTGTGGACTGCAGGCTCAACACCATGTGGAAGCTGCCAAGGCTTGGGTTTTGCACACTCTGAAGCCACAGCCCAAGCTCTATGTTGGCCCCTTTCAGCCACATCTGGAGCAGCTGGGACACAGGGCACCAAGTTTCTAGGCTGCACACAGCACAGGGACCCCAGGACTGGCTCATGAGACCACTTTTTCTTCCTGGGACTCCAGACCTGTGATGAGAGGGGCTGCTGTGAAGGTCTCTGACTTGGCCTGGAGACATTTTCCCCACAGTCTTGGGTATTAATATTAGACTCCTTGCTACTTATGCAAATTTCTGCAGCTGGCTTGAATTTCTCCTCAAAAAATGGGTTTTTCTATTCTACTGCATCATCAGGCTGCAAATGTTCTGAACTTTTATGCTTTGTTTTCCTTTTAAAATGGAATGCTTTTAACAGCACCCAAGTCACCTTTTAAATGCTTTGCTGCTTAGAAGTTTCTTCTACCAGACACCCTAAATCATCTCTCTCAAGCTCAAAGTTCCACACATCTCTAGGGCAGGGGCAAAGTGCTGCCAGTCTTTTTGCTAAAACATAGCAAAAGTCACCTTTGCTCCAGTTCCCAACAAGTTCCCCATCTCCATCTGAGACCACCTCAGCCTAGACCATATTGTTCATATCACTATTAGCATTTTTGTCAAAGCCATTCAACAGGTCTCTAGGAAGTTCCAAACTTTCCCACGTTTTCCTCTCTTCTTCTGAGGACTCCAAACTGTTCCAAACTCTGCCTGTTACCCAGTTCCAAAGTCGCTTCCACATTTTCAGCTATCTTTTCAGCAACGCCCCCCTGTACTGATACCAACTGACTGTATTAGTCTGTTTTCACGCTGCTGATAAAGACATACCTGACACTGGGAAGGAAAAGAGGTTTAATTGGACTTACAGTTCCACATGGCTGGGGAGGCCTCAGAAACATGGCGGGAGGCAAAAGGCATTTCTCACATGGCAGTGGCAAGAGAAAAATGAGGAAGAAGTGAAGGCGGAAACCCCTGATAAACCCATCAGATCTCATGTGACTTACTCACTATTACGAGACTAGCATGGGAAAGACCAGCCCCCATGATTCAATTACCTCCCCCTGGATCCCTCCCGTGACACATGGGAATTCTGGGAGATACAATTCAAGTTGAGATTTGGATGGGGAACACAGCCAGACCATATCACTGGGGGAGGAAGGCACCGTGGTAGTGCTATGGACTGAATCATGTCCCCTTCATATTCGTATGCTGAGGCCTTGAGCCCCAATGTGAATATATTTGGAGATGAGCCCTTTATGGAAGTAATTAAGGTTAAATGAGGTCATAAGGTTAGGGCCCTGATCTGATAGAATTTATGTCCTTTTAAGAATAGACACCAGAGCGCTTGCTCCAGGTTCACAAAGTAGTGGCCATGTGAGCATACACTGAGAAAGCAGCCATCTGCAAGCCAGGAAGAGGGCCCTTACCAGCCATTCTAGTCCCCTGATCTTGGACATCCAGCTTCCAAAACTGTGAGAAACCGATTTTTGTTATTGAAATCGCTTAGTCTTTGGTATTTTGTTCTGGCACCCTGGCAGACTAATATAAGCAGGGGTAAGCAGGTTATTAACCAGAAAGAGACACAAAGGAGCTTTTCACATAAGGGCGATGGATATATTCTGTATCTTGATCAGGGTAGTAGTTACGTGGATGGATACATAGGTGAACAAGTTTATCAAACTGTCAGTTTCAGATTTCTACATTCTTGTGCATATAAATTTTCCTAAACTTGAAAAAGGCCTTCTTATCCCCATCTTTCCCAATGGAATCTGTGTTTCAAAAAGATAACAATATAGTGTTCATGCCTTCAAACAGGCCTGGTAGAAAGGAAATTAACATACATTATTTATCTCGTATATATGTATGTTTCTGCCTGTAAAAAATAATGGGGATTGAGCACTTAGCACAAGAGTAAGCAACTGCCAAATGCAGCTCTGGGTTCAGACCTGTATGGGGCAGACCTGAGAGCCAGGCCCCTTTCCCTACCATACTGAAACTGACAGCAAAGCCGCTCAGCTAAGGGGATGTGCAGAAAGGACGCCCTGGGGTCTCCTGAGGCTGCGGGGCGGCCGGGGAGCCCTGGGGTCAGGAGGGCAACTTTCTGGGGCACAGTGCTCGAGTCACCTCTCCGAGGAACGGCTCTGCCTGCACTGCTTCTTGTACTTTGTTTACCCGCCCCTAGGAAAAGAGCTGGGAAGATGATCGTAGGGAGCAAGCAGTGAGGCGGCAAATGGCTCTGAGAGGAGCCACGCAGACAGCTGGGCAGCCGTGCCAAGAACAACAGGAAGCTCGCGGCCCCACCCCTGCTCGCTGCAGCCCTGGCCTGGAGACCCAGGGTTATTTGCTCTGAAGGGCCCTCTGCAGATGTTACATAAACAAAACCTCCATTGACTCTAGTTCTGAGCCTGGCCTAAAATAGCCCGCGGGCTTCCCCCTACCACTGTGCAGTTTCTCCGCCATCCCTTTTGGTCCCCTTGTGTGCTAGCTGCTTCCCTCCATTGACCACATGTGCAGACAACTCTCGCCAGTGTCCCTAAGAGGCCAGTTCCCTGGGGAACAAAAAGTGGGGCTCGTTTGCCTTCCCTGGAAGGTCAGACACAAAGCATCGCTCTAAGACCTTTGATGGCTACTGGCCAAGGGACACGTTTCCCCTCCTCAGGGAGGCAGGAAGCTGGGCTGAGGCACAGTGGGGTTTGGTCAGCAGCCAGCACAAGAGGGACTGTGCTTTCTCTCTGTGTCTGTGTCTCTTTCTGTGTGTGTCTGCGTCTCTCTCTCTCTCTCTCTTTCTCTGTCTTTCCTAAGGGCAAGCTCTCCAGGTAAGGGCACGAGTTCTTCGTCAGGGTCTCTATTTTCACTTGATGTAACGACTGAACACTCTACTCTTGACTCTTCCTCCAAGCTCCTATAAAATTCCCTGACCCCATTTGCACTTCAGCTCCTTCATTCTGCAGAAAACCATTCCTTTGTGAACATCTGGAGAGTCACAGATCCGTGCCACAGCATGGGGTCACTCTGGGCCTTGCCACTCAACATGGGCCCCTGGAAGCTATTATCATCTTTTCCCTTTGACCTCCTGCACTTCTCCAGGATCTTAACTCATAAAAAAACAAAAACAACACCAGCAATAAAAACATATTTATGTCAAATACTTACTATGTGCCTGATACAAGGCTAAGCATTTTATGTGTTTTATTTTATTTCATATTGAACAGTCTTATGAGATTGGTACAATAATTATCTCCAGCTGACAGAAGGACAAACTGCAGTTTGGAAAAATTATAGAACTTGTACAAGATGTGACAGAGGTGGAACAGTCAGACTTGTATTTAGTGTCTCAACCACTGCATTGCATGTCCGGGGAAAAAGAGGGCAGGACTCACAACTCCTCCTTTCCATGGTCTTTCTTCTATTCAAAGGCCATGCTATTGTATCCGTGGTCAATGTCATTAAACATATCACTGATCAATTAATTATCCAATCAGTATTTAAGGACTATGTTTTCTGGGCAAGTTGCTATTTGAGTCTATACCAGACCAAAAAAACAAAAACGTATGATGTATACTATCTAGCTCCTACTGTATCAACAGTTGTACTTTGGTTGTGAGAGGGCTTTGTGTTTCTCTGGGCTGAAGATCCTCAAACCAGATGGCCAGCCTGGAACTAGAAGTTCTTCTTTAATTTTTTTTTAATTTCAACTTTTATTTGAGATACCAGAGGTATATGTGCAGGTTCGTTACGTGGGAATATTGCATGAGGCTGAGGTTTGGAGTATGGATCCTGTCACTTATGTAGTGAGCATAGTACCCGATAAATAGTTAATTGCTGCTCCCCATCCCCCACTGTCTAGTAGTCCACAGTATCCATTGTTCCCATATTTATGTCCATGTGTGCTCAGTGTTTAGTTCCCACTTATAAATTTGGTTTTCTGTTTCTACATTAATTTGCTTAAGATTATGGCATCCAGCTGCATCCATGTTGCTGCAAAGGACATGATTTCATTCTTTTTTATGGCTGCATAGTATTCCAAATGTGTGTATATACCACATTTTCTTTATCCAGTCTTACCACCGTTGGGCACATGGGTTGGTTCCAAGTCTTTGTTATTGTGAATAGCACAGCGGTGAACATACAAGTGCATGTGTCTTTTTGGTAGAATAATTTTGTTTTCTTTGGGCATATTTTCCTTTGAGCAAGCCCAGTAATGGGATTGCAGGGTCGAATGGAACTAGAAGTCCTACCAACTTACAGGAGGGAAGATGGGAAGGAACGGAAGCAATATGGAGAGCTTTGAGGATCCGTGGAACAAGAGGATACTTCAGAAAGGCCCACACTCAGGCAAGGGGCTGGAGCCAGGCTGTGGTGACCCAGCAAGGGGCTAATGGAGCCTGGGAAACCCTGGCATGCTGAGGAGTTTAGTTCAGATCCACATTCTCTTCACTCTGGGGGCTCCTGTGAGACTGGCTCTCAAATGAAGACCCCGGGGCTGAGTCGGCTTTCCCTTTGGACCAAGTCAAAGCCTTCCTTTATCTCTAGAAAAAAGTCCTACTCCTGTGGGGTTCCCCTGGTTTTATTGTCTATTCACTTGTTTTATTCATCCACCCGTGTCCATTCATTCCAGAAACATTTCGTGAGCATCCACTATGTGCTAATACTAGGTACCAGGGTTACAGAAATGAATTTTAAATGTAATGGAATATGGTCCCGGCCTTCCAGGAGTTCGTACTGTAACATAGGGGAGAGAGAAGTAGTTATGCTGCAGGATGATAAGGCCAGCTATTAATGTAACTGCAGGCTTGGAAAGCCCCTGAGCTGGTTGGCCTGCCAGGTGCTGAGGAAGTGTGAGTGCCCACCTGTTCCTGTGCAGAGGGAAGGAGGGTGAATGTCCACAGAGACTTCCAGAAGAGATTGCTGGTGGATGCTTATTTCCTTCTCTTGAGCTTCCTTCTCTGTGAAAAGATCTCCACTAGAGGAAACTGGCCACTGTTTACCTCTTTTACTCATCTCCCCAGGAGATGAGGAATGGCTTATCTGATTGGAGAGTTAGTTCCAGAGAGGGAGCTAGGACAGAGTGGCTCTGGTTTTTCTCTGGTGGAGATCATTTCCTTCTACTGCTCTGTGTCATAAACTTTACAGAGGTTGGCTGTGGCCAGGAAGGTGCTGCTTGTAGCCCAGTGAATGAGTTTAGTTCAAGAGAAGATATTGAAACGTCCACCTAGCTAAGATATTGAAAGCCACATTCTCCAGCCTGACTTTTATCAATATTGTCGATTTTGATCTTCATTTGCCTGATTCCTGTAACAGAGACAAAATGTACTGTTTATTGGACTCCCTCAAACTCCGTCATACATGACACTTATGTGTGTGACAGGAATGGACTCATCTCTCTGCCCGACTGGGAGTCATCTACATCCCTTGTGCTAAGCTCTGCAGAGAGAGGAGGCACATTTTCAGGGACTTCCCTGCCTCATTCCTTGCTTGAAAGCTTCCTTCTGACCCCACTCTGCAGCAAGAAAGGAAAAAGAACTTCCAGGATGAAAACAGAAAATCTGGATGGTCCCTTTTTCAGAGTCTGTGGCAGTTCTACAAAGGTCATGAATAGTCTTTGGTCTGAGCCTGGAACGCCCACTGATGTCCCAGATAAGACTCTGCCTGGCTGCCTGCTGTCCTCTAGGGCTGTCTTTATTTTGGAAGGGGCCCTTCTGTCAATGTGTTCTGGCTTGGCTTTCAGGAACACCTTTGCCCTGTTGTTTCTGATGCTTGACTTCCCGTGGACTGAACTTGGGATCGTATTTTTCCCTAGAAGAATATGCTGTAACCGTATTATCCTGTAACCCTTAGAAGGCAGGTCAGGATTACTGCCCCTTTTTTCTCAGAAGACAGATTACTAAGATGCCAAAAGGGACCTAAGGTAGGGAAACACCCAAACAGGATTGGCAAAAACCCAGAGGGCCCCATGTATACATCCCCTAGTATTCTCGCATCAGACAATGCCATTTTCGCCTTCATTCTATCAGCTGGTTCCTCAACAGCTAACTGGGCTGGTTCTTTTCTCCCAAATTGGACACCAAAATCTTCAGAGTAAGCAATAGCCCAGTAGAGGGAGCTGTGTTAAACAAGATTTCCAAGCTAAAGGGTGAAATACAATCAGCCAAGCAGGTAGCCCTGTGTATAATTCGGAAACTTGTATGTTAATGGGTGGTTGCCTATTCGAAAGCTCTGAGCCAGAACACAGCTTTTGCAAGGTGGTGTCTTGCGTTTTGTGGGTTGCTCAGGATCATGCATCTTGCTTCCATCAGCAGAGCATGATCTTGGCTCCACATGGCAATTCCATGGTTAGACAGGTTTGTAGATTCCACAGGTAGCCCTGGCTCTGGGAGCGGGAGGGAAGTGGGCAGTTCCTCTGACCTTGCACATACCAGGCAGCGCTCATGCTCACGGTCTCTGGAGATAGATTCTGTGTCACAGAAACCTATAACTTAGGGGAGTTATTAGTGACAAGCTTTGAGGGCTCTGGCTAGGAAGGAGATGCAGTGAAAGGAGAATCTTTCACAAATATTTGGAGCTTCTGTTCACCTAACTCATCTAGCTGCCCATGGGGTCTTGGACTGGGCTAAGTTCAAATCTAGGGCACCCCTTGGTACAATTTCATTGAATAAACCTCTGTGATCAAGAGAATTATGAAATGTGGAAAATATCAAGAAAAGCAACATGTACTGTGTGCATGTGTGTGTGTGTGTGTGCATGCTTTGGTGTGTGTTTGAGTTTGCCTGAGAACAGGAGTTTCCACAATTGATCTTGGATCATGAAAGATATCTACGGCAGAGATAAGAGAACTAGCAAACTAGCATCCTTAAGGACTCAGCAGATGCCTACAGGTTAAAAATTCATGCAGACCTGTTGGGAAATAAGAGAGAAATGAGATGGTACGTGAGGTGACTTTACTATGTGCATTTGTTTGCTGGGGCCTGTCGTCACAAAATACCACAGATTGGGAGGCTGAAACAACAGATATTTACTTTCTCACAGTTCTGAAGGCTGGAAGTCCAAGACCAAAGTGCCTGTTGGTTTCTTCTGAGGCCTCTCAGTTGGCTTGTAGATGGCTGACCTCTTGCTGCCTCTTTGAGGTCATCCCTCTGTGCACACCAGCCCTGGCATCTTTCTCTTCTTATAAGGACACAGTCATATTGGATTAATGCCCCACCCTAATGACCTCAGCGTAATCACTTCCTTAGACCTTTTCTCCAAGTATGGTTACATTCTGGAATATGCCGGCTGGGGAGGGGTGGGGTGGGTTGGAACTTCAACACATGAATTTTGGGGGAAACAGATTCAGCCCATAACACTGTGTATGTCTATGGGGACAAAGAATTGTACTGATTAAGGTAAATTATGTTAGTTGTTATAACTGATAAATTCTGAAGTCTTAGAGCATAATACAAACAAAATCTATTTTTCACTCACATGAAAGTCCATTTCAATCGGCCAGTCTATGTCTGTAGAAAATGCAGTCATTTCCAGACCTACCTGCCACCTTCAACACATGTTGTGTCCATGGATATTTTGAAAGGAGAAGTCAGAAGGAAAGTATGGACAAGGCAAAGGCTCTCAATGGCCTTCACCCAGAAGTGACACACATTACTTCCACTTACACTGCATCAGCAGGAGCTAGTCTTATGCATACATCTAGAGGAAAGGGGTCTGGGCAATGTAATTTGCATCTAAGCCCAGGAAGGGAAAGTGGGCTAGGTAAACATCTAGTCAATCTTCGCAGGGATGAAGTAAGCTTGGCCAGCTGAGTTCTAAAGATGGGCCGGGTGTTCTGGGGAACTAGTCAGCAGGTACTAGAAAGTCAAGTAAACATTCATTAAAGAACTCTTCGAGGTTCCCAAAGTCATGACGGACCTTGGTCTTGGGTGGTGTTCCCCAACCTCTTTCATGTCATGGCACACATAGGAAAGGATCATTCTTGTACTGTATATTAGACTCTCTGGATGAAGTTATTCAAGGCCAGAGGTGATACATGAGTTAGGAGGCCCCATGCACTCCAGGTGGCCACCTGGCCACTGTGAAGGCTGAGGATCTTATGGCATTTGCCATTTAAGATGTCCAGGGTTAATGGCTGGTAACCTGTTTGCAACATACTGGTGTGCTGCAGCTTACAGGTGGGAATGTTGAGGTCTAGAGAACAAAGCAAGTAACATGTGGATTAGATGTGCATTCTGTGAAGACCAAACCTACTGCCACCATCATGGGATAAAACAAAAAGGGAAACCAGGTGCTCTAAAAGCCAAGGGCAGCAGAATTGCCCTGAAGGATTCTGCAAGATAATAAAGCATAGGGACCACAGATTTTCCCTTCATCTGCAGTCCACGCTCTTAAAACTAGTGAGTTTTAATTATGTTATATTTGTAGCAACTCTTTCTTCTCTCTCTGGAGTAATTAATTGGAAGAGAATTACAAAGGAAACCCAGACATGGGTAGTAATATTCATCAGAGGACACAACAGAGGAAAGAAAACAGAACATAGGCTCTTAAACATTTTAACATAGGTTCAAGATTTTAACATTTATATACTGTCTTTGGTTTGGTTTAAATCATATCCACTGTGAACTAACAAATATTTCATGTTATCTATAAATAACTCAGTGAATGCTTACAAATTATAGGGCAATATAGTTAGATCACAATGTGGCAGAGTGGCTGAAGGCCAATTAGAAAGCTCATATGCTTTTAACAAACACCCCACTGAAAGAAATCAATTTACGTCCCGTGATTATTGCACCATCAGAGAACCTTTGCAATGTTATTAACCCTGGACATCCTAAATTACAAATGCCAGATAACACTTAAAATTGATTAGCAGTGTATTTTGAGATAAAATGGTGTTTTTGCCTTGGTAATCACCTCTTTCACAGAAATTATTCTTGCTTTCCATGAAGTTATGAAAAATAAATTGGAGAAATCTTTTATTAAGATTTTAAAAGCAAACAAATAACTTTCAGGATAATATTCAAATCCTTTGTAATTTCCTTTCTCCATTCTCATCAACTATGGGAATGCTTAACCACACAGGAAGAAGTTGGTGGACTTGGAAAGTTGCTGAATTCTCTTATTTGAATCAATCCACATTAAACACAAGCTATTGTTTTATTAGCAAGTGAAAGATAAACATAGCTTACACTGAGTGGATATGGAAGAGAAATTGGTTTCCTCTACCCCAGTGATCCTTGAACAAATGAATGATTCTGACAGAAACCTAAGGAGAGAAGATTTTCCTGAGATTGGGTGGAAACAAACCATTCATGTGTCGAATCCCTTGTCACCCACAAAATCCAGCCTACCAGGTTCACTAGCTCCTTAAATCTATGTACCACTAGAGGTGCATGAGACAATTTTAGATGGCAAAAAGAAGAACAGCTTATTATTAACAGGAATGTTCTTGAATTAATGTATGTTAATAAAAATATACCCAACACAGTGAAACCATGATTTCATCAATAATAGTATCTAAAATGAGAATAAATATATATGTTACAAAAAAGGAGGTAAATAAAAATATTAAGTATGATTGGGATGGGTGCGGTGGCTCACACCTGTAATCCCAGCACTTTGGGATGCCGAGGTGGGTGGATCACTTGAGGCCAGGAGTTCGAGACCAGCCTGGCCAACATAGTGAAACCCCGTTTCTACTACAAATACAAAAACTTAGCCGAGCCTGGTGATGCATGTAATCACAGTTACTCGGGAGGCTGAGGCTTGAGAATCACTTGACCCCAGGAGATAGAGGTTGCAGTGAGCCAAGATCGCACCACTACACTCCAGTCTGGATGTCAGAGTAAGATTCTGTCTCAAAAAAAAAAAAAAAAAAAAAGTTAAGTACAGTTGATCTTCACTATTCATAGATTCAGTATTTGTGAATTTGCCTACTTGCTAAAATGTATCTGTAACTCCAAAGTCAGTATGTGCAGTGGTTTTGCTATTGTTTGCAGACATGTGTGGAGCAGCAAAACATTTGAGTTGCCAGCTATACAAGTTTTCAGCTGAGGCCCAGCAAGGTAATGCTCTATTTTGTTCAGCTCTCATACTGTAAACAAGTGTCTATAATCAAGTGATTGATTTAGTGCCATGTTTTTTGCATTTCTGCACCTTTTTTTTGGCAATTTCACTGTTAAAATGACCCCCACATGTAGAGCCACAGTGCTATCTAGCTTTCCTAAGTGCAGGAAAGCTGTGATGTGCCTTAGGGAGAACCTACGTGTATTAGACACTCTTCCTTCAGGCATAGTTACAGTGTGATATTGGTCATGAGTTCAATGCCACTGAGTCAACAATATGTATTAAATAAGGTGTCTTTAAATGGAAACACATATAAACAAGGTCATGTATTGACTGACTGATGAAAATGTTATGACCAGAGGCTCACAGGTATCTAACCCTGTATTTCACCTGGGAGCAATGGTTCAGTATTTGCTAATTCAGTATTTGCAGAGATGTTATAGAATATAACTAGTGTGAATAATGAGAACCGACCATGAATAGATGTCGAGGTGCTTTTGGTGGCACATGGAGATGTGCCACCCAGATCTCCTTTCAAGGAGGGCCTTGCTGAAGCCATGGGGAATGTGGTCAGCAGACTGCCTCTGGCTGGAAGCTCCTTCAGGGTCCACCTCAACTGCAGAGAGCCACCCTGCCCGAAGCCATGTCCTTCTCTGATGGTGGAACCTCTAATGGGGTCCCAGTCCTTCCTCTTGCTCCAGACCCCCATTCCATCTCATTATATTGGCTGAGGCTTTGTCAGGCCTGCACAGCAGTTTGATTTCTCCTTCTGCTCAATCCTACTTCCTTCCTGTTTCCTCTGCAGTGCTAGTCCCTAATGAACATCCTATATCCCAACCTTCATTTCAGCTTCCATTTCTGAAGAAGCTAACCCATAATAGTGGTTCACAGATGTGGCAAAATATAGAGAAACACTTTGCTAAGATCCTCCCTCATTCCTCTCCTGCCCTCCACAGATATCAGCTTCCTTGCTCTCAACTTCTTGGTTCTGGACTCTTGGGTTATATCCAAATTCAGACACCCACCCCCAGCCCAGGGTCACTGCTGAAGGCTGTGAAGTCTGAGTCCTGCTCAAGGACCCATTTGAGGAGCTGAACTGAAATCCAGCCTGTGCTCCACTCATTAATTCATGGGTCCTGGTGAGGGATGTGCTGCCTGAGAGAAAGCCTGCTGGTCCTAACTGGCTCCCAGCAGCTGTGTGGCTAGCTGTGGCCATGGCTGTCTCTGCTCTGCCATCCCCCTGTGGTGTGGATCCCCACTTCCCGCTCCTACCCTCTGGACCCCTGCTCTCCTGAGCAGTGTTGGCCTTTGTCGTTGTTGCCTCTTGCCACTGCACCTTCCATTGTTTGGACTCTTCATTTGGGCCTTCTCATCTTTTCTGACCCCAAGAGGAGGTGATCTGAGCTAAGCACAAAAACATTTCAATTTCTAAGCCTTTGGAAAGGTTTTCCCTTCAGATAGAGTGCTCGTACCAGAAGGCACCCACTAGAGAGAGCTCACATTTTCACTCCCTCCCAACCTCTCTGAATCATGTGTGTCTTCTGTACACTAAAATAAAGACTGTGCAACCTCTCGCTGGAATGTGCCTCCAAAGATCTGAGAGAAATTTGTAAAAACAATAGCTAATGTTTACTGGGACTTACTACATGCCAAACACTCTGCCAAGTGCTTTATTTTTTTTTCAGCTATAAATATTTTTTGTTTCTATAGCATTTAAGAGAAGCCTATAAAAAGTTGTTGTTAAATCAAATTTAAGAAAATTTTACATGGAAATTTTACTGAATCCTCGTAGGATCCCTAAGAGGTTGGTACTCACATTCCCATTTAACAAGTGAGGAAACACAGGCTTAGAGAGGTTAAGTAATTTGCCTCACACCTTGAATTCAGCAGAGTGGGGTTTCAGGTGTGCTTTCGTCTGACTCTGGCACTTAGTAAGCACTGTGCTTACTTCTGTGATAGTGAAGGTCACAGAAGAGCCGGGCTCAGCCTGAGACAAAGGCTCCTGCTGCCAGAAACAGCAGGAAAGACGGTGAGAGCCAGGCTGATGAACAGGCCTCCCTTTGGAGTGAGAAGAGCATGATGCTCTTTTTTCCCCTTTGAAGGATTCAACTCAAGTTCAAAATCACAGTGGGATGAAGATCTGAGCATTTGAGGTTGGTTGGCTTCATTTTAACCATGTGCCTAAAAATTTGTCATCATTTAAAGACCATTTCCTCTGCACCTGCATCCAAAATGCATCCAGGGTCCAGTGTTTTAAGGAAGAATTACTCAGATGCTCTGTTTTGCTTCTTCACAATCCATGCATTCCACTTCTAATCACGTCGAAGTTTGTGGAGATAATGGCCTCGAGGGATTGGGAGGATGAAAATCAGGAGAAGTGAAGCTGATTTCTCCTTGACCATGTGGCTTCTTGAAATTTCAGGGTAGGCATTAAAAGAAGTGGTTGGTCGAGATTAAAGACTGAACTGTGCATCTTAGCTGCAATTTGTGTCATTTCATCTGGGAGAAACATAAAAATCAACAGCTTTTAATGAATCTCTGCTTGGATGTTTTGTCACTCCTCAAAGAGTCTTTAGAAACACATTGAATCCCATGCCCAGATTATTAGGATTGAACCTTGCTGTGGGGGTATAGTGATGAGCAACATGGCTCTTATATTTCTCCAATGTTTGTCAAGACCAGTTTTTGTGAAAAAATGATTTATTAATTATTATATTAATAATCTGATGTATTAGCCCATCAATGAGTGACCTAGACAGGGATGTCGGTGGCATTCCAAGTGTCAGCCAGACACCCCACGCTTTCTATTTGCCCATCCGGTATGCTGGGTGCTACAGCTCTGGAGTCATTCTCCTTAGAGATCTTGGAATTCTTGAGGCCTTACATTTCTAGCTGCCACTCACTTCTCCTCAGCTTGCAGACATGGCCACGCTGCATTTCACTGACCCATTGCATACGAGTCCAGCCCCTGGGGAATTGCCTTAACTCTCAAGTATCTTAGGAATACACTTTTTCCTGTTTCAAAGAAGACCCTGGAAAGGGCAACGAAAACAGAACTCATCTCTAAGAATTCTGGCAGTGAATCCTGGAGGTTAACATCACTAGCTTTGGAGTCAAGCAGGCCTGGATTGAAATCCTTCCTCAATCGCTTACTAGCTGTTTGGCCTTGGATGAGTTACTTGACTTCTCTATAAACGTCAATTCCCCGTCTGTAAAATGGATATAATTGTATATGTCTCATTCTACTGTTGTGAGGATGAAGTGAGATTATGCATGGAAAGCACTTCAGCACTGAGAAGCACTCCAAATATGATAACTGTTAGTGCTATCAGAAGAGAAATTCAACATATCAGCAAAAACTCCCATCTACAATCTTAAAAACATTGTTAAGTGAAAGAAGCCAGACACAAAAGGCCACATGTTGTATAATCCCTTATATATGAATGTCAAGAGTAGGCAAATCTCTAGGGACAGAAAGTAGATTAGCAATTGCCTAAGGCTGGAGAGTTGGAGGGGAATGGGGAGTGACTGCTAGTGGTTATGGTGTTTCTTTTAGGAGTGATTACAATGTTCTGGAAATATATAACAGTGATGGTTGTACAAATTTGTGAATACACTAAAAACCACTGAATTGTACACTTTTAAAGAATGTGTTTTATATATGTGAATTATATCTTTTAAAAAGTTATATTTAAAAAAGAACTAAGTATGATGCAGCTAAAACCAGAGACTTTTTAAAGCTAATTTGTTTCCTGGAATCTCTCTACCTCTCCAAGCCTGGAAGAAGGATTAACTGTCATCTCACTGGAAGACTGTGTCTCTTTCTAGGTAAATCATTTGTTATATGATGACTGCACAGTAAATGTCAACCCATTGCAATTTTGGCATTTGTGGGGATCAGTAACATGCAGTTCTCTTGGCATTCTACGAGGGACTGCTAAACAGCCTGGATTTATGAGCATGAAGAGCCAGTCTACCATTCCTAAATCAGAGCTTCTCTGCATCTTGGTTCATCTGGGAGATGTTCCAGGTGATAAGTGAGATGTTTTCCTCCATTTAAAGTGAAAAAACCGAGGCAGGGAACACAAAAAAAGAGTCTATTGGATTAACTGTGACTCTTTTGATGTATTACAGCCATTGGTTCTAACTGAAGGTGTGTGTGTGTGTGTGTGTGTGCATGTGTGTGTGTGTGTATGTGTTGGGGGGATGAGTAGGGTAGCTTTGCTAAAAGGGAAGAGGGAAGGAGATGTAGATGAGTCAGTGCCTACTGCAAAACTGGAGTGGATTAATTCTGGAATTTCATTGACCGTATTCAAAGCTTCCAAAGTATAATTTTAAAAACGTGTTTTCAGATTCACATCTCAGACAGAGTTGTCAGCGCTGCTTAGGAACAATTTCTTTTGGTGTGAGTAAGGTTACAAGATTTTGATAAAAATATTATTTCTTCATGTTTGGAATGTCTAAACAGATTTGTGGTTTTTCGTTTTGCTTTAAAACATGATTAAATGTGCTTTAAAAAAATCAAAGCCTTCTGTCTGGGTTTTGAATCTCTTCCAGATTTATAGCTGCTTAATATTATATATGTCATGCCGATTTTCTTTTGGTTCAATCATGTCAACTGAGATTCTTTCAAAGAAAAAAAGGCTTATTAAAAAAGGAATTGTTTGTCCACCACATTAAGACTTTAAGAAATTTATCAAGATATTGATCAAGAACATTTTATTTTTAAAATTCTTTGCTGGAGCTGCTAGGTGGAGTAGATACCCAGAAGGAGAAGCTGAGGGAGATCTCAGGGCAGGCAGAGAATCAAAGTGAAAGTCAATTTGAGTAAGTTTTCCTTGGGCTAGCGTGCACACACTGGACTCTTTAATTACCTTTGTTTTTATGGAGAATGTACTCTCCAATGGGACTTAGTTGAGAGTGAAGGTAGTACATGCTGTGCTCTGTACTAAGAATCTTTGAGAGACTAAGCAGGAGAAGAGAAAATGCTCCCATATAGATGACCTGAATACTTAACAAGCAGTAAATAACAACAGCTACACGTATTGTCCATTTACTATGTTCTTGCACTCAGCTGGGAATTTCATTATTTTCCATAAAGCCCAATGATATTAGTGTGATTGTATCCATTTTAGAGATGAAGAAACTGATGGTCTAGAAGGTTAAATAACTGGGCCCAAGGTCAAGTAAGGGCATGGTTTGTCTAAACTTTGAATCAGATCTGTTTGGTTCTTGCTTTTGACTACGTCAAAAACCTGACAGATGGTCTTGCAACTGGAAACTGGGTTAATATCCTACTTCTAAAATCTTCTACTGCTTAGTTTCCCTATTCTTAGAGGAGGTCTTTTTTTGGAAGCCTAGTAAACTGCTCCTCCTAATGCCTTTCACTCATGAGTGATGCAGCTGCCCAAATCAGAAACTTGAAAGTTATTCCAATGCTCCCGTTTTCTCAGCCAGCACATGGATAAATCAAGTTCTAGAGATTCCACTCCTTCTATTTCCCTGCAATCCACCTTCTCTAGCTCTGCATCCATGATTGCAGTTCAGAATGTGCCATTTTGCAGTGCTACTTATAGCAGCCTCCTAATTGGCGTCTCTGCCTCCAGTCTTGCTCCCTCCAGTTCACTTCCCAAGAATGCTTTCATTCCCAACAGTGATTTTTCAAAAAAAAAAAAAAAAAGTGTAAGCAATCCTGTTCATTCACTACTAAAAAATGTTCACTCTATTTTCATTACTTCAGGATGAAGTTCAAGTTTCCTAATATTCCTTATAATGACTTCACTGATTTGGTTTTATCCTTCCAGCCTCATTTATTATATAACACTCTCTGGATCAGGAGTAGATTTGGTTACAAGTGACAGAAAAATGAAAATAACAGTGGCATAAACTACTAGAAAGCTGATTCTTTTTCTTTACATATGGGTGGTGTCATTCAGTCATCCAGAATCCAAGTTCTTTCTAGATTATTTTTCCACTTCCTTCACCATGTAGCTTCTGTGTCATTGGCTGGGGTGGCTGCTGGAGATTGAGCTCTCAGATCCCCATGTTAACCCATGGAACAAAGGGAGGACCAAAGAAAGTCATGCCCTTCCCTTTTTGATGGTGTCCAAGAAGTTCCACTTAGGAACTCCCATTTCGTTTCCATGTAACTTGGTCACATGGACACATCTGTTGCAAAAGAGATTGGGAAATGTAGTTATTGTTTTTGTCAACCAGTTGTCCAAAAGCAAATTGGGGATCCTATTCTCAAGGAAACAGTGGATAAAATAAACTGAGGACAACTAATAGTCTCTGATACTTCCACTCTCAGCTGTTTGCAGTGGCCTGTAGTGAAGTGGCTCTTTCTGCCCTTGCTGTGCGTCTCACTCCAGGACCTCCTGAAGAGCGCTGATCCTGCACTATACATGTGGTTCTTCTCCTGTGCCTCCCCACTTGTCAGAGAATTTCTTGAGGACATGGATGACTGTCTGGCAGCGACAGTTCCAGGTTTTTATTTTTGTTTCTTTAAATAGAGCCTTCTGTTTAGCTTAAATGTGGAAACATAACCATAGACGTCTGAGAATGTGAACACAGGTTATAATTCTGCGCAAGAAACGTGCATTGCAAGAGTCCCCCAACTGCTGAGTCAGAGGTCTGTTTGAGGAGGCGATAGTTGAGTTAAGGTCAGCATTAGGAAAAGGAGCAAGCCACATAAAGATCTGGAGGAAGAGCCTTCTTGATAGAGAATTCATTAGGACAAAGTCCTTGAGGCAGGAAAAGCCTTTGCATTTTCAGGACAGAAGGAAGCACTGTGGCTAGAGGCTGCAAGTGAGAGACAGAGTGGAAGTGTGGTAGAGATGGTGGGGACAGACAGCGCATAAAGGCAGCACAGGGTGGAAGTTACAAGTACCAGCTCTGGGACAGAGCAGTTGGATGACTCATGGTTCTACCACTTGCTAGCTGGAGATCTGAGTAAGTCACTTAGTCTCCCTGTGCCTTAGTTTTCCCATCTGTAAAATGGTTATAGACTAGTATCTTCATAGACTGGTTGTTAGATTTCAATGAGTTAACACATACAAAGCCCTTAGAACAGCACCTGGGATGTGGTGAACACTCAATAGATCCTTGGCGCCTACATTCTTGACCCTGCTGATGTGCGTCTAGATTCCTGCTATGCCTGTCTTTCCAATATTGTACACCCAGACCTGGGTTCCTATTATCTTCCTGCTCTCTGCATTTAATTAGTTGCTTTCTCAGTGAGGGTTGGGTTTGACTGCATGTAACAGAAGAGTCAGAATGTATCAGGTTTTATGTGTAAACACATAAAACCAATTTTTTCTTTCAAGTAGAAATCCTGAGGCAAGCAGGCCACTCAGGGCTGAAATGGTGCCCTGTGCACCTTAGAGACCCCTAGTCCCTCCATCTTACTTTTTAAAAAATCATCTTCAACTTTTGGCTTAAGATAATTGCTGAAGTTTCAGCCATTGTGTCCACATCTCAGAATGATAAAAACAGAAGGATGGAAGAACAAAAAGGCATACCCGTTTTAAAAACTTTTCCTGAAGCCCCATCCTACAATGTTTCGCCATCACATTGGACAGAATTATTTATTTACATGACCAAACTTAGCTATAAGAAAGGCTGGCAAATGTAGTTTTCTTTTCCAGCCTAACACATTGCAGTTCAGTTACTAAGAAAAAAGAGGAGGCCGGGTGCAATGGCTCACACCTGTAATCCCAGCACTGTGAGAGGCCACTGTGGATTACCTGAGGTCAGGAGTTCAGGACCAGGCTGGCCAACATGGTGAAACCCTGCCTCTACTAAAAATACAAAAATTAGCCAGGCATGTTGGCGAGCACCTGTAATCTCAGCTACTTGGGAGGCTGAGGCGGGAGAATGGCTTGAACCTAGAAGGCAGAGGTTGCAGTGAGCTGAGATCCTGCAACTGCACTCCAGCCTGGATGACAGAGTGAGATACCGTCTCAAAAAAAAGAAAAAAAAAGAAAGAAAGAAAGAAGAGGAAAATGTTTGTTGGAAGAGGCCCATCTCCTTTCTTGTTGCCTAAATTATAAACCAGACTCTCATTCTTTGTCTCCTCGGCCACTTCCAATGAGCTTTCTGCCTAAAGAATCTTCATCTTCAACACATTTTACACATAATGTGCTGTGGTTTGAATATGTGTCCCCCTGAAAAATTTATACATTGAAACCTAATCTCCAATGAGATACTGTTATGAAGTGGGGCTTTTGGGGAAATGATTAAGTCATGAGGTTAGAGCCCTCATGAATGGGATTATTGCCTTATAAAAAGAAAACTGAGGGAGTTTATTTGCCCCTTCTGCCACGTGAGGACACATAGAAGGCATTATCTATAAGGAACAGGCCCTGACCAGACACTAAATCTGCTAGCACCTTGATCTTGGACTTCTCAGCCTCCAGAACTTGGGGCAATAAGTTTATGTTATTTATAAGCCACTCAGTGTAAGGTATTTTGTTATAGCAGCCAAATGGACTAAGACAAAGAGCCTTCAACGGCTCCCATTTGTATCAAGCAGAGCGCATAAACTGCTGTCCTGCAAGCTGAATCAACCCAAAGTCATACTTTGATACTTTCATGGCATTTTGAAAAAAAAAAAAGAATCAAATTACTTATCAAAATTTAACAAACCAAAAGTTGCTCTAAAAGCTTGCATGCTTGCATTTCTTTCTTTCAATAGCAGAGGTTCTGGATCCACATTTCTGAATGGCAATAATTAGCTGCAGCTGAATAATCAGTCACTCCTTGGATAGGGCTTGAGATTTCTAGTTTGCCCAAATCCCCACTCTTCCTCTTACCTCACACCAAGCTCACTCCCCTAATCTACATTTGCCACCTGTCCCCTCAAGGCATTGACTTTATAAGTCTTGACTTTATAAAATCGAAAACTCCTATTATCTGTTTAAGTCCCTTCCTTGATCTGGTCTTCACTTACTTCTCCAGCAAAATGCCCCATGAATCCCTTCAAGTTCTCTGGGATCCAACACACTCCCCACACAGCACCTCTCAACTGTAAGTTCTATGAGGCCTATGTCTGTTTTTTTCATCAATATATTCCCAGCACCTGTAATGATGTCTCATTCATAACAAATGCTCAATAATTAATTTTTAAATGAATCCGTGAACCAATACCTGTCTTTTATTACCTCCCTGCCTTTGTTCATGTTGTTCTCACTCACTAAAATGTTGGGGTGTTTGGTTTTGTTTTGTTTTTAAGATACAGGGTTTTGCTCTATCACCCCAGGCTGGAGTGCAGTGGCCCTCTATACTAACCCTCCCAAGTTGCTGGGACTACAGGCATGTGCCACCATGCCTGCTATTTTTAATTTTTTTTTCGTAGGGACAGGGGTCTTGCTTTGTTGCCCAGTCTTGTGTTAAGCTCCTGGCCTCAAGCAATCCTCCCATCTTGTCTTCCCACAGCACTGGAATTATAGGCATGAGGACCGCACCTGGCCTGAAATGACCCTCTTAACATTCACATGGCAGGTACAAACCACCCAGAGTCAAACAACCCTCCTCAGTCAAACCTGCCCTGACCCACTTGCTAGAAGTAACTTTCTCCTTCTGTGAACTCTTACAAAATCTTAGTGCTTTTAGCAATCATGGACGTTCCAAGCCACATCCCTGATGGCCTACGTCTTTCACACTTTAGAAGAGAACTAGGTTAGGGAAGACTCAACAGGTCTGGGAAGTAAAATCCCACCTTACTCTGGTGGCTATGTTTGGAGGGAAGTGAGAGAAAAAGAAGACAGGGGGCTACTGAGGCAGTCCAAGCAAGAAATGATGGTACTTTTGGCCTGGGGGTTGGCAGGGAGGATGAAAAGAACTCCCTGGATCTGAGAGATTATTGGCACATGAGGTCATTGGGACTTGATGATATAATGGATGAGGTGGTAAAGGTGAAGGAAAGGGAGATTTCAAAGGAACTCTTTGATTGCTGGTTTATGCTAGAGATGAACTATCATCCCCTGAATGATAAAACACTTAAGGAGAACCAGGCTTCAAAGTTAAGGTTTGTTCGAGTTTACTTTGAAGGTCTTTGAGAAATGCAAGTTGAGATGTCAAGTAAAAGATTAGATTTATAGGTTTAGAACTCAGAATAACATTCTGCGCTGAGGACATAAATCTGAAAGCTACCAGAATTATCAGATGTCGAAGCCCTGGATATTGATAACCCTGGTAATAATAATTCCTGAATGTCGAGGGAGAAAGTACTAGAATAGATGAAGAGAAGGGGCTTATGACCAAGTCTTGGGAATCTAACATTTCATAGTCAGGAGGTTGAAATTGAGCCTGCAAAGGAGATAGAAAGGAAAGGTGCAAAGCCCTAGGAGAAACCAGATAAGGATGGTGTATTAGCCCGTTCTCACACTGCTGATAAAGGCATTCCCCGAGACTGGGCAATTTACAAAAGAAAGGTTTATTGGACTTACAGTTCCACGTGGTTGGGGAGACCTCACTATCATGGCAGAAGGTGTCTCACATGGCAGCAGACAAGAGAAGAGAGTTTATGCAGAAAAACTCCCATTTTTCTTGTGAGACTCATTCACTATCATGAGAACAACCCAGGAAAGACCCGCCCCCATGATTCAATCACCTCCCACCAAGTTCCTCCCATGACATGTTGGAATTCTGGGAGTTGTAATTCAAGATGAGATTTGGGTGGGGACACAGCCAAACCATATCAGATGGCATTGGACAGCCAAAGAAGAGAGTGTTTCAAGATGGGAGGAGTGGTGTATTGCCGAGAGATTAGTAAAGATGAGAACTGAACAATATCTGAGATGTGGCATTATGTATGCCTTGAAAGCCTCTGAATGAGCCACTTCTGAAGGCTGCTAGGCCAGGCAGGAGGAAGCCTGCTGTGCATAGGGAGGAGAGGAAAGGGGCAGTGCCCATGGCTGTAGTACACCATAGCTGTGGTCAATGCTGGATTAAGGGAGGCAGATGTTAATGTGATTCCTGTGATGTGGCTAAAAAATATTTATTGGATTTAGCAGCCTGGAGGTCATGATGTACTTAGGGAGAGGCACCCGTTTGCGAGGAGTGCTAGGGTTAGAACACAGGTGAGAGAGTTGGGGATTGGAAGAGAAGGAAGTAGAAACTGTGCCAATGATATGGTGTTGTAATGAAGACTGGTTACACTCTCTTTTGCCTCTCTGCCTCCATCTGCACAAGTGCTTAGTGGGAGCCCCAGTCACTACCCCCTCCTTCCTCAGCAAACGGGCTCACATACGATGTCAAAGAAAAGAAACTGTGGTGTGAAGAAATGCTTCAGCTTTTTTGTGTATCTCAAAGCTAGTGAGTGCCTTGGAATTTTTTAAGAGAGACCACCCCGCCACCGCTGCCTGCACCACCTCACTCCGTGCTGGGTTTCTGCATGTGTGCATGTGTGTGTGTGTGTGTGTGCATGCACGCATGTGCATATGTGTATTTAAACGGTTTTAATGTCAAAACTGAGGTCTCCTGCTGGTTTAAAGTATTTGAAAGAAACTCCTCCTCTGCAGTCCAGGGACATCCCTGTGTGGTTTCTGAGAAGGATGAGGAGTTCAAGAAGTGAAGGCTCTGTCATACGTAAAGAGAAAACAATTTCACTGTGCAATCCAGGAAAGACAAAGCAGTGTAGCATGTGGCTTCAGGATTCTGGCCAGCAGAGGTGAGTTAGAGAGACAGCTCTTAACCTTCACATTTATGTGTAACATTAGAGGACAAGGTATTCAGTTAGTGGTGAAAATGCAACGAAAGTAAATGCTGACAACTGCATTTTTTTCCCATCAAAGCCAATTTAACCTAATTTCCACTGACTAAGTGCCTCATCCTACTTTCAAAATTCCACTGAATTTTAGGCAACTAGATCTTTATAGCAAAAGTTGAAAAAATAGAAATATTTTATTGGTCACCTGGGCTTCAGACAGGCCTTGAAATTTCATTCTGTCTTTCCTCTATAACCAGCAATTGTCCAACAGCAATATAATGCAATCCACAAATTAATTTTAAATTTTCTAGTAGACATGTTAAAAAATGAAAAAGAAACAAGTAAGATTACTTTAAGAACATATTTTATTTAACCCAATATATCCAAAATATTACCACGTCAATGGGGAATTAATATAAAATTTATTAATGGGCTATTTTACATTCTTCAGTTCATCCTACGTCTTTGAAACCTGGTATATATTTTACACATACGGCACATCCTAATTCAGATTAGCCACATTTCAAGTGGTCAATAGCAGCACGTTGCTAGTGGCTATCAATCATACTGAACATCACAACTCGAAACAATCATAAAAAAATCAGGTACAAAAAGAATCTCATCTAACTGGAAAATAGGGAACTCATATTTACTGAACATCTATTAGGTGACAGCCACTGGGCTCTCATGTCATTTACTCCTCACCGCAATTCTGCCACATAGATACTATTATCTACTTTTTTTTTTCTTTTTTCTTTTTGAGACAGGGTCTCACTCTGTTGTCCAGGATGGGGTGCAGTGGCATGATCACAGCTCACTGCAGCCTCAACCTCCCAGGCTTAAGTGATCCTCCCACCTCAGCCTCCCAAGTAGCTGGGACCACAGGCATGCACAACCACTCCTGGCTAATTTTTAAATTTTTTGTGGAGCTGGGGCTTTCTTATGTTGTTCAGGCTGGTCTTGAACTGCTGGACTGAAGTGATCCTTCTATCTCAGCCTCCCAAAGTGCTGGGATTACATATGTGAGCCACTGCACCTGGTCTCTATCTTTCTTTTTGAGAGAGAAACTGAGGCTTGGAATGTTTAAATAAATTGTGTTTCACTAAGAAGTGGCAGAAAGAGAATTTAAACTCAAGGCTGTGCTTTTCTTAACACATGCTGTTGCTTCCCTTGGCAGTACAATCAGTTAAACCTCCCTGAGTCCTTAATGTATATCATGATGTTCAGTCAAGACGTGCTCACGGTAAGAAGAGCAGCTGTAAGACCACAAATTAGTAAAAGCTTCAAAGAGCAACAAGAAAGAAAAAGGGCCACCCCATCAAACCCCAATTCTTATTAAATAATAGATGTGATAACCAATCTGAAAGTAAATTTCATTGATTGCCTTCCTTGTGTAAATGCGCTTTATGGAGGAAAAAAGAAAGTATGCAACCTTAGGGGTCTGACCGACTTCTCTGCACTCCCTCCTCTGCCCTTCTCATTCTCATCTTGCAGGGAGCCTTCTGTTTCCTGACACCTTCTTTCTGGCTTCACATTTGTGCACCTCTTCTTCCCTCTGGCGGGAAGATTCTCCCTTCTCCTGTCTGAGTGATTACCTCCTTCTCATCCTTCAAAGCCTGGCTCAAACATCGCTTCCTGCTAGAAGTCCTCCCTGACACCCTAGGCAGAGTTGACCATTTTATCCTTTGTGCTTTAATTGTTCATCTTTCTATCAGAGCAATTATTACACATTTGTTCTGAGGTCTGTTTTCCCACAGGGTGTGAGCTCCCAGAGGCAGGGAGAATGACTTATTCAATCCCTGTGGAGTAAGTGTCTGACTCTGCTATTAGCTAAGGTCTCCTGGCCCTTAAGCCCTACAGAAGATTGGATCAGATCCTAATTACATTGATTAGGGAAACCTAAAGCACTTCGCAAGGGGTCTCCAAATTCTGGGGGAAGTTCTTATGGTTTATGGTCTTATGGTTAATTCTATTCTCATGTCCTAACTTTGTCAAAATTTGTTCTCTGTGTCTTAGAGCTACTTCTTTCCACTCAGCTCTGATGTTGGGCCCCCACATAACTTCTCTTTGACTCTCCCTTCATCCCAAAAGCAACCATATAAAAAAGCCATTTTACCAAAGACCAGGGGATCCCAGGAAGGGTGATACACCACAAAGCAAATAGCTTAAAATCTGGTACTAGATTTTTCTGAAACCCTGTTGCCCTAATATTACATTCCTACTTCTTGAAAAGTTTCCAGCCTCTTTCTCTCAAATTCTTTTTCTGCCAGCCTCTTTGCTTGCCCCCTCCCTCCTTCCTCCTCCTCACTCCTTTTTTTCTTTTTTTTTCAGGAGCCGATATCCAATATTCCTCTTGTTTTCACATGTAAAATGGTACATCTTTTCCTTCCTGCTAGGGCTCCTTCAGATACTGGCATCATGGATCTCCAGCCCAAACACTTAGCAAAGTATTTTCCCAGCCAGTTTCCCTCTTGAGAACAATCTCAGCCAGCAGTTAAGATAATAATAATATCTCCTTCTATCCAGACCAGAGTCAGCAAACTTTTTCTGTAAAGTGTGAGATAGCAGATAATTTTGGCTTTCTAAGCCATAAGATGTCTGCCACAATGACTCAACTCTAAGTGTGGCCTTAGACTAGTTACTTTACTTCTCACAATCAACTTTTCTTACCTGTAAAATGGAGTTAATGCATATTTCACAAAGGAGTTGTGCCTGTTCAGTGGGACAACATCTAAGACAGTCAGTGCAATGCCTGACACACACAAAAATACTGTTTTTCTTTCTTCTTTTTTTCCACTTCACAGAGCAACAGATTGTAAAAAATATTGCATTAATCTGGGTTTAACTGTTTTAGTAATTCCTGAACAATAGCAATTGCAATTTAGATGATATTAAAGCAGGCAGACTATCACACATAAAGGATTTAGAGATTCAAGCACATTGCTAAATTTGCCAGTTGTTCTTTTCTTTATAAGTAACATAAAACCAGGGCACACTGACTTTTGAAAAAAGAACATTTAGTTAAGGGCAGCCAGAGAGAAAGGTCGGGTTACCCACAAAGGGAAGCCCATCAGACTAACAGCGGATCTCTCGGCAGAAACTCTGCAAGCCAGAAGAGATTGGGGGCCAATATTCAACATTCTTAAAGAAAAGAATTTTCAACCCAGAATTTCATATCCAGCCAAACTAAGCTTCATAAGTGAACGAGAAATAAAATCCTTCACACAAGCGAATGCTGAGAGATATTGTCACCACCAGGCCTGCCCTAAAAGAGCTCCTGAAGGAAGCACTAAACATGGAAAGGAAAAACCGGTACCAGCCACTGCCAAAACATGCCAAATTGTAAAGACCATCAAGGTTAGGAAGAAACAGCATCAACTAACGAGCAAAATAACCAGCTAACATCATAATGACAGGATCAAATTCACACATAACAATATTAACCTTAAATATAAATGGGTTAAATGCTCCAATTAAAAGACACAGACTGGCAAATTGGATACAGAGTCAAGACCCATCAGTGTGCTGTATTCAGGAAACCCATCTCACGTGCAGAGACACACTTAGGCTCAAAATAAAGGGATGGAGGAAGATCTACCAAGCAAATGGAAAACAAAAAAAGGCAGGGGTTGTAATCCTAGTCTCAGATAAAACAGACTTTGAACCAACAAAGATCAAAAGAGACAAAGAAGGCCATTACATAATGGTAAAGGGATCAATTCTACAAGAAGAGCTAACTATCCTAAATATATATGAACCCAATACGGGAGCACCCAGATTCATAAAGCAAGTCCTGAGTGACCTACAAAGAGACTTAGACTCCCACACAATAATAATGGTAGACTTTAACACCCCACTGTCAACATTAGACAGATCAACGAAACAGAAAGTTAACAAAGATACCCAGGAATTGAACTCAGCTCTGCACCAAGCAGACCTAATAGACATCTACAAAACTCTCCACCCCAAATCAACAGAATATACATTTTCTTCAGCACCACACCACACCTATTCCAAAGTTGACCACATAGTTGGAAGTAAAGCACTCTTCAGCAAATGTAAAAGAACAGAAATTATAACAAACTGTCTCTCAGACCACAGTGTAATCAAACTAGAACTCAAGATTAAGATACTCACGCAAAACCGCTCAACTACATGGAAACTGAACAACCTGCTCCTTAATGACTACTGGGTACATAATGAAATGAAGGTAGAAATAAAGATGTTCTTTGAAACCAATGAGAACAAAGAAACAACATACCAGAATCTCTGGGACACATTCAAAGCAGTGTGTAGAGGGAAATTTATAGCACTAAATGCCCACAACAGAAAGCAGGAAAGATCCAAAATTGACGCCCTAACATCACAATTAAAAGAACTAGAAAAGCAAGAGCAAACACATTCAAAAGCTAGCAGAAGGCAAGAAATTACTAAGATCAGAGCAGAACTGAAGGAAATAGAGACACAAAAAACCCTTCAAAAAATTAATGAATTCAGGAGCTGGTTTTTGAAAGGATCAGCAAAATTGATAGACCGCTAGCAAGACTAATAAAGAAGAAAAGAGAGAAGAATCAAATAGATGCAATAAAAAATGATAAAGGGGATATCACCACCAATCCCACAGAAATACAAACTACCATCAGAGAATACTACAAACACCTCTATGCAAATAAACTAGAAAATCTAGAAGAAATGGATAAATTCCTCGACACATACACCTTCCCAAGACTAAACCAGGAAGAAGTTGAATCTCTGAATAGACCAATAACAGGCTCTGAAATTGTGGCAATAATCAATAGCTTACCAACCAAAAAGAGTCCAGGACTGAATGGATTCACAGCCGAATTCTACCAGAGATACAAGGAGGAACTGGTACCATTCCTTCTGAAACTATTCCAATCAATAGAAAAAGAGGGAATCCTCCCTCACTCATTTTATGAGGCCAGCATCATCCTGATACCAAAGCCTGGCAGAGACACAACCAAAAAAGAGAATTTTAGACCAATATCCTTGATGAACATTGATGCAAAAATCCTCAATAAAATACTGGCAAACCGAATCCAGCAGCACATCAAAAAGCTTATCCACCATGATCAAGTGGGCTTCATCCCTGGGATGAAAGGCTGGTTCAACATATGCAAATCAATAAATGTAATCCAGCATATAAACAGAATCAAAGACAAAAACCACATGATTATCTCAATAGATGCAGAAAAAGCCTTTGACAAAATTCAACAACATTCATGCTAAAAACTCTCAATAAATTAGGTATTAATGGAACATATCTCAAAATAATAAGAGCTATGTATGACAAACCCACAGCCAATATCATACTGAATGGGCAAAAACTGGAAGCATTCCCTTTGAAAACTGGCACAAGACAGGGATGCCCTCTCTCACCACTCCTATTCAACATAGTGTTGGAAGTTCTGGCCAGGGCAATTAGGCAGGAGAAGGAAATAAAGGGCATTCAATTAGGAAAAGAGGAAGTCAAATTGTCCCTGTTTGCAGATGACATGATTGTATATCTAGAAAACCCCATCGTCTCAGCCCAAAATCTCCTTAAGCTGATAAGCAACTTCAGCAAAGTCTCAGGATACACAATCAATGTACAAAAATCACAAGCATTCTTATACACCAATAACAGACAAACAGAGAGCCAAATCATGAGTGAACTCCCATTCACAATTGCTTCAAAGAGAATAAAATACCTAGGAATCCATCTTACAAGGGACGTGAAGGACCTCTTCAAGGAGAACTACAAACCACTGCTCAAGGAAATAAAAGAGGACACAAACAAATGGAAGAACATTCCATGCTCCTGGGTTAGAAGAATCAATATCATGAAAATGGCCGTACTGCCCAAGGTAATTTATAGATTCAATGCCATCCCCATCAAGCTACCAATGACTTCCTTCACAGAATTGGAAAAAACTACTTTAAAGTTCATATGGAACCAAAAAAGAGCCCACATCACCAAGTCAATCCTAAGCCAAAAGAACAAAGCTGGAGGCATCAGGCTACCTGACTTCAAACTATACTACAAGGCTACAGTAACCAAAACAGCATGGTACTGGTACCAAAACAGAGATATAGATCAATGGAACAGAACAGAGCCCTCAGAAATAATGCTGCATATCTACAACTATCTGATCTTTGACAAACCTGAGAAAAACAAGCAATGGGGAAAGGATTCCCTATTTAATAAATGGTGCTGGGAAAACTGGCTAGCCATATGTAGAAAGCTGAAACCGGATCCCTTCCTTACACCTTATACAAAAATTAATTCAAGATGGATTAAAGACTTACATGTTAGACCTAAAACCATAAAAACCCTAGAAGAAAACCTAGGCATTACCATTCAGGACATAGGCATGGGCAAGGACTTCATGTCTAAAACACCAAAAGCAATGGCAACAAAAGCCAAAATTGACAAATAGGATCTAATTAAACTAAACAGCTTCTGCACAGCAAAAGAAACTACCATCAGAGTGAACAGGCAACCTAAAAAATGGGAGAAAATTTTTGCAACGTACTCATCTGACAAAGGGCTAACATCCAGAATCTACAATGAACTCAAACACATTTACAAGAAAAAAACAAACAACTCCATCAAAAAGTGGGCAAAGGATATGAACAGATACTTCTCAAAAGAAGACATTTATGCAGCCAAAAAACACATGAAAAAATGCTCATCATCACTGGCCATCAGAGAAATGCAAATCAAAACCACAATGAGATACCATCTCACACCAGTTAGAATGGCGATCATTAAAAAGTCAGGAAACAACAGGTGCTGGAGAGGATGTGGAGAAATAGGAACACTTTTACACTGTTGATGGGACTGTAAACTAGTTCAACCATTGTGGAAGTCAGTGTGGCGATTCCTCAGGGATCTAGAACTAGAAATACCATTTGGCCCAGCCATCCCATTACTGGGTATATACCCAAAGGACTATAAATCATGCTGCTATAAAGACACATGCACACGTATGTTTATTGCAGCACTATTCACAATAGCAAAGACTTGGAACCAACTCAAATGTCCAACAACAATAGACTGGATTAAGAAAATGTGTCACATATACACCATGGAATACTATGCAGCCAGAAAAAATGATGAGTTCATGTCCTTTGTAGGAACATGAATGAAACTGGAAATCATCATTCTCAGTAAACTATTGCAAGGACAAAAAACCAAACACCGCATGTTCTCACTCATAGGTGGGAACTGAACAATGAGAACACATGGACACAGGAGGGGGAACATCACACTCCGGGGACTGTTGTGGGGTGGGGGGAGTGGGGCGGGATAGCATTAGGAGATATACCTAATGCTAAATGTCGAGTTAATGGGTGCAGCACACCAGCATGGCACATGTATACATATGTAACTAACCTGCACATTGTGCACATGTACCCTAAAACTTAAAGTATAGTAATAATAAAATAAAATAAAATAAAATAAAGAAAAAACAACATATATTGGTTCACATAACTAAAAATTCCTGGGTTAGGTTTTTGTATTTGGTGGGTCCAGGCACTCAACCCATGTCATTGGGAATCTGTGTTCTCTTCATCTTCCTCCCGGCAGGGCCTCCTTTGAATGGTTTCCTTCTCAGGTAGATTATCCTCATGCAGTAGAAAATGCCCATGAGCAGCTACAGACTTAGGGCTTAGCACAGGGATCCACAAACTGTAACGCTCAGGCCAAATCCCACCAAAGCCTGTTTGTGTACAGCCTGTTAGCTAAGGAAAATATTTACATTTTTAAAGGGTTATAAAAAATGCAAAGAAGACTATGCGACAGAGACAGAGATGTATGGATACCAAGCTGAAAATGATTATTATCTGGCCATTTCTAGAAAATGTTTACTGACATCGCAGCTCCAGTGCACAAAGAGCTCTTCTTGTCCATTTTTTTTTCTGGCAGAAGACCCAAGATTGCTTTCCTGGGAGCTTCTTATTGCTTCTCTGTGCTGCCTTCTGGAATTTTTCTCATTTCTATATGTCTCAGGCATCAGATAGAACTGGATTAATGGCTTTACTGATTCTCTCTTCAGCTGCCCTTGAATTTTTAATCTTAATTACTATATTGTTTATTCTCAAAGTTCTATTTAGTACAATATGCTTAGTGTTTTCTATGGCTTCTTTGTCTCTCATTTTTTTTTTCTTACCTTAATCACTTTAAACATTCTTATTTTATAGTCCCTAGCCAAAGCTGAGTTTTGGGAGGGTTTATATCTTCTGTTGATAGGCCTGCTGGCATTGGCTCATGTGTTTGGGGTTTTAAAAACTCTTGGATTGTGAATTCATCTTAACATGGCATTTAAACCGTGGGAATCCTGGATCTCGAAGTTTGAGGGCATCTCTCTGGTGCTACTTTTGCCAGGAATTTTAGGAATGTCTAAAAACTGTTTCTACGCTAATTTAACACACAGAGGTCTCCAGTGCCATAGAGGGAGTACAACTTTGAACCCCAAAGCTGGTGAATGCAGGCCTGGAGTTTCAAAAATTTTCCCCCACTCAGAGCTCACTCCAAGGAATGCAAGCTTCTCTGTCATTTCCTTTGGTCCTTTAGGGGAAGGAGGCCTTTCCCTGCTTTTCCCCTTTCACTAAGGGTAGCAACTTCGTGTGGGATATCAATTTTTCCTTCTGTCCCAGACTAACCATCAAATCCCAAACTCCTTGGTTTGTGAGATCATCAAATACCCCCAGATGGCCCCAACTTCAGTTCGCAGGTTATTCTCTGGTTTTAGTTGCCATTTCATTTTGGCCCCTGGGATTTTCTTTTCTTTCTTTTGAGCTCAGTTGGGACATTTAAAGAGATGCTTGTTCTAGTTTATACTGCTTTTCCAGGTGTTTCATAGCAGGAGGGTTTCATGTAATGCAATCCACCACATTGCCCCAAATGGAAATTCCATTAGGCCTGTGAGACTCCATGTAAGACTATGCCAGCACCATGTGCCACCCACAGAGAGCTTCCTCTACCACTTTTATCACCTAGAGTAGCAAGCACCTTAAGAGGTGCTCAGAGGATGTGTGTTGGAGATGACCATTTGGGTGAGTTTCCAGGAAAGCACAGCAAAGCCTGCTGATAATGTGTTTTATGTTAAGGTATCCAGTACAATCATATGCATATGGTGTAATGGCTCCTGCGACAACAGCATTGAGTGGGGCTTAAGACTACGTGCTCCAGAATCAGACTATCTAGATTTAAATTTGGTTTCTTCTGCTTCCTAGTTGGGTATCCTTGGGCTAGCCACTTAACTCTTCTTTTCCCAGTATGTGAAATCGGGGTGATGATGGAACCTATCTCAGGGAGTCACGGAAAAGGGTAGATGAGGTAATGTCTGCAAAGGGCCGAGCCTGCGGTGTGCTCTGGTAAATCTTAGCCTTCGTTTGTTTCAGGGAAAGGACCTGGGCTGGAGAATAGACCCATGCACGAGGTTGGGGTGGGGGCACAAAAGCCCATCAGGATAAACCTGCCCCTTTCCAGAAGTGAGAAAGGGAAGGAGGATGAGGAAAACGCTGAGGTAACTGAAGAGAATACTGACCCAGTCCTCAGGAGGAAAAACAAAAATTAAGATTCTAAGAAAGGTTCTTTGGGCTGGGCACAATGGCTCACACCTGTAATCCCAGTATTTTGGGAGGCCAAGGAGGGAGGATCGCTTAAGCCCAGGAGTTCAAGACCAGCCCTGGCAACACAGAGAGACTCTGTCTCTACAAAATTAAAAAGAGAGCCGGACATTGTGGCGTGCATCTGTAATCCCAGCTATTCGGGAGGCTGAGGTGGGGGAATCACTTGAGCCTGGTGGGCTGAGGCTGCAGTGAGCCGTGATTGCGACACTCCACTCCAGCCTGGATGACAGGCCAGGCCCTGTCCAAAAAATAAATAAATAAAATAAAATAAAATATAAAAAGGAAGGAAGGAAGGACAGAAAGGAAGGAAAGAAAGGCTTTTTGAATTATAGAATTCAATGAGGATGACTTAAAGTTTGTGTGTGTTGGTCTAAAAATGAAACCCCACCGAATGGCATTACTGGCTTCCACAAGCACAGAAACGTCACTGTTTATTGTGGAGGCTGTGAGAAGAATGTGCAAAGCCCATTGGCCTTCAATGGAGGTGAAGGTGGGACTAGGAGAGAGTCAGGGGTCCTTTAACATTTACCACCTTGGATCTCCATGCTCCCCTTATGCTTCCATTATCTGCCTCTTACCTAATTCCTAAGTGGTCAGTATTGAAGTGCCATGCAATTGCCTTAGAAACTTCTGATGCCAGAAAATTCCCTCTCAAAAGGAGAATAAAGGATTAATAGAAGTTCCTAAACATTTTCAAGGGAAACTTGAGCTGATACAAAACGCAAAAAGGTCTGCAGAATTTTAACACATTTCTGATACAGGTTAGAATTAGAATTCTTGAAAAGATTTGTTTAAAGTATTTTTAAAACATTTGGCTACAGGAACAGTTATTTGTGCAAACACTATTTCTAAATGGATTGTGTGGCCCCACCAAGCCAGAGTGTGCAGACTAGGAAGTGGTCCTTGGGCTGCTTCCTCCTGAGAAGTGGTTTGAACACTGGGAAATGTGTTTCTCCCTCAACAAGTGCTTATTCAGCAGCTTGAGTGGCAGAGAAAGGTGATAATGGCCAGGGATCAGCAACACTCCATTTAGTTTTTTAAATGGTTGACAACATTTCTAGGAGCAGCTATCTATGAGCGTTGAGTAAGGATTTTGTGGGACTCAGTTAAATTCAGAGAAAAACTTGCTACAAAGTTAATCAGATGTTTTCACTGTTAAAAACGTTTTTTTTCTGCCGCATGTTTTTGGATACAAATAGAAAACAGTTCACACAAATTATTGTGATCTGTATGGTTCCTATACAAACACACTGAATCTTTTAGTTTTCATTTTTTCTCTTCAGGATGCCAGTGTCTCTACATCGTGACAACTTTGAATGTGACCATTGTATCACCTACTAAGTGCGGCAGAACTAGAAATTATGGCTGAAGTTCCAGAAAGTTCCAGAAAACACATTTGGCCTTATAATAGATAATTACTAACTGCAAGAGCTGCGCATTTACTAAATGATATGCTCTGCCAAGGAGCGAGTTCCCCATCACAGAGAGCAGCAGAAGCCATCATCAGGAATGCTGCGTGTGGATTTCTGAGTTGAGTATGCAGTTAAAACACAAGACGCTAGGTTTAGTCCAATCTTAAAATTCTATGATTTTAATCTTTTAAAAATAGTGTTTGCATAGTATTTTTAAGTTTTTAATGAACCTCACATACATGATCTCATTGATTCTTTTTTAAAAAATGGAGGTCACTTTTTCTTGGCTTAAACAAATGAAAATAAATATAAACAATAATAGACTTCTGAAGAAGGATGGCAGAATAAAGGCAAAATAAAGACTCTCCTCCTCCAACATCTAAAATATGAATAAAAATAATAAAAATCAGCAAAAAAAAAAAAACCCACAAAAAAACAGCAACAGCAAGAACACCAAGAAATGGGAGCAACCTAATGTCATAGACTTCAAAAAGGGGAGGACAAAGGAAGGAAGGAGAGATTTTAGAAAAGTAGTTTCTCTGTGCTCACTTTGGAAGCCTTGGATTACCAAAATATTGAAAAACTGAATCAAAAGCTATTAATCTGAAAAGAAACAAATTAGCAGGGCATATTGTTTTCCGTGAATGCTTTAGGTTATAGAACAGGTTAATAACAATATGAATTCAACATAGTGGGTCCCAAAGAGGAAATGATGAAACAAGAGAATGATCTGGAAAAGTGATTTTCTACTGTCCTATAGAAACAAATTAAAGACCAAAACAATATTTTTTTTTAATGATACTTTAGTTCTAGGGTACATGTGCACAATGTACAGGTTTGATACATAGGTATACATGTGCCACGTTGGTTTGCTGCACTCATCAACTCGTCATTTACATTAGGTATTTCTCCTAATGTTATCCCTTCCCCCGTCGCCCAACCCCACGACAGGCCCGGGTGTGTGATGTTCCCCGCCCTGTGTCCAAGTGTTTTCATTCAAAACGACATTATTATAGAACTGATAAATAGATAAAAATCATCAAAAAAAAAAAAAAACTAAATAGGCACAACTCAAAATAAGCTTACAGACAGAAAAAATCCTTAAGATAAAGATAGAAATTGCATGTGAAAAGCACAAAGCAATTTCAGCCTAGTTCTTAAGCCTGGTTGTAGACAATCTGCAAATAGGACAGACAAAATATTCAAAGCTATAAAACAAAAAAAAATTGCTCTGACAAATGCAGAAACGAATCTGCAGATTGAAAGAGAACACCATGACCCAAGAAAAACAAATACTAAATGATCAGCACTGAGACATATCCTCATTAACTTATCAAACTTCAAGGACTTTTTTTAAAAAGTATTTTGGCATAGGACATAAAAAGTAAAGAAAGCCAGTTAGGGTTGCCTTTGACGCTAACAATCAATTTTGCATGCCAAGCTGTAATAAAGCACTACCTAGGATTTCCAAGGGAAAGTGTGACTCAAGAGTATTTCACCCATCCAGAATGAGTTTCAGTATAAAAGTCACAGATAAATATTCTGACCCACAACAGAACTCAGGGAACACACACTCATGAGTCCTTCTTGAGAGGAATTATTCAGTGATGAACAGTCAATTTAGAGATGAATAGAAATAAAATATTTGGAAATATATAGTCTGGGATAAAAAAGACTTCTTAGGAACACATAATTCATTTGAATATGGAACTCATGGTATTAAACAATTACGGGATTAATGTTTCCACAACAGAATGTGAATATTATAAGCAATGATATTGTAAAAATAATATTAGAGCCAAAATTGGGAAGTGAGGGGTAGGGAGATGGGAGGAAGTACAAGTCTAAAGATTTACTCATCTTTCCGATGTGTGAGTCATTCAATATTGTCTAAAACTGAAACATGTTGCTAAAAAAATAATGACTCCAACATTTTAACATTTTTCATAGTATCTTTTCTTAACCTTATTTCCCCAAGAGGGAATTTTGAGCAAATAGCGTCTCCTGTGGTAAAGAATATTTAATGAAAGGGCAACAAATTTTCAGTTTTATGTTAGTTTTACTTTTCTAATGTTCAAGTAACATTAAATCCATTAGTTTTTTGAAGAATGTGTATATGATCATCTTTATGTAAAAATATTTTTGCCTGTCTATGTCTGTTTCTCTTTCAATCTCTCTTTAGCATATGACATGGCTTGACTCTGTGTCCCCACTCAAAACTCACCTTGAATTTTAAAATCTCCATATGTCAAGGGAGGTACCAGGTGGAGATAATTGAATCATGGGGAGAATTTCCCCCATGCTGTTCTCATGATAGCAAGTGAGTTCTCAAAATATCTGATGGTTTTATCAGGGGCTTCCCCCTTCACTTGACACGCATTCTCTCTCCTGCCGCCCTGTGAATAGGTGCCTTCTGCCATGATTGTAAGTTTCCTGAGGCCTCCCTAGCCACGTGAAACTGTGAGTTAATTAAACCTCTTTTCTTTATAAATTACCCAGTCTTGGGTATTTCTTCATAGCAGGGTAAGAATGGACTAATGCCCCATACATTTCTCTTTCCTCTCCTCTCCTTTCCAAATAGTAACTGGATTTTCATTCAGATTTCCATCTCTTTGCCAGGCAACCTAAGAACTTCAGGGGACTGTGAACCCAGCTCCAGGGCCAGGGTGGAATGATTGGGCTAAGGATAATTCCTTATCCCAGGGAACTCAGGTCAAAACCAACCAGGGTGTGGCATATTCCTGCAGTAGATCTGGAATGGGCTTGTGACCCAGCTCAGGCCAGTGAAACATGAAGGAAGGCTTGGCGGAGAATTCTGAAGAAGGAGCTTCTCAGCTTTTAAGAGAAGCTCACCATAGAAAACTCCCTCTCTCCCTCTGGACTTGTTGGTTTAAAGACGCAAAACCTGGAGCTGCTACAGACATTTTTCACCACTGCAAGTGAAGACTTCTTACCCATAGACAGCGACTGGAAGCTGGATCAGGCCAACCCTGAAGATCACTCTGTCTCTGGATGTCGGTCACACAAATCAATACATTTCCATGTGTTAAAGCAATTCGACTTGGATTTTACATATATTTTTGAAACTGAAAACATTGTAATCTATATATCTACTTAGAAAGATGTGAAATATTCACCTAAGAATAATCATTTGGGGTTACCACTAAAAATTATTTTTACTTTTCTTCATTGCTTACTTTATAATGAGCTGTTTCATTTTTTAAAACACAAAAAGTTATTATTCTTGCATATTAAATTGTTAAACATAAAAGTAATATGTACTCATTGGAAAAAAATCCAGATACCTTCTCTTCCAGGTGCCCTAAATAGAATTAGGGAGAGAGAAAAACAATGATCTCTGATCAAAAAATGTAATAAAAATGATTTTAGAAACAGTCAACATATTTACTCTGCTTAGAAGTTTACACATATAATCTCATTTAATTTTCACAACGTATTATACAGTAGGAAGCATCATTAGCTCCATTTTATAGACAAAAAAACTCTTGCATTCTGCAATTGTCTAAAATTACTTTGAAAAGAGACAGTTTTTGATAGCATAGATAAAGATAAAAGATTTATAACATAAACATGATAGAGAAAATTAATATAGTCATGCATTACTTCATGATGGGAATATGTTCTGAGAAATGTGTTGTTATATGATTTTGTTGCTGTGTAAACATCACAGAGTGAACCCACACATCCTCGAAGGTACAGCCTAATGCTCTTAGGTTACAAAGCTGTACAGCATGTAACTCTACTGAATATTGTGGTCATTGTAACAAAATGGTATCTGTGTATCTAAACATTAAAAAGGTACACTACAAAGAGACTTAGACTCCCACACAATAATAATGGGAGACTTTAACACCCCACTGTCAACATTAGACAGATCAACAAGACAGAAAGTTAACAAGGATACCCAGGAATTGAACTCAGCTCTGCACCAAGCAGATCTAATAGACATCTACAGAACTCTCCACCCCAAATCAACAGAATATACATTTTTTTCAGCACCACACCACACCTATTCCAAAATTGACCACATACTTGGAAGTAAAGCTCTCCTCAGCAAATGTAAAAGATCAGACATTATAACAAACTGTCTGTCAGACCACGGTGCAATCAAATTAGAACTCAGGATTAAGAAACTCACTCAAAACCGCTCAACTGCATGGAAACTGAACAACCTGCTCCTGAATGACTACTGGGTACATAACGAAATGAAGGCAGAAATAAAGATGTCCTTTGAAACCAATGAGAACAAAAACACAACATACCAGAATCTCTGGGACACATTCAAAGCAGTGTGTAGAGGGAAATTTATAGCACTAAATGCCCACAACAGAAAGCAGGAAAGATCTAAAATTGACACCCTAACATCACAATTAAAAGAACTAGAAAAGCAAGAGCAAACACATTCAAAAGCTAGCAGAAGGCAAGAAATTACTAAAATCAGAGCAGAACTGAAGGAAATAGAGACACAAAAAACCCTTCAAAAAATTAATGAATCCAGGAGCTGGTTTTTTGAAAGGATCAACAAAATTGATAGACCGCTAGCAAGACTAATAAAGAAGAAAAGAGAGAAGAATCAAATAGATGCAATAAAAAATGATAAGGGGGATATCACCACCAATCCCACAGAAATACAAACTACCATCAGAGAATACTACAAACAAATAAACTAGAAAATCTAGAAGAAATGGATAAATTCCTTGACACATACACCTTCCCAAGACTAAACCAGGAAGAAGTTGAATCTCTGAATAGACCAATAACAGGCTCTGAAATTGTGGCAATAATCAATAGCTTACCAACCAAAAAGAGTCCAGGACTGGATGGATTCACAGCCGAATTCTACCAGAGGTACAAGGAGGAACTGGTACCAATCCTTCTGAAACTATTCCAATCAATAGAAAAAGAGGGAATCCTCCCTCACTCATTTTATGAGGCCAGCATCATCCTGATACCAAAGCCTGGCAGAGACACAACCAAAAAAGAGAATTTTAGACCAATATCCTTGATGAACATTGATGCAAAAATCCTCAATAAAATACTGGCAAACCGAATCCAGCAGCACATCAAAAAGCTTATCCACCATGATCAAGTGGGCTTCATCCCTGGGATGAAAGGCTGGTTCAACATATGCAAATCAATAAATGTAATCCAGCATATAAACAGAACCAAAGACAAAAACCACATGATTATCTCAATAGATGCAGAAAATGCCTTTGACAAAATTCAACAACCTTCATGCTAAAAACTCTCAATAAATTAGGTATTGATGGGACGTATCTCAAAATAATAAGAGCTATGTATGACAAACCCACAGCCAATATCATACTGAATGGGCAAAAACTGGAAGCATTCCCTTTGAAAACTGGCACAAGACAGGGATGCCCTCTCTCACCACTCCTATTCAACATAGTGTTGGAAGTTCTGGCCAGGGCAATTAGGCAGGAGAAGGAAATAAAGGGCATTCAATTAGGAAAAGAGGAAGTCAAATTGTCCCTGTTTGCAGATGACATGATTGTATATCTAGAAAACCCCATTGTCTCAGCCCAAATTCTCCTTAAGCTGATAAGCAACTTCAGCAAAGTCTCAGGATACAAAATCAAGGTACAAAAATCACAAGCATTCTTATACACCAATAACAGACAAACAGAGAGCTAAATCATGAGTGAACTCCCATTCACAATTGCTTCAAAGAGAATAAAATACCTAGGAATCCAACTTACAAGGGACGTGAAGGACCTCTTCAAGGAGAACTACAAACCACTGCTCAATGAAATAAAAGAGGATACAAACAAATGGAAGAACATTCCATGCTTATGGGTAGGAAGAATCAATATTGTGAAAATGGCCATACTGCCAAGGTAATTTATAGATTCAATGCCATCCCCATCAAGCTACCAATGACTTCCTTCACAGAATTGGAAAAAACTACTTTAAAGTTCATATGGAACCAAAAAAGAGCCCACATCACCAAGTCAATCCTAAGCCAAAAGAACAAAGCTGGAGGCATCACGCTACCTGACTTCAAACTACACTACAAGGCTACAGTAACCAAAACAGCATGGTACTGGTACCAAAACAGAGATATAGATCAGTGGAACAGAACAGAGCCCTCAGAAATAATGCCGCATGTCTACAACTATCTGATCTTTGACAAACCTGAGAAAAACAAGCAACGGGGAAAGGATTCCCTATTTAATAAATGGTGCTGGGAAAACTGGCTAGCCATATGTAGAAAGCTGAAACCTTCCTCACACCTTATACAAAAATTCATTCAAGATGGATTAAAGACCTACATGTTAGACCTAAAACCATAAAAACCCTAGAAGAAAACCTAGGCAATACCATTCAGGACATAGGCATGGACAAGGACTTCATGTCTAAAACACCAAAAGCAATGGCAACAAAAGCCAAAATTGACAAATGGGGTCTCATTAAACTAAGGAGCTTCTGCACAGCAAAAGAAACTACCATCAGAGTGAACAGGCAACCTACAGAATGGGAGAAAATTTTTGCAACCTACTCATCTGACCAAGGGCTAATATCCAGAGTCTACAATGAACTCAAACACATTTACAAGAAAAAAACAAACAACCCCATCAAAAAGTGGGCGAAGGACATGAACAGACACTTCTCAAAAGAAGACATTTATGCAGCCAAAAAACACATGAAAAAATGCTCACTATCACTGGCTATCAGAGAAATGCAAATCAAAACCACAATGAGATACCATCTCACACCAGTTAGAATGGCGATCATTAAAAAGTCAGGAAACAACAGGTGCTGGAGAGGATGTGGAGAAATAGGAACACTTTTGCACTGTTGATGGGACTGTAAACTAGTTCAACCATTGTGGAAGTCAGTGTGGCGATTCCTCAGGGATCTAGAACTAGAAATACCATTTGACCCAGCCATCCCATTACTGGGTATATACCCAAAGGATTATAAATCATGCTGCTATAAAGACACATGCACATGTATGTTTATTGCGGCACTATTCACAATAGCAAAGACTTGGAACCAACCCAAATGTCCAACAATGATAGACTGGATTAAGAAAATGTGGCACATATACACCATGGAATACTATGCAGCCATAAAAAAGGATGAGTTCATGTCCTTTGTAGGGACATGGATGAAGCTGGAAACCATCATTCTCAGTAAACTATTGCAAGAACAAAAAACCAAAACAGCATATTCTCACTCATAGGTGGGAATTGAACAATGAGAGCACATGGACACAGGAAGGGGAACATCACACTTTGGGGGCTGTTGTGGGGTGGGGGAAAAGGGGGAGGGATAGCGTTAGGAGATATACCTAATACTAAATGTCGAGTTAATGGGTGCAGCACACCAGCATGGCACATGTGTACATATGTAACTAATCTGCACATTGTGCACATGTACCCTAAAACTTAAAGTATAATAATAATAAAATAAAATAAAATAAAAAATAAAAAGTTACAGTAAAAATAAAGTATTATAATCTTATGGAGCCATTGTTATATATGTGGTTGAGCGTTGACTGGAATGTTGTTATATGGTGCATAGCTGTGTATGCATGGGACTGTGTATGACACAAAATGGAAATGGAGGTAGCAGATCTTTTGCTACTTTGGTAGCCACTGGGACAGAAGACTGAAAGCCACTAGGTCTTAGTAGTTTGGCCTGGCTGAGTTTTCTAAATCTTATAAAGAGAAAAGCCCAGATCTTTCCCTAGAAGCTGCCACCATCTAAAATTGGACCTCTGGCATTTTAAGATATCTTACTAATGCAGCTTGGCTGTGTCCCCATCCAAATCTCATCTTGAATTGTAGCTCCCATAATTCCCATGTGTTGTGGGAGGGACCCAGTGGGAGATAATTGAATCATGGGGGCGGTTTCCCTCATACTGTTCTCATGGTCATCCATAAGTCTCACAAGATCTGATCGTTTTATGAGGGGAACCCCTTTTGCTTGGTTCTCATTCTTTCTCTTGCTTACTGTGATGTAAGACGTGCACATCATCTTCTGCCATGATTGTGAGACCTCCCCTGCCAGGTGGAATTTTGAGTCCATTAAACCTCTTTTTCTGTATAAGTTACCCAGTCTCAGGTATGTCTTTATCAGCAGTGTGAAAACAGACTAATACACTTACTCAGAAGTATAAGCTCCAGTAATGTATGGACTGAATCAGTCTTCTTTAATGTTGTATTCCCAGCACTCAACATAGTACCTGGTATATAGTGAGTGCTCAATAAATGCTTGGAGAAAGAAAACGAGAGAGGGGAAGGAAGGATTATTTTTTATTTCTCTTCTGGTCCACCCACCTGCACCTTTCTCCAAGTTGATGATGCCTTTTATCTATACACATCTTCCTCTTCCTCCCCTTTCCCTTTCAGCTGGCAGGAGGACACCTGATAGCAGGAACTTGAACTGCCCTCTTGGGCCATGAAAGAGAAGCTGCATTTTGAGGATGACAAAGTAACAAGATCGAATCCTAGTTAAGCCACAATTAAAGCCCTGTATTGCCTCCCAGATTTCTGCATGGGGGAAAGATGTCCATCTTCTTTAAGTTATGGTATTTTGGGGTCTCTTTGAAACAGGAGCCTTATTCTTGACTAGTGTGTGTCAAGTACTGACACACTTTAAGAGAAACCACAGTTACCAGGATGGTAAAATAATTGACATTTCCCTAATTCATTTCTTCATTTTATTATTATTTTTACACATTAGATTTTTCAGAAACTCATTTGGCTTAAGGGGGTTTATTGGGTCATATAACTTAAAAACTCCAAAGGATTTTGGGTCCCAGATATAGTTAAATGCAAGGGTTAAACAACATACATAGAACTCACACTTTATCTCCATCTCTGGCTTTGTTTTTTTCTGTATTATGTTGACTCCTAGAAAGGATCTCTCTGTGAGGTGAACCCTAAATCTCTTGGCTTATACTGTCCTTAGAGATAGCAGTTCCAGTGGGAAAAAACTCCATATCCCCAGTGTTCCCATCAGAACTGGAGATTGGCCCTCGTTGGACTTTCACTGAATCATGTACCATCTCTGAACCAATCACGGTGGCCCGTGGCTCAGACCTGGGACATGCCTCTGCCTTGCAGCTGGGGATGAATCAGTTGTACCTAAACCATATGCACTAAGGGTGAGAAAAGAGAGATTCCCCAAAGAAGGTTTAGGGTGCTCTTAGCAGAAAGATAGGAATGAATGCAGACAGGCAACAACTACAAATGTCCACTATAATTTATTTATTAATTCAACAAATATTTATTGAACACCAAGAATGTGTCTGGCTTTTTCTTAGATGTTGGAGATGTAGAGTGAAGAAAATTCACAAAAATCCCTGCCCTCTATCTTAGTCCATTTGAGCTGCTATAACAAAATACCATAGACTGGTGGCTACTAAACAATAGAAATTTATTTTTCACGGCTCTGGAGACTGGATGTCCAAGATCAAGTTGCCAGCAATTTCAGTGTCTGGTGAGGACCCACTTCCTGGTTCATAGATGGCGACTTCTAGCTGTGTCCTTAACATGGCAGAAGGGGCTGGCTAGCTCTCTAAGGCCTCTTTTATAAGGGAACTAATTCCATTCATCAGGGTTCCACCTTCATGGAGAAGGCTTTCCACCTTCATCTAACGAAAGCCCCATCCCCTAATACCACCACCGCGGAGGTGCAGATTTCAACATAAGAATTTGAGGGGAACACACACACACATTCCGTTCATTGCACCTTCCCAGAAAAGTTCTTCGTATTCACTAATACTGAATTTCTTATTTCTTTTGTTCTCTTAAAAAGCTCATGTGTACCTTCTTCTGGGATATTACAAAACTAACCAAGGGCTCTAGAATAAACTTAAGGCTTACAAAGAAGTGATTTGGGGCTTTTATATTGTGGGGGAAGGTGCAAAGGCTTGGTGGAGTTTTGGTTGTGAGGATGAGAGAGGACTAACAAAGAATCAAGAAAAAGTCAACGTGATACCCAAACAGTTTAGAAATGGAGTCTGTATATTCTCATATGGAGTCATCTCACCCACAGGAGAGCTCAATTATTCTTTTTTCCCCCATCCTAATCTTGCAGCACACTTGAAAGGGCTGGAAGAAATCTTACAGTATCACATATGGGCACCAATTAGGCTTTATAGGTCTAGGAAATAAAATACTAACTTCTATAGTTGTTCCTAGTGAAAGATGCAAAGTAATTTGTCTCCTGGAGGAGTATGGAAGCATTTGCAATGGTTTCCTGTTTTGCACACTGCCGTTGTCTATGCCAGCTTGTTGTCTCGACAAATTTATTCTCAATAGCAGCAGGACATATGCTTATGATTTTCAGAATGGAGGCACTAGAGATAAGGTGGAACCTGTCGCTGAAAAATGAACCCCAGTGAAATTTTTTTGTAGCCCCATATTTCAAGATATGTTGGTTATCCTCCAGAAAGTGCCCAAATCAACAAAATTGATTCAGAGATTTGTGCAAACTTCTGACACATGCACAGACCATATTTTAAATGACACATAAACATTGACTTTATACCTCGTCTCTTCGGCCTTGGCCCTTGTCTCCCCCACCCAACTGCCACAACTTGGCAAATACTGACAACCTGAAGGTTTTTATTTATTTAAACAAATATCTGGTGAAGAAAGAAAGTGGAGTAGTCAAATTTTGTTTGTGGTTGGGCAGGTGGTGAGGAGCAGGATGGGGAAGAATCAAGAGAAGTCAGCAATGAACTTCATCCTAGTCCAGTAAACACTGCGGTGTCTTGGGTGACCTGTTTTGTCCTTGCCAAAAGCAAAACAAGGGCACAGGCTTGATATAGATGGGGAAAGTTTGTGTATACCCTTTGACTCAACATCTCAAAACCAAACTGGTCTATTGTAAGTGAGTTTGCAAGTTGCTTTCTCTCTCTGAGTCTCAGTTTTCCCTATCTGTAAAATGGGGTTAATAATACATAGTTCTTAAGATTGTTAGAGGACTAGATGATGTATTCCACATAAAGCATTAAGTATTCTGGCAAGCACATAGGGAGTGCTTAGTAAAAGGTAGTGCATGCACACACACACACACACGTGTTCACACAAACACACACATGTCCTGATTATGGAGTTTTGCATGTCATCTTTATATAGTTGAACATTGGGCCTGTGACTACAGTCCTTCCACAGACAGGTGTCGTAAACATCTGTAGGCTCAATGTAAGAGCCACCTAGGTGTTTGAGTGACAGGATTATTCAGAGAAACCCACTTCAAACCTAGACAGAGACAGCTCTCCTTAATGGCTCAGAGCATCTGCTTTCTAGCCCTAAAGAGGCCATTTAGATAACAAAGGCAAATCTGAGATGTGAAATGGCTGATAGCAGCCCCCAAATAGAGCAGGTGTGGGGTGGAATAAAAGCCCTCTGTTGTCCATCAGTGTCAGCAGCACCTCTGTGTGAACGGTGGCGCTGCTGGAGCCTCCCATATAAGGCAGGAGATGGAGCTCAGGAGCCAGGGAGTGGGGCTGGAAAGCTGCTGAACAGAAGGTCACTGCTCGGCCACCAAGCTGATGAGACCTTGAGAGGAACGTTACCCTACAGCCTCATTTGCCAAGGAAGAAACCGAGGTTAGCAGAGATTCAGTGAGTTGCTGGAGATCTACTGTGAGATGGAGGCAAAACTAAGAAAAGGAACTCAGTTCTCCTGCCTCTAGCCCAGTCAGTTACTTCTCCTGTACCTCCTGGGGTCATCCCACCTGGTCAGAGCTTGAGAGTATTTATTCTGAGCAATTATCCAGAGCAAGGAGAAGAAAACTGCCAAGGAAGGAAGAGAAAGGAAAACTCTTTTTTAAAAAATGGGGGGACAAGTTATTTTTTAAATATAAAATTGAATCATACTTACTAAAGAAAAGTTAAACAGTTCAGTACTATAAAAAATAAGAAGTATGAATCTCATGCTCTTCATCAAACACAGCCTCCCCCATCCCATTCACCAGAGGTAAAAACTGTTAACAATTTTTAGTATGTCTTCCAGACTTTTCCTAGAGATTTATATTTATATACTTTTTTAAAAACACAGATGAGATTACACAGTACATACTCTTCAGAAGGTTGCTTTTTTACTTAATATGCTACAGCTACCTTTTGGTGTTTATACTCGTTGTTAAAATGGATCTACTGTGTTTCATCATGTGTGTGTAACATGATTTATTTAACTGGTTCTCTAGAGATGGGCATTCAGCTTGTTTCCAGCATTTTTCTCACTAGTGCAAACAGCAGTAAGCATCTTATTCAAATACCTTTGTGCAAGTGTGTGAGCATATCTTTCCTAAATGTTTTAGAGTTGGGTCAAAAGGCATACACATTTTAAATTTTAATAGATTTGACTCACTATACTTTCAAAGACTGAATAAATTTGTGCTTTCACCCAAAGTTATCCTTTCGCTACCCTCATCAACACTTGGTGCCAGCCATCTTCATACAGTTTTCCTTATGTTGTTTTCATGGATGTTCCTGAATTCCAAGTAGAGTTGGGCATCCATTTGTATTGTGAATTGCCACTTGTACTTCCTTTATAATGAGCTGTCTTTCATTATGAGCTGCTTGCTTTTATCTTTGGTCCGTTTTTCTCCTTGGTTTTCACCTGTTTTTCTTTTTGGCTTTGTCAATCAAGAAAAATGACCGAGACAAGTCTCAATCATTTTAGGGGGCTTATTTGCCGAAGCTAAGGATGTGTGCCTGGGAGACAGGTCTATGCCTTTCTTCGAATATGATTTTGAGGGCTTCAAATTTAAAGGGGAAAAGAGGGGGATATTGAGATATACACAATTTGCATGCAAGAGGGGTAGTAGGGGAAAAAATAGTCACTTATGCCTTTGTCTGGCTCAGTGAATGTGAATTTTTACATATGATAGCATAGACAATAGGGCAGAGGAAACAATAAGATATGCGTTTGTGTCAGGTGGGCAGAGGGACGACTTTGAGTTCTGTCCTATGTCCCCACACCTGTGAAGATAAGCTATCAATTTATATTGCCATGGTGAATTTTAACAGAAATGCTTTAAGGTAAAGACCTTGGGGCCCACAAGGAATTTCCTTGTGGGCAAACTATGAGGGAGATGTGTAGCTTTTCATCGTGTAGCCATCTTATTTAGGAACGAAAGTGGGAGGCAGGTTTGCGTGACCCAGTTCCCAGCTTGATTTTTCCCTTTGGCTTAGTGAGTTTGGGGTCCCAAGATTTATTTTCCTTTCATAGCTTATAGTAGTAAAATTAAATAAATCAATCTTTGTCTACAATATGGGTGACAGTAACATTTCTCAGTTTATTGTTTTGTCTTTGGGCTTTGTTTTGCTCTGTTACATTTTTATGTGATCAAATTTATAAATCTATTCTTCATAGCTTCTGGGTTTTATGTCACACTTTAAGAGATCTTTATTATTCCAAGAAAATAAAATACTGCCTTTATTCTAATGCTTTCATAATTTTTTTATGTTGCAAAAATAGACCAAGATTAAATTTATTTTAGGTAAGAAATGATGTAAGGATTCCGCTTCCTTTTTTTCTCTCTCTCTCTCCTCTCTCTTTCTTTTATCCCCTCAGATCACTAGTCTATTGTCACACTATTTATTGATTTATTTATTATTTGACCCTTACCTGAAATGTCACCATTTTTACAAATCACATTCCCATTCATACTTAAGTATTTCTCTGGGCTCTATTTTGTTCCAGTAATCATTCTGTCTCTTCATGTACTAATATAATTTTGTCTCAAATACTGCAAGATCATAATACATTACTAGTTTCTATTAGGGCTATCCTCACATAGCTTCCATAAGATAAAGTTTGTTTGTTTGTTTATTCATTTTAAAAAATGACCCTGGTTATGCCTCAAAGAAAAGACATAGTGATAATGATCTAGCATTATATTTTACAAAATCTACTCCACATGTATTTTTCAGGTTTCTGCTCATATATATGAGCAAAATCATGCAGTGTATATAAGTAATTTCCTCCTGGGTCATCATATGTTCCTGATCTGGGGCACACTGTGATATGAACCTAGTTATTGGTCTAGTGGCAACGGGGGCAGTTGTAGGTCTTGTGGAAAATGAGCATCCCCTCGGAACACTGCTATCCCAGCTGAGGTTACTGCAGGGCTTTCAACCAAAGAAAGCGTGGTCTCCCCAAACACAGAAGAACAAGCAAGGGAGGCTCAGAGTGACGTGGGTGTGTTTAGAATCAGTTCTAACCTGATGCCTCACTCCAAGTTTCAGTGTCTCATGCTTTCCCATTTGATTTCCTATCTTTTACATCAGAAATTTGGCAAGGCTGTGAATCCAACTGAAATTGTAATTCTGCAAGCCTCCCAATTAAATTTTATGTTGGATTTTTATCAATATCAGCCTGTGGCCATAATAAATAAAAGATTATTTTTGGGCTGCCCTAGAAATGTCTAGTTTACCACTCATGACTTGAACTGAAAATTAAAGGAATTTGAGCCTGTCATTTGCTTTCTGTAAATGCTACAGTACACTCCAGAGGATCCATCCAACATCATAGTCCTTGCTTTAGTTTGCACTTCATCACAATTACCATAGTTTGATTAATTGCAAAGCTATTACCTGCCATGGATTATCAGTATCAATTTCCCACTGGCAAAGAAATTGTCTCTGCACTGAAGCCTAAAATCATGATCAAACTAGTACCAAATCTCATGTGTGAGGGTCTGTCTTTTAGGACCACTACTGATATCAATTCTGTAAGGTCTAGTCAGGAGATAGCTACACACCAGTAATTTGAACAGAAAAAAATGTAATATACAGAATTATGAGCTAGTAAAATGCAATTAACTACTAAAAGAGAACTAGAGAATATAGAGAAGAAGCTCCTACCTCTAGAATGGAGAGAATATAACACAAAGAATTAAGAACATGAAAGAAGGTCCCTCCTCCAAGGCTGAATTCAGCCCTCAGTGGGTATCTTGTGGCTGACACAGAAACATGTAGCCTCTCAGTGGTAAAGAAACTTGTCAGAGAGTTTGGCCAGAGCTGGTCTGTAGGAACAGCTTGCTAGGTGGTTGAGACACTCTAGAAGGTGCAGGCAAGCTGCAGCTGGTCTGCAGGAACTGAAACTGGGTGGCTAAGTTCACTGGAGCGAGCTGGTGGGCTGAGCTGGAGAGCAGGACATGGCCAGCTGGGGTACCAGGGGACTGGAGCTGATTTATAAGAAACAACCTGCAGGTAGCTGAGGGGTCACAGCTGGTCTACAGGAAGTGGTCTGCTGGGTGCAGGAGAAACTCACTAGAGAGTGAATGACTTGGGCCTCCTGTCTGCCTGTTTGCTGACAGCTGTACCATAAGAGAGTAAGAGCACCATAACTGAAGATAAGCCTCTTCCTCTGCTATGACCTTACAGCAACACCCCAGTACCCTCTATTGACAATTAGGCTAACACTTCGGCAGTTGGGAAAGGAGAAATGTTTACAGGGTCCAGTCCCGCTACCACTAATAGAGCAAAGATGGGTGCATTTGGAGCTGAGAGGAAATGGGTTGATAACTGGCACAACTAGTATGGATTACGTTTGCCAGTTTCCGGATCTCTATTCTGATGGTCTGGAGATCTCTTATATTTGATGATCATCCACTGTTAATAAGGGAAACACCCAAACCCTTTAACCAACGTGGTGCTTCATTTTCTCGGGTTTCCTGTGCCTCTCCACGTATGGGCCTTTAAAATCTACAATGTCAGCAGCTTCAGTGCTCAGACTCATGGTCCTTTTGCAAGGACTGCTGGTGAAATAAATAACATCTTTGTGGAAAAAGACAGAAAATAATGAAATAATATAAATCAAAACAAAGAGATCACCATAACCAGAGAATGGGATGCTAAGTGAGAGTCCATTTCCTTGAGTGCTAGCTGGAAGCCAGCATGTAAGGAAGACTGAACTGAACTCATAATGTCCCCAGGACACTGTGAGTGGAGTGATGAACATAAATTATTTTCTTCAGTTCCTGTGATGAGAAATATGACTCCTAGTTAAGATACTTGGCAAAATTCAAGATATCAACTATGGATTGTGCCTGTTTTAACAGTAAAGCAGCACTTGCCATTAATACAGCAGATGTCGGCCAGGCACAATGGCTCACACCTGAAATCCCAGCGCTTTGGGAGGCTGAGGTGGGAGGATCACCTGAGGTCAGGAGTTAGAGGCCAGACTGGCCAACATGGTGAAATCCTGTCTCTACTAAAAATACAAAAATTAACCAGGCATGGTGGCACACACCTGTAGATTCAGCTACTTAGGAGTCTGAGGCATGAGAATCACTTGAGCTTGGGAGGCTCAGTGAGCTAAGACCACACCACTGCACTCCAGCCTGGGTGACAGAGCGAGACTCTGTCTCAAAAAAAAAAAAAAAAAAAAAATACAGTGGATCTCAGAATAGGAAACCCCGTCTCCCAGACTAGCAGTGTCAACGTCACCCAGGAACTTACCAGAAATGCAAATTCTCAGACCCCACCCAGACTTACCGAATCAGAGACTCTGGGGCTGGGGTCCAGCAATCAGTGTTTTAATAAGCCCACCAGGTGATTCTGATGTGTATTAATATTTGAGAACCACCGGTTTAGAAAGATATAAATATAAGACTTGGTTTTTGGCAAACCATTTAATCTGTGCCTCAGTTTCATCATCTGTGATGGCTGCACCTTAATGATAACTACCTTATAGGGTTGTTGTGAAAATTACATAATAAAATCAGAGTAAAGAGCATATAAAAGTGCCTTCCACAGAGCATTCAAAAACTATTTTTCAATCACCTCTTAAGACTTAATACAAATTTAAGAGACCAGTGTTTTTAAAGAGTTTAGCATAGTAAATATCAGGCACATAATAAATAGTATGCCCTCAATAATGCTAGCTATGGTATCAGTGGTAGTGGTAGTGGTAGTAGTAATATAACATTTAACACCTATATTGTACTTACCTTGTACTACGCATCCTTATAAGCCCTTTTCATGTTATGTTTTAACACTTAAAACCACTCTATGAGATAGGTATAGAACAATTATCACCACTTTTGAGTTGAAGAAACCGAGGTACAGAAGGTTTATTTCCAAAGACTACTTAGCTATTCAGTGATAAAACAAGGATCCCAAATCAGATCGTTTCATTTCAGAGTCTGTGTTTTTAGGCACTAATCTGGAAAGACACAGAAGACAGAGAGAGAGGGGAATAAAAAAAGGGAAGGGGAAAGAGACTATGCCATTTTATACTATAAATTTTAAAGAGAAGTCTTTTTTTCCAAAAATGGAAACCACAATATTGCAGAATTTGCAGCCAAAAAATGATGAATGGTGTTGCCTCCAGCCTGAGTTTCCAGGGAGGGGGAGAAAAATATCCAGCCGAAGCCCCTGGGAGTAGGGGGGGTTGGGGGGTTGGCCTGTTCTGGGCTTACATCTTTTTCACTGGTAATGATCTGGGAGGCAGGAAAACATTACCTGTCAGTGTCATTGGAGTTGGTGCTGTTGCAAAATAGCAAGATATAGGAAAGAATCAAATACTGAGAACTTAGAAATTTTGGCAAACTTGGGCCAAAATGTGCAGTAACATAATGCCAAGGGGCCTTGAAGGAGAGGACAGGGGAGAACAGGTGAAAACTCAAAGTTCTTTCAGTCTGCTGTCACACTGTGGACAGAACAGCTGCTGCTCCCCCAAAGAGCCAAGGTCACTGTGGGTAGAAATTGGAGAGGCAATGCCCAAAATGTGGGGAAAGAGACAAGCCCCTTTTCCTTCTTCCCTCCTAGCCTGCAGGGGCACACCTGGAGTATGGCCTTTTGTAGGTTCAGGGAGGCCTCAAATATAACTACATTTTCTAAATATGTCAGGGAAAAGAAACTACAAAAGACTGAAGTAGAGAAGAAGGAAATTCTTAGGTATGAGAATTATGTAGGCTGGGAATGACTGGGAGGTAGCGAGACCTATTGGTTGGTGTAGGATAAGGTGAGCAGGAGAGTTTCAATTCAGTTCATCTGTATACATTACATGCCTACTATGTGTTAATTACTCTTTAGGTTTTGGTAAAGTAGAGATAAAGAAAACATGGTCCTGTCCTAAGATGTTGCCAGTCCAATGCAGGGGGAGAACTGTAGATAGATAATTACATACACCACAAAAAAAATGGCCATAAGAGGATGTCCTGAGAACACAGAGCAGGGGTATGTAACCCAGTCTAGGTACAGAAGACAGCAGCTATCAGGGAAGCCTTCCTGGGAGAGGCAGTGCTTGAGCTGAGTCTTAAAAAGATCAGGCGTATATCAGTTAGAACGCTTTTGGCTGCATGTAGTAAAAACCTAAACTCAATAGCCTTACATGATAAAGGTACTTATTACATAACATAATATAGAGTCTAGAGATATTGCAGGCTCATTAATTCAACAGTTAGACAATGTTATAAAGCAGCAGCTCCCAATCTTTTTGGCACCAGGGACAGGTTTTGTGGAAGACAATTTTTCCACAGGCTAGGTTGCAGGATGGTTTCGGGATGAAACTGTTCCATCTCAGATCATCAGGCATTAGTTAGATTCTCATAAGGAGCATGCAAACTAGATCCCTCACGTGCACAGTTCACAATAGGGTTCGTGCTCCTATGAGAATCTAATACTGCCACTGACCTGAAAGGAGGTAGAGCTTAGGTGGTAATGCTTGCTCCCCCACTGCTCACTTCCTGCTGTGTGGCCCAGTCTGTAGCCCAGGGTTGGGGACTCCCGATATAAAGGACCTGGTTTATTTCATCTCTGTTTTGCCTTCCTCCATGTATTAGCTATGTTCCCAAATTGCTATCCCTCGTGGTCATAAGATGGCTGCAAAAACTTCACACATCACATCTGGACATACCTATGTCAAGAGAAAGAAAAGGGTACTTCCCTTTCTGTTTCTTTCTTCTAAGGAAGTAAACATTTCTCAGAAGCCTCCTCATGACTTTCCCTCATATCTCATTGTTCAGAATAGTTATTTATGGCCACATCCAATCCATTCCCTGGGGAAACAAGGAATAAAACCACCCTAATTAACTTAGACTGTTGAGATCCACCACCCAGAAGAACTGTTATTTAAACAAAGGCAGTAAGGATCTAGATTGTGGAGGATGTCGTATGAGCTCTATTTAATAGGGTGGGTATTTACAAAAGTCCCCTTTTTTACTTTAATAGTTTTATTCAGATATAATTGACATATTAAAAATATCATACATTTAAAGTATACAATCTGATAAGTTTTGACTTTATATATATATATTCGTGAAACTGTCATCACAATCAAGATATTATAATAAACACAGCCATCACCCTCAAGAGTTTTCTCCTGTCCTTTCATAATTTTTCCCTCATGCCCCTGCCCACCCATCCCACCCCGCTGCTTCATTCCAAGGTAACCACTAATTAACTTTCAATCCCTTTAGGTTAGTTTGTGTTTTCCAGAATTTATATAAATGGAATAATTGTGTGTATGTACTTTTTTTGTTTGACTGCTTTCACTCAGCAACATTATTTAAAATTTACTTATGCTTTGTGTGTACCAATAGTTGATTCCTTTTTATTGCTTAGTAGAATTCCATTGTGTGGATATACTACAATTGTGTTTATCTATTTACCTGTTGATGGATATTTGGGTTGCTTCCAGTTTGGGCTATTACAAATAAAACTGCTATGAATATTCATGTAGATGTCATCAAACAAACAAATGCTTTTAGTTCCCTTGAATAAGTCTCTAGGAAAAGAATGTCTCACTCATATAGTAGGTGTACGTGTAACTTTCAAAGAAATTGTCATACAGTTTTCTAAGGAGATGGTACCATTTTGCATTCCTGCTAGCAGTGTATGAGCATTCCAGTTGCTCCCCATGCTCACCAACATTTGGTATAGTCAGTATTTTTAATTTTAGATTTCTAGTAGGGGTAAACAATTCCTTTTTTGTAATAATGGCATCATACCACTGTATCTATTATCCTGAAATGAAATTTATTGCTTTTATACCTACATATATTACTTTTAAAAACCCAACACAATGTCCCAACTGTAAAGTAAAAGAGAAACAGCTTTCTCTTTTACTTTCAATAAAAAAAAGAAAAATAAAACAACTTTCAATAAATAATGTGTGTTTTAGCATGCATCTTTAATAAAGTAAATAAGTAGGCATAAAATGGATGACATAATAAAATAGTCAATACTTCTCCCTGCATGTAGGATCACTGTGAATGCTTGAGAGACAGATTGATACAGGTGTGCTATTTGGCAACTCAAACACCAAAAGCAGCATTACCATTAGAGATGTGATTTTTCAAAATGGTGAACAACTTTACCTAAATTGCCAGACAAAACATACTAAATTTTCTCTTGATTTACCCATAATTGCATTTGTGTAAAATTTAATGATTGTTAATACTATGGAAAAGTTTCTTTGTGGTTACTTATTAAATAAATTTAAGTTCTAGGCTTGAACCAAAAGCTTATTTGTTTCTTTTTTACCTACTTTAACATCTAGTAGGACATTAGGAAGCCATATGGGCAAGTCTTTTGATTATATTCAGAACTTTTGAAAAAATCTAGAAAGGAAGTGAAATCAGCAAGATGGTAAAATAGGCAGTCCTATGCTTCACTCCCTCAATGGAAAGATCAAGTGGCAACTATCCACAGACAAAAACATCTAGGTAAAACCACCCAAACATGGAAATAAGCCAGAGTCAGCTATGTGTACCACAAAGCTGAATAAAAATCCATATTGAAAGGGTAGCAGAAACATTATTGCTTTGACTGCATTGCCCCTCGTCTTCCCCCAAGTAGGCACAGCACCAACGAGAGGATTCCCTAGGGCCCATGATTTCTACAGTGGGAAAAGACACCCCCCCATCTGGGGAAGCAGACATCCAGCTTCCCTAGCATTGCAAAACACTTCCCAGGAAACCCATTTATTGTCACCTCACAGAGAATGGGAAATGTAGGGGTAAACTGCACACCTCTCAGTGACACCTGAGATCAGGTAGAAACAAAACAAGAAGGCAGAGCCCACAGAGATGACAGCACAGATTTTTGTGATAGCTCAATGTACCTGCCAGCAGAGGTGCTTGATCAGTGGAATCAGCTAACAGCATAGCACATCTACCAAGCATAGTTAGTAGCTCCTAGAAGAATTAGGAAGTGCTACTTGGTTTAATCCCCAGATGACCAGCTTCAGACCCTATGCTAGGGCTTTGCCCAGGGAGGGAGAAGATCCCCCTACCTCAGCAAATTTTGACAAAAAGTCAGGCACTAGTTCTGCCACACCTGGGAGCTTAGTCAGTGTTCCTTGTGTCCTCAAAGCCCTCCTCATACCTTGCCCAGGGACGGAGGCAAATCTCAACCATGCATTTTTACTGAACAGAGCAGCTGATCTATTTATCCTGATCCACTGAAAGTTGGGGATCCTCAATTGCTGAACTCAAATAACAGCACCTCTAGCAAGGGAATTCATCCTGTGGCCCTGTCAAATTAGAGATGATTGCATTGCCCATCCAGAAGCTCAGCCTAATTGCAGAGCTCAACCAGTGATCTTGCCAGGAAGCAGAGCCCAGCCAGGTGCCCCACCTGAATTCAGGGCAAAGGCAGCCACCCAGTCATCTAGATAACCTGAAAGTAAGCCAGGGTTATTACCATCTAGCCCATCCAGAATTATAAGCTAGACTAAATAATGAAGTTCTAACCTTGCCAAAAAACACCTATAAAAGTTAGAAAAGGTGGCTGTCTCTGCAAACGCGCAAACACCAATGCAAATACACAGGGATGACAAAGACTAGGAAAATCATGACATCTCAAAAAGAAACTAACAAAGCTCCAACAACAGACCCTAAAGAAAGGCAGATCTATGGAAATGACAGAAAAATAATTCAGAATAATCCTCTTTAAAAAGTTTGGTGAACCTCAACATACAAATTAAAAATTAAATAAAATTTGGAAAACAATACATGAACACAATGAGAAGTTAAACAAAGAAATAGAGATGATAAAAAAGTAGAAATTCCAGACATTAAGAATACAACAACTGAAATAAAAAATGCAATACAAAGCTTCAATGACTGGATCAGTCAAATGAAGAATGAATTAATAAGCTTGAAGACAAAGTATCTGTAATTATTCAATCAAAGGAGCAAAGGAAATAATACAAAGAAAGCCTATGAAAATCATGGGACACCATCAAGAGATGTAACCTATGCATAATAGGAATTCAAGAAGGAAAAGAAAAACAAACGGGATCAGAAAGCATATTTAAAGGAATAACTGATGCAAATTTTCTTAATCTGAGGAAAGAAGCCAAAATCCAAGTACAGAGAGTGCAGAAGTCTCCCATCAAATTCATCCCAAAGAAGAGTTCACCAAGACACATAATAATCAACCTATCAAGCATCAAAAACAAAGAAAAAATTCTGAGAGAAGTTAGAGACAATAAATGTACCACATACAAAGGAGTCCCAATATAATTATCAGTATACTTTTCAGCAGAAACCCTACAGGCCAGGAGAGAGTGGGATGATACATTCAAAATGTTGAAAGAAAAAAACTGCCAACCAAGAGTACTTTCCCCAGCAAAACTGTCTTTCAGAAATGAGAAATAAAAACTTTCCCACACAAACAGAAGCTAAGAGAGTTCATCACCACTAGGCCTTCTTTATAGGTATTGCTAACATTTTTATTAATGGAAACAAAAATCTGCTAATTAATAACATAAAACTTATGAAAGTACAAAACTTAATGGTTTAAGTAGTATAGAGAAATAGTCAGAATACTCTAGGATTATCATAGTAGTGTGTAAAGTAATTTTATCTCTAGTATAAGTGTTTATCTCTAGTGTAATTTTATCTCTAGTATAAGGACAAAATTATTAATAACAATGTTACCTAAGATAAATGGTCAAGGGATACATATTATAACATAATGTAAATTCAGACATCAAAAACATAAAATGTTGGAGGGGATAGTAAAATGTAGCATTATTGTGTACAATCAAAGTTAAGTTGTTATCAGCTTGAAATACAATGTTAAGTATAAGATATTCTATGTAAGCCTCATGGTAACCAAAAAGCAAACATTTATAAGAAACACAATACAAAATGAAAAAGATTCATAAGACATCACTAAAGAAAACTATCAAACCACAAAAAAAGACAGCAAAAGATGAAGAAAGAAACAGTCTCTACAAAACAATCAGAAAATAATTAACAAAATGGCAGTAGTAAGTCCTTACCTGTCAATAATTACCTTGATTGTAAATGGGTTAAGTTATTCAATAAAAAGAAATGAAGTTTAGAAGGCCTCTAGTAACATTATACTTCAAATTTCATTCAAGTTTACAGAACCCAACATATGTGCTGCACATAAACTCTCTGGCAGGATTTCTTTGATGTTACTAACCATTTTTTTATTTTTGGTACTGGTCACTTCTCTAAAACAGATCTCAGCACTGCATTTACCAACAGGACACCCTTTTACCACTTTGACCCTGAAGATTTCTTTTACAAATCTTAGTGTCCTCAAGGAGAATTAGGAGCCTTGACTTTGGAGTGGGAAAGGCTAAGGTTTGAATCCTACGTCTGCTGTCTCTGACCTTAAGCAAGTTATTTAACTTTTGAATCTGTTTTTCCTAAAATGACAATAGTATCTATTTCTGAGGATTGAGGTGAGTGTAAATGAGTTTGTAGAACACACATAAAAAGTGTTCAATAAATGATAACTATTGACTTTAAGAATAATTTTATTACTATAAAATACTATCCCTTATACTATGAAGAAATTATTCAAGCTAGAATTTTTAGCTTTGCTAATTTACAAAATAATCAGATAGTACAATTTCAGCTAAATCCTGAGGTTATATGTAGTTCTAAAGTTTGGAATTAAAAAATTGAATTATGATAGGAAGTAACTTCTTAAATGGTTGGAGAAAATCTGCCTGTAATGAGATACAATTACTACTTATTACACTGAATCCAGATGCAGAGTCAGTGTGTCATTTTCTTCTTTGTACTGAAAATCTTTTTATTTTAAAGGTGAAGCAACACATAGTCTTTTATCCATAACTTAGTGTAGCACAATCTTAGAAAGCCTAAGGCAAATGTGACTTATCTATGCATGTACGTGTATTTTGAAGAATGTGTAAAATTTATGCTAATGTTTGCATGTGACAACGATATTAGAAAAATAGTCATGTCCTTTTTTTGTAGCCACTTTTCTTCCATACAGGTCCATAAACCTGATGTTACCTACAGAAGAAGCTTTAGATCTAGAATTACTTCCTTTTGAGAACTGATATGCTATGTTATATAGTCTGTGTTTATAAGCAGAAGGCACCTCTTTGGGTAAACATTTCTTTCCACATAATTGAGCTTTTTTTTGCTTATGTCAGTGAGGGGTGATATTTATATTAATAAAACATTATACTTTTAGTGTTTGTAGCACTAATTTGGAATTCCTGATTAAATGTGCCACGAATGTTGTCTTAATTTTTTTTTAAAAAAAGACATAGAGTGAATGAATGGGATTTAAAGACAAAACCCAACTCTATGCTGCCTATAGGAGACTCACTTCAATTTTAAGGACACACATTGTCTGAAAGTAAAGGAATAGAAAAATGTTTTATATAAATGAAACCAAAAAAGAGCAGGGATAGCAATAGTTAAATTAAACAAAATAGATTTTAAGTCAAAAACTGTAAAAAAGAGACCAAGAAGGACATTTTATAATGGTAAAGGGGTCAATTCATCAACAAGATAAAATGATTGCAAATATATATGCATGATGGCTGCGTGCAGTGGCTCATGCCTGTAATCCCAGCACTTTGGGAGGCTGAGGTAGGCAAATCACTTAAGCTGAGGTCAGGAGTTCGAGACCAGCCTGGCAACATGGCAAAACCCCACCTCTACCAAAAATACAAACACGTGTATGGTGGCGCATGTGTGGTCCCAGATACTCAGAGATTCACTTGAGCCCAAGAGGCAGAGGTTGCAGTGAGCCAAGATCAAGCCACTGCACTCCATTCCCGGTGACAGACTGAGCCCCCATCTCAAAAAAAAAAAAAACATATATATATATATATATATATATATATGCATGCAATAATGGCACACCTAAATATATAAAGCAAATATTTAAAAATCTGAAGGAGATATAGACTGCAGTAGAATAATAGTGTAGGGGACTTCAATATACCACTTTTAGTAATGGACAAATCATGCAGAGAGAAAATAAACAAGTAAACATTGGACTTAAACAGCATTCAAGAACAAATGGATCTAACAGACATATATAGAGCATTCCATCTAACATCAACAGAATACACATTCTTCTCAAGTACATAAAACATTCTCCAGAATAGATCATATGTTAGGCCACAAGACAAGTCTTAGTAAACTTAAGAAGACTGAAGTCATATCAAGTACTTTTTTGACCACAATGGTATGAAACTAGAAATCAATAGCAGAAGAAATTTTAGAAAATTCACAAATACATGGAAATTAAACAACATGCTCCTGAATAACCAATAGGTCAATAAAGAAATTAAAATGGAAATTTAAAATTATCTTGAGACAAATGAAAATAGAAACACAACATACCAAAACTTATGGGATTTAGCAAAAGCAGTTCTAAGAGAAAAATTTAAAGCAATAAATGCCTACGTCAAAAGAGAAGAAAGATTGCAGATAAACAACTTAGTGCTATGCCTCAAGGAAATAGAAAAGGAAGTACAAAGTAAGCCTAATGTTAGCAAAAAGAAATAAATAATAAAAATCAGAGCAGAAATAAATGAAACAGGGACTCATAAAACAATATAAAAGAACAATGAAACTAAGAGTTGTTTTTTTTTAAAGATTAGCAAAACTGACAAACCTTAACAAAAGCTAGACTAACCAAGAAAAAAGAGAAAAGGTCCAAGTAAATAAAATTTCAAGTGAAAGCAGAGACATTACAACTGACACCACAGAAATACAAAGGATCATAAATGACTACTGTGAATAATTACATGCCAAAAATTGGATAACCTAAAAAAAAGGATAAATCCCTAGACACATGCAATCTACCAAGACTGAATCATGAAGAAATAGGAAATCTGTACAGATTAATAACAAGTGAGATCAAATCAGTAATAACTTTCCCATCAAAGAAAAGCCCTTGACCTGGGAGTTTTACTGCTGAATTACACCAAACGTTTAAAGAAGAACTAATATTAATTCGCTATAAACTTTTCAAAAAACTGAAAAGGAGGGAACACTATGAAGCTCTTTTTATGAAGCCAACATTACCCTGATTTCAAAGCCAGACAAGGACCTCCCAAGACAGGAAAACTACAGGTTAATACCATTGATGAAGAGTAAAAAAAAAAAAAAAAAAAAATTCTCAACAAAATACTGGCAAACTGAAATCAACAATACATTAAGAGGATCATTCACCATGATCATGTAGGATTTATCCCTGGAATGCAGAATGATTTATGATTTGCAGATCAATAAATGTGATATACCACATTGACGGAACAAAAAGAGAAAAACCATATGATCATCTCATTAGATCCACGAAAGTGTCTGACAAAATTCAACTTTCATGATAAAAATATTCAACAAATTAGGTGTAGAAGGAATGTACTTCAGCATAATGAAGACCATATATAATAAGTCCATAGCTAAGATTATACTCAATGATAAAAAAATCAAAACTCTTTCCTCTAAGACTCAGAGAAAGATAAGGATATCTAATCTACACTTCTATTCAACGTAGTATTGGAACTCCAACAAAACAAGAAAAAGAAATAAAAGGCATCCCAATAGGAAAGGAAATAAAACTGTTGCTGTCTGCTGATGTTATGGTCTTAAATATAGAAAACCCTACAAATTTCACCAAAAAAAACCAGTTAGAGCTGATAAACTAAGTAAAGTTGCAAGATACTAGATCAACATACAAAAATCTGTAGCATTTCTCTTTACTTACAACAAACTTTCCAGAAAGGAACTTAAGAGAACAATCCCACTTAAAATAGCTACAAAAAATAATGAAATAAAATACTTAGGAATAAGTTTAATCAAGGAAGCGAAAGATATGTACACTGAAAACTATAAAACATTGATAAAAGAAATTGAAAAAGACACAAATAGATGAAAAACTATCTTTTGTTCTTGGATTAAAATAATTAATATTATCAAAATGTCGATACTACTCAAAGTGTTGTAAATATTAAATGCAATTTCTATCAAAAGTTCAATGCCATTTTTTATACATGTGAAAAAAATTATAAAATTTATATGGAACCACAAAAAAATTCTGAATAGCTACAGCAATCATAAGCAACAAGAACAAAGCTGGAGTCACCATACTACCTGATTTCAAACTATACTAGAAAATGATAGTAATTAAAACAGCGTGGTACAGGCATAAAACTAGACACATTGACCAATGGAACAAAATAGAGAACTCAGAAATGCATCCACAGTCAAATGATTTTTGACAAAGGTGCTAGAAATATACAATGGGAAAAAATAGTCTCCTCAAGAAATGATGTTGGGAAATTGGCTATCCACATGCAAAAGAATGAAGTTAGACCTTTACCTCACACCATATATAAAAATCAATTCAAAGTAGATTAAAGACTTAAACATAAGACCTGAAACTGTAAAACTACTAGAAGAAAACATGGGAAAAGCTATATTTCATTTATTTAGGCAATATGTTTTTAGATTGTTTAGATGTTTTAGACCCCAAAAACTCAGGCAACAAAAGCAAAAATAGGCAATTGGGATTACATCAAATAAAAAGCATTTACACAACAAAGGAAACAATTAACAGAACCTGCAGATTGGGAAAAAATACTGGCATGCCATACATCTGATAAGGGATTAATATTCAAAATAAGGGACTCAAACAACTCTAAAAAAGAAAATAAATATCCAATTAAGAAATGGGCAAGGAACTTGAATAGACATTTCTCAAAAGAAGACATGAATCACTAACAGATATATAAAAAGATGCTTGACATCACTAATTATTAGAAAGATGCAAATTAAATCCATACTGAGATATCATCTCATACCTGTTAGAGTGGCTACTATTAAAAAGACAAAAGATAACAAGTGCTGACAAAGATGCAGTAAAACAAGAACCCTTGTACACTGTTGGTGGGAACGTAAATTAGGACAGCCATTATGGAAAACAGTAGAGAGGTTCCACAAAAATTAACAATAGAATACCGTATTATCCAGCAATCTCACTTCTGGGTATTTATTGGAAGGAATTGAAATCCATTGAAAATACTTGAAGTCAATTGAAATAAATTGTGTGTTGAAGAGATATCTGTACTACAGTGTTGATGCAGCACTATTCATAATAGCCAAGAGATGGAATCAACATAAATGACCATCAACAAATCAATGGGTAAAGAAAATGTGGTATATTGACACAATGGAATACTATTCAGCCTTTAAAAGGAAGGAAATCCTGTCATTTGTGACATTGATAAAACTGAAGGACATTATGTTAAATGAAATAAGCCATGCACAAGAAGATAAATACTGCATATTCTCACTTACATGAGGAATAATAAAACAATCTCACTGATAAGAGCAGTGAGCAGAATGGTAGGCCAGGGGTTGGGAAAATGGGGAGTTGATGGTTAAAGGTTACAAAACCTCAGTTAAATAGAAGGAGTAAGTTTGTTTTATTTTGTTTTGTTTTGTTTTGTTTTGAGATCTATTACACAGTGTGGTGAATATAGCTAATAATTTATTACTGTAATTTTCAATATTGCTAAGATAGTAAATTTCAAATGTTCTGATCACAGAAAATGTTAAATATTTGATGTGATGGATATGTTAGTTAGCTTGATTTAATCATTCTACCTTTTATTTTTAAATCATAACATCACTTTGTATCCCACAAATATATACAACTATAATCTGTCAATATGTAATAAAGTGAATCTAGAAAGGACATTAAGAAAATGTGGCACATATACACCATGGAATACTATGCAGCCATAAAAAAGGATGAGTTCATGTCCTTTGTAGGGACGTGGATGAAGCTGGAAACCATCATTCTCAGCAAACTATCACAAGGACAAAAAACCAAACACTGCATGTTCTCACTCATAGGTGGGAATTGAACAATGAGAACACATGGACACAGGAAGGGGAACATCACACACCGGGGACTGTTGTGGGGTGGGGGGAGGAGGGAGGGATAGCATTAGGAGATATACCTAATGCTAAATGTCGAGTTAATGGGTGCAGCACACCAACATGGCACATGTATACATATGTAACTAACCTGCACGTTGTGCACATGTACCCTAAATCTTAAAGTATAATTTAAAAAAAGGACATTATTGGTTAATTTGGAAAATTTATAAGTATAGGCTGTAAATTATTAATGTAAAATAGAATTGTATTAATATTAAATTTCCTTCGTATCTGTAGTTATGTAAGAAAATGTCTGTGTTACTAGGAAAGATAAGCTGAAATGTTTAAGAGTGAAGTATTATGATGTTTGTAATTAAATCTCAAATGATTCAGCCACAGAGAAAAAGAGAACTTTTGTATATATACACACAGAGAAAATGATAAAGCAAATGTGCCAAAATATCACCAATTGGAGAATAGAGGTGAAAAAACTGTGTCTGTTCCCTGAGCTCTTGTAACTTTTCTGTAGTTATGAATATTTTCCAAAATAAAAGGTCAAAGAAGGGAGGGGGAAAAGATTTTTCTTAGCTACTGAGGTCAAAGAAAAGAATGGGGGAAAATTCTTTGCCATGTGGGTAGCACAACTCCATGTTTCGTGGAACACCTATCCCTTCCTGAGCTTCAATCTGCAGTGCCAGCATTGACCTAATCACCACAGCATCCCAAGTTGCCCCTATAAATTTCTAAACAGAGAGAAAGGGAGTGAGCACCAATGCTTAGTATCTCTACACTCCATTGAGAACCATCACTGGAGGGGAACCCATGTAGTGATGTGCCCTTGGTTAGGGTTGGAAAAATGTATTGAGATTAAGAGCTAAATACAGTTTATTTCGCTTCTCCAAGAGTGGCCTGTGGACCAGCAGTGCCAGCATCCCCTGGAGGCTTAATAGAGATGCAGAATCTTATACCTCAGGCCCTGGCTCTCTCCTCAACTTCTGAATCAGAATCTGTGTTTTAACAAGATGTGGGTGATGTCGAAGCACATTGAAACTTGAGCAGCACTGCTTTAGGCTGCAGATTTTAAGCTATGCTCCCTGGGCAAGGCCCTTGGGTGGGTGGAGGGTGGGGAGTGGGGCCACCCTCATTCCTGCTCCTAACACAAGACTCAGCTCCTTGGGCTTCCACTTCAATTTTGGGTTGAAGAAAAGGTTTGGCAGCTGAAAACATTTGAAAAACTACTCTCCAGCTCTCCTTTTACCAATGAGTAAATGGAGGCCCACAAAAGTTGCGTGGTTGGCTGACATGCACAGGATGCATTCTTGATGAAGTCAGGACTCAAATTCAGCACTCTCAATCCTGAGAGCAGTGCTGTTCCCACAGTGCTCTGGGTTTGTTTTGCTCAGCGACATGATGTGAGGCTGGGTTAGGGATCTGCTGTTGTCACTGTGCACCACAGGCCCACAGCCTGGCCCCCACTGCCCTGCTGGAAGCCATCAGTGGATCCCAGCAGCAGGCAGATCTTATCTGTCTCTGTGACTTATTTCTTTGAGAAACACCTCTCTGGCCCTTACAACGTGCCAGGCATATAGTAAGAATTTTATAAATATTACCCAATTAAAACTCCATAACAACCCCATGAGTAACCAAGGCACAAAAATGTTATGCATCTGTGATAAGCAGAAGTCGACCTCAGGGAATGAGCAGCAATGAGTAGCTGTAAGAAAGCCACTGATGCTTGGGACCTGATATCAGAATGTGATTTTGTTTCTCTTTGGTGCATGTGGGGAAAACAGGCATACTCAACCAGTGAAACGAGAGTCCCTCCAGGTCTCCTCCAGGTGGGATGAAGGCTTTCTGCAGCCTTACTGACCCAGCCACCAGCCTGGGAGCAGAGCCTGCTTGGCCAGGGTGAGGCTGCTGGCGGAGTATGGGTGCAGAGGGGATGCTCCCAGCTGTTGGATGAGCAGGGCCTGGGCTGCCCTGTAGACTCCAGGAGGCTGCAGACTCACTCCCCGGCTGCAAACTGCAGCATAACCCCTTCCTCCATCTCACAGACTCTGGCCCTGCTTTGTTTTCCTTAGTGCTTGCTTGCAGGCTTCTGAACCATCCACAAGTACTTAGAATGTTAGCTCAGACTACTCAGGCTTTTGTAGGAGCCCCTGCCCCCCATCTCCCCAACACCAAAACAAAATATTCACTGCCCCCCTCATCCTCCATCCCTGCCCAAACTCTGTGCTGGTCAAAAGAAAACAGTCTTCTTTCTAATCGAACCTGGAATTAGCTCCAGGATCTGAGACTCATCTGTTAAATTTCTTACAGTAATAAGCAAAGGCTGTCTGTGGATGTTATTCCCAATTGTTTTCACCTCCCAAGGGCTGTCTGAGACATTTTGCCTGCAAAGCCCTTTACAAATTATCGTCTGCCTCTTAGGCAAGCCATCTTTGTTAGCTCATGATCTGAGGCATTATTAATTTATTACTTAGCTTTGTGTAGTGACTTGTCTTAAAAAGGCCAGCAATTAATCACATCTCCCTGCTCCAAGAGTCTTGATTTAGCTTCCTTTCATGTTTTTACACATATGCATGAGTTTGAAATAGCGAAATGACCCTAAAGGATATGTGAAACCCCAAATTGGTCTTTTACATGTTTATAAGGTGCAGCAAACCCAATTTAAATGGAAATATTTTCCTCTCATTTGAAAAGATTATGGCCTAAGCTTTATTTATGTGGATGCAGTTGTTCCTCAGCAGGTCTGGAAGCATGCCCCTGAGGAAGGCATGTCCACCAACCACTCAAGCTTAATCAGTAAATCCGTGGATTTTGTTTTCCAGTTCCAGCTGAGTGATGAAAACAAACTAAACAAAAGCATGAAAGTGAAAGTGCAAATTGTACTCCTATTCTTAAGTTACATTTTAAATGCTATATCCTTCGAACTGGCTCTAGATACATCAATGATCAATCCTGAGATTATTTAAATTAGCTGATTTTAACACTCTGCAGACTGACTTAGCTGCTACTGCCTTGTAATTGGCTCCAAAAATCTGGCTGTTAGTCCACACTATGTTCACTCACTGTGCCTGTCTCAGATTCATGCAGTGAGCCCAAAGGTAGGAACTTCAATATTTGGGCTTCACTTCTCACAGAAATCTTGGTTGCCAGTGTTATGGGCTGAAATGTATCTCCCCACAATTCATATGTTGAAGCCCTAACCCCCAGTACCTCAAAATGAGACCTTATTCTAAGATAGGGTCTTTACACAGGTAATTGAGTTTGAATAAGGTATTTAGTGTGGTCTTTAATCCAATTCAACTGTTGTCCTTATAAGAAGAGGAAATTCAGACACAGACAGGTACAGAGAGGAGATGATGTGAGAACACGGAAATGATGGCCATCTATAAGCCAAGGATAGAGGCCTCAGAAGAAATCAACGCTGCTGACACCTTGAACTCAGACTTCTAGCCTCCAGAACTGTAACAAAATTTATTTCTGTTGTTTAAGTCACCCTTGTGTGGTACTTTGTTATGGAAACCCTAAGACATCAATACACCCAGCTTTCATTCAGGTCTTACATTTACTTTTAAGCAAAAGAATATTACATTTGACTGTGGAAAGTTATATATGCTTCTGGGATGAAGGAATAATCTGAGGAGAGAATTTGGAAACCATGGCAGACACAGAGCAAGCTCATAACCATCAGGTAGTCAGATTCTTCCCAATGACTTGGTAACTAGCTGGCTTGAAGTTAGACCCTTAAAATAAGCTTTGCCTCTTACAGGTCAAGAGGAGACAAGTTATGCCTGAGCTATAAAGACTTCTTTGAATTTCCTACTCAGAGAAACTGTGAGTCAGCATCATGAAAATGGGCTTCTGGTAGAAAAACTGTGGTTTGTTGAGTTGCATGAAAATATATATGTATCTCAATCACTAGGTGTACCAGGATAATTAATGTGAGCTATCACAACCAACAATCTGGAAAACTTCAGTGCCTTTACATGGAAAACTTTGAAGTGCCTTTATACAAACTATGATGTGGTTCAGCAGGAGTTTTCCTCCAGGCAGTAACTCTGGGATCCAGGATCCCTCTATCTTGTGATGCTGCCATCTCAACATGGGGCTTTCAAGGTCACTGTGGCAGAGGGAGAGAGAGAGGACATGCACCAGCTTTTAACTACCTCAGTCCAGATGTGACACATAGGCTTATAGTCCATTGGTTTCAACTAACATCAGGGGATTTTGGGAAGTGTAGGGGAGCACACAGAATATTGGCAAACTCAGAGGCTCTCTGCCATATTCTTGAACTCTCATTATGCGCTAGATATAGTGCTAAGAACTTCACATATAGTGTCTTGCTTTGTCCTATTTTTACACAGGTGGAAACTGAGGCTTAGAGAAGTTAAATTGCTCAAGGTCATAGGAATATAAATGCTAGAGCTCATATGGAGATTCAGACATACCTATTTCCCGAAGTCCATAGCCACTAGGCTTGATGGGACATGTTTTACTAAAAACCTCAAAGTTCTTATCTTTATTTTTATTTGCCATCTAAATTATTCTGAAAACTGAGGGGGAGTTGGGCAGTTCAAATCCTGAAATGTTTAAAATAATTGTCTCCACTGTCAAAATTTTCTGGGTGATTCAAAGATATAGAGACCCAGTTTAAGACTCACAGATTTTATAAGTGTATCATGTGCAGCATTTTACTTTTAATGTTAAAAGGTTTCATTGAGGTAGTATTTTCAAACAGCATGCTTTGCTTTATTTTAAAAGGAAGATGCTAGGACATTTCACTCACTTTTGACTGATTACCCCCAGAATGCCAAAGAAACAAATAATAAAGTAGGATGATGGTCCACAGCTTACTTGTTGAATTTTCATAGATAGCCCCAGAAAAAGAGACGTTGCCCTCAAGATAACCTGCAACTCATAAACTAAGAAGAGCTGTGAAATGTCGAATGATCAAAAAAAGTCTGAAAAAAATACTGGAGTGAGGAAAGGTCACTGGCTCCAAACAAATCAGACCCACCCAAACATTGATCAGAGCCATGCCCTTGCCTCGTGGCTGAAGTTAATTCTCTCTGCCCATTTGTAATGTGATAAATTATCATTTTTAAGTCATTGGTCATCTTCAAAATATGCTCTTTCCTCTTGGCCCAAGACCTACTCACCCATGGGTTTTAAATACTCAATAACTTCAGTCACATAGTGATTTTACTTTTTAAAACTTATTTTGAGGCACATTCATATGGCTCAAAACACACTTCTGACCTGCGAGCCTTGCCCGTGATTTGACCTTGTCTCCAAGAACCTTACTGGAAACAATAGGGAAACCTCAAATATTCAGACTAATTGTGTAGTGGGGGAGGATAGAAACCAGATGAAGTTAGTGGAAAGTCTGAGTTATGAAAGAGTATAATAAATACCATCCTGTTTTTTTTTCCAGCTGTATTTAAAGTCAAAGTGTTGATAATAAGATGTCAAAGGATAGGTGCTTCCAAATATTAGTTCTTGCATTGGTGCCTATTAATGGTTTGGGGCCCTGTTTTCACTGGTTTGAAGCAAAATGAGAAAAAGAAGAGCAATGTGGTGATTTGTTCAAGGGGTTAAATTTATTTAGCTTTTACATTTTGGTATGAATTCATATTTCTTTTGTTTTTTAAGTTAGTCTTCAATAAAATGAGGGTGAAATACATTTTTAAAAATGGTTTACTTTCCAAAGTAAAAGCTTGACAACATTGTCAATCTCCTACATATATTTAAAATTACATTCATCTATAAAATTTAGCAATGTTGGGCTCACTTACTTAGAGACCTACCTTTTTAGTGAAAGAGTAATAGGTTGGTAATTATGTGTATATCAATGTCTTTTACAATGGAGGCAGTAGACAGTAGTGTTTAAGAGCTTGGAGAGTGGTGTTTCATGGGCTTTGTGATCAGCCAGCCCTCAATTCCAACCTTGGTTGCACTGCTTACAGTGGTGAGACCTTGGGCAAGTCATGTGACATCTCTAGATCTCTTTCCTCATCTGTAAAACTGGAATAATAACAGCACTGTATCTATTACTTATAATTAGTATAAGAAGCCAATGAGAAAGCAGATGTGAAGCAATTAGCACGTAGTAAATTCTCAATGAATGTTAACGATTATCAACATTATTAATGAATTAATGGCTGCCTGCACTCTTAGCAGTTGTTTGCATTGCCCTCTTCTTTACATTATAAATTTACCAGGCAAACCCCGTGTTCTGGACGGGGTTTCATGTTTCCAAAATGAATTGATCTGGCCCTGTTAAATGAGCCCAGTTTTTAGAATATGAAGTATTGAGACTTTGGTGCCTGATTTTCCCTTCTCCAGAAGCAGAAGGAAGAAATCCCTCTCTGCTCCCTCCACCCCATCTTTGACCCTAAACCAAATGCTTTTGCTGTCATCTTGCTGCTTTGCAGATGTTGCTCAGGTTCTGCAGATCCTCAGGACAACCGAAGACAGGCAGTGGCCACAGCCCTCTGGGTTCTTCCCATAGCTACGCACAGATTCTTGAGGGAGCTTAGAGACATCGTTTTCTGGCCATCATTTTATACATGAGGCAGCAAAAGTCAAGACAATTGAAGCAACAGGTAGCAATGAAGTTAAGGAGGAAAACAGTCAAAGCTGAATGAATGCTGAAGTCATTACAGTCATGCGCTGTGTAATGAGGTCTTGGTCAAAAACAAACCCCATATATGACAAAGTTTCTCCAGTAAGCTGAGGTTAATTTATTCTTGAAGAAAGAAAATCCTTTCTATAAGTTTAGTGTACAGTGTTTATAACTTCTACAGTAGTGTATGATAATGGCCTTCACATTCACTCACCACTTACTCACTGACTCACCCAGAGCAACTTCCAGTCCTGCAAGCTTCATTCATGGTAAATGCCCTATACCGGCGTACCATTTAAAAATCTTTATACCAAATTTTTACTGTGCCTTTTCTATGTTTAGATGCATAAATACCATTGTGTTACAATTGTCTACAGTATTCAGTACCATAACATGCTGTACAGGTTGATAGCCTGGGAGCAAGAGGCTGTTCCATATAGCCTAGGTATGTAGTAGGCTATATACCACCTAGGTTTGTGTCAGTATGCTCTATGATGCTTGCACAGTGATGAAATCACCTGAAGACATGTTTCTCAGAACATACCCCCTCTTTAGGTGATGCATGACTATATTTTTTCACTTTTTCACTTCCAAATAACAGCAAGCTACGTGACCATAAAAACTTCATTCATGGGCCAAAGCCGTTTGCACATGTATGCACTGGTCCATCACCAAACATGGAGGGAGAATTAAACTTGGGGATCCAGTTAAATTTTGTTCAGCATTCAGTACCATCTACCACACTAAGCGCCCTCCCTGCCTCTCTTTTGACATCTTTTTCTCCCCGCTCTCAATCACCCAGTGCCCTCAGATCACCCCATTCCAGCACCTTGTTACCTGTTCTCATAGCACCTTGTTCTTCTCTTTCTCAGACACTGTCACAGTTCAAATTTTATTTCTCTCCTACTAGACTCCCATCTCTCAGAGGGGCTGGCTCTGCTTTTGCTCAACACTGTATGCCAGTTTTTGGCATGATGTCTGGAACAACACAGACCTTCAATAAACATTTGTGGAATAAATGAATGGATGGGTGGATGGACAGATGAATGGATGGATGAGGTACATACACTACTACTGTCATCCCATGGAATTGTAGCGTTAGAGTCTTTTGCTATTTTTCCACCATCAAAATTCATTGGTCTTATTTTCCATGTATGCTTCTCCCTGCTTTCTGAGTCTTTTTAATTTATTAAGCATATTTAAATAAATACTCTCCCAATTAACAATAGGAGACCTTGTCAAACAAAACGCCTGAGATTTAACTCTAATGGTAAGACTCCAGGCCTTACGGACCTGTGAAAAAATAATAGGTTGAGTCAGGAAGTCCCTTTGATAACTCCTCAATTCAGCAATGTATAAACCACTCAAGTAAATCAGGGAGACACCGTACTGAATACTTAAGAGCAAGGCTTCTGGAATCAGAGGTATCTGTGCAACATTGGGCACATTGTTTAAGGTACCTTCATTTAATGTTTTGACAATTTTGATATATAAAAAGTTAAATGTGGGCTGCTGTGTGGTTTATGAATTAAGAAGAAGAAGCCTCTGATCCTCATTCCCAGTTCCCAGCTCTCTTAGCATTTTAGAATGATAAAGATAAACACTGTAAAATAGCAGATTATTTTTCCCATTCTAGTCACTGGAGAGTGTTTATTTAATGTACCTTACCTCAGTTTCCTGATCTGTAAAGCAGAGGTGATACTAGCCAACTCACAGGGTTACTGTGAGAATTAAATAAGATAATCCATCCAGAACACTTAGAGTAGTACCTGGCCTGCCTCAATCAACATTAGCTATTTGTTATGCTAACTTGTGCCTTGTTTTTTCCATTCTAAACCCCATTACTAAGTGATCATATGCTTCATTTATCAAATCTAAGCATCTTTCTCAAAATTCAAGCCCAGGTTTGGCTTGCCACCATTCAGAAAGCTCACAAGACTTAACTTTTGCTTGCAGGCCTGTTCCCAAAGCAGCATTCCAGGTGCTCTGGTGGACAAGATGATGTCCCCCCTGGAGTGGTGACTTTGAAGAAGGAAACCTCGATGCTGAAGTGTAAATTCTGAAATACATGTTTTTTTAAAGAAAATTAGCTGTGAAAAGGAGGTGGACTTTGCTGAGAGGAGAGCCCACCTAGGAAGCCCAGATGCCTAGCAGATGAGGGACTTGCAGACCCCGTCTTCTTTTGGGATTTTGGGCAAGGAGGTCTATTCCTAAGGCAACACTAGCATTGCACCCACTTATTGGCCTCAGTGTAACCAACAATCTGTATCATTGTCTCTGCCCCTGCTGATAAGTCTCTCTCACAAGCATCTTTCCAATACTCTATTTTAGACTATGTTTATCCTTATGACAAAACGCACATCTCATTATTAATTGAGGCTCAGAGAGGATGAGCAGCTGTTGTTTCTCACTTTGCTTTACAAAACTTCAAAAGCCTCCATTAAACTCCCTGGACAAAAGTGTTCAAGGGGCCACGGCTCTCATGTCACTTAGCCCCATTTCCCCTAAAGGCTTTGTTTATGTGGAAACTGGAGAAAAAGGGAGAGCAGCAAAAAAGAAGGCAAAATCTGAGAAACCAGACACCGATGCTGTGAGCAGAAGCCAACAGAACTGTGGAATGGTATCTTCCACCCTTTAACTGAAGCCTGGGTGCCATTGAAAACCTAGAGAGGACTTGCAACAAACTGGTGGGCCTGGCGGGTGGGAGGAGGTAGAATGTGGCCCAAACCCCAAACTTCCCGGGAAAATTATCTTGGACCTTTTCAAAAAAAGTTCTGCTTCTTGGAAAGCAGCTCACATTAAATCAGAGCCATGGGCATGAACTGCAGGAATGGCTTCTCTTCTAAGCTGTGTAGAAATATGTGACCAACTTAACTTCAGCTGAGGCCAGCTTGAGAAACAGATCACATTACAGCAGGCTCCAGGCTGCCCACACTGAGAAAGACTCAGGAAAACGTTGTGGAGTTAGTCTGTTGCAAAAATGTGAAGAAGGTGAGATTGGTCTTTCCCTCCTCTCCCATTTTTGGCATTTTTCCTATTTTTAACCAGCTTCCCTGCTCACTCTTCTGAATTTCTTCCATCATAGGTTTGACCAGCTGCTTGAAAATCAAACTGTCTTTTGGTCCTTGCACCTGGTAGGCACTTGGTAAATATTGGTTGAGTGAATAAACAATTTTCTACTGAGAATCCTGATGATTTGTAAAAACCCATTTATTCTTTCCAAACCTTTTTGATCTTGATGACCTCATATTATCCTCAAGACACCTGTCTCATGTTTGCCACCACTGGGAACTAGACATGAAGGTCATTAGTATTACCATTTATCGGTGAGATAAATTGAGGTGTGTTTGGTCAGGGTCACGTGGAAAGTATTTGGAGAAGCAGGCTCAGCATCAGAGCTCCTGGCTGGTTTCTCAATGCCCTTTCCACACAGCCATGATGCCTTACTCTCAGGATAGGAGCTGACATTTATTGAGCATGTACTATATGCCAGACACCATGCTAAGAGCTATACATGTGTTATCTCCTATAATATCACAACCATCCTCTGATGTGACTATTATTATACCCATTTTACAGAGAAGGAAAATAAGGTACAGAGAGAGGGGGTTAAAGTAAGGAGAGAGGGAAAGACATGTAGCTCAGAAATGGTGCAGCCAGGGTTTGGCCTAGGATGTCTGGCACAAATCTATGCACTTAACCACTATCAAATTACTATCTTAAGATAAAAGTGATATAATATTACCTGGCCAAAAAAAATTTTTTTTTAGAAGAAAATCAGAGAAAGAGGGAATGTTTACTCCAAAAGGATGGCCCCCTAAGGGAGAACTCTTGGGTATTTGAGGGCTAAGGGAGGCATCTGGGGGTAAATAGTACTCTATGGAATCTTCTCTGCTCCAGAGTCCTCAGTCTTTGAAATCTATGTGATTGGGACAAATTTTGTAAGGAACACTCAAATGTATTCCGGTTTACTGAAAACTGTGGCCTGTTGCCCTGGTTTTTACCGATCCTGTCTAATCTCTTGCCTAAGGGGGTCAACTATAATAAATAATCTATTTTTATTCCAAGATCCAGTGGATTTCAATAGTTGTTTCCAAATCATGTCTGCTCTCATTTGGCCCTGTTTTGATTACAATAGAGAGGATGATATTGATTTTTTAATTCATATTTCCTCTCTATTGATACATTTCCAAGACTCACCTACAAATAAAAGAGCAATATTCTCACTATGAGTAATTAAAGGATTATAATCAGTTTCCCTCATAATATTATACATGTAATGCTTCTTATTGTTAAAAGTGCATTTAGAGTGGACATAGTTTTAATAATTTTTAAAAAGGGAAAAATATTTCCTATATGTCAGTATTTTTAAGGTAACAAATGAAAGAAACTCAAATAAAACCACCACAGTAATGAAGAAAATGTATTAGTTCATATGACTAGGAAACTCAGGAGTTGAGTGGGCCTGAGAAACTCCTAAGACTCAATGATGTCATTTGCCCCCTCTCTCCCTCTTTCCTTCTCTGTCCCCACCATCTGTTTCTGCCTCTCTGGCATTTGAGCCTCAGTTTCTTCCATTATGGTTGAATCTCTGCCACAGGCAGGGGCAGAGGGAAGAGAAGCATGGCCTCAAACAGTTTCAAGCATAATCACTGCTAATGAAAATTCCCAGAGGAAACCAAGTGTCCTAGTCTGTTTGCGTTGCCATAAAGGAATACATAAAACTGGGTAATTTATAAAGAAAAGAGGCTTATTTGGCTCACCATTCTGTGGGCGGTATATGAAGCATAAAGCCAGCATCTGCATCTGGTGAGGGCCTCAGGAAGCTTACAGTCCTGGCAGAAGCTAAAGGGGGCAGCTTGTCACATGATGAGAGAGGGAGCAAGAGACAGAGGAGAAGGTGCCAAGCTCCTTTTAAACAAGCAGCTCTTGTGTGAACTAATAGAGCAAGAACTCACTTATAACCAAGAAAATGGTGCTAAGCCATTCATGGGGGATCTGCCCCCATGATCAAACACCTTCCACCAGGCCCTATCTCTAATATTAGGGATCACATTTTAACATGCAATTTGGAGGGAACAAACATCCAAACCATATCACTGGGGTTTTCTCACTAAGCATAAAAATAAATTATCCCAAGGAAGGATCTACTTGGTTTCCATTGTTTAAGTGTTTAATGCTTGGCCAATCATCATGGTCACTGGGGAGGTTTTCAATTGGCCAGGCATAAAACACAGGCTCACTCCTGTAGTCAAGGGGTGAGCACTGTGATTAACAGCCCTTCTAGAATGATGGGCAGTGAGAATAGGCACAGTATCCCAAAGAGAGTTGGAAGCTGTAAGTAGAAACTGTCTAGTGTCATATGGGGCATTCTGTGGCCTTTGCAGAAACATAAGCATCATGTCAGGTCATCTCTAATGCAGCCTTAATCATTTGAGCAAAATAGGAGATTTTGGCTAGAATTCGAATTCATGTTCTACTCTCCCAATTATACACCCCAAAAACTCACACACACACACACACACACGTGTGCACACAAACACACACACACACCCCTTCCTATATACTTAGTGAGTGCCTACAATATACTAGAAAGATGCACAATGTTATGTTTCATGAAGCACAGACTCTACAAGTTACCAAGTGTGGGATTGCTATGGCTTGAATGTCCTCTTCATGTTTAAATTAATTGCCATTGTGATTATTTAAGAAGTGGGACTTAAATAATCCCACCTCTTAAGAGGTGGGACTGTTAAGAGGTGATTGGGCCTTGAGAGCTCTACCCTTATTAATGGATTAATGTCAATGTTGCAGGAGTGGGTTTATTATTTTGAGGGTCAGTTTTTATAAAAGCAAGTTCAGCCTTCTCTTGCTCTTGTGTGCTCTCTTGCCCTTCTACCTTCTGCTGTGGGATGAGGCAGCAAGAAGGCCCTTGCCAGTTGCGGGCAGCTTGGTATTGGACTTTCCGGCCTCCATAACTGTGAGAAATAAGTTTCTTTTCTTTATAAATTACCAAATCTGTGGTGTTCTGTTACAGCAGCACAATATGGACTAAGACAGTGACCTTGAACAAGTTGCTCTTCGTCTTCTTACTTCACTTTCCTCATCTCTAATGGGAATAATGGTATTCTGTACCTCATAAGATTTTTGAGAGGATAAATGCGTTCATATATGTAAAGTAGTCAGTATAGTCCCTGGCACACAGCAAATACTAAATAGGTGTTTATTGTTATTAGCATTCATATTAGTATTGTGTGACCTTGGACAGGTTGTATCACATCTTCAGGTTGTACCTCTATAAAATGGGAACAATATACCCATTTCAAAGTGTGAAGTTTAGGTTAAAATTGCACATAGAGAGCACGAAGCATATTGCAAACGAATAAGACTGGCCATTATAAAGTGGAAAATGTATTTGCTTTACAACTCCTGACCCCATTCCTGGGCCCTTACCATGGAGAGAGAGAAAAAAGATCTTGTGGTAGACCACAACCTTGCAGATGATTCCCTTCCCAGCGAATGTAATCCAGTGTTACTCCTGAATGTCCAGTCTCTACAAGTGCCCAGTTGGTCTGTTCCTGTCTACAAATAGTTCCAACATTTTATCTAAGTAAATTAGCAAAACTCATGTACTTCTGATGGAGAGAAAAGACAATTTCTCACCATTTAGATGATATTTGACTCTTCTCTTTTCTTGCTTCATATTTCCTATTCCAATCCATAGAACCTTGTTTGAAATTTTAGCCTTAAAATTGACTAATAAATACTGCCTAAATCACAGGCCACAAAAACTTGTGACAAGTTAAGCATATGATAACAATTAAGATGGTACCCAACCTAATCTTTAATATTTTAAAGTTTCTTTAAGAGTGAATTCACAGCTGTCTCCTGCATACACCTTTGTCTTAAATAATTTCTGGTAGAATTTTATCACTTTGTCATCTTTCTGATGTCAAATTACTCTTAAATCTCTTTTCCCAGAAACAGAATCTGGCTTTAAGTTCTTAGAGTCGGAAAGCAGGCCAAATAATTGGATAAAGCAAGACCCTGGGCCACTTTGCAAAGCTTTGCCTGAGCCAACATTATTTCCTTATGGAGTTTTTAAAACTTAAACACCTATATATTAGTAACAATGCTTGGCAGTAGAAGGGACTCTTGGACTAGAAAGCGAAATGTTGGATATAGGCTTTTGTTTTGTTTTGTTTTGTTTTGTTTAAACAGCTTTATTGTGGTGTACCTGGCATATAATCAACTGTACACATTGAAAGTGTCAACTTTGCTAAGTTTTTATGGATTACATATACCTGTGAAATCACCACCACAATAAACAAAAAGAACATACAAATCACCCTCTAGGGGTTCTTTATGGCATTGTGATTTCTCTTTTCTCTACTCCTAAAATGTTATCAACTATTTCCAAGTTAAAACAAACAAACAAACAAACACTATTTCTTTATAATGAGAAGCAAAGATTTTAATACATATTTGGGAAAGCTAGCGAGAATCTTAGAGTGGGGTGATAACTCTTTCACAAAACTGACTTCTAGATCTGGGAGAGGAATGATTATTTACCCCATTTTGTCAAGTGTCTGTCTGCTTTCCTAGCTGAAGGTCTGCTAACTATGAAAGGATGTTTGGGACCAGGCATGGTGGCTCACACCTATAATCCCAACACTTTGGCAGGCCGAGGCAGGCAGATTACCTGAGGTCAGGAGTTCAAGACCAGCTTTGCCAACATGATGAAACTCCGTCTCTACTAAAAAATACAAAAATTAGCTGGGTGTGGTGGTGAGTGCCTGTAATTCCAGCTACTCTGGAGGCTAAGGCAGGAGAATTGCCTGAACCTGGGAGGCGGAGATTGCAGTGAGCCGAGATCGTGCCATTGCACTCCAGCCTGGGCAACAAGTGAGACTCCATCTCAAAAAAAAAAGAAAAAGAAAAAGAAAAAAGAAAAAAGAAAGAAAAAGAAAGAAGAAAGGACGTTTGGGGGGATGAATGACCTTGAAGGATTTCTGAACACTCCATAAACTAGGCGCATCCCACCTGATGGGTCTTTTTGAGGTCGTATTATAAACAAATATTGAAAAAGCAAAGTACATTGACTCTCGGTGACCTTTTTGGAGTCACAGAAAGTCACCAATGGAGTGGAGGGCTGTGAAGACAAAGTCCCCTGACTTCTGAAGCAGAATTTAACAAGACCTAACAGTCCCAGATAAAGGTCAAGACATGTACTTAGAAACTAAAAGAACAAAAAGATGATAAGACCAAGGGAAGCATTCATCCTTTTCTGAGTCACTGCAGCTTCTGAGCTGGAGCCTCCTGTGAAGGACTGAAGAATTATGAAATGTTTTGGCTCAGCAGGAGGAAGGAGTGTTCACCAGATTGTCTTGCAATGTGCAAGGCAGGAAATTATCCATCAGGTGGGAGAGTATAACACTGCAATTCCATTCACATCAGAATCCATTAGAAAAACGAGGGGTCTAGGTGGAAAAATGAAACAAAGCAAGATGAAATAAAATGAAATTGAATGAGATGAACTGAGGTTGGAGTGAGGGTTTCAGGAAGCTAGAAGCATTTGAAAATATGTCAATTCCATTCACTCCTGGACCTTAGAAATATTGGTTTTCTATTATTCCATCCGAGAGCTCTGATTCACATCTCTTAAATTCCTTGGAAGTCTAAGAGTGAGCTTAAAAGGATGGGGAAAGAGAGCACCCATTGATCAGGGGGCAGGACATAATATGTAATTTTCAAAATAAGTTCAATATGACTGAGCCGGAATAAAATGCAGCTTTATCAGTCAGACATGAAAGGACTTGAATCAGCACCAAGTGTCTTTCCCCGAAAAGCATAGAGATACCAAAAGGGAATCTTATAAAGAAGTTTTAAAATTCAGAAGGAGATTGGAAGTAGCAGTCTTAAAACATACACAAGATAGTGTCTGTAGACAAACTGGGCTTATTGAACTCTTTTTGTCTTCTCTTTTATTTTTCCTCTTTTTTCATAAAAGCTGATAAATATCTGTGTGCAAAGACAGTGGGGAATTCAAGAAACATTTTCTATCTAAAATAAACAGAAATCTTGCCTACTGCATGTGAAAAGCCTTTTTTCCTTAACATTGATATAGTGAGCCAGCCTTAGTTCAGCCTCAGAATTATTTGTCTAGGCATAAAGATGAAAAGTCTCCTTTTTGAGCAAGCTTGCTTATCACTGCTCAGAGACTCTCTCAAACTCAGGAGGAGCCAAGCACAGATCCCCGTCATTAAATCAGAAGCCTCTCTGTGCAGAGCAAATGGATGTTTCAGTTCTGTCTTCCTGAGGGATTTGTAGAAGCATCCCAGAAAGGAGCAGAAGTACTATTCCTTTTCCCAGAAGAGGGAGAGAGAGATGCTAGAGAAAAGCCTCCATTAACCTAGGCAGTTTAACATTCCTTTTCTTTCTTTTTTATCGTTATATTTCCCATTTAAGTTCATTTGTGATAAACTAGAAACTACAAATGGGCACTGTTAACATTTCTTGAGTATTCCTCAAAGCCTTTATATATAAAACCAAATGGGAGATTACACTAACTTCTTATTTATATTTGAAATTTTTCTCACTTAATGATGCATGCAATGAAAGTGTCATAATATATTTAACTAATGCTCAATTGGACAGCTTGGTTATTTCCAGTATTTTCTTTTCTTTCTTTCCTTTTTTTTTTTTTTCTTGAGACAGAGTCTCATTCTGTCACCCAGGCTGGAGTGCAGTGGTGCGATCTTGGCTTACTGCAACCTCCGCCTCCCAGGTTCAAGTGATTCCCCTGCCTCAGCTTCCCGAGTAGTTGGGACTACAGGCATGTGCCATCACACTCGGTTAATTTTTTGTATTTTTGGTAGAGACGAGGTTTCCCCATGTTGGCCACACTGGTCTTAAACTCCTGACCTCAATTGATCTGCCTGCCTCAGCCTCCCAAAGTGCTGGAATTACCGGCATGAGCCACCATGCCCAGCCTTATTTCCAGTATTTTCTTATCATAAACTCCCTGTAGCTAAATATTTCCTAACTTATTTCTCTAGGATAAATTTTTAGAGGGGTTGAGTCAAAGATATGTATGTTATGTGGCTTCTTAGAATGATTGTTGCCAAATTACAACTTTCTCAACATTTAACCCCCACTCTAAGTTTTATCAGTCTATACTCCCTTCTCTTATACTCATGACTAACACTGGGTATTGTCAGTCTTTTGCTAATTCAGTATAGCAAAAGTCGTGTCTCGTTTTAATTTTGTTTCTTTAATTACTAGTGAGGTCAAATAATTTTTCATATATGTATTGTCCATTTCTTTTTCTTTTATTAATTTGCTATTCATGCTTTTATCTCATTTTTCTGTTGTGGTATTCATCTATTTCTTTGTAAGAACCCTTTATATATAAAATATATTCTTTTTAAAATAAATTTTTATTTTTAATTATTATGGGTACATCATAGTTATACATATTTATAGGGTGCATGTGATCTTTTGATACAAGCATGCAGTGTATAATGATCAAATCAGGGTAATTGGGCTATCCATTGCCTCAAGCATTTAGGGAGAACAGTATGGAGGTTACTCAAAAACTGAAAACAGAACTACTGTATGATCCAACAATCCCACAGCAATACACACCAGAAGGAATAAATCAGTATATCAAAGAGATAAAAGGTATTCTTTATCAGATTTTAATACGTTATATATTTCTTCAATTTTTGTCATTTTCCCTTTAACTTTTGAATTGTGCTTTTGCCATATGCATTCAAATTATTTTTTCAGATTAAAAAAATGGTTTCTGACCTTGTAAACATGTTTACAAAGTTCTCCACTTGTCTCTGCTCTCCACGAAGAGATGGTAGGTAGCTTTTAAACAAGCCTATGAACAATGCTTTGTCAAACTTCCATGACTATTCTTGATACACTTTTGAACTAAAAGAGCAGAGGCAGCAAATAGAAGCAGTAAAGCTTAAATTACAATGGAAAAACATCGTATATGTTTTTGCTTACTAAGATTGACTTGCTTTTGCTAATTTGTCACAGATTATGACAAGTCCAGTGAAGCTGCCAAATATACACTGATGCTGACATGCATGCTTATTCTTCTTCATGTCAATGCTCAGATTCATTTGGATCCTTGTTTCCTTTGGGAGAGCTCTGAACAGACAAACTCTCCTGACTTCAAGCTCCTTTCTCTGAGCTTCCTTGGGCATCTTGGATGCTAAATGCAGTTTGTTTAACTAGAGTGGCTATAAAGCAGAGCTGAGGCAAGAACTTCTTTGTTAACAGAGTGTTTCCCAGAGAATTGTTTGGGATGCAACAGTCATGGATCCATAGGGGGTGGTGGAGGTATATTACCTCAACTCAGGATCATCATCTTTTCACAGGCTAAAAGTCGTGGAACGATTGGCTTCTCTCAATTTCATAGTAGGGGCATGCACTTTGCACAAGAGAAGTCCATTTTACCCAAATGGGATTATTTCCTATAGCAAGATAATAGCCAATAGGAAAACCTCGCCAATGTTAGAAATCCACTGTACTAGACATAAGTCTCAGTGTCTGGAGTATATTTCAGTTGTTTGTGCCTGCCCAGCACCCATTTAACCTTTTTGCTTTGATGGAACTTTGATATTCCTTCAGGAAATCTTACCATCCTCACTTTCCAAATATGTAATTCCAAAACAGAGATGTGGAGCCCAACCCCTGAAGCTAGCACAGACATAGGAGCCAGACCTAGCCAATCAGAGCCATCCATTCACTATGGCTCCAGTGATTGGTTCAAAAACGGACACACGGCCCAAACTAAACCAATAAAACTCAATACCTAGACTTTCACATTCTTGGAAAAGAAATACATCCTTTCCACTGAAGATACCAAGCTGATGAGTTGAGAGCCTGGGACTTTTGGTTACAACCTTGCTCCATCCTGGCTGAGCATGACTGAATGAAAGCAGCCTAGAAAGTCTTCCAAGAAACAGCACATAGCTTAGTCCTGATGACAACAGTGACTCCCTAGACTGACTCATGCCTGAAATTGGTATCCCCTAAAACTATTTCCAGAACCAATAAACTCCCTTTTCTGCATAATTCCATGTGAGATGAATTTGTACCACCTGAGTAATATTGTTTTAAATGACAGCTTCTTATTAGCTCTGAACACCTTACCAATAATGTCAAGAGTGGAAGGAGTACTGGTTTGGGAGTCTGGGTTGTAGTCCTACCTCCACTCACTACTTTCACATCCTTGGGCTAATCGCTTTATCTGTATGGGCTCACTTTTCTCATCTGTGAAAGAGGTTATTGGAAGAGAGGAATTCTAAATGTCCCTTTGAAGGCCATAAGTCTTGTCTCTGTGATAACATTGTATCAACACTTCAAGTTAATCTGAGGTTCTGGCTCCAACTGCCACCTCCACAACCCAGTGACAAACGACACTGATTTATCTTAAAAGTTGAAAACTAAAAGGTCCATAATATGCTTTTAGAAGCTAGAAGATAGAACAAAAACTCTGTAAAACATTGCTAGGATGTAGATTTCTCCGGAAGTGTATTAATGAGGTGAGTAATATATTAATACATTAACTATGGTAACTATTGTATAGATTAGTCATAAATATTTTGTTTTAAAAAGGTCTGCCACTCCAGTTTTGCTGAGCTAAAGTAAACGAAGATCCGAGTTATGTCAACAGATGACACAAGTGTTCAGCAGTGAGGCTGTTTGTTCTGAGGAGGGAAACAGGAAGAGAAGCTGGTCCCACTCCCAGTTCTTCTTCATCAGACCTCCGTTATTTATTTGATGAATTAGCAATCCTCGCAACTTCAGACACGATCACAAAATGATATTTTGGAAATGCTACTCGGACTGTATAATTCTTCCAACCCTTCGTTGATTCCCAAGTGCCTTCGGGACAAAGTGCAAACCCGTTGGTGTGGCACATGAGCCCTCTGTTATGTGAGTCTGGCTCTAATTCCACATCCCAGTGTCATCTCCTCCCACTCCTCTTTATGTGCCTTACCTACACTAAGTAAATAGGTTAACGCATAGAAAATGCTAAACATCTGGCATAATTTCTGGCATTTAGTAAAGGCTTATTATACATGTTGGCTGCCATTATGGCACACTAGTTATACTCACAGTTCCCTAAAGGTGCAGTACTGGTCCTGGATCTGTTTGCCCTGAATCCATCCTCCCTCTTTGCCTGCTGTGTTTTAGTTCACGATGGCTGATCCTTGCAGGCTGCAGTTCACAGGCTCTTGTGTCTCAGACTTCCAGCTGGTTGGGTTAGGCCAGGGAGACACACTGGCAAAAAATGGAGGGTAGAAAGAAGGGAGAAGCCAGGGTATTTCTCTCCTTGTTTCCTTGGGTGATTTCTGCAGCACTGACTGTCTTCTCTGTATTTCCAGCTCTTGCCAAAACAGGTCCACTGTGGTTCAGCTTCTGGTTCCTTCTTTTTTCCTTTAGCAGAGTCGGTAGTGGCTTCCTGCTTCTTGATGCTAATCTCTGCATTGCCTCATCACTCGTGTTAACTCTCAGCAGCTCTCTCTACCATATAGCCAATCCCCTGCCTTCCATTCCCTGTGCTGTACATCCTTAAAGAGGTGCCTGTTTTCCTGGAGAGACCCTGACTGGTTTGCATAGCACACTCTCATACCTTGGACCTTTGGTTTTTGCCTTATTTCAGCCTCCTCATCCTTAAGACCAACTCCTAGCCATCCTTTGTTCTACCATCTTTGTTCTACCACCATCTCCTCTTGGAAGCTGTCTCAGTTTCTCCACCTGCCACTTCCTGAAGCGTGAGTTGGGTATTCCTCTTCTAAACGCCTCTCTCCTAACAAGTGGTTTGTTGTTGGAAAACTCCAGTACAGATTTAATTTTCTTAAGAGCAAGTGCACTGTCTTACACAACATGGTATCTCAAAACCATCATATGGAAGATGTTTTCTGAAAGAATGACTAAATGCATAATTCAAGATACACTTTTCAAATCCAGATAAAAATCAATACAAACTGTCCTTGTGGCAGATAAGGGACAGTTTACAATGATTCACTCAATATGATTATTGAGTTACTCACTCAATAATGATATCCACCCCCACCTTTTTTTTTGGCCAATAGAGCTCTAGTTCTGTTTGGAACATCAACATCAATGTGCCCAGCTCTGAGAAGTACTTGTTTTCCCAGCCTCCCTTGCAGCTCAAGGTGGCCATGTGACAGTGCTATTGATGGAACAAGTGGAAGACTGCAGGGGAGGATTCCAGGAGGGAAAAAGCCACTCTCTCTTTCCACCCTGGTTTTTCTGTGCCTTGAATGTTCATGTGATATTTGGAGCTATTGCAGCTAATATGAAACTATGAGACAATAAGTGTGGGGGGAAATCTGACACATTAGGATAGCAAAGCAAAAGATAGAAAAAGTATGGTTCTCTTATGGCCTCTTTATCTCTTTTTTCTTCTTCTTATGGTCTCTTATTGTTTCTTTATCTCTCTCTCTTTTTTTTTTTTTTTTGACAGGGTATTGCTCTGTCACCCCAGCTAGAGTGCAGTGGTGCAATCCTGGCTCACTACAGCCTCAATCTCCTGAGCTCCAGTGATCCATCTCAGCTTCCTGAGCAGCTGGTACTACAGGCTCATTTTGCCATGCCCAGCTAATTTTTATTATTTGAAGATGGGGTTCTGCCATGTTTCCCAGGCTGGTCTCAAACCCCTGGGCTCAAGCAGTCCTCTCTTCTTGGCCTGCCAAAGTGCTGGGATTACAGGTGTGAGCCACTGCACCTGTACTGGGTTCACTGGGTTTCTTGATATGAGAGAAAAATAAACTCTTCCCTTCAATTCATTGTTTTTGATTTTTGTCACTCACAGCCGAGTACATTTCTAACAGATAGGATATGCCATTTAGGGATAATCTATTGCTGTTCTTTTTGGTCATTCCAGTAAAGGATGACAGAGCCACAACTTTATTATCTAGTACCTGTGACTAATTTGAGGAGCCCAAAGAAAATAATAGGATGATGAGCATGATGGTTAATTTTATGTGTCAACTTAGCTAAGCCGTAGTAGTACCCAGGTATTTGATCAAACACCAGTCTAGATATTGTTGCTATAAAAATAATTTTAGATGAGATTAACATTTAAATTAGTAGGCTTCAAGTAAGGCAGACCCATAATATGGGTGGGCCTCATCCAATCATTTGAAGACTTTATGAGAAAAAGACTGGCATCCCCAAGAAAGATAATTCTGCTTGCAGGCTGACTCTGGACTCAAGCTGCAATAGCAACTCTTTCCTGGGTTTCCAGCCTGCTGGCCTGACCTGTAGATTTTAGATTTGCCAGCCCACAATTGTGTGAGCCTTTTTTTTTTTTTTTTTTTTTGAGACAGGGTCTCACTCTGTCACAGAGGCTGGGGTGCAGCGGCATGAACATAGCTCATTGCAGCCTCAACCTCCTGGGCCCAAGCAGTTCTCCTGTCTCAGCCTTCCATGTAGCTGGGATCACAGACATTGGCCACCATGCCTGGCTATTTTTATTTTTATTTTTTGTAGAGATGAAGTTTCACCATCTTCCCCAGGCTGGTCTTGAATTCCTGGGCTCAAGTGATCCTTCTGCCTTCGCCTCCCAAAGTGCTGGGATTACAGGTATAAGCCTCCACACCCAGACTACTTTGTAAAACAAAACTCTCTGTCTGTCTTTATATATCCCTTTCTCTCTCTCTCCCTCCACACACACAAACACACACACAGACACACACACACATCACCAATAGAAAGTATAGATTTTCTTAAGAGCAACCATACTGTCTTATATATAAGTATCTTATATATCCATCAATTGGTTCTGTTTTGCTGGATAAACCTGACTAATACATTGTATATAAAGAAACTTAGGGAAAGAATGAGCTTTGAGCAGGAAACAAGGAGCCCTTGGGATTTATGCCTTAGTATAATAGAAACCATGAAGGATTATCATTCCAAATTTTATTAAGCATGTTTATAATTTTTTTCTTTTCGATATTTTGGCCAAAGAAAAACTTGATCTATCATCTTCATCTCTTTTGATGAAGAAGTAGCCTACATTCCTTCCAGGCTCAATTTTATTAAACTTCAGCACTTTCCTTCTCTCCTCTGTGAAGTCGCATCTGTTAGGACCCAGTGGCAAGCATCTTCACAAGCCAGTTTTCTGCCAAATGCAGATGGGAGTCTCCTGGCCATGGGGTCTGCATTGACTGATCTCATTCTATCATCCAGGGGGGGTCTTCTTGTTGTCAGAGTGGAACTGTAGCCTCTTCTTCTGCTGCTTGGAATGAAAGGTTATGGTATGAAAAGAGTCTGTCAATGGGAATAAATTATTTGTGAAATCAGATTTTAGCATTTTAACTTCTGAGCATCTTGCTGGATTGGATTGCTGAAAAATGACAGCATCTCTGAGTCGTGGAATGAAAGGCATATCAAAGTGCAGATCTGAATCTAGTTCTCACTTGTTCTTCCCTAACGGTTGAATACTGTGAAAAAGGCTGGCTTCAGGCAGAATCAGACGGTGTGGAGATTTGATTCAGGCATTCAGGTCTATTTTATGTCTTTCAGCCATTTAGTCCCTTCAATGGGTCCTCTCCTCTGTGACCATCACTGCCATCTCTCCTCTCCTGACAGAGACAGAGGCAGAGGCACAGAAGAGAGAAAACCCCTTCCCCCCTCAGACCCCTTCCCCTCCCAGAGCCTCGTTTATGCAGATGGTAATTTAATCAGAAAACTGAGTCTCATTAAACGCAGGTTGGCAAATTGTCGTTCTTGAGCCAAATGTGGCCTGCTTACCCTCTCCAGTTAAAAAAAAATGTGTTTCATATTTTTTAAATGTTGTTATAAATTTTAAAAAGAAGGAGAAAAATATGTAAGGAAGACCACATGTAGCCTATAAAACTGAGAATATTTATTCTCTGGCCCTTTGCAGATAGTTTGCTTAGCGCCCTTGATTCTAGAGGGTGAAGCTTTTAGCAGTGGAATTGTAGGCATGAGTGAAGGCATGGAAGAATTTTGTGGTATGAGGCTTTGGCCAGCCCTGTTTAGTTTGTTTAAAAACAAACTAAAAAAAAAACATACACCGATAAGTTGTGGAAGTTTTTTAATAACTCGTCCACAGGAAACGGATGCGTTGTTGACAGATTTCTGTGGCTGGGGAAGAGCCTGCTGCCTTTATTATCATGGATTCTCCTGACTATTTCACAGTAGCTGTTTCTGTTAATATATACCTACCTTGAACCAGGTAGTGCCCAAGGTACTTTTCATACATTTAGCCTGCGTAATCCCCACAACACTCTAAGAGGTAGGTGTAGTTACTATCCCCATTTTGCAAATAAGTAAAACAGACCTTAGAGATTGAATTGGTCAAAGACACACAACTGGTTAGCAATTTGGGACCACTGGCACCAACATGTAACCACCACCCTATACTGCTTTTTAGCTCTGATGAAAGGAGCATGACAGGTTTTCTTTCTATAGCCCAGCGGAAGGTTCTTGATTCTTAAGCCTGCTTACCAGGCTCCTCTGTTTTCCATCCTCTGGCTCCAGCCCTCTGCAGCCCACCTTCTCTCCTAACATAGGTCCCAGTGTGGGGGTGGAGGGAGACGCAGGCAGTGCAATCATCAAGCTGTGTTGTGCAACCATATAATATATCCCAGTCCTTCAGGAAGTTTGACAAACTGGAATATGTGTTTAGATTTCTAAACTCGGAGGCATTTCAGAGCAAAGAGGATCTGGCTGTGTCCTCCAGATGGTTACAAATGGTTTTACTCTCCTGCGTTTGGTTGGCTTGCAGCTGCCACAGGAATACAGCTGTTTACAGAGTCTGCAAAAGGGAATATGCAGGGAATGTCAATGTCATCGGCCTGCTTCTTTCTCCCTCAGGAAGGGAGAACAGTCTGGCCTGAGAGTGTCTGATGTGAGAACACATCCATCAGGTTCAGGAAGAATTTATTGAGCAGTCACAGAGGGTTTGAAGCCCCAACACAAGCCTGGAATGCAGTGTGCCAACGGGCATGCATTAGGCTCATATGGTTGCCATCACAAATGATCACAAACTGGGTGGCTTACAACAACAGAAATGTGTTCTCTCATAGTTCTGAAGGCCAGAAGCCTGAAATCAAGGTGTTGGCAGGGCCACACTCTCTCTGAGGGCTCTAGATAAGAAGCCAGTCTTTGTCTCTTCCAGCTTCTGGATCAGCTGCACCCTCCAATCTCTGTGACTGTGGTCACATTGTCTCTTTCTCTTCTGTCTGTCTTCTCTTCTTTGTGTCTTTTATAAGGATACTTGTAGTTGAACTTAAGATCCATTCAGATGATCCAGGATGATCTCTGTATCTTATGATTCTTAACTAATTAAATACATATATTTTTTAGATGGAGTCTCGCTCTGTCACCCAGGCTGGAGTGCAGTGGCACAATCTTGACTCACTGCAACCTCCACCTCCCGGGTTCAAGCAATTCTCTTGTCTCAGCCTCCCAAGTAGCTGGGATTACAGGTGCATGCCACGTTGTCACCAGGCCAATTTTTGTATTTTTTGTAGGGACGGGGTTTCACCATGTTGGCCAGGCGGGTCTCAAACTTTTGACCTCAGGTGATCCACCCACCTTGGCCTCCCAAAGTGCTGGGATTACAGGCATAAGCCACTGCTCCTGGCACCTAATTATATTTGCAAAGACTCTTTTCCCAAGTAAGGTAACATTCATAGGTTCCAGGGATCAAGACAAGGACATATCTTTTTGGGGCCACCATTCAGTCCACCGTAGGTGTGTATTAACATAGGAGAGAAAAAGAGAGGACAGGTCAGGGAAGGAACAAGTTGCCTACACAGAGATTCTACCATCAGTCAGGCCAGCCTTTAATCATATTTTTTGGTCAAGCGGAAATGCATCATTTGCCATTAGTAGTGAGTATCAAAGATACAGTGACCTCAACAATGCAGGTGCTTATATTTACCATGGAATGAAAAGTTAAGAGATAGACAGCCTAAGACTATTATGCTGTCTCATCATCACCTGGGATTCAGGTGCTGTCTCTCCTTCTGCCCCTCATCTGTCAATTCAGCCGTAGTCCAAGGCTTCCATTCTTAATATGGCCACATGATTCAACTAGGGTGCTGGAGCTTCAGCCATCACGTCTCTATTTCAGGCAGGAAAAAAGATGAGACATGGGAAGGGTAAATGCAAGTGCCTGCTGAACTAGCCTACTTACAGAGCTTCGGAGAGGGCATCCCAGTGCTTACATTTCACTGGCCAGAACACAATAACCCCTACCTGTAAGGCCAGCTGGGAAAAATAGGGATGTGTGTGTGTGTGTGTGTGTGTGTGTGTGTGTGTGTGTGTGTGATATAGGTGTTAGGTGTGCTGCTAAAGTGAATAAAATGAAGGGATAATTAGTAAGGATGTGGGTAGGCAACTAGCACTCTCTACCACAGGGGCTCTATAAGTCATACAAGTTTTTGTACCCATGTGGCAAAGGCAGAGAACACTCCTTTATCTTATAATAAAAACAAAAATAGTTAACATTTACTTAGTGCTCAGCACATACCAGGCTCTGGGCTTGGTTCATTACAGATTCATTAAACCTGACAACAGCTCTTCGACCCTGGTTCTATGACAGCATTCCCATTTCCAAATGCAAACCTGAGGCTCAAGGGAGGTCAAGCAATTTTCCAAGGGTCACCAGGCTGGAAAGTTGCAGAACCAGAATTTGAACCAGATCTGTCCATTGGGAATCCAAGCTTCATAATTGCGGGACCACATGGCTATGCTGTGCTGGGGCCTTGAAGAGGCTTGAGGGGAGGACTCAGCTCCTTCTGTAAGCACAGTGACTACATGGCGGCAAGGGTGCCCTGTCTTCCTTTTTACATTTATTAGACATGCAGTATTGACTTGGCAAATCTCTGTGTTGTGTTTCACTCCCCCTTTAAAAATGCTTTCTTAATCTTTCCACCTCCTGCTTAGCTCACAGCCTCCCACATATATATAACCCCTTGGTTGTGCTTTACTGATTGCTGGCTGATTGACACATGGAGTGGCATATGGATTCTCCCAGACACAGCCCACTGGCCATGGTGCAGCTCTCAGCTTGGGAAACCTCTGCTCCTTCCCAGTACCTGGGCGTTCTGCTTACTTCCTACCTGCATGCCTTTTTACCTACCAGTTCTTTTTTCTGGAATCCTCTCCCTTTTCTCTGCTTATCCTAAACTCAAGCTGCTTCCTCCAAGACCCAAATCAAGTGTCCTTTCATTAGGACGCCTTCTTTCTCAGACCACACTTGCTGGCAGTTCTCTCTCCTCTCTTCTCTCCCTCTCCTCTCCCTTTCAATCTCCCTCACTGCTTTAATTCTCAGCACCTCTTTTTGTACTACTCACCCTTGGGTTGCCTCATGTTTTTGTCCTTATGGCCTACATTAGGCTGTACATATCTTGAAGGCCAGTGGTGCATCTCATGCTTCTTTATGTCCCTGGATTCTCCCCACACCCTCATCACCTTCATTCCCACCTCCCTCCTCCACCTGAAATGCGATCACAGTGCCTCTTAGTGCCACCTCAGTGAGTTAGGGACCCCCTAAAGAGCTCTAACACACAAGTACACACATGTTCCATGAGCATGCACATGCTACAATCCAGCTCCCTTAGCCAGGATACCAATGATAAAGATGGGGTCATGCCAAACAGGAGCAGGTGCAACTCATCTTGACGTGTTTTATCCTTCTCTCCTGGACCCCTTCTGATGCACAGCTGCCGGCAGCCCTCCGTGCAGATGGGGCCCTGCCAGAGTTGAGAAAATAGCACAGGACTTGTTTGGCCACTGTCCTTTTAGCCTTAGCTCACCCCAACCTGCAGGAAAGACTTACACTACTAACAATGCACTTACTTCCATTTGTGGGACTGTTTACAAGCATCAGGCTCTCCTGGATTTGACCTGGACTTAGAAGCAGTGAGACCACACCCTCATCTGCGGTGAGAAATGATGAAGCAGTGCCCAGTATAACCTGTACAACGTCTTTGTTCTCCAGTATCCCTGAAAGCCCATTTTTCCTGAACTTTACCAAGTGACTGACATTTCTGTGTCTCATTACTACCTAAGTGAGGCCTCCAACAGAGTGGAACTCAAAGAGTCTTAGCAAGGACATGAGGCCAACAGTACAGCATGACCAAGCAAACTGTGTTTTCCTGGACTCTTCTGATGATACCCAGGAAAGATGAAGCTCATGCCCAGGTGGGCTTGCTACCTCTCCCTACCTTTGCTTTCTGCCCTGGGCTTCTGAGTTGGCTTCACAGATTAGTGTTGGGAGGAACAGGCTCTTTGTTATCCATTGTTAACATCCTTTGTTAATCCATTGTTAACAATACCCTTTTTTCATCCATTGAATAGGCCTCCTTCATCCACTCCATTGTGAGTGACTGCATTTAACTGGATGTGGGCTAGCCCAAATCCCATCCCATTCAGTCTTAATAAGGGTAAGATGGAGAGGATGTTAAACTGAGATATTCCCAGAGATATTGCTTTAATACCCTGAACACTCCTTGTGATTCACCTAGAGCCTGTAGCTGAATAAAGACGTAAACTGTCAAGGACTGGACTGCATTTATTAGACATGTGCCTATGTTCCATAAATGGGATAAGCCCCTGATAGGTGAGTCAGTGACTGTCTAATGGATCTGATGCCATCTCAGACACCTATTCAGGTCCTGGAGTCAGGAGCATCTTAGTCCACCTTCTTGTCTTTGGATACCCACCAACCCCTCCCTGGAGCCTCACACTCAGTTACCAAGTCCTGTAGATTACTCCTTTGCAAAGGCAAACTTTGCCTTCCTATCTGTCATCACCACCACTCCAGGTAAGGCACTTATCTCCTCACACATGGAGGGTGAAGGAGTCAGAAGCAACACTGCAATTTGCCTTCACTGTACCTCCCTCTACCTCCAAGTCCCTATGTATCTACACCTTCCTTCTCCTCCTCTCCTCCTCATCTTATCTACCTGTTTGCTCTGCCCCAGTTGTCCCCTCTCTCTCTCTCCCTCGCTCTATTATCTCTCGTTCTGTCTGTATTGAGGAATAAATTACAGATCTTATATGGGGAACTTGATGAGCTTTGACATAGGCATGCATCCTCATTATCACCACCCAGCCATTACATGGCATCCCTGGCACCTAGAAGGCTCCACTGTGGATTTTCCCAGCTAGTTGCCTCTTTGGGGGCGACCATTATTCTGGCCTCTATCACCATAGGTTATTTGTAGCTATTTTTAAACTTCGTATAAATGCAATCGTGCAATAGCAACTCTTTTGTGTTTAAACTATTTTAGTTTTGTACTTCTTTTACTCAGCATCATGTCTTTGAGATTCATCCATGTTATTCATAAAATATCATTATTTTGTTTTTTCTTTGCTGTGTAACATTTGTTGTATGAATGAATATGTCATAATTTATGTACTCATTCCCTTTCTGATAGATATTTCAGTTGTTTCTAGTGTGAGGCTATTACAAATAAAACTGCTATGAGCATTCTTGTTCAAGTCTTTATGTGCTCTTAATGGCTTTCCCTACCAATTCTCCACTCTAGTTTTCAAACCCTCCCTTTCCCCCTTTTATCTTCCTTTCAGCTTACACACAGGGCTAGAGCTCTTCTAACTTAAAAGAAAAAAAAAAATTCTTCATTCAACCATAGACTACCTATTTGCCATTCTTCCTGTCTCCTTCCCTTGTTCACCAAATTTCCTCTTGGAAGTACAGTAGAACCCTGTTGTCGCCATTTCTGCAGTGCCCACCTAAGGCCTAATCTCTTGTAGGGCTAGACCTGCCTTTCCTCCTGTCTCCCAGGCTCCCGTATTAGCCCCGCTTCACCTCACACTCAAACATATGTACGTCTCCTCTACTGGAGCAAGTGGTACAATGACACCTGGGATGCTGTTCGTCCTCCCACCTCTCTTGTCTGCAGACCCAATCCTGCCCTCTGAAATTGACTACTAATATTATGACACGGACACACGTGGAGTGGTTTTAAGGAGCGGAGAGTTTAATAGGCAAGAAAGAAGGAAGAAGCTCCCCCGTACAGAGACAGAGGAAGGGGGGCTTCAAGCGAAGAGAGGAAACACATGGGAATTGCCGTGTTTGGATGGACCCAGTTTCTAAAGGCCGGTATTTGCTTTTTTTTGGAGGTGGGGAGGAGGACGGAGTCTTGCTCTGTCACCCAGGCTGGAGTGCAGAGGCGCGATCTCAGCTCACTGTAACCTCTGCCTCCTGGGTTCAAGCGATTCTTGTGCCTCAGCCTCTGGAGTAGCTGGGATTACAGCCAGGCACCACCACACCCAGCTAATTTTTGTATTTTTAGTAGAGACAGAGATTCACCACGTTGACCAGGATGGTTTCCATCTCCTGACCTCATGATCTGCCTGCCTCGGCCTCCCAAAATGCTGGGATTACAGGCACGAGCCGCCGTGCCTGGCTGGCATTTGCATATTAAAGCTTGCTGGTCTGGCTTTAAGAGTCGGGCTTTTCTGTTAGACAAGAAACGTTTCTGGAGCTGCTTTAAAAGGAACAAAAACTTTCCAAGGATTCCTTTTACCCTTTTTATTTGCCTAAAATAATTTTTAATAATTTTTATACACTAATATTACCTCCTTTCTTCCCTCACCTGGGAATCGTCCCCACCCCTGCTGTTTGTCGTTCGAGCCTCTTACGGCATTTACCCCTCTCCACCTCCCATTATAGTTCCTTGGAAGTATGTCCCACTTTGTACCTGGCCTGGAGTCTCTGACAGTGTAACCTGTGTCTAAGTTGTCCCTGATTTATCCCAGCACCTAGCACAGTGATGGCACTGAGAAGATGTTATTACATGACCACTTCCTCACTTTATCTGTATTATGAAGATGTCACCTCTGAAGTTCATCTGAAAAGTGTAAAGCTAATGAACAAGATGAAGAAATCCCTTTTTTGACATGGTTGTCAGAATTATCAGACTCACATGGCCTTGGGGTTGGTGAGTATGTTAGTACCTGAGTGTGTGGGGCTATTTGAGACCACTCAGCGAGTCTCAGGGATTCAGGAAGTTGCAAAGGCCCACTTAGTCCTGATTCAACCCTACTGAGGATGACAATACTTACAGGAGAACAGAAGAGGGAAGCCCTGGGCAGGAGGCTGACTGCAGCTCATCCAGCCTCGCAGAATTTCCTTGTGATGTCTCATGGTCTATTATTTTATCCTGATATTTTCACTATTTGCTGACAGCTGGTTTTTCTATTTGATTTCTGTCTGTGCGCACCAGATTGGGATCAAAAGGAACCAAGTTTATCCTTCACTTTCTTCCTCATGGTCTTGAAATGCAAGCAACCTAACCAAACCCATGATTTACCAAAAGTTAGGTGGGTATGATGTCATTTTTGGATGCCAAGCACTAAATTTTGTTACCGTAGAATAACCCTGTAGAACTCTGCCCAGCAGCCATGGAAATCATGTCCTGTAGGGGAACACAGCCTTCTTTGTAACACCTATGTGAAGGCATTTTCATTCCCTCCGTGGGCCATCCTTAAGAGACGGGCTGTGAATTACCCTCTCCTTTCCAATGAACACTACCAAAAGGGCAACATTCTCAGTTTGTCCAGAACAAACATTTCGGAAGAAGGGCTAGTTTAACGACTTCTTAGTTTCACCTTTTAATCCAGAAATATTTTTTATCCCATGATCTGAATATCAACCTTGGTTTTTATCATCAAGAGAGAAAAGAAAAGGTGATAAAAATCTCTTTGAGACACATCCAAGATGAGACTTGTCATTAGGAATCCCTGACATTTCTGGGAGGAAAAATAAAGATGGTTAAGCTTTTACAAATATAAAGAGACTTTATTTTTTAGAGTAGTTTTAGGTTCACAGCACTGTTGAGCAGAAAGTAGAGTTCCTACGTATTCCCTAAACCCCTCACCACACACAGCCTCCCCTGCTATCAACATCCTGCAGCAGAGTGGTACATTGATTACAATAGATGAACCAACATGAGCATCTCATTATCAACTAAAGTCTATAGTCTTTGTCATCTTTCATTCTTTGTGGTGCACAACCTATGAGTTTTGACAAATGTATAATAATAAGTATCCATTATTTTACTATCTCTTTTTTTTTTTTTTTTGAAAGACAGAGTCTCACTCTGTTGCTCAGGCTGGAGTGCAGTGGTGAGATCTTTGTTCACTGTAACCTCCGCCTCCCAGGTTCAAGTGGTTATCCTGCCTTAGCCTCCCAAGTAGCTGGGATTACAGGCGTGTGCCCACATGCCTGGCTAATTTTGTAGTTTTAGCAGAGATGAGTTTTCACCATGCTGGCCAGGCTGGTCTCAAACTCCTTGGCCACCCACCTCAGCCTCCCAAAGTGCTGGGATTACAGGCATGAGCCACTGCGCCTTGCTTATTTTACTATCTTCCTGAATAGTTTTATTGCCCTGAAAATCCTCCACACTTCATCTATTCATTTCTCCCTTCCTCCTAACCTTTGGCTACCACTGATCTTTTTATTGTCTTCATAATCTTGCCTTTTCCAGAATGTCACTTAGTTAGAATCATATTGGATGTAGACCTTTCAGATTGGCTTCTTTCACTGAGTAATATGCTTTGAAGTTTCCTCTATGTCTTTTCATGACTTGATAGCTCATTTCTTTTCAGTGCTGAATAAAGTTCCACTGTCTGGATGTACCGAAGTTTGTGTGTCCATTCACCTGTTGAAAGACTTGGCTGCTTCCAAGTTTTGGCAATTATGAATAAAGCTGCTATAAATGAACATGGACAGGTTTTTTTTGTGTAGACATGTTTTCAACTTTTTTGGGTAAATAAAAATGATTGTTTTTTGAAACAAACTTGACAGACACCGTCTCTGATCCTCCACCATTATAAACAAAGCCTCAGCACAACAGCAGTACTAAATACTCTATAGAGGATTGTTCTATGTACTGTGGAGGAGGATACAGAGAAGAGGGATATAGAGGATAATGTGTCTCTGACCTTCTTTCATTATATGGAAAAGAAAGTCAACATGTCAACTCACTGAGAAACACGCCAACATGTAATATGTGGCAGCATGTACAAGAGAAATTCTAAAATGAAGAAGTGGAAGTTAAAAAGCTACAAAAAAAATTAAAACACACATATAACAGAAGGAAAGAGTAAGAAAAGGTGTGACCTACTTTGAAAGTTAACATGTGGGACATGGATGGAACTGGAAGCCATTATCCTCAGCAAACTAACGCAGAAACTGAAAACCAAACATAGCATGTTCTCACTCATAAGTGGGAGCTGAACAATGAGAATATATAAACACAGGGAGGAGAGCAACACACACTGGGGCCTGTCGGGGGATGGGGTGGGGGGAGGGAGAGCATCAGGAAAAATAGCTAATGCATGTCGGGCTTAATAGCTAGGTGATGGGTTGATAGGTGCAGCAAACCACCATGGCACACATTTACCATGTAACAAACCTGTACATCCTGCACATGTACCCTGCAACTTAAAATAAAAATTAAAATTAAAAAAAGAAAGTTGGCATCTATTCTCAAATACACTGATCAACAGTGTAAAGCTAAGGGTGGTTGTCTTGGCTTCCTCCCACCCTGTCAGTGTCTCTCCCCATCCCTCAGCGTCCTAAGTCCAGGGGAACATACTGTCAGCCCCTGAGCATCACTGCCAAAGAGTAGAAACAGCCTGATAAACCAGCTCACTTGGAGGAGTTAATGAACCTGTATCTAAATGAATGTATTGTCCTCTGTACTAGGCTGAATGGTGGCCCCAAAAGACATGTTCCTGTCTTAACACCTGGAACCTATGAATGTTACCTTATTAGAAAAAAAAAAAAAAGCTTTTTGCAGATATAATTACATTGACAGTCCTGAGATGATGAGATCATCTTGGATTATCTGGATGGCTCCTAAATCTAATGATAAATGTCCTTATAAGAGAAAAACAGAGGCCGGGGACGGTGGTTCATGCCTGCAATTCCAGCACTTTGGGAGGCCGAGGCAGGTGGATCACTTGAGGTCAGGAGCTCGAAACCAGCCTGGCTAAAGTGGTGAAACCCCATCTCTATCAAAAATACAAAATATTAGCCGGGCATGGTGGCAGACACCTGTAATCCCAGCTACTTGGGAGGCTGAGGCAGGAGAATCGCTTGAACCCGGGAGGTGGAGGTTGCAGTGAGCCAAGATCGTGCCACTGCACTCCAGCCTGGGTGACAGAGCAAGACTCCATCTCAGAAAAAAAAAAAAAAAAAAAAAAGAGACAAAGAAGACAGGCAGGAGAGGAAGAGACAATGTGACCACAGAGACAGAGGTTGGAGTAAAGTGGCAACAAGCCCAGCAAAGCTGACAGCCACCAGAATTTGGAAGAGGCAAAGACTGGCTTCTTTCCTAGAGCCTCCAGAGAGACAGAGGCCCTGCCGACACCTTGATCTCAGGCTTCTGGCCTTCAGAGCGGTGACAGAATACATTTCTGTTGTTTTAAGCCACCCAGCTTGTGGTAATTTGTGTCAGCAATCACAGGAAACTAATAAATCCTCCTAAAGACATTCTTACTTTACCAAACACAGTATATTAGTTGATAATAATTATGTTAGATATGGTCATTCTTTTTGGCTATCCAGAATCTGAGTACACTCCCTATGTTTAGGATTGAGGCATATACAACAGATATGATATAATTTCATTTAAGTACAATTATTCAGTCTATAAGGTTTAGCCTTTCACATTTGGTTGAAGACCTGGGTGAACTTGGAAGTTATACTCACTCTATTCTTTTTCATTATCCTTATGTCCTTCTATTCAACTGAAAGTTTTCTGAGTGCATAAACCTATTCCCCATAATGTTCAGGAGCACATAAACAACAGTGGGTGTGCTGTTAATATTGTTTGACCAGAAAATAGAGAGTCTAAATGTCCTCTGTGAATTAAGGAGGCCAGTGATACCCCTAGAAATAAAAATTTTTAATGACTCTCTCCTTCTGGTCTCTCCCTCTTCAATCTATACTTTCTACTGTAGCCAGACTGAATTTTCTAATGCGTAAATATAATGATTCTTAAATACTTTCATTGTTTTCCATAACATACAGGCCAGAGTTGAAAACACCTTCACAAGGAGTTTGGAAGGGACTTCATAATCTGGCTTCAAACTTCATTGTAGGCTAATCTGTTGCTTTTCCATTCTCAGCTCCTATCTCTCACTACATCCCTCCTATACCACAGCCACCCTCAATCTGTGCATGCCTCAAGAGCACCATGTTTTCTCAGGCCTCGGCTGAAATACTCAAAAACCCCCAACATGCTGGCCTCTTCACCTGCAACACACCATTTCTCCTCCCTCCAATGCTCATTGTGGCAGAGGTGATGCTTTGTATGTAACAAACCATTTCATTTCCTCCTGAGCACACCAGAAGACCACATTTTCTGATCTCTGTGCATCCAGCTGGTGTCATACATCTAGTTCTGGCCAGTGGTATCTGGGCGGATATGATGTGCATCACTTCCTGATCTGGCCTCTAAAATGCCCCATGAGGATTCCCTATGCTGTCTCCCCCCGCTCACCATCTGGTGGCTGGTCATTGAAGACTTCAAGGTCCCAGTGGACTGTGGAGCCATGAGATGCAAGGACCTTGGGTCTCAAAATCAACCTATGGAAGACCACAGGCCTAACACTCAATTAGAAGTGAGAAAGAAACATTTTATTGCGTTAATCACTAAAATGGTGTTGTTTGTTACATCAATATCCTATCCTGACGAATACATCCATCCTTGAACAGCAGCTGAGTATCAATTTCTGTGAATTGATCTCAACTCTCCTAGAAGTTAATCATTCCTTTCTTGGTACTTTCACAGCACATTGTTGTTGTTTAAATAAAAACTTTTAGAAGTATGGTAAATGATAGAATTAATAGAATAATATTATACTGCTTGGAAAACAGTTTTTAAAAAATCATTGATAAGGCTGTCATTAATAATAACTTTAATAATTTTTGCATAATTCCTTTCTCTGTTTAATAGTCACATGCTTTTATAGCATATTTTAATTAATGTACTTTTTATTTTTTTATATTTTTTCTTTTTTTAGAGATGGGGGTCTCACTATGTTGGCCAGGCTGGTCTTGAACTCCTGGCCTCAAATGAACCTCCTGCCTTGGCCTCCCAAAGTGCTGGGATTACAGGCATGAGCTACTGTGCCCAAACATAGCATATTTTAAAATATAACCTTTATTTCTCTCTCATTTCAAAAATTATTTTAAAGTAGGATAAATTTTGTATAGTTTTGTATCTTACTTTTTCTCTTCATATAATGATATAAGCATTTTTCCACATTGGGAGAAATTACATAGCCATCACTCTTAATGACTTTATAATATTGCATTAAATGGATTGGCTGTAATTTAATTATCCCTCTGTTTGAGGGCAGTAGACTATTTTCATTTGTATTATAGAGAATACTGTTATGAATATCTTTACAAATAAACCTTTTCATATTTTGGTTCATTTTCCTAGGAAAGATTCTCAGAAATGAGTTCACTATTATATTTTTATAAGCCTTATATTATTTCCAAATTGCTCTCTAGAAAAGGTTATATTAATTAGCAGTTCCAAGAGCAGAGTGTAAGAATGCTCACATTACTGCACTCCCTTTGATTATTGATACTTCCTTAATTTAATTAAAGATTGAAGTTAATTTACATTCCAATTTACTTTCATTTGATTACTCATTAAGTTAAACTTTTCTCCATATGATTGTTTACTCACATTTTTAATTTGGTTAATTATCTGTTTGGGTCTTTTATATCATTGTCTATTATTAAGCATCAATCTGTTTCTTTTGCCTTTGTTAATAACTTACTTAATAAAGGTATCAACCCTTTGTCATATAATCCCTAGCTGTTAAAATGTCCTCATTCAACAAATATTTATTGAGCACTGTTATGTGTCAGGCACTGTCTAGGTACTGTGTGTTCACATCAGTGAACAAATCAGATAGCAATGCTCCTGTCCTCATGTTTCATCTTTCTTATTAGATAGGAATTGTTGTTTGCCTCACTCCCAAGTACAGTGTGAGCATCCAGAGGTCAGGGATGAGATTGTAGCTTATTTATTGTTATTTTTCCATCACACTTCATCACCTGCTTATTACACAGAAGATGCTCAATGCTGGTTTGTGTATAGAGAGGCCTGCAGTGCAAAATGTTCAAAATGACGTTTCCAGCTCCCTAACATCTGGGTATATTTTAGCTTAATGCTTTGCATCCACTATAATAAACACTGGCTTTTCTACTGCTGCCAACCCAAGAAGGATACTATCTCCATGATTATTCAACCTTGGCTGCCCACCAGGCTCACCTGGAGCATTAAAAACAACACAAAATAAAAACTTCATTTGTAGCACCTACCCTCAGACTAAGTAAGTCAAAATCTCCACTGTTTTTTAAAGCTCTTCAGTGATTTCAATGTGCAGCTGGAATTGAAAACCACTATGGTGTGTGACTCTGATGTTTGAAGGAGATTCAGGTGAGAGGAACTGGAAGGTGTTTCTTGTAGTTGGCAGGAAGCAGAGGTCCTTGCGTTCTTTGCCTCTGTTCCTCTCTCTTTATACGTAAATAGCACCCATTCATCCAGATCCTTCTCTCATGGAGAGTAACTTTAATGTGGACAAAGTCCAGAGCCAATATTTGATGGGAAGGATTTTTCATTATAGACACTTGGTATAATCCTGAAAACTACACACTAATGGAAGCCCATAAGGGCAGGAACTTTGTTCTGTTTCTATTGTATACCTAGAGCCTACTGCCATGTGTAGGGATTCTTGCTACAGTACTTACCCCATCCTGACTAATCTACTTCTTGAATCTTCTGTGAAGTCTTCTCCGATTCTCCCAGAGATGAATGAAACTCATCGACAAGGTATTTTTAGCATCTGCCATTCACAGAGACAGAAAATGTTGTGATCCAAATGGCAGCCGTTAGTGAGGATTCTTCTTACTGGAGTTACTTGTGGCAGACTGGCATTATTGGGTGGCAGGGTATCAGTGGGTAGGTTCCTAAAGTCTGGCAGCAGATGCAAACATGGCAGCCCTGCCTCTTCTAGAAGGCTGACTTCACACCAGCTACTGCCAAAGAGGAAACGAGGGCTCTCTGTATGGTCTCACTTAATGCAAAATGGTTTCAAGTGCGGTCTATTTCACATGGACCATCTGGTTTGAATCCACGCACTAAAAAAGGATAAATAGCAAATCATCTCCCATCCTCCTCAGAACATCAAAGTCATCTTCATCTTTTCTTCTACCCCTAGATAATGTAAATACCAAAGCAAAGTTCTTTTGTTCTTCTTCCCCAGGAATGTTCAGGCCAGGAGGCCTCATTATAAGTCTGTAAAAAAAGCAACTGTTACATGAGACCTTGAAAAATATTATCTTTAGAAGTCAATCACTCTTGGGTTTTTTGTACATTGTGAGTACTTGTTTAGTTAACACTTACTGGAAATTAAAATTAAACCTGATAGCATAATTGTGATATATAAATCACAAACACTTTGGAATTCTCTGGTATTTGTATTTGGGATGAGTTTTTTGCAGCCTTGTTTATTTACCATGTAGTAAACAAGAAATGCTTCTTAAATTTTTTTTAACCTAAACATGTGAAAAATGGTCCACGGATGCATTTGGCAACCAAGAGGTTATTGTGTTGTTTGACCCTCAGAAAGAGATGTTTGTCACTCTTGGTATCTTTCCCTTGAGGAATCATCTCTTGCAATCAAGAAGAGACTCAGCTCTTGAAAAGGGCCAGGGAGAAATCAGATAGCATCTCATTCCACGCCGTAAGAACAAGGACTCATTCAATTGCTCAACAGCTTGCTCAAAACATTTAAGTTGCCATCTTAGTTTATCCAGGAGAAAGGATACCCAGACAAGCCACCATCCTTTCTTTCTACTTGTGTTTCAAGCATGTTCTACAATCCCTATAATGTGGCGGGTTAAGCCAGGAATGCATCCTTTACTTCCTGGTCAGACATAACCAGATTTATCCCTCAAATATTCATGTAAGAAGTTCTCCTCTTCCTCCAGCCTGAAAGTACCTTGCAGAACTTTGGACCATAAGGAAATTGAAGAATGTCCCTATTATATCCCGGTATTAGTTGATGTCTTCCAATACATCTCAAGAGAAGGTCGAGCTTTTCCTACTGAACCGAGTGACATTTAAAAGGGGGCATTTGGATGGAACATGGTAGAAAGTAGCAAACTGCTTTAGGGAAGAGGCAGGGTTATCTTGGTTTTATAGGTCTTGCAAATATTTATTCAAGGTGCTAAAAAGTAGCATCTCTCCTTCTTAAAATTATTGGCCAAAGTGGTCTTATGCCATTAGTTTGTAAGTAAATACTGCTGCAACATTCTAAACAGATTTATTAGGCCTGTCACCAGCAGCCAAATATTTATGTAAGCTCCGTGGGTTGAAAAGGTAGTTTAAGGAGACTGTTTTAACCACAGCTTTGTAAATGTTTAAGGTAACATCCTGTCTCTTTTAAACCATCCCACCTAGCCATATCGTCATATTTATAATAAAAGGACAACATGTTCAAAGTGATGCATTATTTCCTGCTGTCCAAAGTTAGGCTTCTGTCCTTTTATCACAGATAAACAGAAAAAAAAATATTTCAGAGAGATCCTTTTATGTAATACCTGGGAAGAAGCCACTGAAAATGTTACTAGTGGGAGTTGAGAGAGAGGAAGAAAATATAATTCTTGTGGCAGATGTAATCAAGAGGGAATGATTTAAAATGGTGTGATAAGGCCTTACTTAGAACACACAGATATGTTTAATAGCTGTACTCATTTTTTAATCAATCTATTTTGCCTTAGATGTACCTCAATAGCTACTAGTGAATTTTGGTACCCAAGTCCAGTCTGGTTGTCAGAATAAACTGTGTGTTGGGGGTGTGTCTGTGGTATGTGGGTGTGTATGCGTCTACCTCAGTGAATTCTGGGTTTTGCTCAGTTCTAATCAGTCTCACTTGCTAGTGGTCTTGTTGGTCTCTATATCCAACTATGATATATCAGTCAGGACCCTTTCAGTTGCAAGTAAAAGCAACCAATTTTTTTTTTTTTTTGAAGCAGACTCTTGCTCCGTTGCCAAGGCTGGAATGCAGTGGCACAATCTCAGCTCACTGCAACCTCTGCCTCCCGAGTTCAAGCGATTCTCCTGCCTCCCAGGTAGCTGGCATTACAGGCTTGCGCCACCATGTTTGGCTAATTTTTGTGTTTTTTTAGTAGAGATGGGGTTTCGCCCGTTGACCAGGCTGGTCTTGAACTCCTGACCCCAGGTGATCCACCTGCTTCAGCCTCCCAAAGTGCTAAGATTACAGTCCTGAGCCACTGTGCCTGGCCAAAAGAAAGCAAATTTAAATTAATTTAACAATAAGGGCCAGGCTTTGGCTTATCTAATGGAAAGAGCCAGGAGATACATCTTCAAGTACAGTTGGCTTCAGGCACTCAAAGGTGTTGCCAAAATCCTTTGCTCTACTTTCCTTTACTTTGGCTTCACTCCCAGGTGGCTTTAGCTTCTGTAGTGGCCACGATAAGCCCCAGAAGCTCCTGACTTTTATTCTACCAGCTTATCACACAACAGACAGAGGCTTGGTCTAGACGGGGAGACATAGTTCTTCTCAATAATTTAGTTCTTCTCAATAATTGTGATGACTTTATGTGGCTTAACCTAGAACCAGGGGTAGCATATGGTGGTTGGGGTCAGCTGTGATTTAACCCCATCAATTGGAAGAGGGGAACTTGGGATTACTCAGCAAAAAACTCTGAGTGAAGTAGCAAAAGAAGGATTTTAATGAATGGTGAAAATGGATTCATGCCTTCTACAGTTATGCACAGTCATAGGAGACCAACGTTCAGATTCTAAAGATGACGCTCATATACATGTGTTGAAAGAAGACCAAGAGACCAGAAGCCAACTGCAAAGCTGGTATAAGTGACACAGCCAGTACCTCATTTAATGCAAAATTGAAGAGGATGGGGGAGATAAGCAGTTACTCAGTTGTGTAGAAGTTTATAAAATACCCATCTCTAAGAATTTCACTGGATCTTCCCAAATTTGTTAGCATCTTGGTATTAATTAACTTAATGGCATAATTGATGACTAGTAAGTTTATCCAAAATGTGGGCCCTGTTTTAGCTGAAGTGCTTGTGAAAATGCAGATAACTGGGCCCTGGACCTCTTTGTCATGCTACCTGGAAATAGAGTATCTGTATTTTAATATTCTCCCTAGGAGATTTTTTTTATAAACTGGCATCTTGATAAAATTTAATAATTTTGGACTATGTGATATATGTTTCCATTTCATTCCAATTGGCATTTGCTCCGTACTTGGTGGATGCTGAATGCATAAGAGACAATGGCCCCATGTTATAACTAGAATATAGACAAGTATCTTTAATAATAGGGTTAGTGTGATGCATTGAATTATTAGCCTCAGCTTTGCACCTCTAGAGCCACATCCTTGCCTTTGACCTTATTTTGGCAGAGAGCACTACCCTGCCTCTTGACTTTGCATTCAGTCATGTGACTTGCTTTGGCCAATGGAATGTCAACAGATGTAGCGGTATACAATCTAAGCATAGACCCAAGAGATCTTCCATGTATCCATGTGCCCTGTTTCTCTTCCCCCAAATCCCTGAGAGGAGCTTGCCCTAAACAGTGGCTGCATTTCCTTCTGGATCCAAAGTGAACATATTTGGAACAATTCCCCACATAAGTTCAACTGGACCCATAGTTTGAAGCAGAGCCTCCCCAAGAAGCCAAACCTGGTTCAACCAACCCCAATGTCACTGACAGATTCATGAGAAGAAGCAGTTGTTGTTTTAAGTCACTAGGTTTGAGGGTAGTTTGTTGCACAAGGTCATTGTGGTAACAGCAGCTAACCAGTACAGTGAGGGGTTGGAAATATCTTTGGGGGATTGGTTTGGTTTGCTTGGGGGTTGATGTCTTGTCTTGGAGGTTGATGTTTGGTTTGTTTGGGGTTTGTATTGAGGAGGCAATTTGTAGAGTAAGTAGTTGCAACTTTGTTAGAAGGGATCTTTCTGGGTCCCTGGTATGCGGCCCTAGCTCTGTGGGAATCCAGAGGAGATGAAGAGGAAACTGGTGTTTATTGTCAGTACTATCAACAGCAGCAACAAATATTGGGTGCGCCTACCATGTGCCAAGTACTAGGTGGGGATTACGAGAGGAATAAGGAAAGACCCGAGCTCTAGAAAAATGTACAGTCTCTTCACAGGACCATTCCTGGGTTTCATTAGAAATATCTGAATATATTGTCTCAGACTGGCCAGGTTTCTTGTAGGGCTTGCTAGTTGATAAATTAGATCCTTAAAGGAAAAATATTCTCCCTGATTCTACCCACCATTCTCATCTTTACACCCAACAAAACCTCACTAAGAGGTTTCTGAGGAGCCAGAAGTTGGATGGATTAACTTGGAGTTAGTGAACTGCAGAAATCTCTTCCCACTGGTGGTTCCTGTGGGTTTCAGAATAGCAAAGCTGAAAGTTCACTTGATGTATGAAGCACAATCAAAAATCCATTACCTCCCTGAGGCCACTACTCCTCCTTTTTGGTTGAGATTGCTACCCAGGACCAGCTACATAATTTGTGGGGCTCAGTGCAAAATGAAATTCAGGGCCCATTCAAAAATTACTCAGAATTTCAAGACAGCAAGCACAGAACATTAAACCAGACGTGGACCCCTCTGAGCTTGGGGCCCATTGTGACTGCACAAGTCTCAAGGCAGGAAGCTGGCTCTGCTGCCACCTGCAGGTAGTGCAAATAGCTGATGTCTACACATATGTAAAAGGAAGCACCAGCAAAGTTTCCAGTCCTGGGTGGATTTGAGAAGATGGCCCTGCAGACATTCATTCAAAAAGCTCTCATGGTGCTGACCCATTCCAGACCTGCCCTGCCCCCTGCTCAGCCCACTCCAGTTGCTGAAGGACAAGGGTGGACACCAGTTACCAGGAACCATTCTGCAATTCCAGCAGCCCTCTGGCTGGACTTTTTCTCCAATCATTCAGAAAACATTTGTCTGTGAGCCCCTCGAAGTGCTTCAGATGCAATCCAGACTTGCCCATGGACTTGAGCAGTTACAGCTGTATTGTACAGGTTGTATAAAGGAACTGCAGGAGACTTTCTATTGCCATGAGGGCGACTGCCCAGGGCCCAGGGCTCAGGGCTCAGGACAGCATAGAAACACTAGTGCCAGATTCCACCATGGTGAGAGAATTGCCTCGATGCTGCAGAAACTCCAGGACCTCCCAGATGCACTATCACACTCATCACGTGCAGACATTTGGCAGACAGGCCTTCCTTTGAAGTCCCAGCAAAATGATGGCGAGTTCTCCTGCCAAGGAACATGTGGCTGGCAACAGGAGGAAGAGTAAAGTGGCGGTCCCTTCCTTTCCACAAAAGTTTAGGAGTTGGCACTTCTTTTTCCACAGTGTTAGAGCTTCTGCTATTGATGCAAAGGGCTAAAAGCTGACCTGCTCCTTTGTCATCTTGGAAAACCTCAGGACAATGCTTAAGACCAAGGTGAAATTACCTATTTTGTGTGCTCCTGATTTTCCTTAAAGAAATAAAAAAGGGAACGATTTGGCTAAGGATGGACATGGTCTAAATCAGGGGTTCTCAAAGTGTGGTTCTCAGATTGTAACCTCTTAAAAATATAGATTCTTTCACTTGAACCCAGAAAACAGAGGTTGTAGTGAGCTGGGATCGAGCCAGGCCACTCCAGCCTGGGCAACAGAGCAAGACTCCATCTCAAAATAGATAGATAGATGATAGATGATAGATAGATAGATAGATAGATAGATAGATAGATAGATAGATAGATAGATAGATACACAGATTCTAGACTCTGCTTAGATCTACTGAAGGAGATACCATGAGGGCAGGACCCAGCAATCCATGTTTGACAATCCTTCTAGGTGATTTTGATACACCATTGGCCTAAATAGCAGATCCTCATTGCCTGTATATTAGTTTGCTATGGCTGTCTTAACAGAGTATTGCAGACTGGTGGCTTAAACAACAGAAATTTACTTTCTCACAGTTCTGGAGGCTGGAAACCCAAATCAAGACGCTGGCAGGGTTGGTTTCTAGCGAGGTTTCCCTCCTTGGCTTGCAGACAGCCGCCTTCTCACTGTGTCTTCATGTGGCTTTTTCTCTATGTGCAAGGACTCCTGGCGTCTCTTCCTCTTCTTACATAGACACCAGTCTTGTTGGATTAAGATCCCACTCTAACAACCTCATGTAAGCTTAATTACCTCCTTAACAATCCTGTCTCCGAATATAGTTACCCTGGGGGTTAGAGCTTCAACATATACATTTAGGTGGGGAACACAATTTGGTCTATAACAGCCTGACAGCATCACACCACCAGTTTTCAACATTAAGCCTTCCAAGGACTATAACAGTAATAACGCACATTAAGTTGGCATTTCTACTTGCCGGATCTGTGCTAAGTGCTTTTACATGCATGATTACCTGTGTTATTATCCCTACTTTGCCATTTGGGAAACAAGCTCAGCATGTTATCTGCCAAACCTCACAGCTGATGGCAAAACCAGGCTCTAAACACAGGAGGTCTGATGCCAAACTCAAAGCTCTTAATCACTACTAAGGTAGTAGCCACAAGCCCCGGCTACCACTCTTGGTTTTTGTTGTTGTTGTTATCAGTATAAACGTACTTTTTATTCTTTTATGTAGCTGCATACCATTACATTTTATGAATGTGACATAATACAAATAAGCGTTGTCCCTCTATTGTTGGAAATTTAGATTGTTTCTAGGTTTTACTTTTCTATTGTGTATATTTAAGGTGTACGACATGATGTTTTGATATACTACATAGTAAAATGGTTATCATAGTTAAGCAAATTAGCATATCCTCATCTCATATAGTTACTTACTTTTTCTGGTGCTAAGAAGCACCTAAAATTTACTCTGTTAGCAAATTTTCAGTATACACTTCAATATTATTAACTACAGTCCTCATGCTTTGCATTAGATCTCTAGACTTTTTCATCCTACCTAACTTCAACTTTGTACCTCATGTCCTCCCCTTTATTCCTAGTAACCACCAATCTATTCTTTGTTACCATGTGTCCAACTCTTTTTTTAAAGATTCCACATATGAATGAGATCATACAGTATTTGTCTTTCTGTGTCTGGCTTATTTCACTTACCGTAATGTCGTCCAAGTTCATCCATCTCACAAATGGCAGGATCTCCTCTTTCAAGCCTTTTTCAAGACTGAATAACGTGTTTGTGTGTGTGTGTGTGTATTACAATTTATTTGTGTATTCACCTGTTGATGGACACTTCCATTATTTTTATATCATAGCCATTGGGAATAATGCTGCAGTGAATGTGGGAGTGCAGATGTCTCTATTAGGTGCTGATTTCATTTGGGTTTCAACTCAGAAGAGGGATTGCTGTGTCATATGGTAGTCCTAGCTTTAATTGCTTTTAGGAACTTCCATGTTGTTTTGCATAATGGTTCTATCAGTTTACATTCCCACCAACAGTGTACAAGGGTTCCCTTTTCTTCACGTCTTTAACAACATTTGATATCTCCTGCCTTTTTTATGATAGCCATCCTAACAGGCATGGAATGACATCTCTTTGTGGTTCTGATTTGTATTTCCCTGATGATTAGTGATGCTGAGCACCTTTTCATATACTTGTTGGCCATTTTTATGTGTTCTTTGGGGACATGTCTATTCAGGTCCTTTGCCCATTTTTTAATTAGGTCTTTTTTTTTTTTTTTTGCTATTGAGGTGCACGGGCTCCTTATATATTTTGGATATTAACCCCTGAACAGATAGATACATGATTTATAAATATTTTTTCCCAATTCATAGGTTGCTTTTTAATGTGGTTGTTTCCTATGCTGTAAGAAACTTTTAGTTTGATGTAGCCCCACTTGTTTATTTATGCTTTTGTTGTCTGAGTTTTTGGTATGATGCTCAAAAAACCATTGCTGAAGCCAATGTCAAGGAGCTTTTCCGTTATGTTTTCTTCTAGGACTTTTATGATATCAGGTCTTACATTTACATCTTCAATCCATTTTGAGCTGACTTTTGAGTATGCTATAAGACAAGGATCTAATTTCATTTCATTCTTTTGCATATGAAGATCCAGTTTTCCCAACACCATTTATTGAAGAGACTATCCTGTCCCAAGGGGTCTTCTTGATGCCCTTGTCAAAAATTAGTTGACCATATTTGCCTGAATTTACTCTGGGCTCCCTATTCTGTTCCTAGCACCCTTGTTTTTTTGACCAACTGCATATGGGCTTCCATGGTACTGCATATCTTTGGCTTTTTTTAAAGATGAAATAGAGATGGGAATTTAAAAAAATGGAGTAGAGAGAGAAATGCAAGATTATATTCGTAGATATTCATTGAGTGCTTACTAGATATAGTCCATGGCCTCTACTTCCAAACCTCTAGAAGTTTCTGCTGGAGGGAGTTCTGTTCTAATCATCATCAGGAAGATTTTGGAAATCAAAGAAGTTATTCTGAGATAGTTTCAAAGTATCAGAGCAGCCCTTCTATTCCATGAAAGACAGAGGGCTTGAGTGTCACTAATCCCTGAAATCCCCATGCCGGGCACAGGGCCTGATTCATGTTGGCTCTCAGTAAATATGTAAGAAAGGAGTTCATGAATCAGGATACATGCCCTTTGGTGTTTCCTGGGTGGATAGAGCCTTCTTTCTTATGGTTTAGAGCAGGCATCCCCAACCCCCAGGTCACAGACCAGTACCAGTCCATGCCCTGTTAGGAACCTGGCCACACAGCAAGAGATGAGTGGCAGGCAAGCAAGTGTTATTGCCTGAGCTCTGCCTCCTGTTGGATCAGCAGTGGCATTAGATTCTCAAAGAAGCAAGAACCCTATTGTGAACTGCACACGTTCACGATCTGGGTTGCGCGCTCCTTATGAGAAGCTAATGCCTGATGATCTGAGGTGGAACAGTTTCATCCCAAAACCATTTTCCTCCACTCTGGTTTGTGGAAAAATGTCTTCCATGAAACTGGTCCCTGGTGCCAAAAAGGATGGGGACTCCTGGTTTAGAACAACCATATATACCTTGTTGTTCGACCCTAAAGTTAAGAAAACCTTAATCCATTTTCCACCCATTTAAGATGTCAGAGAAAATTTTGCTAAGATTACATTAGCCACTTATTGTTTTGGAAAACTTGGAGAAATTGGAGAAAATAAAACAAATTAAGGTTGGCAAGCTTAATCTATTAGCTTCCAAATCAAATCTTTGTTTAAACAGGACCTAATCACAAGATAGCCACATTCGTTTTAACCACACACTGAGTAAAGATAAATTACTTTTAGCTCTTCTACTATCTGGAACATAACGGGAAAAGGCAACACAAGTGAATTTTCAAAAGCAATGATGTTTTTAGCTGTAGAGAAACTAGTTGCAGAGAAATTAGAGTAGTACGTATTCTGCAAAACAGCCAAATTGTGGTAAAGTTTTAAGACAGACATAAAGAATGCTGAGTCAAGCGGCTTCCTAGGTTTAAGAATTCAACCTCGCAGATTGGCAGAGACCATGGCTTGTGTCTCAGCTCCAGCAAATCCACCAAAGGGATGTGCTGAAGGGGCAAGAACTAGGTTTCCTCCAAAACAGGTTCCTACCTCCCTCCCATTAGGGACCCCTGAAACAATGCTTCTGGGTTTTTATGGGACATGTTTGGGCTGGAGTGTGATCATAGGATCAGTAACAGCTTAACATGTACTACTCACCTACAGCATTTCAGCAACATGCTGAGCTCTTGGCATCTTAGTCTTACCAAGTCCACCAGAACCACAACACAGTGTGACTCAGTTGAAAATAGGGCGTAACTGAGATATAAACCCTTCTCTTGCTTTGCAATGACAGCTAACATTTATTGAGAATTTCCCGTGTGCCAGGCCCTGTTCTGAACACATCACAGGTCACTATCCTAACTGAACAGTGGAGGACACGGGAATATGTGTTGGTTAATGTGTCTTATTTGTTCCAGGTTATGCAATTAGTAATAGATGGTACCAAAATTCATACTTGGGCAGTCTGGCTCTAGAGCCTGGGGTATTAGCCTCTGCACCTCTTCTCACCAATCTGAAATGGAACTTGGCTACATAGAGAAATATGCCCAGTGTCCTCCTCACCTTAACCAACAACAGAATCTGGGATCTGAAAGGAGCCACAGAAGTTCCCTTGGTTTTGCCCTTGGCCACAACCCAGAGAAGGTGTTATTATCCACAGTGAAATAGCCAAGGTTCTTGGGTTAAAAAAAAAATTGGCCCAAGTTTATTTAACCAAGAAATGGTGACTGAATCAACAAGCATGTATTATGTGTGTGTTCAGCTTGGTGAGTCTGGCAGGCTGTAAGTCAGAAGAAGCCCCATGGCTTAAGGAGACCTCCTCACTGGGCTCTGTGTGTACCACCCCAGGCTGAGGCCACAGTTCTGTAGGAGCCTGGCTCTGTCGCGCAGGACTCCCAGGAACTTGCACACAGCTTGTTTGCTGGTGGTTGTGCTAAAGCACTAGCCTGGGCCAGTGGGAAGCTGGGAAGCTTCCCTGTACACAGGCCCAGCCCCTATCCGTGAGCTGAGCACAAGACTACCGCTAACATCCTCGCTGACAACCTGCTTCTAGAAAGCACATTAGGGAAATGGCCCTATGGGCCTGGCTGGGTTAGGAGGACCCCTACAGATAGGAGCCAGGTTAGAAATGACCAGGGAACCAATGGGTCAGCCCTCAACAGGACTTGGTGGGAAGGATATCAGAGCCAAGTCTTGCTTTTGTTTGGCATGAAATGAAAAGGCTAAAGGAGACTCCATTGTGGGGTACTGGAAGTGATCCACTAGGGAAACTGACTAGGTTCCCTGGAATTTGGGGAAACTGGTGTTCCCACCTGAAATGTTGAAAGGCATGTGTGGCGTGGATTAGCAGTTTGGCTGAGAAAGGCGGGTGCTTGCAAAGTTTGGGATGGGCAGGTCAACTATGCATTTATGTTTCCCAGGCCAAATGTGGACTCTAAAGAAGGAAGCTGGTGGTGGATCATCTCTAGAGGGATCTTGCACAAGAAGGCCTCCTGGAAGGGTGAGGTGACCCCAACAGAGAATCAACAAGAAGCCAGAGACTGGGGCTTTGCAGGGGGCAATTGCAGCCGGGCGAAGGAGGCATTGCCTCAAAGGAATCTTAGGTGGGAAATCCTCAGTGCTGGGGGGCTTCCAAGGAACCCAGAAGGAGAATGAGCTTTCAGGCATGCAGCATAGAGAAGCCCCTAACGCTAAACTGTGATGACACATTTTCCCTTTTCCTCTAATTCCTTCAAATTCCTCAATCCCCACACCCCATCCGGCCCCGTAGGAGAAAACAGTACCTAGAAGTGGACAAAATATGGAGAGGAAGGGAGAAGAAAATGACCATGTCCTCCTCCACTGCAGGCCCCTTTGCTGGAGAAGGATTGGATTCTCACTGAAGGAGAGTTCAGAGTTTTAATACTGGATAGAAGTGGACCTTTTTATATCTGAAAGTGACTAAAAAATCTGCCTCAGGTTTTACCCAATGGAAAGTGGAAACAATTCAGGTCTTCAGAGTGACTGATGGATAATCATGAGAAGGAAAAGATGCGCTCCACTTAGAATTTTTTTTTTTTTTTGAGAAGAGGCCTTGCTCTGTCACTCAGGCTGGAGTGCAGTGGCATGACCTCAGCTCACTGCAGCCTCCACCTCCCAGGTTCAAACGATTCTCCTGCCTCAGCCTCCCGAGTAGCTGGGATTACAGGCATCTGCCACCACACCCAGCTAATTTTGGTATTTTTAGTAGAGACAGGGTTTCACCATGTTGGCCAGGCTGGTCTCGAACTCCTGACCTCAGGTGATCTGCTGGCCTCGGCCTTCCAAAGTGCTGGAATTACAGATGTGAGCCACTGCACCCAGCCTCCAGTTAGAATTTTTGATGTTGAATTCATTCCATTGCACATATACATATAACACACACACACACACACACACACACACAAACACCCGTCTTTTTCCACAAGAACAAGGAAGTTCAAAAAGGCAGGTTGGTGCTACATGGTTCAAAAATGATGTCATATTATAATAGCTGTAGGAGAAAGGCAGGTCTACCCAGAATGAAGCAAATACTAAGATTACTTCTTGGGTTCTCTGGAGAAAGATCATGGCCATATGTCAAGAATCTGTCATTAAAGAGTCAACACATGACAAGTACACAGAAGATGGGGGGATGATACTTGGGAATAGAAACTCAGGCTGAAAACTCAGTGTGATCAATGTGGGGCCAAGTGTCCATTTTGTAATAGATGATCAATTATGTCATGATCTTTAGTGGATATTTTGTGGGTTCTCATGGTGTCCTTAGAACCATCAGAATGTACAAGTAGTGTTTCAAATAATAAGCGTTTCCATCACCTGAGTGGAATTTCTTACACTCTCATAAAATATAATCAGGTTGCCTTCTCTTAAAAGATTATTCTCCACAGAATAGATATTTTTTGTAGTCACAGGGCCCAAATTTTCTAACAGAGCCTGTTTTCTAACAGAATCTCTATTTTGAGACTGTAGAAAGATGTGTGTAGTGGAGCAGAATCAATGTCATCATCTATGACCTAGCTGATTAGTATTGGATGGTAGGTTGCCTTTCACTGTTCTTGGGGATGCCTTAGAGAACTTTTTGTAGCCGGCTCTTAAAATGCTTTATACGTTTTAGGATTAAACATTTTTAGATTGCACACACAGTCCTAAAACAAAGGAAAACCTATTGCTTAAACAATGTCTGAAGTTTAGTATAATACTAGACCTTATGTACTAAGTACAAACTAAGAAATGCCAAATACAGAATCTCAAATAAGATGAAAGTTTCTTTCTTTCTTATGTGAAAGTCCAGACTGAAGCAGGTAGTCTTGGGTGGGCAGATGGTTCTGATCCACCAGCTCATCCAGGCACCCAAGCTTGGGATCTCTACCCTCCTCAATGTGTGGCTTCCCTTTCTGAGTGTAAAAATGCTGCCCCAAATGCCACTGCCACCAATTCCCAGTGTTGCATGCATCACTCCCTTTCACATTCTATTGGCCCAAATGTGATCACAAGGCCACACGAAGCTGCAAATAAGACTGTGTGATATGGTCTGTCACCGGGCACCCATGGACCCAGCTGAAACACATGACTTCTGTTACTAAATGAAAAATGAGGCCAGGTGTGGTGGCTCACACCTATAATCTCAGTACTGTGGGAAGCTGAGAAGGGCAGATCACTTGAAGTCAGGAGTTTGAGACAAGCCTGGCCAACATGGTGAAACCTGTCTCTACTAAAAATACAAAAATTAGCCAGGTATGGTCATGGGCACCTGTAATCCCAGCTACTCAGGAGGCTGAGGCAGGAGAATAGCTTGAACCTGAGAGGCGGAAGTTGCAGAGAGCCGAGATCGCAGACTGCACTCCAGCCTGGGTGAAAGAGCAAGACTCTGTCTCAAAAAAAAAAAAAAAAAATGGAAAATGACAGAATGGATACAGGGAGTAGTGGGGGGTAACAGAAGTCTCCTCTATTTCTCAGTAATTATTGGAAAGAAATTGAGTGTGTAATTTCATTTAACAAGAATTTTTCCTGCTGGTTAGGGGCATAGCAAAAAAATAAAAATTAAAAAGAAACGAAGAACATATTGAATGCTTCTTGAGTGCCAGTATCCTAGTTTTCCCCTGGAGAGATCCTCCTGAAAAAGAGGACTTTATTAGTGGGATACCTTTAAAAGGAAATTTTTAATGTATTTTAAAATAAGCTAACTTCACAGGACTGTCCCTAACATATTCATTTCTTTGCCGGAAATTATAGCAGAGAAAAACCCTTTCTCTTTTCACCTGCCATCAATTAAATGTAAATTTCTTGAACGCTTACAACAGATGATATGGCATAGGATGAGCTCATGGTGATGTATAAGCTGGCGTAATACCCACTAGGTGCTAGAAACCAAGCCATTTTGGTCTGGCAGGAAAAATATGCCAGGACTGCAAGTGATTGTCACGAGGCCCTTTGCTGTTTGTCATTCTCTCCTCATTTTCATACTGCACATGTAGTCCTACCCAAAATAAATACTTTACAGTTGTCCTTTAGAAGCAGAGGGAGCTCTGGGCTGGGAGGCAGAAGCCCCAGGGTTGATAATAAGCTCGGCTGCCAAACAGTTGGTATGACCCTGAAGAAATAACAAACAGGGCCTAGGTTTCTGTTCACTAATTCATCCTGCGAACATGTATTTGTCACTTGCTGTGCAGATTCTGTACTAAGTCTATGGAGGTATCCTTCATCTCTCCCCTTCTTGGACTCTTTATGATGCTCTATGTATCCCAGCCTGTATGGGCCATAGAAATGTGGCTACAACCTCATCACATACACAAACCAAACAAACATCTGCAGCATTGCTGTTTGCAGCAGAGACTGCTGATTCTCTCCCACTACGCATTCTCCTGTTCTTCTATTGAAATAGAAGCCCTGATCTTCTGTTGGGCACAAGGCAACCCCTTCATTCCTACTTGTTAGCTACAGGTGTGCATGCATCAAGTTCTGGCCAATAAGATGTGAGTGGAAGCAATATGTGCAACTTCCACGTTACGTTCTGAAAAACAAGAGATGTGCCCTCCCATTCCTTTTCCCCCTTCCTGCTGGCTGGCAGGCAGGCATGGGCCAGGGTCATCTTGGACCAAGTAGAAGAGGGCAACATCCAAGGGTGGCAATGAAACAAGATGGAAGAAACTTTACACCCTGTATTAGTATTCTATTTCTCTGTAATAATCTATCCTAAAATGTAGCAACTTATAAAAACATTTATGATCTCACAGTTTCTTTTAGTCCGGAATCTGAGCATGGCTCTACTGGGTCCCCTGGCTCAGGGTTTCTCACCAGGATGCAATCAAGCCATTGGCCAGGGCTGCTGTAGGTCAGTGCTCAAGTTGGGGAGGATCCACTTCCAAGGTCATTGGTGTGACTGCTGGGAGCCCTCGAACCCCAGCTGGACATTGATGTCTTATCACTTCTGCCACGTAAAGTTGGTTAGAAGGTCCCACCCACATGTGAGGTGATTATGCAAGGCCATGAACACCAGGAAGAGAGGTCTGGGAAGCCACTGCAGAGGCTGTGCACTGTACATGCTCCCTCCCATAGCTGGTCTGCTTATGCCACAACTGTTAAAGGAAAGTGAAATAAACAACCGTCTTCTTTAAAGTAGGGTCTGCATTAGAGCAGCCAACGTTGTGTTCTAATTGATGCAGTGCCAGATTTAATTCTGTGAAACATTTGTCCAGTTATTGAGGCCCTTGTAATAGGCATTTTCTGGAATATCTGCCAAGCGAAATCACTTTCTCTGAAAACTGCCTCCCTTCCTCCTCCTATACCTCACCTTCCCTATCTGAGGACTTCTGTGGCCATTTTTGTAATTTAAAAAAACTGCTTGTCACCATCTAATGAAAGAAAGGGTAAAATGCTGACTTCAGGTAGGCCAAATCTGTCACCCAGGAATCTGGAATTGGGATCCAGAAACCCTGATCAGTGTCTCTCGTGAGAACTGGACATCGTGTGACATTAGGACGGGGTCTGCATGTGCGTGGGAAAGCGAGCAAGCCAGTTTGCAGAGAGAAGGAAGAGACAGAGGTGCTGAGAAGCCTTCAGAGTGGACTTGCTTCACAGCATCCCATTCCAGGCCCTGCTGAAGCCCAGCTCTGGCCCAGGTATGGAGATGCCTCTGCCCAACTCCACACATATGTCCTCATCGCCCCCTTGGTTTCATTTAAACCCGTCTAAGTGGGCTTTGGGTGTTTGAAATTAATCTCTAAGAAAGGCCTTTAGTGTTTTGAGTTTTCAACACCTAACCTCAACATCATCTCACCCAGCTCCTAGCATCCTTTGAGCTCTCCTACATCTCCTCCCCTGAAAAAAAAAAAGTCACAAAATCTTGCTGGAAAAGACGTGGGGCAGGATCAACAAGGCCTGCTGAAAAGAAACGTGCAAGGGTGGACGCAGCATGGATAGATATCTGTGATCTGACATCAGTTTGTTGGAGGTCAGGAGGAAGAGATGCTTTGGTGCCATTAGGTGACAAAGATTCAAAAATGTCATCCCCTCTTGCCTCAATCCCCTATGCACTCACATGCTACTTGTATGGCCCCAAAACAAGGAACTCCACAGCCTTGTTACTGAGCTGTTAGAAACAGCCCCCAACTCTGTGAGTTGACCCCTACCCCTTCCCTGGAGTGGCTTTGCTTTTGGGTTTTCTAATGTCACTCCAAGAGACAGAGTCTCTGCTCAGAGATAGCATCTTTCTCCACGCATGCCCTCCACGTGCTACTCTCTGTCTGGATTGTTTACTTCGGAATCCAGGCCAGGGTGCTGGGGATGGTTGTATTTCTTGAGTGGAATTCTGCACTCCCCGTCTGGAGTCACACTCTGCATTCTTTCGATGCCTCCTCTGAGTTGGAAGGTCACGTTGCAGCAAAGTTATTGGCTGCACAAGCTCATGGAGGCCTCACACCAGACCTTGTCCCAGCAGCTGACCCTCTGGTATGGAGGGAAGTGGAGTGGGATGTGGTAAACAGGAAGACAGCAAACCCCGACTTGGCCTGGGGAGCAGGAAACATCAGCCACCACGCTCAGCCCTGTGCCCCGATCACAACCTCCTGGGGTTGCAGTGCCTCCCGGGCTGGTGGAAGGATTGTTCTCAGCAGCTTGGGATTGTCAATGCAGCAGGAAGAATTTTATCCTAAGATGCCACCTCAAAAATGTCATGGCTTCTGAGTCTGGTGTGACAGATGGATAGACAGATGGAGGAAAATAGGACAAGGGAGAGTCAGAGGGAGAGAGCAGTTGAGTGCTGGGCCTGTACCCCCAACTCATATTCTAAACTGCTGCCTGTCCCCACCTTATCTCCCAATCTCTCCCCACCCAGCTGCATTTTGCTATTTCTACAACTTCTAACATACTATACTCTGCTTTTATTATCAGACCCTCCATACTAGGATATAAGCTCTTTGAGGGCAGGGAATCTTCGTTCACTGATAAGGAGCCTAACAGTACCTGGTACATGCAGCCATTCAACAAATATTTGTTGAATAAGTGGAAGGATGGATGGATGGATGGATGGATGGATGGATGGATGGATGGATTTCCCTAGGGATGCTTTTAGCAATTTCCCTACCATATTTCTTTTACTATTTTCCTGCTGTTTTTCAAACTGGGAATGCCCTCGCCCAACCCCACAAATCAGCCTGTTCATCTCTCAAATGCCAGCTCCAATGCCACTCCTGCAGTATGGCCTTGTGGTTAAGAGCCACCATTGCAGGGTTCAAATCCCCACTCCTCTGCTTGTTCACTGTGTAGGCTTCAGTTTACATACCTAATGGGATTATCACAAAGACAAAATAACATCATGTCCGAACCATGTTTAATTAACACATGCCCTCTAATGTTCCCAGTTAGGTACCGTCTCTCCCTCCTTTGAGCATGCATGTTACATTGAGTCTCTCTTAGGAACTCTTCACATTTTCTTTTGTATCCTAGCTATTCTTGTACATGTAGTATTTTCCTTGACAGAAGGCTCCTTCTGACACAGTGCTTTTTTAAATACATATTCTTAAACACCCTCCTTGAGTATTTTTATCTGCAGCATTTTAACAAAGAAACATCAAAGCACAGGAGTGAATGTGCTGGGAAGAAGGAGTGGGGGAGAGATTACTATTCTGAGGATGAATGAGGCATTGGGAGGGCTTGGAGGATGGGATGCAGAAACACACAATCAAAAAAACAGTCACCCAATACAGCATTTCATGTCATCAGCTGCAACTTCATAGAAGTTTTCAGAGCCCATGCATAGGAATCATCCATCTCCTATGAATCAGAAGCCCCCAGTTCAAAGGAAGCTGGTGAAGAAGCAAGAGTCAGCCCCAGAACCGAGGCAGCAAAGAGTTGGCTTCTGAAGAAAAGGACCTGCCCGTTTCTGTTGCAGGAATCTCCTACAAAGTCATTTGTGATAAACACTGGTGTGTTTCTGCAATCTGGCTTTTATCCCTTCAAAGGTTCCTGAATGGGGGCAATTAACAGAGATGGGGAAGCCAAGAAAACGCACTGTGAGTATAAACAGCTTGACAGGACATTTATACAGAGAATTCAGAACAGAGTCCTCATTCCCAAGCGTGGTACAGGCCAGAGGGGAGATTTTTAGAGCAAGAGACACCCATCTTTTGTCTTCTTTCTAGGAAGTGTTCTTCTGTCAGGTATGAAGAGTCTTGGTTGAGTTTCAGCAAAAGGATTGGGTGACTAATTGGGATCACAGGGTAGCAGTGCACCGAGGAACCTAACCACTGTCCTCACTCAGGACCGCTGAAGCTCTTTTATAGGAAACAGAAGGGAAGAAGTCTTTTTTCCCCAACTTCATTGAGATGTAACTGAAAAACCCCAGCCCCTGGTAGCCACCATTCTACTCTCTACTTCTATGAATTTGACTATTTAAATTTCACATATGAGTGAGATTATGCAATATCTGTTTTACTGCATCTGGTTTATTTCACTTAGCATAAGGTCCTCCAGGTTCTTCCATGTTGTTACAAATGACAGGATTTTCTTCTTTTTAAAGGTTAAGTGATATTCCATTATGCACACACACACACACACACACACACACTCCACATCACATTTTCTTTATTGAGAGGACAGATTAATCATCTAGGAAATGTAAACCAAAATCACAATGAGGGTTGGGGGTAGTGGCTCACACCTGTCATCCTGGCACTTTGGGAGGCTGAGACAGGGGCATTACTTGAGGCCAGGATTTTGAGACCAGCCTGGCCAATATGGTGAAACCCTATCTCTACTAAAAATAAAAAATATATACAAAAATTGGCCAGGCATGGTGGCACACACCTGTAGTCCCAGCTACTCGGGTGGCTGAAGCACAAGAATTGCTCGAATCTGGAAGACAGAGGCTTCAGTGAGCCTAGATCACGCCTCTGCCCTCCAGCCTGGGTGACAGAGCAAGACTCCATCTCCGAAACACACACACACACACACAAAGTGAGATATCACCTTACAACTGTTAGAATGACTATTTCTAACAGAAAGACAAAAGATAACAAGTGTTGGCGAGGATGTGGAGAAAGGGGAACCCTTGTACACTGTTGATGGGAATGTACATTGATATGATCTAACCTTTGAAAGCTGAATGAGCCAACCTGACTTCACTGGATGATGCGTGGTCAGGATTCAATGATTATAGATCTAATCCTCAGTTTCCTCCTTCCTGTGTGCCAGGCAGGCAGGATCTTCTGTCCTAGAAAAGGTTTATAAAGGTCTCAGGGTTCATATGTAAGAGTTTATGCCTCAGAGGCAGGCTGACTTGAGATAGAACCACGGATCTGCTGTCTACTGTTAGACCTGGCAAGCACCTGGCCTTGTTAAGGCTTACTTTCTCTTTCTCTGAAATGGGAATAAAGTTAGTATGCACCTCGCTGGGATTATCTTTAGGAATAATAAAGAAATAAGCAGAATTCCAGGCTGCCAAATGCCCTCAGTGAAGTTTAGCTCTTATGATTATTATTAAAACATGAAATCTACATTCTGTGGAGGAAGAGGAAGGGGATGTCATGTCAGAGAAGGGAGAGGAGTTGGTTCTTAGAATCCAAGTAGAATGAGTCTCTTGAAGCCACATATCTAGCTTTGCTTTTTGAAAAGAATATTAGAACTTTTCAGGGGTGATAGATCTGTTCACTATATGGACTGTAGTAATTGTTTCAGAGTTGTATACATATGTCAAAACTTATCAAATTTGTACTATTTTATTTTATTTTTTGGAGACAAAGTCTCTCTCTGTTGCCCAGGCTGGAGTACAATGGCACGACCACAGCTCACTACAGGCTTGACCTCCCAGACCCAAACAATCCTCCTACCTCAGCCTCCCCAGTAGCTGGGCCCATAGGTGTACACTAACATGCCTGGCTAATTTTTAAAATTTTCATACAGACAGGGTTTCCCTTTGTTACCCAGGCTGGTCTTGAACTCCTGGGCTCAAACTATCCTCCCATCTTGGCCTCCCAAGGTGCCTGGATTACATGTGTGAGCCACCATGCCTGGCCAAAACTTGTCAAATTATAGACTTTAAATGTGTGCAATTTATTGTATTTTGGTTACACTTAAATAAAGCTGTTCTAAAAATTATCTTTTAGAACAGCAAGGAAATGGAGACCATAATGATAATGATTTTCAGGCAGGTGATTACAAGGGTCTGAGCACATGAATAAATGAACACTCACATATGAAGAAATACTGATCACACATGACCATTCCTTACAATTTTCTTAATATCCCTCCTTTCTCTCCCCCTTCATCTACCCAGAGTCTTCCACATGTAAGCCCCAGATCAAGTCCAACCTCCTCTCAAAAGCCTTCACTGACACCTTATTGCAATTGTACCTGTCTATGTCTTAACATACATACATTGTAATTTCTCAAATAATGCCTCCAGACTTCTGATGAGCTCCTGTTCTATTATTTAGATTGTTTAACTTGTCATATGTTTGTGGTGATGCTAAGTTTTGAAAAAAATAGGAGACACTTCTTTTGTGATTGAGCACATAGGACTTGATAAATACGTTCCCATTGAATGACAAAATTTAGAGTTCTATGTCCTAGACTTGACTCTCATCACCACAAACTTCAAGGGATGATCCCCAACATTCTATTGGATAGAAACTTTGATGGTATCAAAGACTCTTTGACATGAGCAGGCCATCAGCTGAGGCTTGACTGTTTATCACTTGTTTAAATATGAAGATTTTGTTTTAATTGTATTTGTTGTTCATAATGGCTTTTCATCCACAACTGTACAACTAAAGGGTCTGACTTGAGAAACCCAAAAGCCTATTTTGAAAGCAGCAGAGTTTAAAACTCTTCTTCCAGTTCCTTCCACATTTGAACAGGATAGTTCTAAGTCCCAGCCAAGCTTGGGCCCTGGAACACAGGGTGCCTGGGAAAAGCTACCCAACACCATCGAGGTGGCCGCCCTGATCCTAGTCCATTATCCTAAGCCCTGTCGTTTTTGTTTGTTTGTTTTTAGCTCCCCTGGAAGTCTAATGGAGTCAGATATCACATCTCCCAGAAAAGGAATGACATTTATAACCCCCTTCTGCTCCTGCAAATGGAGGGGTTATCTTGGGATTTTGCCCATCAGCGCTCTCCAGAATCTCAGGCGGCTTCTTAGCCTGGTGTGCTCGGAGTCAGCTCCAAGCCTGGAGGTTTAGCATCCAGGTAGCCTCAGACCTGATCATAAGGCCCACAGTTGAGAGTTAGCAGGACAGCCCTAAGTATCCTCTTCCTGTTTCAGAGGGTTGCTGGCAAGTTTCTGAAAACCTGCAGCTTTTTTATGTCTTTAATGCTGGGCTCTTTGCCATCATTCATTTCAGGACTAGAGGTAGCCCTGTTTAATATTAGGCTGCTCCGCCCACCCCCCGCCACCATCCGAATAAGAAAGGATGGGCTCCATCATGTTTAGTGCCTGCCAAGGCAGTGGTGTCACTGGGGATGGTCACAGGGATGCACCCTGGGGAAGGAGCCAGCAAGGTTTTGCTTTTCTGGTGTCAGAGGGAAGACAAAGAGCAGCTTTTTGGGTAAGAACTGAAAAAAAACAACAACAACAACAAAAAAAAAAACAGGAATATTTAGGAGGGCATGCTCTTTTTCCAAAATGGTCTTTGTGGCTTTGTTTTTCTATTAAATAATTATTCTTGCCGAATGAATTGTTTACATTAGCATTTCTTAAACTGGGTTCCATTGTGTCAGTAGGTATTTCTTCAAAAAAAGATGTAGGCAGAGAATTCCGTTATCAAAACAGTTCAGAAAATAAAGGTCTGGAGAGCAAGGGCTCTAAGGACCAGCTATAGGGATTGGTGAAAGCTTACAGTGGTCATAAGGAAGGTGGCATTGGAGCCAGGCCTGATTCAGACCAGGCAGGGAGAAGGTTGCACGCAAAAGGACCTATAGATAGGAAAATGAAAATGCTCAGGGAGAGATGAGACACCTCCGGCTTGGAGAGTTTAGTGCAGCCTAATTTTTATTTATGTAATTCCAAGAAAATTCCCTCTCTTCTCATTGCTTTCCGGGGAGACACAGCCAGCAGCCTCCTTGGGGAAGACGCTGTCATTTGCCTCTCCAAAGCTCATACTTGCATGTGCACACACACACTTCGCTGCAAGTAGAGCCTCAGTGTTTGTCTAGATGTCCCTCCCTCAGGTGGCGGGGGGCAGAAAAAAACCCCTCCCTCTGCTCCAAAAAGGTGATATTGGTTAGTCTAAGCCAATTATATTAATTCCTCTATCCTTGCCATGGATTGATTTGGGCATGGTTATGTAACCCAGCCCTAACAAATGGAACCTGAGGGATAATCTTAGGAATTCTGGAAGAGTTTTTCTTCATAATAAGTAAAGACAGCCACCTGGGAGGAAATGCAGTTTTCTTTGTTAGGTGTGGAATTTCTGCATGAAATTCTGGAAACTACTACAACCATCCAGCAATTTGGCGATGGATGGTGGGAGAAAGGGCAGACATTCTGAGAATGGCAGAACAGAAGGATGTAAAACATCCGGGCCTTTGATGACATAGTCATGCAGTCTAATTATCCATGGAATCACTCTATCTCTGGACTTGCTGTTAAGTGAGAGTGTAAACTCCATTCTGCTTAGGCCACTTTTCATTGAGCCTTGGGCTCCTTGCAACTAGATATTTCATGAGCAGAGTTTCTCCCTTGACAGAACACATCTAACAACTTAACCATTGTGCTTCCTACCCATTCCTTGGGTAAACTCTTCAGTTAGCCCCTTTGGATCGTAGAGTTTGGCCTTTCAGGCTGCCTCTGGCCAATGCCTTCCTCTGCTTTTCCGTTGTCCTCTCCTTTGTCCATGTCCTGGTTCCCAGATAAACTTACAGAAGATCCCAAACTTCTCAACTGTAAAAACAGGAAAAGTATCTCATCTCATGGGTATATCTAAAGAATTAAATGAGATCATGATGAAAAGAGGTTAAGAGTGTCTGGCATGCAGTAAGTAGTCTACAAATTATAGTTTTAACAATGATAATGATAATAATTTTTAATTAAAGTTAATAACTACTTTGGATTGACTAAGCTTACCTAATTCAGATATGGTCATTCAAATTTCACTGGGGTATTGTTGTTGTTACCAAATCTAGTATAGCAGCAAGAAAAAGCAATAATATGTAACATTGGTACATTGCCTTATAATTGGATCTTTATTTTTGCAATTGGTTAAATGCATTTTATTTTATCCATAATTTCTATTCCATATTTTTCTTTTTATTTTTTTATTATTTTATTTTATTTTATTTTATTATTATTATACTTTAAATTTTAGGGTATATGTGCAAAATGTGCAGGTTAGTTACATATGTGTACATGTGCCATGTTGGTGTGCTGCTCCCATTAACTTGTCATTTAGCATTAGGTATATCTCCTAATGCTAACCCTCCCCCCTACCCCCACCCCACAACAGTCCCCAGAGTGTGATGTTCCCCTTCCTGTGTCCATGTGTTCTCATTGTTCAATTCCCACCTACGAGTGAGAACATGCGGTGTTTGGTTTTTTGTCCTTGCGATAGTTTACTGGGAATGATGATTTCCAATTTCATCCATGTCCCTACAAAGGACATGAACTCATCATTTTTTATGGCTGCATAGTATTCCATGGTGTATATGTGCCACATTTTCTTAATCCAGTCTATCATTGTTGGACATTTGGGTTGGTTCCAAGTCTTTGCTATTGTGAATAGTGCTGCAATAAACATACATGTGCATGTGTCATTATAGCAGCATGATTTATAATCCTTTGGGTATATACCCAGTAATGGGATGGCTGGGTCAAATGGTATTTCAAGTTCTAGATCCCTGAGGAATCGCCACACTGACTTCCACAATGGTTGAACTAGTTTACAGTCCCACCAACAGTGTAAAAATGATCCTATTTCTCCACATCCTCTCCAGCACCTGTTGTTTCCTGACTTTTTAATGATTGCCATTCTAACTGGTGTGAGATGGTATCTCACTGTGGTTTTGATTTTCATTTCTCTGATGGCCAGTGATGGTGAGCATTTTTTCATGTGGTTTTTTGGCTGCATAAATGTCTTCTTTTGAGAAGTGTCTGTTCATGTCCTTCGCCCACTTTTTGATGGGGTTGTTTGTTTTTTTCTTGTAAATTTGTTGGAGTTCATTGTAGATTCTGGATATTAGCCCCTTGTCAGATGAGTAGGTTGCAAAAATTTTCTCCCATTTTTTGTGTTGCCTCTTCACTCTGATGGTAGTTTCTTTTGCTGTGCAGAAGATCTTTAGTTTAATTAGATCCCATTTGTCAATTTTGGCTTTTGTTGCCATTGCTTTTGGTGTTTTAGACATGAAGTCCTTGCCCATGCCTATGTCCTGAATGGTAATGCCTAGGTTTTCTTCTAGGGTTTTTATGGTTTTAGGTCTAACATGTAAGTCTTTAATCCATCTTGAATGAATTTTTGCATAAGGTGTAAGGAAGGGATCCAGTTTCAGCTTTGTACATATGGCTAGCCAGTTTTCCCAGCACCATTTATTAAATAGGGAATCCTTTCCCCATTGCTTGTTTTTCTCAGGTTTGTCAAAGATCAGATAGTTGTAGATATGCAGCATTATTTCTGAGGGCTCTGTTCTGTTCCATTGATCTATATCTCTGTTTTGGTACCAGTACCATGCTGTTTTGGTTACTGTAGCCTTGTAGTATAGTTGGAAGTCAGGTAGTGTGATGCCTCCAGCTTTGTTCTTTTGGCTTAGGATTGACTTGGTGATGTGGGCTCTTTTTTGGTTCGATATGAACTTTAAAGTAGTTTTTCCCAATTCTGTGAAGAAAGTCATTGGTAGCTTAATGGGGATGGCATTGAATCTATGAATTACCTTTGGCAGTATGGCCATTTTCACATTATTGATTCTTCCTACCCATGAGCATGGAATGTTCTTCCATTTGTTTGTATCCTCTTTTATTTCATTGAGCAGTGGTTTGTAGTTCTCCTTGAAGAGGTCCTTCACGTCCCTTGTAAGATGGATTCCTAGGTATTTTATTCTCTTTGAAGCAATTGTGAATGGGAGTTCACTCATGATTTGGCTCTCTGTTTGCCTGTTATTGGTGTATAAGAATGCTTGTGATTTTTATACAATGATTTTGTATCCTGAGACTTTGCTGAAGTTGCTTATCTGCTTAAGGAGATTTTGGGCTGAGACAATGGAGTTTTCTAGATATACAATCATGTCGTCTGCAAACAGGGACAATTTGACTTCCTCTTTTCCTAATTGAATACCTTTTATTTCCTTGTCCTGCCTGATTGCCCTGGCCAGAACTTCCAACACTATGTTGAATAGGAGTGGTGAGAGTGCATCCCTGTCTTGTGCCAGTTTTCAAATCGAATGGTTCCAGTTTTTGGCCATTCAGTATGATATTGGCTGTGGGTTTGTCATAGATAGCTCTTATTATTTTGAGATATGTCCCATCAATACCTAATTTATTGAGAGTTTTTAGCATGAAGCGTTGCTGAATTTTGTCAAAGGCCATTTCTGCATCTATTGAGATAATCATGTGGTTTTTGTCTTTGGTTCTGTTTATATGCTGGATTACATTTATTGATTTGCGTATATTGAACCAGCCTTTCATCCCAGGGATGAAGCCCACTTGATCATGGTGGATAAGCTTTTTGATGTGCTGCTGGATTTGGTTTGCCAATATTTTATTGAGGATTTTTGCATCAATGTTCATCAAGGATATTGGTCTAAAATTCTCTTTTTTGGTTGTGTCTCTGCCCAGCTTTGGTATCAGGATGATGCTGGCCTCATAAAATGAGTGAGGGAGGATTCCCTCTTTTTCTATTGATTGCAATAGTTTCAGAAGGAATGGTACCAGTTCCTCCTTGTACCTCTGGTAGAATTCGGCTGTGAATCCATCTGGTCCTGGACTCTTTTTGGTTGGTAAGCTATTGATTATTGCCACAATTTCAGATCCTGTTATTGGTCTATTCACAGATTCAACTTCTTCCTGGTTTAGTCTTGGGAGAGTGTATGTGTCGAGGAATTTATCCATTTCTTCTAGATTTTCTAGTTTATTTGCGTAGAGGTGTTTGTAGTATTCTCTGATGGTAGTTTGTATTTCTGTGGGATCGGTGGTGATATCTCCTTTATCATTTTTTATTGCGTCTATTTGATTCTTCTCTCTTTTCTTCTTTATTAGTCTTGCTAGCAGTCTATCAATTTTGTTGATCTTTTCAAAAAACCAGCTCCTGGATTCATTAATTTTTTGAAGGGTTTTTTGTGTCTCTATTTCCTTCAGTTCTGCTCTGATTTTAGTAATTTCTTGCCTTCTGCTAGCTTTTGAATGTGTTTGCTCTTGCTTTTCTAGTTCTTTTAATTGTGATGTTAGGGTGTCAATTTTGGATCTTTCCTGCTTTCTGCTGTGGGCATTTAGTGCTATAAATTTCCCTCTACACACTGCTTTGAATGTGTCCCAGAGATTCTGGTATGTTGTGTCTTTGTTCTCGTTGGTTTCAAAGAACATCTTTAATTCTGCCTTCATTTCGTTATGTACCCAGTAGTCATTCAGGAGCAGGTTGTTCAATTTCCATGTAGTTCAGTGGTTATGAGTGAGTTTTTTAATCCTGAGTTCTAGTTTGATTGCATTGTGGTCCGAGAGACCGTTTGTTATAATTTCTGTTATTTTACATTTGCTGAGGAGTGCTTTACTTCCAACTATGTAGTCAATTTTGGAATAGGTGTGGTGTGGTGCTGAAAAAATGTATATTCTGTTGATTTGGGGTGGAGAGTTCTGTAGATGTCTATTAGGTCTGCTTGGTGCAGAGCTGAGTTCAATTCCTGGGTATCCTTGTTAACATTCTGTCTCATTGATATGTCTAATGTTGACAGTGGGGTGTTAAAGTCTCCCATTATTATTGTGTGGGAGTCTAAGTCTCTTTGTAGGTCACTCACGACTTGCTTTATGAATCTGGGTGCTCCTGTATTGGGTGCATATATATTTAAGATAGTTAGCTCTTCTTGTTGAATTGATCCCTTTACCATTATGTAATGACCTTCTTTGTCTCTTTTGATCTTTGTTGGTTTAAAGTCTGTTTTATCAGAGACTAGGATTGCAATCCCTTCCTTTTTTTGTTTTCCATTTGCTTGGTAGATCTTCCTCCATCCTTTTATTTTGAGCCTATGTGTGTCTCTGCATGTGAGATGGGTTTCCTGAATACAGCACACTGATGGGTCTTGACTCTTTATCCAATTTGCCAGTGTGTGTCTTTTAATTGGAGCATTTAGTCCATTTACATTTAAAGTTAATATTGTTATGTGTGAATTTGATCCTGTCTTTATGATGTTAGCGGGTTATTTTGCTCATTAATTGATGCAGTTTCTTCCTAGCCTCGATGGTCTTTACAATTTGGCATGATTTTGCAGTGGCTGGTACCGGTTGTTCCTTTCCATGTTTAGTGCTTCCTTCAGGAGCTCTTTTAGGGCAGGCCTGGTGGTGACAAAAATCTCTCAGCATTTGCTTGTCTGTAAAGGATTTTATTTCTCCTTCACTTATGAAGTTTAGTTTGGCTGGATATGAAATTCTGGGTTGAAAATTCTTTTCTTTAAGAATGTTGAATATTGGCCCCCACTCTCTTCTAGCTTGTAGGGTTTCTGCCGAGAGATCTGCTGTTAGTCTGATGGGCTTCCCTTTGAGGGTAACCCGACCTTTCTCTCTGGCTGCCCTTAACATTTTTTCCTTCATTTCAACTTTGGTGAATCTGACAATTATGTGTCTTGGAGTTGCTCTTCTCGAGGAGTATCTTTGTGGCGTTCTCTGTATTTCCTGAATCTGAATGTTGGCCTGCCTTGCTAGACTGGGGAAGTTCTCCTGGATAATATCCTGCAGACTGTTTTCCAACTTGGTTCCATCCTCCCCGTCACCTTCAGGTACACCAATCAGATGGAGATTTGGTCTTTTCACATAGTCCCATATTTCTTGGAGGCTTTTTTCATTTCTTTCTATTCTTTTTTCTCTAAACTTCCCTTCTCGCTTCATTTCATTCATTTCATCCTCCATCACTGATACCCTTTCTTCCAGTTGATCGCATCGGCTCCTGAGGCTTCTGCATTCTTCACATAGTTCTCGAGCCTTGGCTTTCAGCTCCATCAGCTCCTTTAAGCACTTCTCTGTATTGGTTATTGTAGTTATACATTCGTCTAAATTTTTTTCAAAGTTTTTAACTTCTTTGCCTTTGGTTTGAATTTCCTCCTGTAGCTTGGAGTAGTTTGATCGTCTGAAGCCTTCTTCTCTCAACTCGTCAAAGTCATTCTCCGTCCAGCTTTGTTCCATTGCTGGTGAGGAACTGTGTTCCTTTGGAGGAGGAGAGGCGCTCTGCTTTTTAGAGTTTCCAGTTTTTCTGATCTGTTTTTTCCCCATCTTTGTGGTTTTATCTACTTTTGGTCTTTGATGAAGGTGATGTACAGATGGGTTTTTGGTGTGGATGTCCTTTCTGTTTGTTAGTTTTCCTTCTAACAGACAGGACCCTCAGCTTCAGGTCTGTTGGAGTTTGCTAGAGGTCCACTCCAGACCCTGTTTGCCTGGGTATCAGCAGCGGTGGCTGCAGAACAGCAGATTTTCGTGAACTGCGAATGCTGCTGTCTGATCATTCCTCTGGAAGTTTTGTCTCAGATGAGTACCCAGCCGTGTGAGGTGTCAGTCTGCCCCTACTAGGGGGTGCCTCCCAGTTAGGCTGCTTGGGGGTCAGGGGTCAGGGACCCACTTGAGGAGGCAATCTGCCCGTTCTCAGATCTCCAGCTGTGTGCTGGGAGAACCACTGCTCTCTTCAAAGCTGTCCGAGGAGGACATTTAAGTCTGCAGAGGTTACTGCTGTCTTCTTTTTTTGTCTGTGCCCTGCCCCCAGAGGTGGAGCCTACAGAGGCAGGCAGGCCTCCTGGAGCTGTGGTGGGCTCCACCCAGTTGGAGCTTCCCAGCTGCTTTGTTTACCTAAGCAAGCCTGGGCAATGGTGGGCGTCCCTCCTCCAGCCTCGCTGCCACTTTGCAGTTTGATCTCAGACTGCTGTGCTAGCAATCAGCAAGACTCTGTGGGCGTAGGACCCTCCTAGCCAGGTGCGGGATATAATCCCCTGGTGCACCGTTTTTTAAGCCAGTCCGAAAAGCTCAGTATTAGGGTGGGAGTGACCTGATTTTCCAGGTGCCGTCTGTCACCCCTTTCTTTGACTAGGAAAGGGAACTCCCTGACCCCTTGTGCTTCCCGAGTGAGGCAATGCCTCGCCCTGCTTCGGCTCGCACACTTTGCACTGCACCCACTGTCCTGCACCCACTCTCTGGCACTCCCTAGTGAGATGAACCCGGTACCTCAGATGGAAATGCAGAAATCACCCGTCTTCTGCATCGCTCATGCTGGGAGCTGTAGACCAGAGCTGTTCCTATTCGGCCATCTTGGTTCTCTATAATTGGATCCTTTACTAAGCATATTTACATGTTTACCTTGTTTACTCCCAAAATAATATATATATAATATATACATATATATATATATATATATATATTTTTTTTTTTTTTTTTTTTTTTTGAGACGGAGTCTCTCACTGTCACCCGGACTGGAGTGCAGTGGCGCCATCTAGGCTCACTGTAACCTCTGCCTCCTGGATTCAAGTGATTCTCTTCCCTCAGCCTCCTGAGTAGCTGGGATTACAGGCACCTGCCACCACACCTGGCTAATTTTTTTGTAATTTTAGTAGAGATGGGGTTTCACTATGTTGGCCAGGCTGGTCTCAAACTCCTGACCTCATGATCCACCTGCCTCAGCCTCCCAAAGTGCTGGGATTACAGGTGTGAGCCACTGTGCCAGGTCAAGAATCTTTTAAATGTCAGTATCATTTCCATTTTACTGAAGCTACTGAAGTTAAAAGAGCCTAACTAAGTGCCTCAGCTCACATACCTGGTGATTGAAATTCAAATCTTAACAGACTCCAAAATACATGTTCTTTCTATCACATCACCTCTCTCAATCACATGCATACAGCTCACTGCAGTTGACTGCTCTCAGCTTCTAAAGTTTTGTGGCTGGCCTCTGTGACTAACTAGATTGGTTAGTTTCTCTCCATTTAATAACTTTCACATTAATATCCCTTGAAAATGTTCATGGTTCTGAGAGTAGTACAGGGCAGGGGAGAAGAGAAGAATGGAAAACAGACCAGTGTTCTAGCATCCTCTATGAAAGGCTGGGTTTGCTGCTGTAATTTGTATAAGCAGCTCCTGTTTTTGGCAATAATTCACACTACTTCTTAGCCTTTCTTTGTTTACCCAGGGGGTGAGACTCTGTGATAAGGAGTTGCTAATGAGGTTTATGTGACTAGGAGTGGACATGTGCTGTGAAAACTGTTTACCTTTCACTGAGTGTCAACAGGGTCCACTGGATGGCTGTCAAGAGATGCTCATTCAGAGAAAGAGAGAGAGAGACAGAGAGACAGAGAGAGAGAGAGAAAGAGAGAGAGATTTCCTATTTAGGAAAAATGTGGGTGAGTTAGAAACTAGAGAAGAAAATCTTTTGGAATTCAATGCCGAAGAAACAGATGAGTTTAACGACTGGCTTAATGGCTTGGGAATGTTTATCAATGTCAGTTCTTACTGGTATTCTAGTATATGACTGTCTAAATTGTTCTCTCCCAATAACCACCCATGCTTTTAGGAAATATTTTGTTCTCTTTCTTCTTTCCAGCATCTACCACAGTCAACCCAAAACAGGCACCTAAACATGAAGAGTTTGGTTTCTTTGGGTATTCTGTTGCATTTCATGGTATCTGAACAGGGGCTTGAGCTAATCACTGGTCAGGGATCTTTAGAATGAGTGACTGTAATTCTGAATGGGAGGTTGAACAGAATTATAAAAGGTTTCTCAAACTTTTGAACTTTCTTTCTCCTGATTAGGCGCTAGTCTTTTCCATGATCTTCAGGGGATGGAGAAGGAAGAGATAAAGGTAGGAAATAGCTTTGCTTCCCACCACTACAGTTGTTTCTGATGCTAGAGCTTCAATCAGATCTTTGACATTGAAGCATACCTGACATGGTTTGGATCTGTGTCCCCACCCAAATCTCATGTCAAATTGTAATCCCCAATGTTGGAGGTGGAGCCTGGTGGGAGAAGATTGGATAATGGGGGCAGTTTGTCATGGTTTAACACCATCCCCTTTTGCATTGCCATGGTGAGAGTGAGTTATCATGAGATCTTCTGTTTAAAAGTGTGTGGCATCTCCCCCAACTCTGTCTTCCTCCTGTTATGGCCATGTGAAGACATGCCTGCTTCCCCTTCAACTTCTGACATGATTTTGAGTTTCCTGAGGCCTCCTTAGCCATGCTTCCTGTACAGCCTGCAGAACCATGAGCCAATTAAACCTGTTTTCTTTATACATTACCAAGTCTCAGGTATTTATTTATAGCAGTGCAAAAACAGACTAGTACAGAAAATTGGTACCAGAAGTAGGGTGTTGATATAAAGGTACCTGAAAATGTGGAAACAGCTTTGGAACTGGATAATGGTGCGACAGTTTGGAGGGCTCAGAAAAAGATAGGAAGATGAGGGAAAGTTTGAAACTTCCTAGAGACTTGTTGAATGGCTGCGACCAAAATACTGATAGTGATATGGACAGTGAAATCCAGGCTGAGGAGGTCACAGATGGAAATGATGAACTTATCAGGAACTGGAGTAAAAGTCACTCTTGTTATGTGTCAGCAAAGAAACTGGCAGCATTGTGCCCCTGCTCTAGGGATCTGTGGAACTTTGAACTTGAGAGAGACGATTTAAGGGATCTGGCAGAAGAAATTTCTAAACATCAAAGTGTTCAAGATGTTACCTGGCTGCTTCTGAAAGCCTGTGCTCATATGTGTGCGCAAATAAGTGACTTGAAACTTGAACTTATCTTTAAAAGGAAAGCAGAGCACACTAGTTTGGAAAACTTGTAGCCTGGGCATATGGTAGAAAAGGAAAACCCATTTTCAGGGTTGGAATTCAAGCAGGCTGCAGCAGTTTCCATAAGTAAAGAGGAGTCAATTGCTAATAGCCAAGACAATGGGGAAAAGGCCTCAGAGGGATTTCAGAGGTGTCCTAGGCAGCCCCCCCAACCATCACAGGCCTTGAGGCCTAGGAGGGAATAATGGTTTTGTGGGCCAGGCCTAGGGCCCTTCTGCTCTGTGCAGCATTGGGACATGGCACTCTGCATCTTGGCAGCTCTAGCACTAGCCCTGGCTCAAAGGCCCCAGATACTGCTTGAGGTGCTGCTCCAGATGGTGCAAACCATAAGCCTTGATAGATTCCATGTGGTTTTAAGCCTGCAGGTGCACAGAGTACAAGGGTTGAAGTTTGGGAGCCTCCATCTACACTGCAGAAGATGTATAAAAAAGGCCGGGTGCGGTGGCTCACGCCTGTAATCCCAGCACTTTGGGAGGCCGAGGTGGGCGGATCACAAGGTCAGGAGATCGAGACCATGGTGAAACCCCATCTCTACTAAAAATACAAAAAATTAGCCGGGCGCAGTGGCGGGCGCCTGTAGTCCCAGCTACTCGGGAGGCTGAGGCAGGAGAATGGCGTGAACCCGGGAGGCGGAGCTTGCAGTGAGCCGAGATTGCACCACTGCACTCCAGCCTGGGCGACAGAGCGAGACTCCGTCTCAAAAAAAAAAAAAAAAAAAAAAAAAAAAGAAGATGTATAAAAAAATGAGGATGTCCAGGCAGAAGCCTGCTGTAGGGTTGGAGCCCTCATGGAGAACTTCTACTAGGGCAGTGTGGAGGTGAAATGTGGGTTGGAGCCCTCACACAAAATCCTCACTGGGGCACTACCTAGTGGAGCTGTGAGAAGAGGGACATCAACCTCCAGACCCTAGAATGGTAGATCCACCAACAGCTTGCACTTTGCACATGGAAAAGCTGCAGGCAGTCAGTGCCAGCCTGTGAAAGCAGCCAAAAGAGCTGTACCCTGCAGAGCCTCAGAGGCAAAGTTGCCTGAGGCCTTGGGAGCCCACCCTTTTCACCAGTGTGCCCTGGATGTGAGCCATGGAGAAAAAGGAAACTGTTTTGGATCTTGAAGATTTAATGACTCCCCTGCTGGGTTTTGGGCTTGCATGAGACCTGTAGCCCCTTTCTTCTGGCCATTTTCTTTGTTTTTGTAACAGGAGTATTTACTCAATGCCTATACCCCCATTCTATCTTAGAAGTAACTAACTGGTATTGATTTTACAAGTTCATAGTTTCATAGACAAGGCTTATATAGCCTTATCTCAGATGAGACTTTGGAGGGTGGACTTTTCAGTTGATGCTGGAATGAGTTAAGACTTTGGAGGAATGTTGAGGTCCGTTCCAAGATGGCCGAATAGGAACAGCTCCGGTCTGCAGCTCCCAGTGTGATTGACACAGAAGACAGGTGATTTCTGCATTTTCAACTGAGGTACCCAGTTCATCTCAATGGGACTGGTTGGACAGTGTCCAGCCCATGGAGAGTGAGCCAAAGCAGGACAGAGCATTGCCTCACTCAGGAAGCACAAGGGGTCAAGGGATTTCCCTTTCCTAGCCAAGGGAAGCTGTGACAGACTGTACCTGGAAAAATGGGACACTCCTGCCCAAATACTGCACTTTTCCCAAGGTCTTAGCAACCAGCAGACAAGGAGATTCTCTCCCATGCCTAGTTCACCAGGTCCCATGCCCAGGGAGCCTTGCTCACTTCTAGTGCAGCAGTCTGAAATTGAACTGCAAGGTGGTAGTCTTGCTGGGGGAGGGGCATCCACCATTGCTGAGGCTTGAGTAGGTAAACAAAGCAGCCAGGAAGCTTGAACTGGGTGGAGCCCACAGCAGCTCAGCAAGGCCTATTGCCTCTATAAACTCCACCTCTTTGGGCAGGGCATAGCTGAACACAAGGCAGCAGACAACTTCTGCAGACTTAAACGTCCCTGTCTGACAGCTCTGAAAAGAGCAGTGGTTCTCCCAGCACAGTGTTTGAGCTCTGAGAATGGACAGACTGCCTCCTCCAGTGGGCCCCTGACCCCCATGTAGCCTAACTGGGAGACATCTCCCAGTAGGGGCCGATAGACACCTCATATAGGCAGGTGCTCCACTGGGAAGAAGTTTCCAGAGGAAGGATCAAGCAGCAATATTTGCTGTTCTGTAATATTTGCTGTTCTGCAGCATCTGCTGGAGATACCCAAGCAAACAGGTCTGGAGTGGACCTTCAGCCAACTCCAACAGACCTGCAGCTGAGGGACCTGACTGTTAGAAGGTAAACTAACAAACAGAAAGGAATAGAATCAACGTCAAAAAAAGGACATCTACACCAAAACCCAATCTCTAGGTCACGAACATCAAAAACCAAAGGTAGATAAAACCATAAAGATGGGGAGAAACCAGAGCAGAAAAGCTGAAAATTCTAAAAACCAACCACCTCTTCTCCTCCAAAGGATTGCAGCTCCTTGCCAGCAATGGAACAAAGCTGGATGGAGAATGACTTTGATGAGTTAACAGAAGTAGGCTTCAGAAGGTTGGTAATAATAAACTTCTCCAAGCTAAAGGAGCATGTTTGAATCCATTGCAAGGAAGCTAAAAACCTTGAAAAAAGGTTAGATGAATGGCTAACTAGAATAAGCAGTGTAGAAAAGACCTTAAATGACCTGAAGAAGCTAAAAACCATGGCTCAAGAACTTCTTGATGCATGCACAAGCTTCAACAGCAGATTCGATCAAGTGGAAGAAAGGATATCAGTGATTAAGATCAAATTAATGAAATAAAGTGAGAAGACAAGTTTAGAGAAAAAAGAGTAAAAAGAAACAAACAAAGCCTACAAGAAATATGGGACTATGTGAAAAGACCAAATCTACATTTGATTGGTGTAACTGAAAGTCATGGGGAGAATGGAACCAAGTTGGAAAACACTCTGCAGGATATTATCCAGGAGAACTTCCCCAACCTAGCAAGGCAGGTGAACATTCAAATTCAGGAACTACAGAGAACACCACAAAGATACTCCTCGAGAAGAGCAACTCCAAGACACATAATTGTTAGATTCACCAAGGTTGAAATGAAGGAAAAAATGTTAAGGACAGCCAGAGAGAAAGGTCAGGTTACCCACAAAGGGAAGCCTGTCAGACTAACAGCAAATCTCTCGGCAGAAACTCTACAAGCCAGGAGAGATTGGGGGCCAATATTCAACATTCTTAAAGAAAAGAATTTTCAACCTAGAATTTCATATCTAGCCAAACTAAGCTTCATAAGTGAAAGAGAAATAAAATCCTTTACAGACAAGCAAATGCTGAGAGATTTTGTCACCACCAGGCCTGCCTTACAAGAGCTCCTGAAGGAAGCACTAAACATGGAAAGAAACAACTGGTACCAGTCACTAGAAAAACATGCCAAATTGTAAAGACCATCGATGCTAGGAAGAAACTGCATCAAATAACGAGCAAAATAACCAGCTAACATGATAGTGACAGGATCAAATTCACACATAACAGTATTAACCTTAAATGTAAATGGGCTAAATGCCCCAATTAAAAGACACAGACTGGCAAACGGGATACAGCCAACACCCATCAGTGTACTGTATTCAGGAGACCCATCTCACGTGCAAAGATGCACACAGGCTCAAAATAAAGAGATGGAGGAAGAGCTACCGAGGAAATGGAAAGCAAAAAAAAGCAGGAGTTGCAATTCTAGTCTCTGAGAAAAGAGACTTTAGACCAACAAAGATCAAAAGTGACAAAGAAGGCTATTACATAATGGTAAAGGGATCAATTCAACAAGAAGAGCTAATTATCCTAAATATATAAGCACCCAATACAGGAGCACCCAGATTCATAAAGAAAGTCCTTAGAGACCTAAAAGAGACTTAGACTCCCACACAATAACAATGGGAGACTTTAACAGCCCACTGTCAATATTAGACAGATTAACGAGACAGAAGGTTAACAGGGATATCCAGGACTTGAGCTCATCTCTCCATCAAGTAGACCTAATAGACATCTACAGAACTCTCCACCCCAAATCAAAAGAATATACATTCTTCTCAGCACCAAATCACACTTATCTAAAGTTGAGCACATAATTGGAAGTAAAGCACTCCTCAGCAAATGTAAAAGAACAGAGATCACAGCAAACTGTCTCTCAGACCACAGTGCAATGAAATTAGAACTCAGGATTAAGAAAGTCACTCAAAACAGCACAACTACATGGAAACTGAACAACCTGATCCTGAATGACTACTGGGTAAATAATGAAATGAAGGCAGAAATAAAGGTGCTCTTTGAAACCAATGAGAACAAAGACACAATGTACCAGAATCTTTAGGACACATTTAAAGCAATGTGTAAAGGGAAATTTATAGCACTAAATGCCCACAAGAGAAAGCAGGAAAGATCTAAAATCGACACCTTAACATCACAATTAAAAGAACTAGAGAAGCAAGAGCAAACAAATTCAAAAGCTAGCAGAAGACAAGAAATAACTAAGATCAGAGCAAAACTGAAGGAGACAGAGACAAAAAACCCTTCAAAAAATCAATGAATCCAGGACCTGGTTTTTTGAAAAGATCAACAAAATTGACAGACTGCTAGCAAGACTAATATAGAAGAAAAGAGAGAAGAATCAAATAGATGCTATAAAAAATGATAAAGGGTATATCACCACCGATCCCACAGAAATTCAAACTACCATCAGAGAATACTGTCAACACCTCTATGCAAATAAACTAGAAAATCAAGAAGAAACAGATAAATTCCTGGACACATACACCCTCCCAAGACTAAACCAGGAAGAAGTTGAATCTCTGAGTAGACCAATAACAGGTTCTGAAATTGAGGCAATAATTAATAGCCTACCAACCAAAAAGAGTCCAGAACCAGATGGATTCACAGCCGAATTCTACCAGAGTTAAGAAGAGGGCTGGTACCATTCCTTCTGAAACTATTCCAATCAACAGAAAAAGAGGGAATCCTCCCTAACTCATTTTATGAGGCCAGCATCATCCTGACACCAAAGCCTAGTAGAGACACACACACAAAAAAGAGAATTTTAGACTAATATCCCTAATGAACATCAATGCAAAAATCCTCAATAAAATACTGGCAAACTGAATCCAGCAGCATATCAAAAAGCTTATCCAGCACAATCAGGTCAGCTTCATCCCTGGGTTGGAAGTCTGGTTCAATATATGCAAATCAATAAATGTTATCCATCACATAAACAGAGCCAAAGACAAAAACCACATGATTATCTCAATAGATGCAGTAAAGGACATCAACAACTTTCAACAGCCCTTCATGCTAAAAACCCCCAATAAACTAGGTATTGATGGAATGTATCTCAAAATAATAAGAGCTATTTATGACAAACCCACAGCCAATACCATACTGAATGGCCAAAAACTGGAACCATTCCCTTTGAAAACCAGCACAAGACAAGGATGCCCTCTCTCTCCACTCCTATTCAACGTAGTGTTGGAAGTTCTGGCGAGGGCAATCAGGCAAGAGAAAGAAATAAAGGGTATTCAGTTAGGAAAAGAGGACGTGGAATTGTCCCTGTTTGCAGATGGCAGGATTGTATATTGAGAAAACCCCATCGTCTCAGCCCAAAATCTCCTTAAGCTGATAAGAAACTTCAGCAAAGTCTCAGGATACAAAATCAATGTACAAAAATCACAAGCATTCCTATACACCAATAACAGACAAACAGAGAGCCAAATCATGAGTGAACTCCCATTCACAATTGCTTCAAAGAGAATAAAACACCTAGGAATCCAACTTACAAGGGACGTGAAGGACCTCTTCAAGGAGAACTACAAACCACTGCTCAATGAAATAAAAGAGGACACAAACAAATGGAAGAACATTCCATGCTCATGGATAGGAAGAATCAATAATGTGAAAATGGCCATACTGCCCAAAGTAATTTATAGATTCAATGCCATGCCCATCAAGCTACCAATGACTTTCTTCACAGAATTAGAAAAAAGCTAAAGTTCATATGGAACCAAAAAAGAGCCCGCATTGCCAAGACAATCCTGAGCAAAAACCACAAAGCTGGAGGCATCACACTACCTGACTTCAAACTATACTACAAGGCTACAGTAACCAAAACAGCATGGCACTGGTACCAAAACAGAGATATAGACCAGTGAAACAGAACAGAGGCCTCAGAAATAACACCACACATCTACAACCATCTGATCTTTGACAAAACTAACAAAAACAAGAAATGGGGAAATGATTTCCTATTTAATAAATGGTGCTGGGAAAACTGGCTAGCCATATGTATAAAGCTAAAACTGGTTCCCTTCCTTACACCTTATACAAAAATTAATTCAAGATGGATTAAAGACTTAAATGTTAGACCTAAAAACCATAAAACCCTAGAAGAAAACCTACTCAATACTATTCAGGACATAGGCATGGGCAAGGACTTCATGATTAAAACACCAAAAGCAATGGCAACAAAAGCCAAAACAGACAAATGGGATCTATTGAAACTAAATTGCTTCTGCATGGCAAAAGAAACTATCATCAGAGTGAACAGGTAACCTACAGAATGGGAGAAGATTTTTGCAATCTACCCATCTGACAAAGGGCTAATATTCAGAATCTACAAAGAACTTAAACAAATTTACAAGAAAAAAACAAACAGCCCCATCACAAAGTGGGCAAAGGATATGAACAGACACTTCTCAAAAGAAGACATTTATGTAGCCAACAGACACATGAGAAAATGTTCATCATCACTGGTCATTAGAAAAATGCAAATCAAAACCACAATGAGATACCATCTCATACCAGTTAGAATGGCGATTATTAAAAAGTCAGGAAACAACAGATGCTGGAGAGGATGTGGAGAAATAGGAATGCTTTTACACTGTTGGTGGGAGTGTAAACTAGTTCAACCATTGTGGAAGACAGTGTGGCGATTCCTCAAGGATCTAGAACTAGAAATACCATTTGACCCAGCAATCCCATTACTGGGTATATACCCAAAGGATTATAAATCGTTCTACTATAAAGACACATGCACACATATTGTTTATTGTGGCACTATTCACAATAGCAAAGACTTGGAACCAACCCAAATGTCCAACAATGATAGATTGGATTAAGAAAATGTGGCACATATACACCATGGAATATTATGCAGCCATAAAAAAGGATGAGTTCATGTCCTTTTCAGGGACATGGATGAAGCTGGAAACCATCATTCTCAGCAAACTATCACAAGGACAGAAAACCAAACACCGCATGTTCTCACTCATAGGTGGGAATTGAACAATGAGAACACTTGAACACAGGGAGGGGCACATCACACACCAGGGCCTGTCAGGGATTGTGGTGCTGGGGGACAGATAGCATTAGGAGAAATACCTAATGTAAATGACGAGTTGATGGGTGCAGCAAACCAACATGACATAAGTATACCTATGTATCAAACCTGCACATTGTGCACATGTACCCTAGAACTTAAAGTATAATTAAAAAATAAATAAATAAAGACTTTGGGGGAATGTTGAAAAGGCATGATTGTATTTTGCAATGTGAGAAGGACATGAGATTTGGAAGGGGCCAGGGGCAAAATGATATGGTTTGGCCCTGGGTCCCCACCCAAATCTCATGACTAATTATAATCCTCAATGTTGGAGGTTGTGCCTGGTGGGAGGCGATTGAGTCATGGGGGTGGTTTCTCATGGGTTAACACCACCCCCCTTGGAATTGTCATGGGAAGCGTGAGTTATCGCAAGATCTGGTTGTTTAAAAGTGTGTAGTACCTCTCCCAGTCTGTCTTCCTCCTGCTCTGGCCATGTGAAAATATGCGTGCTTCCCCTTCGCTTTCTGCCATGATTATAAGTTTCCTGAGGCCTCCTCAGCCATACTTCCTATAGAGTATGCAGAGCTGTGAGCCAATTAAACCTCTTCTCTTTATAAATTAACCAGTCTCAGGTTTTCTTTACAGCAGTGTGAGAACAGGCTGACTCAATACCTTAGAAACATATAGTGAAAACACCTCTCATAAAATGTTTGTGGATTGAGGGAACTTTAAGAATGTGAATTAGTAAAATATTAATGTGGAGTTTGAATACGCTATGCAAAAATTGGGGGTACTATGAATCTGTGAGTTTTTTATTCTTTAACACATTGGAATAACCCTTTGTTGTGCTGTATGTTTTTTTCTCCTCCAACTAGATATGCTCTTTGAGGATCAAATACAATGTTGAGTGAATAATGTTGTGTAAATGTTTAGCAAAGAAATTATTGCTAGATACCCAGTGGGAGGTACATACTAGAAAGAGCATGTAGGTGATGAGGGCAGTCCTTACCAATGAGCAAGGCAGACTCAGCACAGTAAAAATGAGTAATAAGTGGCTAAGAATTTTTTAAGGAGCTTAGAAGATTCTATTGGGGATTTTTATTAAAGATATCAGACTAAACACATGCCTCAATGTTTACTGCCTCCTTAAATTCCACTGAAATAATAGTAAAAGGATGAAAAAAGGCATAAACATATAAAAATAAAGAATTTTCAAGAGGAGATAATAGCAACAAAATTTTGGAAGTTGGAAAATACATGGATGAATAGTTACTGATTAGTAGGCCCAAGAAAGCTGAATTTTAAATGGGAGGAATGGAGACACAATTTACAGTAAAGAATTCACAACAATCTCAAAAATTTGAGGCATCAGGCACTTCTAGAAGTTGGGAGAGAGTAGAGCTAAAACAAGCACTATTTATTGAAAGTCTGTGTAAGGAGCAGTTAGACCACTCATATCCCTTCTCTTATCCCATGGAGCCAGGTGACAGGCTCTCTCTCACCCTAAAGAAGACAGAGGGTTGGTCTTTGAAAAGTGAATCATAGTCTCTAGATTAGAGAACATCAGTCACAGCTGAGGATGGAGATGATGTATTAAAAATAGGGAGATAAAATGAATGTTTACTGAATGTTGAAACTCAACCAGTCATCTCCCCCTACTTGGCTCTCAAAACATTGAAAATCAGATTTATATCCTGCATGCAAAACACTAGTAAAGGCTTCTCTGTAGACCCTGATCAATTCCCAGGAAAAGACCTAACACTCTTAGAGTTCCCCCAGAAAATAGCCTATCCAGCTCACCCCACCATGAAGTTCACAGTCAATGACCCCACTGGCCAGAGTTTCCAATCTGTGTTCCAGTGTCCCACTATCAAATATGATCATACAGTGAAATAGACATAGTAGGGGAATGCCTCAATATAAAAAAAATAGAGACAAAGCAAGTTAGAGGAAACAGAGACTATGAAAGGAGAAGAAACACTAGGGGTAGGGGGGAACTACTATTATCAAAAAAGAAGAAATTGCAACCATGAAATGGGCAGAAAACTATTAACATAAAGAATATTCAGAGCAAAGAAGAGGTTTTAGAAATTAGAAATAAGATCTCAGAAATTTAAAAAGACTCAAAAGAAAGACACAGAAAGAACAAAATGAAAAAGAGAAGAGACATAGGAGAGAACAGATAAGAAAATACTAGAGGACAAGTCCAAGAGCTTCAACATCTGAATAAAAGGAGTTCTGGAGAAGATGTTGTCATCCACAAAATAATTGAAGAAGATGTCCCAAAACTGAATGAAGTACAGAGTTTCCAGAGTGAAAGGCAATCATTGTGAAATTTCAGAATACATGTCTAGAAGACATTGTTAGTACCTTGACCGGGTCCTCTTTACTAAGCCAATGCGTGCAACTGCTCTGCGTGTTGGCTGCTAATAACCTACAGACCTCTTCTCTGGAGAATTGCCTTCAGCAAAGCAGAAGCTGTGTCATCTGGGAGGTTCCAACAACCACTCAACTCCTACACGGGAGAACTCACAACCAATGACTAACTGACTTGAAGGTTCCAAAGGTCAGTCACCTTGTCTCAAAAAGGGTACGAATTCTGTGGTTCAACTCTTGCTCCAGGGCATTCCACTGGATCAGATGGAAGCTCCAGTGGAGACCGCATCCTTAGCTCATTCCCTAGACCCAGGGTGCTTCCTTAGCTTATCTTCTCTCCCAAGATTAATGCCTCAATTAATCACATGCACTCAAATTTCTGTCTCAGATTATTTCTAGAAAACCCAACCTAAGGCAATAGGAGAGAAAAGATTCTAAAAGCTTCCAAACAGAAAAACAGATTTTATACAAAGGATCAAGAATCAGAACGGCATCAGCCTTCTCAACACTGGAAGCTAGAAGGCATGGGAGCAATTCCTTAAAAATTCTGAAGAAAAATAAATTTCAACATAGGATTCTATGTTGAATATCTGAGATAAATGGAATCCCCCTTGGGTAAATCAAAGACATTTTCAGAATCCAAATTCTCAAAAAACTTACCTCCTATGTACTTCCTTCTCAAACGTACTTCATCAAAACAAAGGAATAAACCAAGAAAGAGGCAGATATAGATCAACTGAAAAAGCATGCGATTCATAAATTTGGAAAGAAGAGCTGTATTTCTCCTAAAGGGTTGCAGCCTAGAGGCTGGCCATCCCGCAGGCTGGGAAGCATAGCCTCTGGAAGAAGCTTCTCCAAGAACAAGCACTTGGAGGAAAGGAAGGAAGGATGAGACAGGAATTTATGCTGAATGGGTTGGCTAAGTATACATATTCAACAGGTTATAGGAAGAGCTTTGAACATTTATGAAGGGGAGGCACACAACATGCATAGAAGAATAGCATGTATGTAACATGCATCCCTTGTTCAACTGGGGGTGGAGACTTAATATTTAAATGTATTACAATGAAGCCGTATACATCAAAAGGTGAAGCAGAGGGTGCAAAGGCCTTCATTGTGCAGCCCTCCATAGACTGGCCAGAACCACTCCATGGTCCGTGGTCTCTTACTAGGAAGGAATGCTAGTCACTTGCTGTGTCGAAACCACAAAAGGGAGGGGCAGCATCAGGTGGTTGGTTAAAATCACTGGTGATTTCTCTTCAGTCCTTAGGGAAGAAAGCCTAATGGCCGTTAGTGAAGGAGGAGGTATAATGAGGTATGTACCACTTCCCATCCTGTCATGGCTGAGAATTCAGTTTTTAAAGGTTTCTCTGGAGTCCTCTTGGCCAAGAGGGGGAGTTCATTCAGTTGGTTGGGGCACTTAGGATTTTATTTTTATTTCTCACATAGAATGCATGAAATAAAAGATCTAACAGAAGGGAAACGTGACACCTCTTCAAGCATAAGCAATTAATAGAATTATCTCATGTATGTAAAAGTACTGAGAGTTACACAAGTGGGGGAGACCTTAGAAATATAGTAGACATAGTTGCATAGAAAACTGGGCAAATGGGCTGGGTGCAGTGGCTCATGCCTGTAATCCCAGCAATTTGGGAGGCTGAGGCAGGTGGATCACTTGAGGCCAGGAGTTCGAGACCAGCCTGGCCACATAGTGAAACCCCGTCTCTACTAAAAATACAAAAATTAGACAGATGTGGCAGCATGCACCTGTAATCTCAGCTACTCAGAAGACTGAGGCAGGAGAATCACTTGAACCCAGGAAGTAGAGATTGCAGTGAGCTGAGATCACACCACTGCCTGGGCGACAGAGAGAGACTGTCTCAAAAAAAAAAAAAAAAAAAAAAGACAATTATTTATTAAATTCAAGGAAAACAAAATTTTGCTAGGAAAGTAATATACACGACTCAGCTACAGAGTTTACAGAGACATTATTATATAAGGGCTACTTATCAATCAAATTATAATTATAATATATTGAGAAAATGGGGCCAGAAATGTCTGTGTGTGGCTGAATTGAGTGGAGGTGGGAAAGAGGGATAAATTCTCATTTCCCATGGTTGGAATGGTTGGAAATCAATAGACAATGCTTAAAACTGAAAATTCCTGAGTTTCAGTAGAAGCATATGATTTAAGAATTTGGAGATCTCTCCCTCTCCCTCTCCCTCTCTTTCCATGGTCTCCCTCTCCCTCTCTTTCCACGGTCTCCCTCTCCCTCTCTTTCCACGGTCTTCCTCTGATACCAAGCCGAAGCTGGACTGTACTGCTGCCATCTCGGCTCACTGCAACCTCCCTGCCTGATTCTCCTGCCTCAGCTTGCCTAGCGCCTGCCATTGCAGGCACGCGCCGCCACGCCTGACTGGTTTTCGTGTTTTTTTGGTGGAGACGGGGTTTCGCTGTGTTGGCCGGGCTGGTCTCCAGCTCCTAACCGTGAGTGACCCGCCAGCCTCGGCCTCCCAAGGTGCCGGGATTGCAGACGGAGTCTGGTTCACTCAGGGCTCAATGGTGCCCAGGCTGGAGTGCAGTGGCGTGATCTCGGCTCGCTACAACCTCCACCTCCCAGCCGCCTGCCTTGGCCTCCCAAAGTGCCGAGATTGCAGCCTCTGCCCGGCCGCCACCCCGTCTGGGAAGTGAGGAGCGTCTCTGCCTGACCGCCCATCATCTGGGATGTGAGGAGCCCCTCTGCCTGGCTGCCCAGTCTGGAAAGTGAGGAGCGTCTCTGCCCGGCCGCCATCCCATCTAGGAAGTGAGGAGCGTCTCTGCCCGGCCGCCCGTCGTCTGAGATGTGGGGAGGGCCTCTGCCCCGCCGCTCCGTCTGGGATGTGAGGAGCGCCTCTGCCTGGCCGCGACCCCGTCTGGGAGGTGAGGACCGTCTCTGCCCAGCCGCCCCGTCTGAGAAGTGAGGAGCCCGTCCGCCCGGCAGCCACCCCGTCCAGGAAGGAGGTGGGGGTCAGCCCCCGCCAGGGCAGCCGCCCCGTCTGGGAGGGAGGTAGGGGGGTCAGCCCCCCGCCCGGCCAGCCGCCCCGTCCGGGAGGGAGGTGGGGGGGTCAGCTCCCCGCCCGGCCAGCCGCCCCGTCCGGGAGGTGAGGGGCGCCTCTGCCCGGCCGCCCCTGCTGGGAAGTGAGGAGCCCCTCTGCCCGGCCAGCCGCCCCATCCGGGAGGGAGGTGGGGGGGTCAGCCCCCCGCGGGGCCAGCCGCCCCGTCCGGGAGGGAGGTGGGGGCTCAGTCCCCCGCCCGGCCAGCCGCCCCGTCCAGGAGGTGGGGGGCGCCTCTGCCCGGCCGCCCCCACTGGGAGGTGAGGAGCCCCTCTGCCCGGCCACCACCCCGTCTGGGAGGTGTGCCCGGCAGCTCATTGAGAACGGGCCATGATGACAATGGCGGTTTTGTGGAGTAGAAAGGGGGGAGAGGTGGGGAAAAGATTGAGAAATTGGATGGTTGCCGTGTTTGTGTGGAAGGAGGTAGACATGGGAGACTTTTCATTTTGTTCTGTACTAAGAAAAATTCTGCTGCCTTGGGATCCTGTTGATCTGTGACCTTACCCCCAACCCTGTGCTCTCTGAAACATGTGCTGTGTCCACTCAGGGTTAAATGGATTAAGGGCGGTGCAAGATGTGCTTTGTTAAACAGATGCTTGAAGGCAGCATGCTCCTTAAGAGTCATCACCACTCCCTAATCTCAAGTACCCAGGGACACAAACACTGCGGAAGGCCGCAGGGTCCTCTGCCTAGGAAAACCAGAGACCTTTGTTCACTTGTTTATCTGCTGACCTTCCCTCCACTATTGTCCTGTGACCCTGCCAAATCCCCCTCTGTGAGAAACACCCAAGAATTATCAATTAAAAAAATAATAATAATAAATAAATAAATAAATAAATAAAAGAATTTGGAGATAAAGACCAAAAGAAAGGGCCAGCAGATTTGAAAGCAAGAGTCATTTGGGAGTGATGAGCAGATGCAGAGAGGCTGCTGTGTTTTTCTAAATGTCTTATAGATGTATTTGATTCTTTAAATCATGTGCAGTATAATCCTGATTTTAAAAAAAAAACAAATAAAACGTTAAAATGCCTCCAGGAGCAGAGGATACTGACTGTTTTTGGATAAAATGCTGAGGAAGTGATTTTGATCAGGTCCTGGTTTAGAGTTCAGGGTGGGGAAAATTTTTTCTCAAGGGACCTAAGCTGCCGAGAGGAAAAAGTTGACTGTAGATCCCAGAGGTGGAAGTTGAGTGCCAAAGCACAATGAGCATAAAACCACTCTGACCCCAAGGTCAGAGCGGACCCTGCTGCTGGTTGGGAGAAGAGTGACAGGAGGCCAGCGTTTTATGGGCTTCACAACTTGTGAACTCAAGTGTGGTCACACATTCCAAGTCTAGACATCTTTTAGTTCAAATTATCTGCCCCATAAAGTGAAGCAATCATAGCAAAGATTTAAAGATGCATATATTCCCACATATTCCTAAATCTGTTATCATACTTCTTATGGAAGCTGACAGCCATAGATTACTCCATTCAGACATCAGAAGCTGATATAAACCGGCAACTGAGTGCCTTAAAAGTGTTCTACCCCAAGTAGAAGGAAGTGTTTCAGCATGCAGGAGCAGTACCAACAAAAAACAATGGAATCAACAGTTTGTCTTGCTTTGCACACAAAGAGCAAATGAAGAGCTCTAGTCAGAGAGCTTAAATGTGACCTCTCCAGCTAGGGCAGCTCATCAAAATTGATGGCCAGTGGATTCCACAGCCAGCATTAAATTACCAACCAACATCTAAGAGGTCCAAACTCCTCTCTCCCTTCAAATAACCCTAACAGCCTCCCTCAAAACTTTCTAACCTCTTGTACCCACCCACATTTAAGTGAGGCCACCTCCCTGATGGCAGCCCTGTCTCACTTCTCACTGCACTAATCTAACAGGAGATCAAGGATGTCAAATATCTCCTATTTCTTTTCACCCCTGGTTACTTTGGAAGCATCCCTCTTAAACACCTCTCCCAGTCAGGCTAGTCCTGGGCAAAGGAAAGTTGTCAGACCTCATAAGAAGGCAATCTGCCCTTCACTTTGCCAATCACTAAATAGGATCAAGAACGGCTCTTGGGCATTGGATCCAAGGTTACAAGGGAGATGTCAACCATAATAGTGGGGTTAAAAGCAAACCTTAGACCCACCCATGAAGCCCCTCTTTGGGAAAATAACTGAGTCTTGCAACCATATAAGGGTTAGTCCCAATAAGCCCCTTTTCTCCAATGCCCTTAGACTAATTAGTGATAACAATACATCACACGGTTGAGAAAATGAGAGGGAAATGAATGTTTCTAGACCTGTACGGAAGCGATTTGAGAGTTGTTAGGGAAACCACCTCCCTTATTAAAACAAAATGCAGAACCTCCAAGGTTTAGCAATAGAAGCAAAAGCCACAGGATTTGAAGCTGAAATAATCTAGTGGCCACCACTTAGTGCCACTAAGTACAGTATCAAGGTTAGAATTCATGTTCTAGGATCTGGCTGATTTAGATTCAAATCCTAACTCCTTTACTTCAGAGCTGTGTAGGGTTATTAAAGAAAGTATCTAAGTCCCCTAAGCCCCAATTCCTCATTAGTAAAATAGGTTAATAATGTATTCTTTAGGGAGCGACAGCAGGAGGCCTGAAGCTAGTGTATTGAAGCGTAGACACATGCAGGGTATAACAAGTGCTCATTGAATGTCAGCTGCTGCTGTTAGGATGGGATTTTCTTCTCCCTAGGGTTTGATCACTATTACAGATGCCATCTCCACCTTGATTCCCAGAAGGGTAATGCTCCCTCCTTTAATGATTTACAGTGTTTTTTTTTTCCTGTGCACCTATATCTATATACAGAAATATATTTACAAAGTTACATCTTACTAATAAGTGACAGAGCCAGCATTTGACCCTGTGTTTGTCTGACTCCTGAGCTGCAATGAAGAAGACTCGAATGAGTCCCCAAACCACAGGCATGCTATGCTTAGGATAGAATCTTGGTGACAGACCAAGACACTGATTAAGAGGCACAGCTGGTGTGCCATTTTTCTCTCATTCATTTTCTTGCTTCCTCTTTCTCTCTACAAGCAATTGGGTGGATGAGTTGAGGTAGAGCCCACTCTACTTCCTTTAAGGTCCTTACTCCACCGGTCTAGATAGAGGGTAGAAGGATTCGGAGTGGCTGAAGATGTAAGCTGAGAAAGTGAGTTTTCCACTGTCACTTATTGATCAACCGTGGTTATGATCAGGCAAAGTCTACTGATGGCAGATTTGTCCTGGCTATTTCTGATGTCCTATCAGCTACTATATAGGCTGATGTGCAATCAGTCCAGTTAACACAGAATTTGTGATAAGGCCTAAAATTCCAAATCAACATTCCAGCCCTCCTGATTGTGCCATAAATTCTGGGACTCCGGTTCCAGTAACAACTGAGGCAAACAGAAATATTTATCCTGAATTGTCCTTCTACCTGAAGTACTTATCTGACCTTTAACTTGTCTAAAAGCTACTCAAGAGCAGAAACTGCATCCTCTACTTATTTCATCTCTTTAAAGCCTGGGACACAGTGTTGAATAATGTCCTTTGCATAGACTTCCTTTATTGACCTTTATAGATTTCTGTAATAGGGCGATATGTGCAAATATTATTAGAATTATAAAGTATTACATAGGTAAAGACAAAGGATGTTACCCAGTGAATAAAACCAATTCCAGATGATCAGAAATTCAATATAAAAAATTCAAACCATCTATCAATGAAGAAAATGTAGTATTTATCAAACCTCTAAAATAGAGATAATTTTCTAAGCATAGAAGTGATAAAATAAATAATGAAGGAAGAGATTGACTGGTTTCAGTACATTTTAAAATTAAAAGCTTAAGTAGAAAACAATCTTAAAGACTAGAATAAGTAAGTCTTGAAAATATGTTTGAAAAAGAGTTCAAATTTTTATTCAATAAGGAGCTCATAAAAATTTAAAAAAAACAAAAATCTTAATCTGCCAGTAAAGAAAATTACATGGACAAAAATTCCAAAAGAAGATGAGTATTCTCAAAAAAACCTGTTTGCAAATATTTATAGCCACTTTATGCATAATCACTAAAACTGGGAGACAAATGTCCCAGCTGTCTGCCAACTGGTGAATGGATAAACAAATTGTGGCACATTCAGACAATCAAGTACCCCTCAGCTAGAAAAGGAACAGACTACTGATACATGCAACAACGTGGCTGATCTCAAAATCATTATGCTAAATAACAGAAGCCAGACACAAAATCATACAAACTGTATGGTTCTATTTGTATGACATTCTGGAAAAAGTAGGAGTAAAAAATCGTGAGAAAACAGATTAGAGGCTGCCAGGGGTGGGGGATTGACTACAAAGAGGCCTAAGAGAACTTAGAGAGTGATGGAAATATTTTATATCTTGACTGAGGTGGTAGTTATATGATTATAAACACTTGCCAAAATCATATGCCTAAAAATGATTAATTTTACTGTGCATAGATCGTATTGTAATAAACCTGGCTTCAAAATAAGATTCTTAAAAAGTGTTTCACATTATTAGTAATCAAATGAAAATTAACATGAGGGGGTCATTTTTTAATCCATTAAATTTACAAATATAATTTATAATATCCAATTCTAGCAAGGCTTCAATGAATCTTGTATTTTCATATAGTAATGTTGGTGATGTGAATTAGAATGACTCTTTTGGAAATCATTGTTGAAATATGTAGCAAGATCATAAAATTGTGTACCCCTTGACCCAGCAATACCAATGATGGGAATCTATATCAAGGAAATTTTACAAAATGGCTTGAAAATAATCATATTTATGGAATTGTGTGTTATAGATTGTTAATAATTTTAATCAACTAGAAGAACTCACTTTCCAATAGTGGGGGAAGGGTTAAATTATCATGGAAAATTACATGAAAACATTTTGCAACAATTAAAATGGTCATGATAAAGTCCATATAGTCACATACACATTTGGAAGTATGTATATAATATAATGTTACTGAAGAAAGCCAACATGGATTAGCCAACATGCATTCTGGAAAGGCAGTAAGTATGGTGGTGAAGAGCATAGCTTCCAGAGCTGAACTGCCTGGGTTCATATTCAACCCCTGCAACCTTCTAGCTCTGACTTTGGGCAGCTTACTTAACCTCTCTCACACTCACTTTCTTATTTGAAAATAGAAAACAAAATAGTAGCTTCCTCATTGCTTTTTTCCAAGGGTTTGATGAATTCATAAATCACATAAAACACAAAACTACTTGGCACAAAGTAAGCACTGTATGTAATCATGTGCTATGCTGTTTTATATCTGAAGATGTAAAAGGACTGGACAAACAGTATTGTTTTGGTGTATGTGGCTGTGGAATTATTACATTCAGATGATTAAGATTGCTGGCAATTTCAGCCACTTTTTCAATTTTTGCGTTTTGAAAAAGTCAATTTGATTTTTAAAGATTTGCATAGATCCCACTACAGTTTTACTTTCAGATTTCATTGAATGAACATTTTCTCAATCCTTTTTTTCCCCTTTCGCTTGCTTGCTAGTGGATTTCCAAGTGATAGTGTGACAAAAGGGCCAAAGGGCTGTGTACACCAATGATTCCTGTAAATCCCATTGAAAGAGACACTCTGGATGATAGGAAACACTGCGTAATGACTGAAGTATCAATGAATGATTGATGCTATAATTAGTATTAATATTAATTATAGATTTTTTTATATTAAATAATCAAAAGGGCCTCAATTTCTGATAGCAGGGGAACAGTGAATTATATTATAAAATAGTTACTTAAGGGATAATTATCAAAAATTAAAATTATGATTATAAAGATTACATGGTCATATGTATGTACGGAAATGTGTAGAATACAGTGTTAGTGAAGAAAGCTAACTATTTCTGTGTCTTGAACCATGGCTTAAGATGCATGGGTGAGGAGTGAATTCCTTTATTGAAGACAGGGAGAGTCTGTCCCAAAGCAGTCAAAGCATGGCTCTGCCTTCTCTCTTGAGAGCTGGCTTCGAGAATGAGCTATGTGCTGGGTAGGACACAAGTGGAGCCCTTTCTCACGGGGAAGGTTGGCCACTACTGTGGCACCTTCTTGTGTGTTCCCTCCAGCACTGCTAGACAAGCCCGTCCTCGAAACAAATCTGGGGAAATTTATGCTGACACTTGGTTCCACATGTGGGAATGCTGAGGGTCAGTTATGATTCTTAGCATTGTGTTCATTCTCTTCTTGAGCAAAACTTCAACTTACCTTGCAGGCCAGTGCTCTTTTTCCCAGACACCCAAGGCATTCCAGCAATCTCCTTTCCCAAAACTCAATGGGTTTAAATGTTCAGGCCAGAAGACCTGCAATTTCCAGTGTTTTCCATTGCAGAACTTTAGACCTGGATCTGCCACCTGTTAGGTTCTGGCCTTAAGGAGATGTATTTTAAATAGTACTCCCTGGATGAATGATACCATTTACATTTTTTTCTTCAAAGAACTTCATGTGTCTTTTAGGAACTGATTAAACTTGGCAATTAAGATCCCATGCCTGAGGCCTTTCTGAGGGGAAAATGTTAAAAAGAAACAAATGAAAATTTTTATCAAGTTAGAAAACCAATGAAAAATAAAAGTGAATTAAAGGAAGTTTTTCTTGTTTTATTTTACATAAAAGAAAATGGGCCGGGAATGGTGGCTCACCCCTGTAATCCCAGCACTTTAGGAGGCTGAGGTGAGAGTATCACTTGTGCCCAGGAGTTGGAGACCACCCTGGGCTATATGGTGAAATCCCAGCTCTACCAAAAATACAAAAACTAGCCAGTCTCATAACCCAGTCTCAAAAAAAGATAAAGAAAATGATCAGCTAAAGGAAATGGAAGAATCACCTACTTCACAATTAAGAGAGTTTTATCTTTATTTTTCCTATCTTTTGCTTCATGGTTTGTATAATTCATCTTTCAGTGGAGGGAAAAAATTGTTTATTTGTACTTTGACCTAGTTAGAGAAAAGGGGTGAGAGCAATTAAACATCAAGAAGTACTTTGTTCATCAATAAACTGCTATTCAAAAGGGCTGCACTAGCTCTCCACCCCTACCTCTTGTTTTCAATGTCATAATTATTTATAGGGCCAGTTGGAGTCTCAGCTCTGCTAAAACAATTTATTCGAGGGTCTCAGCCCTTATCCCAAGCACAACACTGCCCCATTAGGCTTCTGGGCAAATGTTTGTTCATATGAGTCCTAACTCAGCTGTCAGTTCTGTGAGAGAGTGTGTGTGTGTGTGTGTGTGTGTGTGAGAGAGAGAGAGAGAGAGAGAGAAAGAGAGAGACAGAGAGAGAGAAAGAGAGAGAGAGAGCACGCACACGCGTGAGAGAGAGGTGGCGAGGATTACTCTTAATCTGGGTTTTTCTGGAACATCTGAGCACATATTGTGGCTGAGCACTATGAATGATGCAGTAACACAAGGTGAGAATCTCTTCCTTTTTCTGTGCCAATAAGTTAGTCCTGACACTGCCAGAGAGACAAATCCCCCACCCACTGTCCACCAAAATGGGAAGGCCGTAGGCATTTGATTTGCCATGGCCAATGAAACAAGACCACCTCTGAGAAGAGCACATGTGTGTTGGGTGGGGTCAAGATATCCTCATTGGGTATAGACATCCAGGCCTCATGTTCCTTGACATGGTAGTATTCAGGAAAGCTTTGAAAATCTGTTTTGGCCTAAAGTGCATCTGACACTAGGCAAGTAAATACACTATAAAAACTGAACGCCAGACCCAGCACCCTAGTGTGGTATTTCCTTAGACCTCAAAAGTCTGATCAAAGAAGGAACATATTAGCTTAGTGCAAAAGTAATTGTGGTTTTTACCATTACTTTCAATAGCATAGAGGTTAAAAATATGGACTCTGGAGCCTGACTTCCTGCATGTGGGTCCCTGCCCTGCCACTGATTAGCTGGGTAACCTTAGGTAAGTGACTTAACCTCTCTGTTTATTTTTCTGTAAACAGGAGATGCTAATTGTACTTACCTCATAAGGCTGTTAGGAGGATCCACATTTGCAAAATGTTTAAGCCAGTGCCTGGAAAGTGCTATGTAAGTGTTTGCCGAGTAAAATTAATAGATTTGTGAAACAATTTCATTCCCAGTCCCATCTGTTTTCACCTAGGGATTCTGTTTGATTTGAAAACAGTTATTAAAAGTTTCTTGGCTGGGCACCGTGGCTCACGCCTGTAATCCCAGCACTTTGGGAGAACAAGGTGGGCAGATCACCTGAGGTCAGGAGTTCAAGACCAGCCTAGCCAACAAGGTGAAACCTCATCTCTACTAAAAATACAAAAATCAGCTGGGTGTGGTGGTGGGAGCCTATAATCCCATCTACTTGGGAGGCTGGAGAATCGCTTGAACCCAGGAGGTAGAGATTGCACCATTGCACTGCAGCCTGGGCGATGAGAGCAAAACTCTGTCTCCAAAATAAAAAAGTTTATTGCTTGCCCAAGATCTTTTATCCTTGACTTTCAAATTAAATGTATTTGGGTGAGAACCACTTTGTCATTGGAAGTAGGAGCATTGAAGAGACGAGCATGATGAATCAGGGTTGAAATGTTAATTCCACACTCAATAACTATAGGGACTTGAGAAAGTTTCTTCACTTCTTTGAACTCAACTTATACATCAGTAAATTGGGAATAATGTGAACCTCTCAGGGATATCATGAAGATGAAAGTTATGTGTGAAAAGTACTCGGCACTTAATCTGGTGGAAAAAATGGTTATCTTCTTGATAAGTTCCAGGCTGTATCTTTTTGCTTTAACCTCCTTGCATTCAACTCTTACAATCTTTTAAAGCCTGCCTGGCTCACTGATTCATAGTAGATTTCATAGTCTTCTTCTGATATAAACAGTTGAAACTTTATCTTCTTTGGGTTGTTTTGCTATTATACACGTACTGGTGAGATCCAAAGAGTGAGCAAAAATTATATTGACTGCTAAGAATATTTTGAGAACAATACATTTCAGGAAAATCCTTGAGACCTGGGTTGCTCCTCTTTAAGATCAATCAGCAATGCGCCCTAGGGATTCTCTCACATTTCTGCCGTTTGCAAAACTCTAAACCATTAGGCAGATGTCACCCAGAGCTGTTTGTCTTTTTTCAACAGAATTTTTTTTGAAAGGTGAGCTTTTTAAAGAGAGTTTTTCTATATTATTTTTTCATTGAAAATTATAATTAAAAATGTGTCAAAATTATCCATGATTTTCAGCTGCCTGACATTTGTCTCACATATGTTTCTTTTTAACACAAATTTTTTTTTCTCCTCAAAGTCAAGTTTAAGACCTCAAATCCTTCTTTAAAAAGTATTTAAAAGATTGAGTAAGTTGCTCTCCGTGGGGTTTGCTGACGCATGGGCTCCTGTGTTTGTTTTTACTAAAGAATGGCTGTTTCCCTGGTCTGGTTACTTTACTCTCTGTATTTTCCTTGGAAAAGTCACCAAACTGACCAACTGTCTCTCCTGGAGAGAAGAATCCTGTAGCTGTTAGTGTGCGAGCCACGATGTGCTTCTGTCACAGATAGACAAGCAAATCGCAAGCCCTGGAAGACCCTGGGCCGTTCCACTCCTCGTGGGATGCACTCCAAGCCTCAGAGACACCAATAACCTCTCCAAAATGCCTTACTATCTGCCCTGTGTTGCTCCATGAAAAAATTAAGTTTCTGTGCTCAAGCAGGCTAGGAGAATCTTTGAGTTAACTTATGATGCAAATTATGCTTCTTTTCTCAACGTTACAATGCATCATTAACATATGAAAGTTGCCATCAGTTTCTTAGTCAAGAAATTTAACTTTGCCTCATGCTAACTAGAATTGTTTAACCTGGAAGCCCACTTTTCAATGTTATCTATTGCAAGCCTGGGAACTTGGGGTTCTACAGAAGATACCTTGGGAACCTGTGTTATATTAAAGAGTGCTATGACTTGGAAAGTCAGCTGGACTCAAGCTAATGTGCCAAGAATGGTTCAGAGTGACAATTTGTCCATCTTCATCAAAGCTCCTCTCCCTCTCACCAACTCTGGCTTGGAGAATCCTACTGCTTTAAGCCCGCACCAGTATGGTTCAAGAGTGGGGATGCAACAATGGAATACCATTCGGCCCTAAAAAAGAAGCCAATCCTGCCATTTGCAGGATGTTATGCTGACGGAAATAAGTCAGTCCCAGAAGGACAAAGACAACATGCTTCCACTTACAGGAGGTAAATAAAATCATCTAATTCATAGAAGCAGATAGTAGAATGGTGGTTGCCAGAGGCTACAGGAGGGGGATATGGGGAAACATTGTTTAGCGATAAAAGTTTCAGTTATGCAAGATGGATACGATCTTCTGCTGAACATGGTGGCTGTAGTCCATAATACTGTATTGTGCACTTAAAAATTTGTTAAGAGGCAGATCTCCATCCCATGTTAAGTATTCTTTTGTTTGTTTGTTTGTTTGTTTTGAGACAGAGTCTCACTCTGTTGCCCAGGCGGGAGTGCAGTGGCGCAATCTCAGCTCACTGCAAGCTCCACCTCCCAGGTTCAAGGGAGTCTCCTGTCTCAGCCTCCCACGAGTAGCTGGGATTACAGGCACCTGCCACCACATTCAGCTAATTTTTTTTGTATTTGTATTAGAGACGGGGTTTCACCGTCTTGGCCAGGCTGGTCTTGAACTCCTGACCTCAGGTGATCCACCTGCCTTGGCCTCTCAAAGTGCTGTGATTACAGGTGTGAGCCACCATGCCCAGCCCCATGTTAAGCATTCTTATGACAACAACAAAGAGACACAAGGAAACTTTTAGAGGCGGTGGATATGTTCATTACCTTAATTGTGGTGGTGTTTTCATCGCTGTATGCATATGTCCAGGCTCATCAAATTGTATATAGTCAGCCCTCTGTATCTGCAGGTTTCACATCTGTAGATTCAACCAACCTCAATTAGAAAATATTCAGAAAAAAAAACAATGAAAAATAGCCATACAACAATAAAATAATACACATATTAAAAATACAATTCACATAGCATTTACACTGTATTAGGTATTATAAGTGATCTAGAGATGATTTAACATTTATGGGAGGATGTGCATAGGTTATATGTAAACACTTCGCCATTTTACATAAGGGACATGAGCATTATGGATTTTGGTATCCTCAGAGGTCCTGGAACCAATCTCTTGGTGTTTGTTTGTTAAATGTCTACAGTTTGTTGCACATCATTTATGCCTCAATAAAGCTGTTTCTTCAAAAAAGTGTGAGTATGCCAGTGAGTATGAATATGTGCACTGTGCCCATTTATGTGGTCGCATTCCAAAATCAGATGGATGATTTAGGTTATTTATCACTTTGCAGCACTTACTCCTCATTTTCACCTTGTTTGCACTGATAATTTAGATTGAGTTAGATATCTGGAGAGAATATCTGTAAGAAAATAGAACAAAATTAGTGTTATAGCAGAAGGTGAAAGCAACGCCATCGCAGCACACCAGCCATGAGGATCCATAAGTTCTGCAGCTGTCCTGCTGAAACTGCCACCACCACCAAACTGCCCACCATGTGAATTTGGTCTGGTTTCCTGACATGTCTTTACCTCCTCTTCCCGCACCCCCAACCCCTGCAAAAATAGGACCGATTAAGATCAAGATATATTTAGGCTTGTTCAATAACTTCTATTTATCTTGAAATAAAGTTCAGCCTTTCTAAATGTTCCGCAAATCTCTGCAAGATCTGACCCCTGCCTTCACTCTTTTCCTGCTTCATGTGTTAGAATCTAGGCATTTGTTATTTTCTCCCAGTTCCCACAATACACCATGCTTTCTGCAATTCCCTCTGCTTGAAGGTCTGTAGCTCATTCCCTTCCCTCACCAAATTCTCCCTGGCCCCCACCACAGCCTTGTGCCTAGCTGATTGCCCCTCATCTTTTATGTCATTGTCTAGACATCATTTCTTCCAAGAAGCCTTTCCTGACCCTTCTACAGAACTGGGTTGGCTGACCCTTCCCTGGCCTCCCTTAGCAACTACACTACCCATTTCATTGCATTCCCAGCCCTCCACTATAACTGAGTCTGCTTATTGACCTGTATTCACCACGGGACTATAAACTCCACAGGGGCAGAAACTCACTCTGCATTATTTGCCATTATGCCCCCAGGGCCTAGCCCAGAACCTCTAACGCAGCAGCTGTTCAATAAACACATGTTGAATGAATGAATCAGTCAGTAAGTGGATCAATCTTACCCTTGTTGCAACATATAATAGTACGATTCTATCATCAAAGTCCCAAACCTCAAATTCTCATTTCCCAGTTTTTTAGATGAATGGTATAATACAGTCCAACTACACAGTCTTTCTGAAGTTATCTTCCTCAAACACATAGGTGTGTGTAGCTGGGAGGGCTCCCTGTAATTGACAAAAACAAAGTATAGCCTTATGTTTCCTGCCTGCCTGTGTTGAGTCAACCAGCTAGGGCTATGCTTTACTTTACCATAGATTTTATATCTAAATCATACTTCATCAGACGTTATACCTAAATCATCAGATTCAAAACAATTTAACTGGACCTACACTCAGTCTTGCCAGAAAATCTGCTTCCCGTTTTCATGACAAGTCATGCATGCTCTGGGGCTTTCAGAATCTTGCTTCTATTTTTTTAGTCTCATTGCATAATAAAACACAGATACACATAGTCACACACAAGCTCAACGAGACCCATGTTTTTGACTGTTCTTTTACAAACTGAAATGCAATCTTATCCAGCTGCCAAATGCATATTCTAATAAGATGACAAGAAATTATTTCCCTAATGCAATAATGAATCAGTCTGTGTCAGACACGACTGTTCACCACAACGCCCTTCCTGGTTGGAAAGCAAAGCTTGTAAGCTGGATGGTTTCAGAGAAATAAATTGCTCCTGGCTGCAAAATGCGATGACTGTGTAGTTGACCAAGAAAAACACAAAAACACCCCTAGGAGATGAATTACTTGAAATTAGGAAGGCTGCATTCCTAGAGCCAGATAGCAGAACTATTTCGCCCCCATAAGACATGATGCTGGAGTTAGTCAGGCATTTCCAGGATTCATGCTTTGTGGGGAAACATGTTGACCCCATTGCAGAAAAGTGTTCTGAGAGGGACACGTTGTAAGCATAACCACTGCATACTGAAGGTTTTGAATAGTATTAAGGGAAGGCTTTCTCCAAAAACTCTGCCACCACTTCAATGACTGGAATTATGGAAAGTTTTATGGCAGTGGGAGATGGCTCAGGAATAGGATTGTAAAAGGACTCTCCACCCAAAACTGTAGATTGGCCACTGACCATATGCTTTACCCTTTCAGTTCTCTGGGTTGTCCAAAATCCAGGAAGATAATCTTCATTTGTTACTGTACTGCAGGTTGCTCAGCTCTCAAAGCTCATTCTTCGCTCTTTGTATTACTATAGGTACGTACCATCAGTTAGAAGGTGTCAAAGAATGTAGGGAATGACTTGTAGGGAGGGCTGGCATATGAATTAGAGTAATAGTAGATGCTAAAACAGGTAAACTCCAAAATCCCTGTGGCTTAACACAGTGAAAAATGTTAGAGGCTAACCAGCTGGAGATGGGAGCATAGCAGGAGGCCATATCCAGAGACCCAGACTGATGGGGGCTCTGCCTTCAATATATGGCTTCCAAAGTCACCCTGGGCATGGACATCCAGTCAGCCTATGGATGAAGATGGAACATGGAAGACTGTATGTGAGGTTTCTATGGACCTGGACTGGAAGTGGTGTAACCCACTTTTACCCACAAAACTCAAGCACTTGGCTCCACACAGCTGCAAGGAAAGCTAGGCAAGTGGTCTGGCTCTGGGTCCAGGAGGTAGAGGAAACAGGTTTTTGGTGAACATATACCATTCTTGGCCACTGTTCAACACTTTAGTCACCAAATATCTATTTCACATGTTCTCCCACATCAACAACAAACTTTCCCCTTCCCCAGGGGAGATAACCCAAAGTCCCACCCAATCACTTCAAAGGATAGCACCTCGAAGGGGTACTAACTCCTTTCTGTCTATCATATCTAGATGCAGCTCCTTGTGATCCAGTCACCTTTGAACTAAATATCACATACACACACACACACACACACACACACACTATACAGTGGGAAACAGAATAACCACAATGAAAACTCCCATTCACAGATAGGAAGGATGGCAAATACTCAGCAGTCACTGGGATATAATAAGCAATGACAGAATCTTGGTGGGCAAGTATTAGAAAAACTTCTACTCTGACGCTAGGAGAGCTTTCTTGATTAGACCCTGGTTCTGCTATCTGAGAAGAACATTAGACAGAGGTCTACTTTTCTCCATGACCCATGGCTCTACCCTCTGGGACATTCCTGCTTGTTCCTCATGACCTCCTTGGCTACATTTGAAGTGGATGTTGGAAAGTATGCCATCTTTAGAGGTCAAAACTTGTTCCCGCGGGTTCAAATTTGGGGTCCCAAATGTTATTTTAAGTCTTAATTGGGAAAATGATTTTTTAGTCCAGGTTTATATTTCTTTGTTCATATTTCTTTGGCAATAAAATTTCCTCAAAACATAGTATGTTTCCTATGTATCTGTTTCCAATTAGTTGCCTATGTCAGTTCTTAGAAATAATTCTCAAGTCGGATACAGTTCTTTGCTTCTTTGGCCTTATTTGACTCTCTCTCAATTTAATGTCAACCAGCTTGAGGCCATGCAGCTTGGATAGAAAAGCCGTATACTTAATCTGATCTTTGCTATAAATCTGAATCTCAGTGAGCCATTATTGCTTTAAAAGTTTCTCAATATTAGTTCCTACTGTTTGAGGCCTAGAAGCAGATGAGTTTTTAAATCTTTCAATACCCAAATATCTGGACTCCATAGATTCATTTTTATTTATGATTTCAAATCAGCAAATCCTTGTCTGAACTAATCCCTTCCTTTGATAAGGAAAGGGATTACTTTGATATTTGATAAATGCATCCAGTCACAACAAACACACACTGTTAACATTCTACTTTCCAATCTTTGTTCTTAAAGTAATGTTGATAGCTACTTGGTCTTCCTGCCAAATGAGCTCAAGTGCAGTTTTAATAAATGTTTTGCCACTACAGGTCATGGATCTTAGACTATCTTTCCAACCTCCAGTAACACTACCTACCACCTGACTACTAAAAATGTTACTTAATTTAATCAGAATATTTACTCCATTGGTATTTAGTGTAGTTAATGATATATTAGGGTTTTATTTACACCTTACCATTTATTATAGGTGACTCATTTATTCCTTTTTATCTCTTTTCTTGCCTTATTTGATTAATCAACTCTGTGATTATTTTACTTTTTTCTTAATTTAATAGTTAAACACACTTAGTTATTCATTTAGTGGCACTTAGACATGAAAAATGTGTCCTTCACTTATTATGCTGTAGTACAAATTACTATTTTTACCAATTCCTACATAATGTGAAAGCTTTAGAAAACTTTAACTCCAGTTATACCATTTCCAACTTATGTATTAATGTTGCCCTGAATATTCTATCCATATATTATACAATTAATATTTAATCAGTATTTGTTTATATGTATCAGCATACAGAGAGCGATATTTCTGTTGCTGTTTAATTTCTTCTTACAATTCTGGGTTTTCCCTGGGATCACTTTCCTTCTCTCTCAAGAATTCATTTTAGAATTTCTCTTATTGAGGGCTTGCTGGCAACTAAATCTCTTATTTTTGTTCATCTGAAAATGTCTCTTTTCCCTTGATTTTTGAAGGCAATTTTCTTGGGTTATGGAATTGTGGATTAACAGGCATTAATAGTGGGTTAATGTCTTTCAGCATTTCAAAAATGTCATTTCCTTGTTTTGAAGTTAGTTGTCAGACTTGTTTTTGCTTCTTTGAAAGTAATGTGTTTTTCTCTAGCTGTTTTTGAGACTTTTCTCTTTGCCTTTAATTTTTAGCAGTCTTACTATGATATATCTAGATGTGACTTTTTATTTATTTATTTAGAGGCAGGGTCTTGCTCTGTTGCCTAGGCTGGAGTGCAGAGGTGCAGTCATGGCTCACTACATCCTTGACATCCTGGGCACAAGTGATCCTCCCAGCTCAGACTCCCAAGTAGCTGGGACTATAGGCATGTGCCACCATGTCTGGCTATCTGTTAAATTATTATTATTTTGTAGAGATGGGGTCTCTCTATGTTTCCCAGGCTGGTCTCAAACTCCTGGGCTTAAGCAATCCTCCTGCCTCAGCCTCCCAAAGTGCTGGGATTACAGACATGAGCCAACATGCCCAGCCTAGATATGACTTTCTTTGCATTTATTCTGTTTGGGATTTGCAAAACTTCTTGAATCTGTGGGTAAATATCTTTCATCAGTTTTGAAAAATTCTCAATTACTATCTCTTCAAATACTGTTTTGTTCTATTCTCTCTCTGACCCACTATTTCTCTCTGCTCTCCTACTGCTACTCCAGTCACACATATGCCCCACATATTTCAATGATCTTTCTTGTAGTCTCATTCTTTTTTTCTCTGTGTGCTTCAATTTGGTTATTTTTCAGTTGACCTATCTTGTGTTTCACAAATCCCATCTTCTGCTGTGTTTATCTGCTGTTAAATACATCTAATGAGCTCTTAATTTCAGGTATTGTGCTATGCTTCTAGAATTTCATTTTATTAGATTGTTTCTTGTAGATGCCAATTCTCTGTGAAATTCTATTTTATCATCTGTTTTTCCTACCTTTTCTTCTATTTTTATAAATATAGGTGTCCTAGTTATTTTTAAGTTCTTATCAGGTAATTCCAATATGGATCTGTTTTGATGGTCTGTTTTTTTTTTATTCTTATCATCCTGTCTTTTGACATAACCAGCAATTTTTTTAGTCCAATGAAGGACACTGAATATAAAAGGTATAGAGACTCCAGATGATGCTATCATCTTTCAAAGAGCATGTATTCTACCTTCCATTAGACCAATAGATGCTGTTATATCAAAGTTCTGTTGCAGCTCCCACAGCTTTAATACACCTCTTATTTGCCCCTGAACTTTAAGGTTTTTAACTGAGAACCTAATACATTTTATCCAGCCCTCCTCCAGGCAGATCTTGAGCCAAAATTCTGCTCTGATTTTCAAAGGCTGTCCGCTAATATCTGTGATCTCCCATTTAGTACAGACCTCCAATTATGCAAAAATCCTCAAGGGATAGGAAGTCATGTGCTTGAGGCCTTCAATTCTCTTCTGAAACATGCAGCTCTTCCTCTTCTGAAAGGTACAAACCTGATATTTTTAAGCTTTCAGCCAGAGCCCAAATATGGCAAATACTCCTAGGATTATATTGGATGTCAAAGTCAGTTCAATTCTCTGAGGTCACTCCTCTCTGAAGTCTTATCCCTAAAGTTGTTAAAGCTGATGAGCTTGTCTCGTCAGCTCTCCAGACATCTGAATCTCCCAGGGAAGATCTTTCTGTGTGTATGAGATTTATGTTTAAAATCAATTTATTTATTTTAATTGACAAATAAAAATTGTATATATTTGTCATGTACAACATGATGTTTCAAAATATGTATACATGGTAGAATGCCTAAATCAAGCTATTTATCATATCATATTCATTGGCTTACATACTTACAATTTTTTGTGGTAAGAATACTTAAAATCCACTCTCTTAGCAATTCTCACTAATACATGTTGTTAACTATAGTCACATGTACAATAGACCTCTTAAATTATTCCTCCTATGTAACTGAAATTTTGCAACCTTGATAAACATCTCTCCAACTCCAAATCCCTTCCAGCCCCTGGTAACCACTATTTCACTTTATACTTCTGTGAGTTTGATTTTTTAGATGTCACATATGAGTGAGATCGTGTGGTATTTGTCTTTCTGTGCCTGGCTTATTTCACTTAACATAATGTCCTCAAGATTCATTGATTTTGCCACAAGTGACAGAATTTCTTTCTTTCTTAAGGCTGAATAGTATTCCACTGTGCATATATACCACATTTTTTGTCCACTCATCCATTTATAGACACTTAGGTTGATCCCACATTTTGGCTATTGTACATAATGCTGCAATGAACTTGGGAGTGCTCTTAGACATACTGATTTTCTTTCCTTTGGATATATAGCCAGTAGAATTTCTGGATCTGGGAGATCTGGATTAAACTTCAGGTTCTCAGGCCATGTACTCAGGCCATCTCAGGGGATTTTGAGAATGCAGGGCTTGTGGGACAGAGTCTAGAAATCTTCCCAGATGATTTGATGCAGCTAGACCAGGGATTATGTGCTGAGAATACTGGCCCACATCCTTGGCCCTTGTGGTACCATCTCTCTCAGGATCCCCACATACAGAATTTACTTTATACATGGTGTAATTAATTATGTAAATACAGGTGCTAATCTGTCTGCCAGAGCACCTTCTGACACTGCCCCCAGGACTCCTCTCCAGGAGGGGTCTGACACCATGTACCAGCTACTGCTCCAGATATCAGGGCCTTGAACCACCCAACACAGCATGTTACTACATCCTTACTTATACAGTTGCCATCCCACTGCCATTCCAGCCAGAAATCTCAGATGATGCCTGCTGCATCACACAAGCTCATGAATCCTCCCTCCTTAGATTGGATGGAATGTCATTTCTTAACGTGGCTTTTCTTCTCAGACCCGTGGTGGAAAGAAATGTTTGAATGAGGTGCCAATGGGGTTCATCCATGAATTATCAACTATTTCTTAACACACAATTTTATCTGTGGCATAGAACAGAACTTTAGTGTTAGAGTATTTTTTTCTATGTCTCTCTATGAGTGTCCCTGGAAAATATAGGTTAACCATCTGCAAAAACTTGAGCCTTGTGGGTTGGTAAGAATTGAACCCACCACCAAACTTCTTGATGAGTAAGATTTTTTTAAATGCCTATATCTGTCTGTTATTTGCAGCCAAAAGCATTCTAACTCATGCAAATTTAGGCACACCACAGCATTATAAACAGCAACATCCTGGAGGCATATACTCAGAAGCACAGAGCTCTCTCTAATCAGGGAATAATGTGGGGAAAGTAATTAACGGCTGGTGATCTTCTTAGTGTGAACCTGATTCCAATGAAACCAACCTATCCCTTATATCCAAGTTTTGTCCTGTAGACATGATGACTTGTAACTCTACATCAAGTTGTACCAGGCATCGTTGCCTCTGGATTTTCAGGCCTGGGAGGAACTATAAGAGGAATTACAAAATAAGAAAGGCAAACAGTGTGTCTGCTAGAAGTCAAGGGCTTGAGGCCACCTGTGTCTCGTTATGGGTCATGACTCATTAGACCAACTGCTGTTCTCACTTGCCTCATTTTTTCCACAAGAGAATAGAGAAATGGCATCCAGGGAGCTGCTGGAGAAAATCTTCACATGCTCTCTTTCTAGAAGAGCTCTTTCTTCCCTGGTATATTTTTATTCTTAGCTAGATGCATTTCTAGCTAGCCCAGTACTAATTTACCCTGAAGTGATAAGGTACTCAGTGCCTCCTAAATTCTCACCATAGAAGGTAAGAAATTTGAAATCAGTGTTCTCAAAGAAATCCTTCAAACTCCAGAATCCATGCTTTGGAATATTGTTGGACCTCAGATGGGTCTTCATAGACAAAGGAAGGCAGAACTTTTTCTAACATGTCAATTTGAACAATTTAGCTTCAAAACCAACAAGAGACCACCAGAGTGCTATTACTTAGTGGGAGGCCTAAATTCATGTGTGCAATAAGAATAATTGCTACCATTTACTGAACACTTTTTATGTATGAGGCACTGTGCTAACTAAGCACTTTACTTAGGGATATCTCTTGTAAACATCACAACAATCCTTTTAGGTTGGTTTTGGTATCCCCATTTGACTAATGAAAACTCATTTTCCTGATTCAAAGAATTGGAATAGTTCAGCAAAACATGCATGAAGCAGAATAGGAATAAATAAAACAAGAGCTCAATGACAGTGATAAATTGCAACAGACACACAGTATTATTTGGGGGAGACAACAGACACAGGCCTTGTCTCAAGTAAGGGTAGCGACCCCTCTTCAGTTTCAGCTTCTTTTACTGTGAGGGAACACAAGCTCAGTGAGTCCAGATCTCCAGTTTTTCAAGAGAAAGCAGAAATCCAAAATTGTATGTGAAATTAAAATCTTATTGTTAAACTTTGGCAACTATTAAAAAGATTTTCAGCTGTCTGCAGCCAAACAAAATACAGCTGTGGACCGGATTCAGCTTGTAGGCTGCCTGCTTGCAAACTCTGTCGTCTGTCCTGGGCAATTGGGAATCACTCGGGGTTCTTTTGTTCTCTTAAAGAAACATGGCTCCTTCAACCAGAGGCCAGAGTGCTTTCAAATATCACTAATGGTTCAATAGTGTGGCTTAACCATTACCCACCCACCATCCCTTAGGAATACAGATATCTGTGACTCCTGGTGACATTCATGCATAATTTGTAAATACATTATCCTGTGAGACTTGAGGGATCCAAGCAGTACTTGAGGGGGTACACAAGAAAGAAGAAGACACGAGAGAGAAAAGGAAAAATGAGAAAGATGATAGGGGCACCCTGCTGAGGACTGCCACCTCCTAACAGTCTCTGGCCCCTGCCTGTTTTCACCATTCAGACCCCTGAAGCCCAGTGTTCGGAGCCTGGGCCCACCATCCTTCATTTCTGATTTCTCTCCTCCAAGGAGATAAGGACCAGCCAGGGCCTCTCGGTGTGTTTTACATCAAAGGCCACTGAAGGGTCTTGACAGGCTGGATGTCAGTGCTGTAAATAAACCATTAATCACTCTGCCATTTCATGGACACACTCTTCCCAGAGGGCATGAACTTTCTCCAGGGCACTAATATAAACCACATCTTTCCTGAGCCAATGGGGGAGGCAGAGTGGGGCGTCAGAGCTCAGAGAGCAGGCTCCCTCATTGACACAACCATTACTCTCCTCTTAAAACCACAGGTCCCTGTAGCTTGGAAATGGTTAATGAAAAGAGATACGGTTGAAACGGATTCAACAAATGAAGTCACAGCTTTGGGGAATGTGTACACCCCAAGGCAGCTCCTTCTATCCCTTCTAAACTCTCCACCTCTAAAGAAGGTACCAAGAGAAAGGCCACAGAGACACAATAAGATATTAATGATTTCACCACTGACCCAAAGCAACACTCCTTTGGCAGTTCTCTATAGTCTGATTTCTAAGAATTAGAGCCCAGAAAAAAAAAGGTATAAAATGCTTTTCCAGAGTAGTTCCCCTCTATGTGCGGAAGTTGGAGCCACTGGACCAATGGTCCTAACTTGGCCAAGGCTCCCTACCGTAGGCCCCATCTTTAGTACAGATGCTCCTTGAGCTTCTGCTATGGGGAGACACTGCTTGAGGTTCAGTAAAAAGACAGATGAGGCCTTTGCTTTCATGGCCTCTTCATTCCTGTTGGGGCAGGCAGCTGCTGAACAAACTGGACCAATTTAGATAGTGATAAACCTATAGAGAACACAAAACCAGAAGGCAGTATCAATGGTGATAGGGGAATGGCTACTTAAGTTTGAGTAGGAAGATGAAGGCATTCATTCACTCAGCAACTAAACATGGTAGCAGACACTAGGGGGTTACCCAAGAGGTAGGAGTGATGTCGATGTTTGAAGGACCTTATTTTTAGCTGGAGAGATGAGATGAGCATGCAACAGTCCTCAAGAAATTATACATATGCAAAACCTCCATGTAAACCTGTAAGATTGAAGGCTGACATTCAAGAAACAAGGAAGGGATCTGGATCAGGACAAGTTAAAGACAGGACATGCTTCTCAAAGAAAAGTCTGAGCCATTAGGAATACAAATTGTGGATCTAGGTTGTGTCAGGGGAGAGAGCCTTCAGGCCTTCTCGCTGAGTCACCGGGAACTAGAATCAGGATTTGAAGTCCAGCGCTGAGGTCCCCACACTGAATCGACAGGCAGGGAAAATAACGAGGCACCATTGTGAGGTCCAATTTGGAAGGAAGGGCAGAAAGAGAAATAATACTGCACTTCAAATAAATTCCAGATGCCTTCCCCTGGCTTCCCAAGCATTGCCTTCCTCCCTACCATGGTCTTTCACCCCTCCCTCTTGCTGCGGCCACACTGGCCTTCTCACCAACACTCACTCGGGCTCACCCTTGTGCATGGGGACTTTGCGTTTGCAAATTCCTCTGCTCAGGAAGTGCCTCTTTTACATCTTTGCAAGTCTGATTCCTTCTTGTATGTTAGGTCTTGGCTCAGCTATATCCCCTCGGTGAGGCCTCCCTGCACCTTCCCAGTTCTTCTCCATCACTTCTCTCTGACATATTTTCTTCAGAGCACTTGACTATCTGACATCTCTTGTTCCTTTATTTGTTTGCTTGCCTGTGGTCTGTTTCCCACCTCTAGGAAGTAAGTTTGATTTGACATGGAAGCTGTGTGCTTTGTCTCCTGCTGTATTGCCTTTGCTAAAATGCCACCTGGCAAAGCTTAACAGAGACTTGTTGAAGTGATTAGTTAGCTAAGTGCCTACTTGGCACCAAGCATTATGCTATGCTCTTTCCATAATAATATGACATTGTGTACAATCCTCATAACAGTGCATTGCCCCAGGTGTTGTCATGTTCATTGTATAGATGAGGAAACTGAAACCCAGAAAAACCTAATTAATGTAATCAACATCATGTAGCTAGTGAGCAGCTACTGAACCCAAGTCTGTCTAACCCTAAAGTCCACATTTTCCACTTTACCACTTTCTTCCTGGGGGAAAATAAGAAGTAAAATGAGGAATGTTAAAGACCCAAATCAGGTTAAGATTCATGTGTCACAATTAGGGACCCAGAAAAGTCAATGCAGTTGTCCAGTGAAGTCTAAGAACACCAGGGGTCAAGATCAGTGTGTGTAAGAGCAGCGTCCCTGTTCACATTCAGCTGCTGGAACAGGGCAGGGGTGGGGAAGGAGGTCATCAACAGGAGAAGAGTGATGGCCGCTTATATACCTACCACTTATATATATCTTCCCTGACTGTCGATTCAGCGTGGGGACCTCAGCGCTGGACTTCAAATCCTGATTCTAGCTCCCGGTGACTCAGCGAGAAGGCCTGAAGGCTCTCTATCCTGACACAACCTACATCCACTTATACGGCAAGAGGCTGAGTAACGCCAAGCACACTTCTAAGTATGCCTGGGCTGGGTGCCATCCTAATGCCACTTACTCCCAGAGCTTCATCATATAGAGAAGTCAAAAGCAAAGAGGAGGAGAATGATACATTCCACACATGAAGCTGGGCTCATCACAGCAATGATGCCTTGCCTCAAGGGCAGATAAAGAGAATTAAAATTGTGTATATGATATATAACCCTGTAAAGTAAGGTTGACCTGGGCTGGCATTGCCCAAAATGTCCAAACAAGAAATGGGAAGTAAGTCTCACCACTGGCAGAGCAACAATCTGTGAAAATGCTTGTTGAGAAAGACTCTGAGTGCAGGTAGCAGACCACTGTATGATCACTAAGCATGTCTGCTAAGGTGAAGGTGGTGGTGGCAGAGATGCCCCATACACTGTGTATTTGCTACTCTTGGTGCAGAATTACACTGGCTTCCACACGAATGAATCTGCTGCCATGAAATGACACCACCAGCACCCACCCTCAGTATTCAGACATTAGGCCAGCCACCTTCATCACCTGCATTACACAGAAATAAATGTACTAGCTACCTTGACTCCTTGAAAAGATAGTGTGACAATAGCTACCATGTGCTGTTTATCATGTGCCCTGGTGTTGCAAGGGAATTTATATTACCTGGAATCCATAAGCAAATATTATTATCTTCACTTGAGGAACTGAGGCTCAAAGAGGTTAAGAAAATTGTCCAAGCTGGGTGTGGTGGCTCATGTCTATAAGCCCAGCATTTTGGGAGGACAAGGCAGGAGGATCCTTTGAGGCCAGGAGTTTAAGACCAGCCTCAGCAACAGAGCAAGACCCTGTCTTTACAAAAATTAGGATAAAAAAAATTAGCCAGACATTGTAGTATGCACCTGTAGTCTCAGCTACTCAGGAACCTGAGGCAGGACAATCACTTGAACCCAGGAGTTCCAGGCTCAGGTGAGCCATGATTATGCCACTGCACTTCAGCCTGGGTGACAGAGTGAGACCCTGTGTCTTGAAAGAAGGAAACAAAGAAAGAAAGAAAGAGAGAGAGAAAGACAGAGAGAGAGAAAGAGAGAAAGAGAGAAAGAGAGAAAGAAAGAAAGAAAGAAAGAAAGAAAGAAAGAAAGAAAGAAAGAAAGAAAGAAAGAAAGAAAGAAAAAAAGAAACTAAAAATTCTGAAGTTACAAAGAGTGAAGCCAGGATTAAAACACAGCCTATCTGATTGCAAAACCAAGGTTCTTTCAATGTTCTTGCTACCATACCAGCAGTTTTCAGATACCAGTCTACACACGTGTGGGGAATCATTTCACTACTACATGACAAAATGAGAAAAATAAAGACAATGTCATAATTTCCTTAATTCTACATTATCTATTGTAAGACAAATGATTATTTAATAAATGTATCAGGGGAGGAAAAAACACGATAGTAAATGTTCATGTTGATTAAAGAAAGTAAGATAGACGGTGATTTCAAAATTGTTAGTAAATGACAAAAGTGTGTCTTGCAATTGAAGAAACAAGGAATATATTGGGTAAGATTCCATCATAACTTAAGAACTGTACATTTATTCTGAGTTTATGTCATTCCTGGTTTCGAGTGTTTAACTTTTATAAAAATTGTAAGATTATAGATGATAGCTGCTTTTAAAAAAATCATTAGTTGGCAAAAACTAAAACTAAAAGTCCTCTCTGATCTCTTTTACTATTTGAAAAGTTCAAATGATTGAGAACCAATACACCATACTCCATGGTGTCTCACTCCAGTTAAAGATATCACAGTCTCAGGGCTCCTAAGTCATATTCAGACCACAGAATTACTTCGGTTTGGCCACATGGATTTTTAAATTTTGTGTTAACTGACAATATTTTAAATGGGAGAATTTGCATACAACTCTGGATTTCTGGCTTTTCTTTACAGTTCAAAATCTGGCCACACTCAGAACGTAGAGCTGGGTGGTTGCTACTACTTGTAGAAGAGGCAAATCTCTAGTTGATGATATTATCTGTTGTTTCCTGTTGTGCAGTATCTGGATAGACTAAGGCAGGAACAGCCACAGGGTGTCCACAACTCTTTGCACCCATGCCCTTGGGTTGTCCTCTTCCACACTCCCATGACTCGGATCTTGCCCACATTACTCACTTTGTTCAATGGGACCATAACAAATGGAAACACAAGCAGAAGTTTAAAAAGGGTTTGCATGTGGTGGCTTGTCTTCTCTGGCTGCAGAGAGCCCTGAGACCACCATGTAAGCAAACCTGCTGGAGGCCATGCAGAGAGGAACCGAAGTACTCTGGCCAACAACCTAGTGTGACCCCAGGTGGTGAGCCCATTCTACATTATCCAGCTCCAGTTGAGCCACCAACTGACTTACAACCTCCTTAATGAGCCCAAGTGAGACCAGCAGAAGAACTACCAAGCTGAGCCCAACCCAAATTGCACTGTTACATGATTGTTGTTTTAAGCCACTAAATTTGAGGTGTTTCATTATTAAAGAAAAAAAAAGGGTTAACTATAACATAACCACAACGTCACTCAGCATTCAGATATCTTAACTCTTGGATTAAAAAGTTATTTAAGTCTGTGACTCCTGCTTTAGGATATCAAAGACTCTTTCCACATACACATAGTTTCTATGCACACACACACACACACAAACACACACAAACATTTGATTATTAAATAAGAGCAGGGAATTTAAATTGTTCACTCTTTCCCCCAGGACAGCACCTGGCACACAGTTGGCACTTAATAAATATCTTTTGAATGAATAAATGAATTCACAGATGTTTCACAAAGTAATTTAAGAAGTAGCCTAGAGGTGGTCGCCACCCCCAGGACTTAAGCACTAGAAGAATCTCCAAGAAAATCTCCAGGTGGTGTTGAGCATCACTAAACACCCATTCCAGTCTGGCACACTGGCTTTCCAGACACCCCACTGTATCTGCTAAACTAGTTTTGGAAAGTCAGCACATGCGAGCCAACTCAAAGGGGACTAAGGTTTGACGAGACTGGTAATAACAACCTATTTGTCATTTGTGCTTAGCTTTCCACTGGTGTTGACAGAGGTCTCAATGGCAAAGAGACTGTGCTACGAAGGCTGAAGGAAATATGATGTGGCTGTGCATGTTGGCTGAAGAACAGCCAAAATGAGAGCTAGATCCCATTTACCTATTGAGTGAATTGTGACTGTTATGTTTCAAGGGATTAAAAAAGGAATGCCATGTGAAGGAAAACACTAGATACTCCAAACACCCTGAAATGAACACATATCAATCTTGTTTCACCGTAAGAAATATTCAGCGAAGTGCCTCCCATCTTTTACCATTTTCCTGTTCATTCTCTTTCCTTTCTTAAAATCAAGGGAATGTTCATTAAATTAATCAAAGACACCATTCTGGGGAGTTGCACAACAACCTGGAAACCATAACAATTGGAGAAGTGGGAAGCAACTTGGAATTGCAAAATTGGAAGTCCTATATTTTAGTACAATCATCTGCTTCTTGGTGACTTTGTGGCTGAGGCAGCCAGTCTGTCTAAACTCTAGCTCATCTCTAAGATGAGCTGGGTGGGGTGGCTCATGCCTGTTATCCTAGCATTTTGGGAGGCCGAGGTGGGTGGATTGCCTGAGCTCAGGAGTTCAAGACCAGCCTAGTCAACACGGTGAAACCCCATCTCTACTAAAATACAAAAAACTAGTCGGGCGTGGTGATGTGCGCCTGTGATCCCAGCAACTCAGGAGGCTGAGACAGGGGAATCGCTTGAACCCGGGAGGTGGAGTTTGCAGTGAGCCACGACAGTGCCATTGCACTCCAGCCTGGGTGGCAGAGCGAGACTCTGTCTCAAAAACAATAAAAAATAAAAAAGGTTAAAAATAATATCTGCTCTGCTTACTTTATAGCATTTCTGAGAAAATTAAAAGACATGACATAAGTGAAAATATCATTCAAATGTTAGTGACCATAGAATAAAGTAGTAATGGCCAATAGGAACAAATACAGGAAATGAAATAAAATTCATTCAAGGCCCTCCTACAATAGCTGTATGGCAGACAGCAGGAGAACCAACACCAAACTATCAAGGTAGGAAGCGGAGAAGAATAAGGATCAGATTAACAGAGTGGAATCCGAAACAGAAAGATGTGGGTCTGGCAGGTGTGTTAAACAGGGATGGGACAGCCATGCTGGGGATCTGCTGCAGAAGGCACTGGGCATCGAGTGGGCAGCTGCCGTTCTTGCCTGCCCAGTATCCATTTCTCTTTCTTGCCTTTTCTTTTAGGATCGCTTCATTCCTTCATCCCACGTGCCACACCCATAGCCTGAGCAAGATCTTCCCCTGTGACTGGACCTATTCCAATCAGATTATCTTTCCTGGGGATGGAAATTTTTATTGGGGTGACACAAGAATGGAAAATGTTTGCAGTGAATATATTCCTTAGAAGCATCCTAAAGAGACCATTCATGAGTCCTGCTACTGAAATCTCCATGGCTGCCTTCTTTGCAGTCCTTTCAGAGGCCTAATTTGTTAAACTAGTCAGCCGTTCTTTGATTTCATGAGCAACTTAGAATCCCTCCAATATCTTCTTTTCTTCCATCTCACTTTATTTATTTATTTATTTTTGGTTAAGTTAACCAGAGTCTTCTGCTGCTTATAACTAAACAAACAAATGCAAATAATGAAGGAACTCACTTAAGTTCTAGATTCACAGCACTGGGGCAACTGACTTACACACCTTATTGCTCCTGGTAGTGTTGACCTTCTCCTTGTCCTAACCTGCTTGCTTCTATGAATTTTCTGACACCAACTGGGCAAATTGATGAATCTCTAAACAGGGAGATATGGGAAAGATAGGTGTGTATGGGAAACCCAAGGCTGCCTTAGAGTAGCAGCTTAAAGCAAAGTTGCTTCTGGAATACAAGAACAGAAATGGCAATGAGCAAAGCCTCTCCCTCGTATCTGGTAAGATCAGGTCATCATTAGAACATCGTGGCTAATTTTACATTCCACAACCTTTCAAGTGTCTGAGGAAAGCCATGGTGGAGGCAGCACAGAAAGGACCAAGATCATAGCCTGACTGGGCTCAAAGCCACTGATATGCTGTGTGACCTTGGAAAATTGCTTAACTTCTCTCTTCCTCTTTTACCCCTCCTGTAAAACAGAGATGCCTATGCCATAGGTGCCTATCTCATAGTGTCGTTATGAGGGTCAAATAGTTTGGTATTTGCAAATGCTCCTAGAATCATGCTTGGCACATAGCAAGAGCTATATAAGAGTACAGTAAAACAAATTGTAAGCATTTCCCATAAGAAAGGGTTGGGAAGCTGAGGTGGCTTAGCCTGGAGAGAAAATGTCTTTTTTAAAAAAATAAACAACAACAAAAAACTCTTCATAACCAATATGAACTTTGCCGTGCTAACCACATGCCCTTTGATACTGAAAAGATGATCAAAGGAAATCAGCAAACAGGGCTCTTGTGTCATGGCTTTTGGTATCAGTTGTAACAATTGACCTTTTTTTATTTTGTCTGAGAAGAGGAGGATAAGGGTCCCCCAGAAAGTAATGAGGCATTGGTGCTGGGGTCCATGTAATGACAAGTAATTGTAACACAGACAGGGAGGATGGTCCCGCCGCCTTGGTTTGGGGTCCCAGTATGTTGGCAATATTTTCGTGTTACTTCAAAGAGTCAGGCAAACATAGGGGCCTCCAGCCTTCTGACTCATTGCCATTTGCTATGGTTTTAATAATTTTGTCCCATCCAAAAATTCACGTTGAAGCTCAATTCCCAATGCAACAGTATTGGGAGGTGTGGCTTTCGAGAGGTGATTGAGTCATGAGGCCTCCACTCTCAGGAATGTCATTAGGTGCCCTTATAAAAGGGCTTTATGAGGGAGTTTCTCCCTTTTGCCCCAACCCTTCTTTCATGTGGAGACACAGTGTTACTCCCCTCTGGAGGATGCAGTATTCAAGGTACCATCTTGGAAGCAGAGGGCAGCCCTCCCTAGCACTCAAACCTGCCAGCACCTTGATCTTGGACTTCCTGGCCTCCAGAACTGTGAGAAATAAGTTTCTGTTCTTTATAAATTACCCAGTCTGTGGTATTTTATTATAGCAACACAAACAGACTAAGACACCATCTCAGCCACTGACCTCCTGCTTCACTCAGTGGTGGAATGCCCTTTTCCCTTCCCTTCAGTGATGGGCACACAGTTGGCAAGTGTGAGGTGTAGGCAGCTGCTATCCTCCTGCACCAGTGCTAGGGAAATCTCTCTGGCTTAGGGTTGACACCTCCTTTCCCAAGAAGCACCATGTTCCAAACATCACCCAAGGGTGGTGATATGGTTTGGCTCTATGTCCCCACCCAAATCCCATCTCAAATTGTAATCCCCATGTGTCGAGGGAGGGACCTGGTGGGAGGTGATTGGATTACAGGGGTGGTTTCCCCCATGCTGTTATCATGATGGTGAGGGAGTTCTCACGAGATCTGGTTGTTTGATAAGTTTCTGGCATTTACCCTGCTTGCTCTCTCTCTCTCTCTTTCCTGCCACCCTGTGAAGAAGGTACCTGCTTCTCCTTCATTTTCCACCCTGATTGCAAGTTTCCTGAGGCCTCAGCAGCCATGCAGAACTGTGAGTCAATTAAACCTCTTTTGTTTATAAACTACCCAGTCTCAGGTAGTATCTTTACAGCAGTGTAAAAAAAAAGACTAATATGGTGAAAATCCCTGCCAATTCAGCTTCTCCGGGTTTTTTTTTTTTTTTTTTTTGTCATATTCTGGCCCTCTGCCCACAGAAAATAGACTGTAGCACAAGGGCAAGAAAAAGGAATAAAGCAGGGAAATATCCATGGTAATCTGAGAGAGGACAAGTGAATTACTAGAGCTAGAATTGCTCTTGGCATCAGCTCCAATTTAATTGTTCCTATTTAGCTAGAAGTATTTGTGGTTCAGGCTGTCAGCGGTTACTTCTTGTTTCTCTATCTGATGGTGATCAGATCCCTGAACTATTAGTTGAAAGATGCTTGGGCAGAGAAACTTTCTCTCCACTGACTTAGATGCTACAGAATCTGATGGTAGTAGGACCACCAGGGGGCTTCCATGACTCCCCATTTGTCAACACTGTGTCTCCAGAATTTTCCAGATCCCAGCACTCAGTAGGATCACCAGCCATGGCCTTGCACACCAGTTTGTCTTCAATTTTCCCCATATTCCCCTCTCAAAACGTTTTCCATATGCTTTCCATCCCTGGCCCATGCATATACTCATTCTCTGATAGGGTTATTGTAAGACCTTCAAAGACCCTAAGCATTTTCACTTTTGGAGGACTCACCCCACATCAAAGCAGACATCTTAAAACTACATCCACACCCATCACCAAATATAACTTCCATATAACAATAGGTGAGTTGAGTTGCAGTTGACTAGTTGATATGCAATTACTGTTTTGTAGATACTTAATTAACATTTTAATTGTAATTTTGTAGCGTTCTTTTTATATTTTAGACTTTTTTCACAAATGAAACACTTTCACTGGCCTTTGAAAATCTCGTATGCCGTAGATATTGTTGCCTGTAGTGGATAAAGTGGTCTTGTCTTTCAACCAATGGAAGTGGCCAGAAAGCCATCCAAAGCTCTGCAAGTTTGGGAAACTAAAGAGTGCATTTGGAAATGGTAAAGTCAAGCTTACTATTGGATTGTGCTGACCTAAGATAAGTTAAACTGTAATGGGGGAAAAAAAGGCTGATGAGGTTAAGGTCACAGATCAGATTTTATTAGCATCATCATAGATTATTATAATTAATCATAATTGTCACCTTTTATTGAATATTTATGGTTATTGGATGCTTTGTATATATTTGTATATAAATATATAAAATATTCGAAGTAGTGTTTGAATAGCAAGGGTTCCAACTCCTACTCCTTTCTCTTTTTAGGAAAAAATGAGGCATTAACCACCATATTATTATTTTAGTTTTATGTAAAAGAACAAGGAGAGATGCTCAACCCAGATTATGGCTGTCAGGATTAGAAGACTTTCTACCTAACTCAGCAGAAGTGTGACAAACCAGGGTAGCAAGGGGCAGGGGGGGTGGTAATTGTGTCTCTTATCTTGGGGTCTGTGTCCGTTTTGAGACTTGTTATTACATTTGTTGTTGAGAGGATAGGATCCTACTGGAAATTATAGGCAGGGCAGAATGTCCTTCTGAGACAGAATTTCTTCGCAGACATTATAAACTGCACCAATATGCATCCTCAAACATAATTTACATGTAATTATGTAATAAATGAGTTGAGTTGTAGTTGCCTAGTTGACATATTATTCTTTTTTATATATGTAATTAAATATATTTAATTGTAGCTGTTAGTTCCTCTAGTCAGAGGACAGGTGCATAGCTTAGAGTAGAAGGAACTAGCTCTGTATGTTTGTAGTGCAGAGGCCTAGACTTGGCAACTTCACACTTCATCTCAGAAGCAGCAAGTGGCGGAGTCCCCTTTCCTACCGGGGTGGATGTATGCTCCACTGGGGAGTGAGGATTCTGGTCTTAGTTCCCAGCAGACATCTTCGGTTTACCACCGAAAGTGGTAATGGCTTAGGCTAGTAAGAGGGATTATGCTCTTAGTTTTTCTACCCTGAGATTTAAAAGGCTAAAGTCAAAGAAAAAAGAAGGCAGCTGCCCAAAGTCATCCAAGTGAAAATGATGATGAAGAGGAGGAGCAAAAAGACCATTTTTACCAACTTTGCTAATGTGAGGAAACTGATGTGCAAATACTATTCCTAATCCTCATAACCAACCTATGAAGTACATGTTATCACTCTTCTATGGTTGAGAAAACTGAGTCTCAGAAAAATTGATTAATTTGATCCTAGTCACACAGACAAAGTTTCTAGTGGTTGAGATCAGACTTGAACTCATATCTATTTAATTCCAAAGTCTTCAGGCCTCCCATTTTGGAATATTTTTTCTCCCCACCCTGTTCCCCTGCCTTTATAATAATAAGCAAGATAGCTAAGCCAATCTGATTGTGCAGCAGCCAGTCTCTCTTCCATGGAGCTCCAGACTACATTATCCCTATGTTCCTTACTAGTTAGTGCAGCATTTTTTATAAGCTTCTGTTTTTGTTGACTCTGAATGTCATGGTAGTTACTCAAGGCTGATATAAGGCAGCTCTTGTTGGTTTAATTGTTGGGACCCTTGAAGTACCTTCCATTCCTCTCCAACCCCATGTGCCATGGCCTCCAAATTGAAGATTGGGCTGCTCCAACTCCTACTTAACGTCTTTCCAGCATGGACTGCTCCATTTCTGAGCCAGGGAAGGCTATGTTTTTAAACACACTTTTGCCCTCTAACTGCCTCTATCTTTCCCTGTCTGATCAGGCCAAGCTATGGCCACAGTTGTGTATAATTAGCTAACTTCACTCACTGTCTCCTATGTTTATGCTTCCCTGCCCAATTCCAAGTGACAAATAGCTATCCAAAGCCATGGGCTTGACCCCAGATGACCTCATGCTTGATTGCCTTCATCCCAGTGCATGAGTCAGCACTCAGAGACTGCCATAGCCCTTGCTCAGCTGGTAGTTGATTTCCATGTGAATTCATGGGCCAGTTGGTGGAACTGGGCCATTGGGTGCATTGATTAATAACAGAGGCATGGGGGAAGCCTATGGTAGCCACCATTTTGGAGCATGTAGATCAGAATATTCATTTCAAATAAAGTCTTGTATTTAAGCAACCTTGTCTACCCAGTGCCAGGAAGGTGTAATGACCTCTGTAAAGGATTCCTACCCCAAGGCTCCCAGACTTCTGACAACAGGAATTCAATGAGTAATTCTCAAGCCACAGTTTCCCCAATAACCATTTTCTTTTCTACCATTTGTTTAGTTTCTGTGCTGGCTGATGCCAATCAGTTATCAACAAATGAGGAATAGTGTCTAGGTCACACTTCTGTTTTCCATCTAGTGATCTGTTTATTTATGCATCATGAATACCTTCACTTTAAGAGTTGTTAATACATCAAAACAATGTTTGTTCAAGCTCAGTGAAGTGCTGTGAAGAGGGAAGGATCCCAGATAAGAAGTTTGAAGTCCTACTTTTCACTGGTTGTGTATGTCTGCAATTATTTCACCTATCTGGCCTTGGTTCCTTCATTTGTGAAAAAAAAAAGAAGAAGAAGAAAGAGGAAGACACAAAAGAAAGAAAGAGAGAGGAAGAAAGGAGAGAGGGACAGAAGGAATAAAAAGAGACAAAAAGAGGTTAGACTGGATAGACTATTCCAAAATTCCCCTCCAGCTCCTTGTTTTATGTATTTTGAAGCTATATTATTAGGCAAATAAACCCTGATAATTGTTATGTCCTTTTGATGAAGTGACTCCACTATCATTATGAAATGACTTCCTTTACCATTAGGAATATTCTTTGCTGTGAAATCTACTGCCAATTGGTGCAACCATTCCAGCTTTCTTTTGATTCATGTTAGCATGGTATATCTTTTCAACTTTTACTTTGAATCTATTTGTACTTTATATTTAAACTGCACTTTTTGTAGGGAGTGTATATTTGGGTCTTGCTTTTTTCCCCTCTGCCTTTTAATTGGACTACTTAAACCATGTAAGCCATTAACATTTCATGTGATTGTTGATATGGTTAAATTTAACTCTATCATCTTACTACATAGTTTCCATTTTTACTATCTGCTCTTTGTTTTCTTTTTGCCCCTTTTTTACTTCTTTTAAATTGGGTCAGTGTTATATTTTTAGCTATAACTCCTTGTTTTAGCTATAACTCCTTGTTGTGTTATTGTAATCGTTGCATTATCTGGTTACAGTGTATATCTTTAACTTACTGGGGGAGGAGCCAAGATGGCCGAATAGGAACAGCTCCGGTCTACAGCTCCCAGCCTGAGCGACACAGAAGACGGGTGATTTCTGCATTTCCATCTGAGGTACCGGGTTCATCTCACTAGGGAGTGCCAGACAGTGGGCGCAGGTCAGTGGGTGCGCGCACCGTGCGCGAGCCAAAGCAGGGCGAGGCATTGCCTCACTTGGGAAGCACAAGGGGTCAGGGAATTCCCTTTCTGAGTCAAAGAAAGGGGTGATGGACATCACCTGGAAAATCGGGTCACTCCCACCCGAATACTGCGCTTTTCCGATGGGCTTAAAAAATGGCGCACCACGAGATTATATCCCGCACCTGGCTTGGAAGGTCCTACGCCCACGGAGTCTCGCTGATTGCTAGCACAGCAGTCTGAGATCAAACTGCAAGGTGGCAGCGAGGATGGGGGAGGGGCGCCCGCCATCGCCCAGGCTTGATTAGGTAAACAAAGCAGCCAGGAAGTTCGAACTGGGTGGAGCCCACCACAGCTCAAGGAGGCCTGCCTGCCTCTGTAGGCTCCACCTCTGGGGGCAGGGCACAGACAAACAAAAAGACAGCAGTAACTTCTGCAGACTTAAATGTCCCTGTCTGACAGCTTTGAAGAGAGCAGTGGTTCTCCCAGCACGCAGCTGGAGATCTGAGAACGGGCAGACTGCCTCCTCAAGTGGGTCCCTGACCTCTGACCCCCGAGCAGCCTAACTGGGAGGCACCCCCCAGCAGGGGCACACTGACACCTCACACGGCAGGGTATTCCAACAGACCTGCAGCTGAGGGTCCTGTCTGTTAGAAGGAAAACTAACAAACAGAAAGGACAACCACACCAAAAACCCATCTGTACATCACCATCATCAAAGACCAAAAGTAGATAAAACCACAAAGATGGGGAAAAAACGGAACAGAAAAACTGGAAACTCTAAAACGCAGAGCGCCTCTCCTCCTCCAAAGGAACACAGTTCCTCACCAGCAATGGAACAAAGCTGGATGGAGAATGACTTTGGCGAGCTGAGAGAAGAAGGCTTCAGACAATCAAATTACTCTGAGCTACAGGAGGACATTCAAACCAAAGGCAAAGAAGTTGAAAACTTTGAAAAAAATTTAGACGAATGTATAACTAGAATAACCAATACAGAGAAGTGCTTAAAGGAGCTGATGGAGCTGAAAACCAAGGCTTGAGAACTACATAAAGAATGCAGAAGCCTCAGGAGCTGATGTGATCAACTGGAAAAAAGGGTATCAGCAATGGAAGATGAAATGAATGAAATGAAGCGAGAAGGGAAGTTTAGAGAAAAAAGAATAAAAAGAAATGAACAAAGCCTCCAAGAAATATGGGACTATGTGAAAAGACCAAATCTACGTCTGATTGGTGTACCTGAAAGTGATGGGGAGAATGGAACCAAGTTGGAAAACACGCTACAGGATATTATCCAGGAGAACTTCCCCAACCTAGCAAGGCAGGTCAACGTTCAGATTCAGGAAATACAGAGAACGCCACAAAGATACTCCTCGAGAAGAGCAACTCCAAGACACATAATTGTCAGATTCACCAAAGTTGAAATGAAGGAAAAAATGTTAAGGGCAGCCAGAGAGAAAGGTCGGGTTACCCTCAAAGGGAAGCCCATCAGACTAACAGCGGATCTCTCAGCAGAAACCCTACAAGCCAGAAGAGATTGGGGGCCAATATTCAACATTCTTAAAGAAAAGAATTTTCAACCCAGAATTTCAAATCCAGCCAAACTTGGCTTCATAAGTGAAGGAGAAATAAAATACTTTACAGACAAGCAAATGCTGAGAGATTTTGTCACCACCAGGCCTGCCCTAAAAGAGCTCCTGAAGGAAGCGCTAAATATGGAAAAGAACAACCGGTACCAGCCACTGCAAAATCATGCCAAATTGTAAAGACGATCAAGACTAGGAAGAAACTGCATCAACTAACGAGCAAAATAACCAGCTAACATCATAATGACAGGATCAAATTCACATATAACAATATTAACTTTAAATGTAAATGGACTAAATGCTCCAATTAAAAGACACACACTGGCAAATTGGATAAAGAGTCAAGACCCATCAGTGTGCTGTATTCAGGAAACCCATCTCACGTGCAAAGACACACATAGGCTCAAAATAAAAGGATGGAGGAAGACCTACCAAGCAAATGGAAAACAAAAAAAGGCAGGGGTTGCAATCCTAGTCTCTGATAAAACAGACTTTAAACCGACAAAGATCAAAAGAGACAAAGAAGGCCATTACATAATGGTAAAGGGATCAATTCAACAAGAAGAGCTAACTATCCTAAATATATATGCACCCAATACAGGAGCACCCAGATTCATAAAGCAAGTCCTGAGTGACCTACAAAGAGACTTAGACTCCCACACAATAATAATGGGAGACTTTAACACCCCACTGTCAACATTAGACAGATCAACGAGACAGAAAGTTAACAAGGATACCCAGGAATTGAACTCAGCTCTGCACCAAGCAGACATAATAGACATCTACAGAACTCTCCACCCCAAATCAACAGAATATACATTTTTTTCAGCACCACACCACACCTATTCCAAAATTGACCACATACTTGGAAGTAAAGCTCTCCTCAGCAAATGTAAAAGAATAGAAATTATAACAAACGGTCTCTCAGACCACAGTGTAATCAAACTAGAACTCAGGATTAAGAATCTCACTCAAAACTGCTCAACTACATGGAAACTGAACAACCTGCTCCTGAATGACTACTGGGTACATAACGAAATAAAGGCAGAAATAAAGATGTTCTTTGAAACCAACGAGAACAAAGACACAACATACCAGAATCTCTGGGACACATTCAAAGCAGTGTGTAGAGGGAAATTTATAGCACTAAATGCCCACAAGAGAAAGCAGGAAAGATCCAAAATTGACACCCTAACATCACAATTAAAAGAACTAGAAAAGCAAGAGCAAACACATTCAAAAGCTAGCAGAAGGCAAGAAATTACTAAAATCAGAGCAGAACTGAAGGAAATAGAGACACAAAAAACCCTTCAAAAAATTAATGAATCCAGGAGCTGGTTTTTTGAAAGGATCAACAAAATTGATAGACCACTAGCAAGACTAATAAAGAAGAAAAGAGAGAAGAATCAAATAGACGCAATAAAAAATGATAAAGGGGATATCACCACCGATCCCACAGAAATACAAACTACCATCAGAGAATACTACAAACACCTCTACGCAAATAAACTAGAAAATCTAGAAGAAATGGATAAATTCCTCGACACATACACTCTCCCAAGACTAAACCAGGAAGAAGTTGAATCTCTGAATAGACCAATAACAGGAGCTGAAATTGTGGCAATAATCAATAGCTTACCAACCAAAAAGAGTCCAGGACCAGATGGATTCACAGCCGAATTCTACCAGAGGTACAAGGAGGAACTGGTACCATTCCTTCTGAAACTATTCCAATCAATAGAAAAAGAGGGAATCCTCTCTAACTCATTTTATGAGGCCAGCATCATTCTGATACCAAAGCCAGGCAGAGACACAACAAAAAAAGAGAATTTTAGACCAATATCCTTGATGAACATTGATGCAAAAATCCTCAATAAAATACTGGCAAAACGAATCCAGCAGGACATCAAAAAGCTTATCCACCATGATCAAGTGGGCTTCATCCCTGGGATGCAAGGCTGGTTCAATATACGAAAATCAATAAATGTAATCCAGCATATAAACAGAGCCAAAGACAAAAACCACATGATTATCTCAATAGATGCAGAAAAAGCCTTTGACAAAATTCAACAACTCTTCATGCTAAAAACCCTCAATAAATTAGGTATTGATGGGACGTATCTCAAAATAATAAGAGTTATCTGTGGCAAACCCACAGCCAATATCATACTGAATGGGCAAAAACTGGAAGCATTCCCTTTGAAAACTGGCACAAGACAGGGATGCCCTCTCTCTCCATTCCTATTCAACATAGTGTTGGAAGTTCTGGCCAGGGCAATTAGGCAGGAGAAGGAAATAAAGGGTATTTAATTAGGAAAAGAGGAAGTCAAATTGTCCCTGTTTGCAGACGACATGATTGTATATCTAGAAAACTCCATTGTCTCAGCCCAAAATCTCCTTAACCTGATAAGCAACTTCAGCAAAGTCTCAGGATACAAAATCAATGTCCAAAAATCACAAGCATTCTTATACACCAACAACAGACAAACAGAGAGCCAAATCATGAGTGAACTCCCATTCACAATTGCTTCAAAGAGAATAAAATACTTAGGAATCCAACGTACAAGGGACGTGAAGGACCTCTTCAAGGAGAACTACAAACCACTGCTCAATGAAATAAAAGAGGATACAAACAAATGGAAGAACATTTCATGCTCATGGGTAGGAAGAATCAATATCGTGAAAATGGCCATACTGCCCAAGGTAATTTACAGATTCAATGCCATCCCCATCAAGCTACCAATGACTTTCTTCACAGAATTGGAAAAAACTACTTTAAAGTTCATATCGAACCAAAAAAGAGCCTGCATCGCCAAGTCAATCCTAAGCCAAAAGAACAAAGCTGGAGGCATCACACTACCTGACTTCAAACTATACTATAAGGCTGCAGTAACCAAAACAGCATGGTACTGGTACCAAAACAGAGATATAGATCAATGGAACAGAACAGAGCCCTCAGAAATAATGCCGCATATCTACAACTATTTGATCTTTGACAAACCTGAGAAAAACAAGCAATGGGGAAAGGATTCCCTATTTAATAAATGGTGCTGGGAAAACTGGCTAGCCATATGTAGAAAGCTGAAACTGGATCCCTTCCTTACACCTTATACAAAAATCAATTCAAGATGGATTAAAGACTTAAACGTTAGACCTAAAACCATAAAAACCCTAGAAGAAAACCTAGGCATTACCATTCAGGACATAGGCATGGGCAAGGACTTCATGTCTAAAACACCAAAAGCAATGGCAACAAAAGACGAAATTGACAAATGGGATCTAATTAAACTAAAGAGCTTCTGCACAGCAAAAGAAACTACCATCAGAGTGAACAAGCAACCTACAAAATGGGAGAAAATTTTCGCAACCTACTCATCTGACAAAGCGCTAATATCCAGAATCTACAATGAACTCAGACAAATTTACAAGAAAAAAACAAACAGCCCCATCACAAAATGGGCGAAGGATGTGAACAGACACTTCTCAAAAGAAGACATTTATGCAGCCAAAAAACACATGAAAAAATGCTCATCATCACTGGCCATCAGAGAAATGCAAATCAAAACCACAATATAGATACCATCTCACACCAGTTAGAATGGCAATCATTAAGAAGTCAGGAAACAACAGGTGCTGGAGAGGATGTGGAGAAATAGGAACACTTTTACACTGTTGGTGGGACTGTAAACTAGTTCAACCATTGTGGAAGTTAGTGTGGCGATTCCTCAGGGATCTAGAACTGGAAATACCATTTGACCCAGCCATCCCATTACTGGGTATATACCCAAAGGACTATAAATCATGCTGCTATAAAGACACATGCTCACATATGTTTATTGTGGCATTATTCACGATAGCAAAGACTTGGAACCAACCCAAATGTCCAACAATGATAGACTGGATTAAGAAAATGTGGCACATATACACCATGGAATACTATGCAGCCGTAAAAAATGGTGAGTTCATGTCCTTTGTAGGGACATGGATGAAATTGGAAATCATCATTCTCAGTAAACTATTACAAGAACAAAAAACCAAACACCGCATATTCTCACTCATAGGTGGGAATTGAACAATGACATCACATGGACACAGGAAGGGGAATATCACACTCTGGGGACTGTTGTGGGGTGGGGGGAGGGGGGAGGGATAGCATTGGGAGATATACCTAATGCTAGATGACGAGTTAGTGGGTGCAGCGCACCAGCATGGCACATGTATACATATGTAACTAACCTGCACAATGTGCACATGTACCCTAAAACTTAACGTATAATAAAAAAAAATTTATATAAAAAGACAAAACTTTAAAAAAAAAAACTTACTATAGTATACTTTCAAGTGACATTACTCTACTTCATATAGAGTGTAAAAACCTTGCAATAGTATACATCCATTTGTTTCGTCCTAACTTTTATACTTTTATATTAAATTTTATGCTGTCATGCAGTATGCTTTTAATTAGGTTATAACTCTCATCTACATTACCATTATTTTTTGAACAATTGTCTTTTAGAGAAATTTAAACAAGAAAAAATTTCTATATTTACCCACTTAGTTATCATTTCCCATGTTCTTCTTTCTTTATGTATATCCTTTTTCCAGCTGGTCCCATCTTCCTTCTGCCTGAAGGACTTCCTGTAATATTTCTTGTAGTGCAGGTCTGCAGCTGATGAATTCTTTCAGCTTTTATAATTCTTAAAAAGTCTATATTCTACCTTTGTTTTTGTTTTTTGTTTTGCTGGATATAGAATTCTGGTTTAGCAGGATTTTTTTTCTTCTTCTTTTCTTTCTTAATTTAAAGCTGCTGCTGGTCCACTATCTTCTCACTTGCATTTTTTTCTGAAAGGACAGCTGTTGTCATTCTTTGTTCCTCAGTACATAACGTTTCCTTTTTCTCTGGCTGCTTTGGTATTTCCTGTTTAATATTGGTTTTGAATATTTTGATTATAATGTCTCTGTATAGTTTTCTTTACGTTTTTTGTGCTTAGGTTTCATTGATCTTAGATGTATCAGTTTATAGTTTTCATCTAATTTGGAAATTTTCAGACATTATTTCTTTAAATATCTTTTTTCATCACCCTTCTTTTTGGGGGATTTCAATTACACACATATTTAGCCACTTGAAGTTTTCTGATAGCTCATTGATGCTTAGTTCCATTTTTTACTTTTTTTTATCTTTCAGTGTTTCATTTTGGTTAGGTTTTATTGCTATGTCTCCAAGTTTACAAATATTTTCTTCTGGAACAACCAATCTATTAATGTGATGGGGACTCTTCTTCACAAAAATGACAACCACCAAATGCAGAAGGAATGATAGAATTAGAAAATCACTGATTATCAACTCTCAGCTGATTAATGGACTCAGGCAAGGATGAACAATAGATGCTAAAATATTGGGTGAACACAGTTCTGTAAATATTTATCTACTCATCAAGACAAGATAAATTACACTCAACATATATCATTTTTAGAATCAGAAAAGTATGTGTTACTTTAGGAAGATTGCTATCAAAGTGATTTTAAAAGTAGGGAGCAGAGAGCAGTGAAGCTCTGGTACAGAGATCAATCATAGAGAGTTCTAGGCGTTTGGAAAAGTCATTACATGGAACGTAATTCCCTGACCCTGCCAGTAAATAATAATAATAATTAAATTTTGTGTGTCCAACTGCCCCTTGAAAGTCTTTGGATAATGGCTGCCAAGGGTGTCAAGAGAGAAGGTACAGGTGACTGGTAGCTGAAAGTCACCTGAAATATACTGTGTTGGGCAAGGACAGCATCTGCAATAAGTGTCCCTCAAACAATTCATCGCAGATTTGTTTCTATTGTTATTTGATTCATGGTTGAATTCCCCAACTAGACTGTAAGTACAAGGAAAGGACCTGGTCTTTTTTTGTACGCCAGCATTTAACAGGGTAACCGGCACACAGAAGGAACTTGATAACTACTTCTCAAATGAATGAGTGAGTGAGTGAATGAGTACATAAATGAATGAAGACAGCACTGTGGCTCATGCCTGTAATACCACCACTTTGGGAGGCCAAAGTGGAAGGATCATTTGAGGCTGGGAGTTCAAGACCAGCCTGGGCAACGTAATGAGACCCTATCACTACAAAAAATAAGAAAATCAGCCAGGTGTGGTGATGCATGCCTGTAGTCCCAGCTACCAGAGAGTCTGAGGTGAGAGGATTGTTGGAGCCCAGGAGTTTGAGGCTGCACTGAGCTATGATTGTGCCACTGCACTCCAACCTGAGCAGCAGAGCAAGACCCTCTCGAGGAAGAAGAAGAAGGAGGAGGAGGAGGAGGAGGAGGAGATACTTCACAGTCAATACTTTTTTAAATGGAACTGTCTTGTGTTAACACTAGCTATGAGGTGTACTAACTTCTAAGTGTCCTGAAGCAGAAACATAGCCTGTTCCCTTCACTATTTTAATCCTAACACCAAGAGTGCCTGGCATATAGTAGGCATTCAATAAATCTTTGCTGAACCAATAAATTAGAATAGCGATCTCCACCAGACTTCATGAGGGCAAAGGCAATCTTTGTAATAGCTCTGGTATCAAGCACAGAGCCCTGCACGTAGTAATGGTTCAATAAACAGGAGCAAATTAATGACTGATGAGTACATGAATCGCATCTACACTTCCTTATTAAACTGAGTGAAGGCTGCAAATGTTCCAAAGAGAAGCAGCTCAGAGAAGTCCACAGGGCTCTAGCAGAATGTGCACAGGAGGCCAGGTTGGTAGGGGGCTGGCCTGCCTGGTGAGGCCTCACCTTCTATGGTCCCCACCTCCCTGGAGCCCTGGAGCTGGACTCATTCTGACTTTGCCAGGAAAGGGCTAGCTATGAACTCTGACTTCCCCCTCCAGAGAGTGTCCATGTCAATGTTTTCCTGTTCAGTGGCCAGGCTGGCTTAGCCCTGGGCCAAAAGGCTCCCTGAGGAGGGCTCTCTGGAGTCTGGACTGGCAGTGGGTGTTGCCTCCACTGAGCCTGAGAGGAAATGGTCCAGAAGAAGTAGGACCATCATCCAGAAAGAGACGTCAACAATTCAGTATTATTTTTGGAGCTCTGAACCTGAAAGTAGAAGTTTTGTTAAAGCACCAACCAAATTTTAAAAAATAAAATTAAGCAAATAAAATAAAGCAGAGAAAGCTAGACTAACCTTCCTGCTAATAAACTTAGAATTTAAGAGAGTATTGCACTCTGAAACCAGGACTTGTCTCAGAGACTCACGGAGCTGTATTGTTCATATGGTCTGTGATTTGTTTCTGACCTCTTAGTATACCTACCACGTATGCCTCAAATCCTATGACAGCAGGTGCCACCAAGACAAAGCTTTCTCTATACAGGACAAAGCTCCAGACAAAGGCTCATTCATTCATGCTACAGTGTAGGAAACTGCATTCCAGTATGTTGAAAGCATCCATTACCTCCCGGATTTTGTAGCACTGGATTTGAATTGATCCAAACTCTTAAATTCAAATCTTCCAAAAGAAAAAAGGAAAGGAAAAGCAGCTCACCCCCACCTGGTAGAGCCCTGACAGGCTAAGGAAAACTCCAATTTGATTCAGATTGGATCAGAGTCAATTACTAGCCATGTGAAGAGAGGAGCTTCTCCTACTTCATCAGGTCCCTGAAAAGAAAATAATTGCTTTAGCTCTTTGCTACTCAACCTGTGGATCCTGAATCAACAGCATCACATCATCTGGGAACTTTCAGAACTAAAAATCCTTATGACCTTGGTTTAGGCAAGATTTCTTGGATATGACACCAAAAGTAAAAACAACAAAAGGAAAAAAATACATAAATTGGACATCATCAAGTTTGTGCTTCAAAGCACACTGTCAAGAAAGAGAACAGACAGCCCACAAATGGGAGAAAATATTTTCAAATTAAATATCTGACCATGATCTAGTATCCAGGATATCTAAGGAGCACTTGCAACTCAGTAATAAAAAGACAAAAAAAAGATTTTAAAATGAGCAAGGGATTTGAATAGACATTTCTCTAAAGAAGATAGGCAAATGGCCAATAATCACATGAAAAGATGCTCAACACCCTAATCATTAGGGAAATCCAAGTCAAAACCATACCCACTTCACATCCACTTGGATGGCTGTAATAAAAAAAATCAGACAATTCATGCTACAACACAGATAAACCTTGAAGACGTTATGCTTAGTGAAAGAAGCCAGACACAGAAGGCCCTATATTACATGATTCCATTTGTAGGAAATGTTCAGAATAGGCAAATCCATAGAGACAGTAGGGAAAGTAGCTTTGGGGTTGCCAGGGGCTGCAAGGAGAGAAAAACAGGGAGTGACTTTCAATAAGTATGAGATTTCTCGGGTAATGAAGATGGTCTAGATGGTGGTGATGGTGTCACAACCTTGTAAATATACTAAAAGTCACTGAATCTTATACTTTAAAAGGTTGAATTTTATGATAGGTGAATTATATCACAATAAACAATGAAGAAAAAGAAAAAAGATCTCAGGCCCCACCCCAGACCCCTCTATCAACATCTGTGTTATAACAAGATCCTCAGATCACAGAAGTGCACATTAAAGTCTGAGGAGCACCAATGTGACACTGGTTGGTATACGTGGCTGCAAATTGGAATCACCTGGGGAGTTTTCACAGCTACTCCCTGATGTGCTGAGCTGTCTTTCTGTGTCTCATCTGCTCAACTCACCTGGAAGCTCCTGGGGTGTCTAGGATGGGCCTCATACTTCATGATGGTTACCAGCCCTTGCAAGGCCCCTTTTGGTCCTCAAAAACACATACTGCTTGAATTAAGAGCAGAAACTCTGGGCCAGACTGTCTCATTCAAATTGTAGAAGTGCCACTGACTAGCTATGAGAAATTGGACAAATCACTTAATATCTCATGCCTCAGTTTATTGGGGATAATAATACCTACTTCATAGGGTTGCAGAAGGGAATAAACTACTTAATATATATAAAGTACTTAGAATAACACCCGGCCTGCGGTAAGCATTATATATATGTATTAGATATTATTATTATATATGCAAATATTGTTTCTTAATAATATTCTGGCCAGGTGCAATGGCTCATGTCCATAATCCCAACACTTTGGGAGGCCGAGGCAGGCAGATCACTTGAAGCCAGGAGTTCAAGACCAGCCTAGTTAACATGGTGAAACCCCGTCTCTACTAAAAATATAAATTAGCCTGGTGTGGTGGCACACACCTGTAATCCCAGCTGCTCAGGAGGCTGAGGCACAAGAATCACTTGAAGCCGGAAGGCGGAGGTTGCAGATCACGCCACTGCACTCCAGCCAGGGTGACAGAGTGAGACTCTGTCTCAAATAATAATAATAATAATATTCTTATGTACTCCATTATTATACATTATATATTATTATGTTAATAGTAGCAACTATTGAACTCTGACCATGTACCAGGCACTGAGCTGGTGTTTCATATTATTTTATGTAATTTTTGCAATCATTCTATGAGATGGGAATTCATTCAGCAAATATTTAGTAAGGACCTGTCAACAATGTACCTGACCCAGATGAGAAATTGAAGTCCAGGGAAGGTAAGGGACCTACCCACAGTCACAGAGCTAATGGCAAAGGCTCCAGTGTGACTACAGAATCTAGGCTCTTGCCCTCACCTTCTGTGGTCTTTCTTCAAAAGGGTGCAAACTGGCAGGAGAAATGCAAAAGCAAGATGCCAATTGGGTCCAGGTGTGTGGTGGGGGAGTCCAGGAATTCCAAGCAAGGGCATTTGGAGTGGCCCTTGGGATCAAGGCATTTGGTCACCTTAGAGGTGGATGTGTGGGCAGCCCCGGCCCAGTGGAGGTTGGGTGCCAGGGGATGGAGGGCAGAGGGTCACTGTGATTGCGCTGGGCTTTCAGGACCCTTAATCCCTGCTACAGCAGGAAACACTCTTGGGAACACAAAGGCATCTCTCTCCTGGAGCCACAGCAGCCACCCAGGCTGGGAAGCCTCATCTCTCAAACAGGACAGCAGCAGCCCAGTGGCCAGGCTCAGCTGACAGGTTCACTCATACAAAACTTATCACTCAGTCATTTAACCCCTTAGCCTCCAAAGCAGAAATCCACAAATCCCCTGCACTTATTGACCTGTCTCTTTTCTTAGCAACTTTATGCTCTAAAGCTGCTGAATGCAGAAGACAGAAATTGAAGCAGATCTCCAAATGACCATCAAGAGTTGTGCAAACACACCATGTCCCATGTCCACATAAGGCCCCCACCCTCAACTCCAAATTGCCTCAAACTGTCAGAAGTTCTCTACCTCCACCTCTAAAGGCCTGAAAACGAAAGTCCCTTATGGGCTCTAACTCTTTCCATTATTCAAACACAAACGATGTTTAAATAAGCATTGTTATTGTATATTCAGATTTCAAAGTGGGCTTTTCCCCATCCAGATGTTATTGCTTACATGACTGTCTACATCCAGAGAAACACTGCTGAGGACGCCGCCTCTGAGACACTTTTCTATAACTCACCACTTGGCTGTTCTCTTTCCAAAAAAAAAAAAAAAAAGACTGTTTTTGATGTAAAACACTAGTTGATTTCAGAATGTGGCTTTCTCCCTGCTAAACTTTCTCCTCACTTACCCTACCCAACGAGAAGTCTCTCTCCTAATGGAATTGCTGGAACCACTTACCCTCCATTAAGATGCTAACCTGTTTCAGAGAGGAGGGAAGAAAAAGAGATATCTAAGTGAGTAAACAGACTCAGACGGAATGAAAGATTGTGGAGACATTCCCGTTTTGTGAGTGTTTTTTGGGGTTAGGGAATGGTAGGCAGGGAGGAGAGAGGGGGATTAGACCCCCAGAATCATATTTTGACCCTGTTCTCCCAAAGCAAGGAATAATTAGGCTAGCTGCTTAGTGAAATTAGAATCACATTTGGTTTTAATTTCATCTTTACTTTCACACTTTTGGATGAACGCCAAGATTGAAAGTCACTGTAACATGAATCCACATGTTTTTTTTAAGTTTTAAGTTTTGATATGATTAAGTCCATTTTAGACTTTTATAAAAATTAAAAGTTTTGAGTGAAGTACGAATGATCTCACCACCTCAATATAGCAACTCATCTGTGTCCTTGCTTCTGTATGTGTGTGTGTTTAAGCATATTACCTAAATATGGATATCTGGTCTGATTCTGGAAGAGAGCTGGGCCTAGATGATTCTACAAGGGATGGAGAGGTGGAGAGTGGGGTGGGGGACACTGATAGCAGATGCCAAGGAGTTCAGTCTTGTATTAAGGGAGGCGTTGTGGTGGAAATATTGTGGATTTTGGAGTCAAAAGACCTGGCTCATAGCCTGACTCAATCATTTACCAACCTGACTTTATCATTTGGATAAGTCAAGTAACTACTGTAAACTTAGGCCTTCTCTTCTCTCAAGGGGACAAAAGACAACTAATTTGCAGAGAGGGTTAGTGGTAATGTGTAAAAAGCATGTTAGCTATTATTATAACATATAATTTTCCCATAGTTAGCGTTCAATTGAACTATGTAGCCAATTTGCTGTCTTTCTTGTGTCACCTAGCTGTATTGTTAAATGTACACTGCACCATTTTCCGTCAATTTTTGTGCCTTTGAGTAGCATTCTGGTATCTCAGATCAAGAGGCTAAAATAAATTTTCTTTCTAAAAGTAGTAGGAAGCACATTCTTTGCCCTGACAGGGAGCAGCTGCATAGAAGAATGAGAGCAACAGCAATGACATTTCTTTCCACATAGTTAAGCACTTTCCCTGCCTTAGAGCAGAGTTTCTCAGCTTTGGCGCTAATGGCACATTAGACCAGATAATTCTGTTGTGTGGGGTTGTCCTGTGCTTTGTGGGATCTGCAGCAGCATCCCTGGCCTTTCCCCACTGGATGCCGGTTGCAGCCTCTCTATCCTAACCCGCTCACATTGGGACACCAAAAACGTCTCCAGACATTGCCAAATGTCTTCTGGCAGGTAAAATCAACCGCTAATGACAACAACTGCCTAATAGCACTTAACCCTCACAGCAAACAAATAAGGTTGGAATAAGCATTATTCCCATTTACAAAAGAGGAGACTGAGGGTGCAAGCAGGTACGTGACATAATGGAATAGGACTCAGACCCGCCTATGATCATTCCACCTACAAAGGGCTCTGAGAACTGAAGAGTTACTGGACCATCTCCTGTTTCATCCATAGAGCCCTGAGCAGAGGCAGGGAGGGCAAGTTGGCTGCTTCCAGAGAAAGGTGTAGCTGCTTCCAAGATCACTGCCTTCCCATGTTCAGCAGTGGAACCGGACTCTTTCGAGCTGGCATGGGGCAGCCAGGAATGAGAGGGACAGACCAAGAGAGAGTGGTACTCCTAACCCTAGAGAAGAAAAGACTCCAAGGAGAGAGTTACCAACTGTGTCAGCTGCTGCTCAGCCGGGGAGGTCAGCTCAGCAGGGGAAAGCCGGCCAGTGGGGAGGTCCTAGAGGACCCTGAAGAGAGTTGGTCAAGTGGCTTAAACTAGTAATTTACACTAATGTATTATGAAATCCATGTTATACGCTATTATTTTTTAGATTAAAAATTGCATATGAGGGCCATGTTTACACCATTAAATGCATTTCTAATTAAAAATATGATAGCATCTTATGAGGACTGTTCTACAAAGATGATCATGGGCTTCAGGCCCTCCTCTTTTGGAACAAGTTTGAAAGCCTCAGAACTGTGACTTAGTTGATGAAGAAGATCGATAGTTGCCTGAGGGAAGGGGCTCAGATGAAATGGTCTCTCCTTTCCATGTAAAAAGGGGCACAGCCATCACTATCAAATCTTCAGAACCAAAAATCAGGATGCGAAGTCCTAATGTAAACCAATGTCCATAAGTGATCCACCAGAGCAGAAGATTGAAAACCAGAACTGCCCTGGAAAATTCAAAACGTGAGAGGGCTGAGGCCCACATTTCATAAATGAAGGGGCAGGATTGTTAACTTGGGCCCATTATAAAATACTATGTGATGGTAAAATGCTTGTTTCTGCCTTTCTAAATCGTGAGGCAACTTCCTTTCTGATCGCATGAATAAACTTGAAACTGCAACTGTATGAGCTTTGTGATACAAACTTTCCCTTGCAATAAATGATATTATAAAGTGGGTTTAGGATAGAAATTCAGAAGAAAAACCCTTGACCTTGGGTCTGCTGCAGAATGCTATCAGGAGCAGAGTTCATCCGCAGTAACACTGTCGCCATTACAGTTAGTAATTTCACAGGGTCCTAAATGATTCCCTGGGAGTATTTCACTGCCTTTGCTATTTTGTACCAAAATTTTGACTCTGAAAATTTCTGTTCACTCAAAAGCCTAGAAAGTAATGTTCTGTCTGGGGAAAGAAGGACATTTAAAATGTTTATCTGTTGCTAACACTTCACCAACTCTTCCAGTTGGAATAGCTTAAAGTAAACAACACTAGGGAGCCTGTCCCTCAGAATCTTCCTGTCTTCTCTCCATCATCACCCCTCCTTCCCCATTTTGTTTCCAGCATTTTCAGAGTGGTATACAGTTTATGACATGTGTTGGCATTCAGGGTTTCCTGCAGGTCAGGAGACCTAGGCCACCTCCTTCGGCTAAGGCTGCCGGTATCCTCAAAGTGAAGCAGGGAAAGGCCAAAAGAGGGTTACAAAAATTACGATACAGTTAAAACATTTGGCCGGGTGTGGTGGCTCACACCTGTAATCCCAACATTTTGGGTTCACTTGAGGTCAGGAGTTCAAGACCAGCCTGGCCAACATGGTGAAACCCCATCTCTACTAAAAATACAAAAATAAGCTGGGAATTGTGGTACACACCTGTACCGCCAGTCCCTCAGGAGGTTCAGGGAGGAGAATGACTTGAACCCAGGAGGTGGAGGTTGCAGTGAGCCAAGATTGCACCACTGCACTCCAGCCAGGGCAACAGAGTAAGACTCCATCTCAAAAAGTATATATACTCAACAAATTATTACCTTTAACATACATATACTAATGCAATACAATGCAATTATATTACATAGATATTATATGAACATGCTTGTGTGTGTATAATTTTTTAAAATTTAAATTTGAGACAATTTGTGAATATGAGGTCAAAAGACCTCCTTCTCTCTCCCCAACTACTCTTGTACCACCTTACCTTACTCACATCTATAGAACTTGGCTTTTCACAACAACTCTGCATGCATAAAAATAATGTATAGAATTAGTATATTTTCACTTGATAAAGAAGGAAACCAAGGCCTAGAAGGTTGTATGAATTGCCTAAGATCACAAAGCTGAGTGCTGAGCAAGTGAATCAAACTTAACCTTTGTATTCCAAATTCAGAGTTCTTTCCACTATGGGGCCTTGTCTTAGTCCATTTTGTGCTGCTATAACAGAATATCATGGACTGGGTAACTTACAGAGAAAATTCTACAGTTCTAGAGGCAGGAAAGTTCAAGGTTAAGGGGCTGCATCTGATGAGGGTCTTCATGCTGCATCATACCGTGGTGGAAGGCAGAAGTTGAGAGAGGACCAGAAAAAGAGAAGGAGAGAGCCGAACTTATCTTTTTATCAGGAACCCACTCCCAAAACAACTAACCCACTCCATTAATCCATTCATGAGAGCAGAGCTCTGATGACCTAATCACCTCTTAAAGGTCCTACCTGTCAGCACTGTTGCACTGGGGATTAAGTTCCCAACACATGAACTTTGGTGAACACATCAAAACCATATCAGACCTCATGTCACCTCTTCCAAAATGCTTTCCCCAAATGATGAGAATTAACTATGATCCTCATGGTCAGAAAGATGCACACACCACTAGTCCATAATTTAAAAGTAAACATGTGCTAAACTGCATGGTACTCGGGGAAAATCAAACAGTGTTGGGGGGTGGAGAACGGACTTAATTTCAACCCCGGAACCCTCAAGGTAAGTAACCCCATTTCTATTCTACACTTCATAAACTCTATACTATTGAGGATAGGGTCTCCCAGGTAATCCGAGCTTTGTAAGAATTCATTGGCTGGTCACGGTGGCTTATGCCTATAATCCCAGCACTTTGGGAGACCAAGGCAGGTGGATCATGAGGTCAGGAGTTCGAGACCAGCCTGACCAACATGGTGAAACCCTGTCTCTACTAAAAATACAAAAATTAGCTGGGCATGGTGGCATGCACCTGTAATCCCAGCTACTCCAGAGGTTGAGGCAGGAGAATCGCTTGAACCCAGGAGGCAGGGGTTGCAGTGAGCTGAGATAGTGCCACTGCACTCCAGCCTGGGTGACAGAGCAAGACTCCATCTCAAAAAAAATTAAAAAAAAAAGGATTTATTTATCCAGCTAATATTTATAGTGCTGATGGTACGTTAAGTGCTGGACAACAGGCTGGAGATCTAAAAGCAACTCAGGAATTCTCTCTGGCCTAAAGGTACTCCTGGCTCAAAGTAGAGACAAAGCAGAAGACAGCAAGTACTATCAAGACACATTGAGCCATTGGGTAGCAATTTAAAGGCAAGGCCAGCAATAAAATAAGACTAAGTGTCCAACAATAAGAAACTGTTTAAAAATAAAATCATCCATAAGAGAGAATTCTATGTACATATTTGTAGAATGCCATGTCTTTATTTTAAAATATGAACCAACATATTTTTAAACATAGCACAGGTTGAAAATGGTATATAGAATATGCTGTCTATGTAGATCTATAACACAGATAATCTAAATACAGAAAGAAATGAACCAAAACATTAGCAGAGGTTGTCTCTGAGTAGTGGAATTATGCATGGTTTTAGTGGATTTCTTATTTGAGCTTTTCTAATGTTAATAAATAACATGTTTCATATTTGAAATAAGAGAAAACCCACGAAAGGTCATTTTACCTATATCTACAAAAAGATCTCATAAATCATGGAGGAATGCTTGTTATAGTGTCTAGCAAAAAGAAGCAGTAAAGAAACTGTGGAAAGAGTATGCTGTCTACTTTGTATTAAGAAAGCGGAATAAAATCTTGAAGACCAGAAGACAACCCACTGAAATGTGATGGGTGTTTTCTTAGGGGAGTGATTTTTTATCTCTTATTTTTCTTGCATTTTTTCGTTTTCTGCAGCAGTACTGGAAATTAAACATTAAGTGATTAAGCAGAAACAACCTGAACTATAGGAGTAAGGAAAAGGTTACAATGGATGTTTGTGTTTCTGGGAAGAGAAATGAGCCACCCAAGGGTGGAGAATATTTTTGCCTTGACTCCCACAAAAAGTGAATTTTTGCACCCCCACAAAAAGTTAAATGCCCTCCCTATTGCAAGAAAACACCGAAAATGCTATTTTTAAATGATCTTGGCAAAGTTGAGTGGCTTAAGAATGCACAGGTACAGAACAAGTCAGGCAGGGCAGAGACACAGCTGTATAAACAGTCATTGGTATTCAACAGCCAAGGGAAGAAGGTGCATTTAGAAAAGTATGGTAAATGAATCCATGCCTTCCAAATAAAACATTGGTTAAAACTTAGTAGTTGAGACCAGCCTGCGCAACGAAGCAAGTTCCCTGTCTCTAAAAATAAATAAATAAATAAATAAACCTTAGTACTTAAAGATTGTATGTTTAACAAACCTAAACTTAAAGTCTAAGAACTTTCTGGAATCAGTATTTAAAACCGATATTAGGCAAAGACATCCTAATGGAGACAAAGTGGGATCTGCCAGCATGTCCCCCAAACTGGCAATCCAGGCTGTCCTAGAACCAGTTTTTGGAGGGGTCGTTTGTTCCTTGGTGAGGGGCAAGTGGAGATGGTGCATCTTTTAAACATTAACAATTTTCAACAAAATTTTTGTCAGCTTCATAACGTCCTTAAATTAAAGAACCACTTCAGGGATAGTTATAGTTGCTTTACTTAGGTGGACTTTGTCTCACAATTATTGCCCAAATTCTAATGCCAAAGTGAGCAAAGCCAAATAATGATGAGCTACCATCTATTAAGTTTTTACTTTGTGCCAATCCCTCTACACACAAGATCTCATTTTATTCCCAAAGCAGTTCAACGAGGAAGGTAAAATTATAACTCTTGTTTTATAAACTGAGGCTTTAAAGATTATATAATTTTCTCAAAGTTACTCAACTAATAAGTGAGAAAACTAGAACTTTAATCCAAACGTCTGTGAGGCCAACACCCACATTTAACCACAAAACTATGCTATCAGACATTTTTTAAAATCTTTAACGCCCTACAGGATTTAGTTTTAAAATTACTTCTGTCTGAATATACTATGTTAAATGTGATTTATTTCTATCATTGGGAAAAATTTTAAATCAATACAGAAAAATGTGATCTATCACACTATGGGCATATATTAATGTTTAAGGCACATTCTAAGCACTTTAAAAAATTTGCTCATTTAATCATCACAATAATCATATAAAATCCTACTGTTATCCCTATTTACAGATGAGAAAACTGAGGCCATAGAAGTTAAATGACATCGAAATTGTTTAGAAAAAGGCAGAGTCAGGATTTGACTCTAGGTCTGTTTGATTCCAGAGTTTATGCTCTTAAATATTCTATAGCTGTATTTATACAGCAATATAGATATAAACAAGGATGTAAGCAAAGATAATACCCACTGAATGAGTTGTGAAAATGTTTTCTTACCCCACTATTAAATTAAGTTACTGGGTATATACCCAAAGGACTATAAATCATGCTGCCATAAAGACACATGCACACGTATGTTTATTGCGGCACTATTCACAATAGCAAAGACTTGGAACCAACCCAAATGTCCAACAATGATAGACTGGATTAAGAAAATGTGGCACATATACACCATGGAATACTATGCAGCCATAAAAAATGATGAGTTCATGTCCTTTGTAGGGACATGGATGAAATTGGAAATCGTCATTCTCAGTAAACTATCGCAAGAACAAAAAACCAAACACCACACATTCTCACTCATAGGTGGGAATTGAACAATGAGAACACATGGACACAGGAAGGGGAACATCACACTCTGGGGACTGTTGTGGGGTGGGGGTAGGGGGGAGGGATAGCTTTAGGGGATATACCTAATGCTAAATGACAAGTTGATGGGTGCAGCACACCAGCATGGCACATGTATACATATGTAACTAACCTGCACATTGTGCACATGTACCCTAAAACTTAAAGTATAAAAATAATAAAATAATAAAATAAAATAAATTAAATGTTTTACAGGGAACACGTCAATGGTTCACTAATATCCATCCATCTTTCCAAGACATAATATAGGTGGAAGGCCCATGCACAAGGAACTGTTGTGTTTCTGTGGCTTTTTTTTCATTAGTTTACTCAAGCTCGAATCATTAGCAGTATACTAATAAACACATGGTGGACATTTCTTTGGATCAACAGATGTGGATCTAACATTCTTTCTAAATTGCTGCGTAACATGCCATAGTATAGATGTTACACACATATTTTTATATAATGGCATTTTTATGTCTAGAAGATCAATTTCCAGAAGTGGGAATTTACAGCATACTATCACCAAATCCCAGTACATGAACTTTGGGTACACATTCAAACAATAGCTGACTTCCTGACTGAATTTTCTCTCAAAAAACTGTGTTCATCTATTCATCCCACTAAAAACTTTTTTTTTTTTTTTGGCCTTGCATTGTTGATGTTGTCAGAAAGATAAAAAATTTTAAAATAAATGAAAATAAGAAATCCCATGTTTCACTTTATTAAAGTGAAAAAACAAAATTACATCAACCTTAGGGAGTCATTTCAGATAGCAAGAGATCCCTCAGTAGGAAAAAAGCCCCAGTGGGGCATGGCAGTGCACACCTGGAATCCCAGCTACTCAGGCTGAAGCAGGAGGATCTCTTGAGCTCAGGAGTTCAAGACCAGCTTGGGAAGCATAGGAAGATCTAAAAAGAAGTCTCTAAAAACAAAATAAAGGAAAAAGCCCTGAGCCATGCCACAGGAGCTAATGAGCTCTGAGAAACAGAAATCTGCTCACTCAGATCTTTCTACACTTGTGTAAGCATTTTGGAGGTCTAGGCCAAACATCAATGGTTCTGTCTCTTCAGCTTCCTGCACATGCCATGAAAACTTCTTCAAATTACTCTTTAAATTTCTGTTATTTTGGGAGCTCTATCACACCATGAGAAGTCTTAAGCCTCTGTGATAAAAATAAATAAAAATTGTAACACCATAATATTTTAAAGCTAAAAGCAAATTTAAACTGTCATCTCTAGACCATTTCACCCATCAGAATATCAAAACTCTGAAAGACGAATAATACACACTTCTGGCAAAGATGCAGGGAAATGCACACTCAGATGTTACTGGCAGGAATGTAAATTGTTGCACCATTTTGAAAATGAATCTGGTGATATCTTTTAAAATTAAAAATACCCATTCTCTTTCATCCAGCATTTCCACTTCTGGAAATTGATCTTCTAGACATGAAAATGCTATTATGTAAGAATATATGTGTGACACCTATACTATGGCATGTTAAGCAGCAATTTAGAAAGAATGTTAGATTCACATCTATTGAGCCAAAGAAATATTCACAATGTATTTATTAGGTGAGAAAAACTAGATATAGGCCGGGCTCAGTGGCTCATGCCTGTAATCCCAGCACTTTGGGAGGCAGAGGCGGGCAGATCAGGAGGTCAAGAGATTGAGATCATCCTGGCCAACATGGTGAAACCCCATCTCCACTAAAAATACAAAAATTAGCTAGGCCTGGTGGTGTGTGTGCCTGTAGTCCCAGCTACTCAGGTGGCTGAGGCAGGAGAATCACTTGAACCCAAGAGGCGGAGGTTGCAGTGAGCCAAGATTGCGCCACTGCACTCCAGCCTGGTGACAGAGCAAAACTCCGTCAAAAAAAAAAAAAAAAAGATATAAAAAAATAGACATAGTATGAGGAGGGGAAGGAGAGGAAAATAAGGGGAAAAGAAGACTGCAAAATGAAAATTTGAGAAAGACAATATAATCTAAACTAAAATATAGACTGGATAATAGAAATATTACCTCAGTTTCCTCATGTGTGAAATGACTATAAGCCTCAGAGGGTTACTATGAAAATTAAATGAATGAATACTTTTAAAGGGCTTAGGAAAATGCCTGGCACACGGTAGTATTAAATGGGTATTATTGTTTTAAAATTCTATCCATAATATTTTTGCAAAGGTACACATATTAAATATGCATAGAGCAATAAATGATAGAAGATATCATCAGCACATAAAACATTGCTTTGATTCTATGATGGTATTCTCAGCCACCCTTGAATGGCAATTTTTTTAATGTTGCTTTTGCTATAAATTAATGTTGGGCTGGGGTGGGTAATTTCATCTCTAAGCCTCCTCCGCTGAAGGCAGGACTACATCTCCCCTATGAAGGTGAAGGGTATGTTTTCCTGTCCTATGTTTTGAAAACATTTATGCTTATCAGCATCAAATAACTGCCTTTTGTATTGAATTCAAAAGTGTAATTCACCTTAGAATGCTTCCATTCGACTGCAGTGACCATGAATTTAGAATCTAACACGAAGATACATTATATGACTAAGGATTTTTGAAAACTTGCAAAAACGGCATAAAAGTTAAAACACACTTATTCATACATGTAATAAATAAATGACTTTTATCGAAAAGAAAAACTTAACAGGACTGTGCCAGACAGCCGGGATGAAGAATGACCATCTGGGCAAATCCTCCTTGGAACGCAGATCCTCTTGTTACGGTCTCAGTGGAGGAAGTCAGTACCATCTCTTTCATAAATCTCAATCTATTTGAGGACATCCTTCAACTTTATCTTTAGAGAGAATGGCCACATTCTGCTGGCTGTGACCCAGTCTCTCCAGAGCCCAGCCGTGGACATAAAATTTGGAAAAGGGCCTGGCAAATGCCACGTCTAGAGAAGGATCATTTCCTGGGGCTTTTGGGTTATGTTCCTATTAATATAAATCATCGTCTCCATTTCAGAAGAAGAACCAAAATGCATCTGATCTGCTCTTAAAGGAAACTCAATTGTGACGAGCAGAGGAAACTAAAGAGGTAAGAGTATTTCCTTGCTAGTGGTAGAATTGGCTCTAGAACCAGAAAGGTTAAATTATAAATCTTTGGCAAAACATAGCTTTCTTTACGTCATTTTCCTCTGGGACTAGATGAGAAACAGCTGGGTATTTGGCTAGAGAAACCGCTGGAAAAACTCACGTTGGTTAACAACATTTCTCCCAGACCTTCACATGGTGATTGCAGTTCATCTCAGCTCTAATGCCACCTCCTCAGAGTCTCTTTCTCTGACACTCAACCCCATGTCCTCTTCTTAAACATATCACCGTCTTCCTTTAGGGCACTTATCACAATCGGGAATGATCTTATTTATTTGTTAATAGTCTCTCTTCTCACAAAACATAAGCAGGATGAGAGCAGAGCCCTTGTCTGGCACCCTCGCTGTTGTGTCCTGGTCCTAGACCAGTGGTGGCACAGAGTAGGTGCCCAACACATATTTGCTGAGTGAATGTAACATGACTGCATGATCATGTGCTTTTCTACTTCTTTCTTCCAGTGTTTCTTTAATGAGCATGGATGTAGTGTGTGATAATCATTACAGTTTTTCTTTGAAAAAAAAAACATCAGCCAAGCTGATTTCAAACTCCACTTGAAATACCCAGAAAACATAGTTAGTGTAGGTTCCCATGGGTCCTGAAATGCCAGGATTTTTGCCTTACTCATTTTCATATCCCTGGCATCCAACACAGAGCTTGGCACATCATGGACATTCAACAAATGGATGGGTCGGCCTGGTGTGGTGGCTTACACCTGTAATCCCAGCACTTTGGGAGGCCGAGGCAGGTGGATCATGTGAGGTCAGGAGTTCGAGACAAGCCTGGCCAACATGGTGAAACCCCGTCTCTACTAAAAATACAAAAATTAGCTGGGTGTGGTGGCGCTTTCCTGTAATCCCAGCTACTCAAGAGGCTGAGGCAGGAGAATGGCTTGAACCTGGGAGGCAGAAGTTGCAGTGAGCCAAGAACATGCCACTGCATTCCAGCCAAGGTGACAGAGTAAGACTGTGTCTCAAAAATAAGAATCAGAAACAAAAACAAAACAAATGGATGGGTCTATAGCAACATGTGCCTGTGCTATGCTAATCACTTTATTTTTCATGACCTATCTCATTTAATCACCACAACAATCCTATGACGTTGGATTGTAATCCACATTTTACAGATGAAAAAAAAAGAGGCTTTTAACTTCCTTAAGTTAAAAAAAAACAGCAACAACAAAAACTTTCCAGTAAGAGACAGAGATAGTATTTGGATGCAGGTCTGTCAGACTCAAAGTCACCTAATTGCTGCATCTTATGGTCTTTCTAATTTCCATAAGACAAAGTCACTCAGCAAAAGTTTTTTTTTTTTTTTAAGGGCGGAGGCAGTGAAACCAATGATGCCCCCAGGCTAAAGTCTGCATACTCTGATTGTAGCTAGATTACTGTTATCCAGAACAGGGCCAAGCACCGTGCAGGTGTTCAATAAATAACTGTTGGTTAGAAGAAAGGAAGGAGGAGAAGGAAGGGAGGAAGGGAGAAAAGGAAGGAGGGAGTAAGAGGGAAGGAAGGAAGAAGGGAGGGAGGGAGGGAGGGGGAAGGGAAGGGGAGGGGAGAAAGGGAAGGGAAGGGAATGGGAGGGGAGGAGAGAAGAAGGGAGGGGAGAGAAGACAATGGCAGAGAGAGAGGGAAGGACAAAGGGAAGGAAGGAAGGAAGAAGGAAGGAAGGGGAAGGGAAGGTAAAAGGGAAGGAAGGAAGAAGGGAAGGGAAAGGAAAAGAAAGAAGGGAGGGAGGGAGGAAGAAAGGAAGGAAGGCGAAGGGAAGGGAAAGGAAAGAAAAGAAGGGAGGGAGGGAGGGAGGGAGGAAGGAAGGTAGGGAGGGACAAAGGGAAGGGAAGGGAGGGAGAGGTTGAGGGAGGGAGGGGAAAGGAAGGGAGGAAAGAAGGAAGGAGAAGGGAGATAAAGAGGAAGGGAGGGAGGGAGGGAGGGAGGGAGGGGATAGTAAAGGAGGGCTTCTCTGAAGATCGTCAGAGAAAGACCAAGAGTCTTTGGCCAATGAGAGAATCAGCTTCCTGCTCTGTGACTGATGCTTCTGACATCCAGGGAGCCCCAAATGCCTTCCTTGACAGGGGGTATTTCTGCAACACCTGCCCCAGTTCTAGGCACATCAGCATCTCCAGCTTGCATTAGTGGTCACTGGGCCCTGGCTGGGTTGACACTATGACCTACTGGAGAGGGAAGAAACAGAAACACCAGAGTCTTGAGTGAAAACTCCCTGTCTCCCTCCCACCTCTGGTTCCTCAGCCACACTGAGAAATACACTTTAAGATCAGACTCCAAAGCCCACGACTGACTTTACTTGGAGTGGAGATGGGATCAGTGTGTGTGTGTGGCATGGGGGCGGGCGGGAGGTGGTTAATAAACTTCTTTCTTTGATGATTGCGAAGACACAGGCTCTCTCTCCTTAGCAAGGGCTTCTCATTTGAAGCAGTGTGTGATAACTCATTGTGTAACCGCCTGTTTTCTCTGCAGATCTGAGCTGAAAAGGATCATACCAGATTTATTTCATTGCTGTAGAGCCAGTCCCACCACACTGCCTGGGCACATAGAAGGCATGTTTTGTTAATTTATGCAGTCAATACAAACAAATTGATTGCAGATCTTCAATCCTTTGTAATTCCAAACTCCCAAAATGCTCTGAAAACCAAAAGATTTTCTGTAAGCTGGCAGCAAGCTCATTGAACTCACCGGAACGGATGCATGGCAGTCCCCAGTCTTTATGATCTGCCTTAATTGTGACTACAGTCTTCTCCCCTCATCCATAGTTTCTTTTTCTGAGGCTTCTGTTACCAATGGTCAACAACAGTCCAAAAATATTAAATGGAAAAATCCAGAACTAAAAAATTTATGTTTTTAATTGCTTGCCATTCTGAGAAGTGTGATGAAATCTCACGCTGTCCCAGTCTGTTCCACCTGGGAAATGAATCATCCTTTTGTTTAGTATATCCATGTTGTATGTGCTGCCTTCCCCATACAGTGTGGTTATATAAGAAAAAACACAATGAGGCCAGGTGTAGTGGGTCACACCTGTAATCCAGCACTTTGGGAGGCCAAGGCAGGAAGACTGCTTAAGTCTAGAAATTCAAGACCAGCCTAGGCAACATATGAAGATCCTGTCTCTACAAAAAATTAACAAAATTAGCCTGATGTGGCAGTACACACCTGCAGTCTCAGCTACTTAGAAGGCTGAAGTAGGAGGATCGCTTGAGTCCGGGAGGTTGAGGCTACAATGAGTTGAGATAGTGCCACTGTACTCCAACCTGGGTAACAGAGTGAGACTCTATCTTAAACAGAAGAAGGGAGGGAAGGAAGGAAGGAAGGAAGGAAGGAGGGAGGGAAGGGGGGGGAAGGGAGGGGAGGGGAGAGAGAGAGAAAGAGAGAAAGAAAGAAAAAAGAAAAGAAAAAGAGAAAAAGAAAGAAAGAAAGAAAGAAAGAAAGAAAGAAAGAAAGAAAGAAGAAAAAGAAAGAAAGAAAGGAAAGAAAGAGGGAGAAAGAAAGAGTTTACATAGGGTTTGGTCTTGCCCAAGCTTGCAGGCATCCACTGGTGGTCTTGGACTGGATCCCCCACGGATAAGAGGGCACTACTGTATTGATACATTTTGCATGTTTCACAGCAGAAAAGCAACTGTGTTTGATTATGGGATGCAGCCCCGAACTCTGTGGGGGTGTTATATAACTTAGTGATACTCACCATTTGAGATTTCTAAATTCTGAATTGTCAAAACACTTGGCCCCGATGGGCTTCAGATAAGGTGTTTGGGATGTGTATCTGCTTGTATCAGGCATTGAGGTGCTGAGAATACTGTAGTTGAATAAAACCATCAAGGCCTTTACTGTCTTGGAATTGACTTTTCAGCTAACAAGGCAATAACAAGGAAGCAAATACGATAATTTCTGAAAGAGATAAGTGTTCTGAAGAAATGAAATCAGGAGAATGGAATAGAGATATGATGGATATTACAGAAATCCTTGCTAAGAAGACACAAATAAAGAAAACGAAACAACCTGGTGAAGAGATTATTTCAAGGCACTTTCACTCATTCATTCATTCTTAGAACAGAGACCAACAGGTCATGCCCATTCCATTCCTACCTCAGGACCTTTATACCTGCTGTCTCTTTTACCTGGAAGAAGCAAATTATGTAACCTTCTCGAAACTCATTTTGCTTAAGATTGCTCATGTCTATAAAGTGTCAGGGCTGGAACAAAAATCAAAGCTCTATGACACAAAGTTAGATTTGTGGGGTCATGAGGGAAACACCCACCTTAAGAGCAGGTTTGGAGGATTAGATAGAAGTTCTCTGTGAACTTGACCACAATAGCTGATATCACAGCACAGTTTCTCCTCTCTCAGTAATAAAGACTCAGATCAAGGCAGCATCTCTCTGAGCAAGGAATGAGGATCCTTCTATAGAAAAGCTGGGACCTGGCTAGTGTGTCTACTGAACTGCTCTTTCAAAGTTCTGCACTCCCTCCACACGGGGCTTGAGTTTCCATAGACAAAAAATCATAATATGGTCACCAAAGAGAACCTTCAGTATTGTTTCTCCAGCAACTGAGACTCCAGTGAAAAGTACGCCTTCCTGGGAACCAGCACCCAACCTATCCCGGACCAGGTCTCCCAGCCAATGGTGCTGCTCATGAGTGTCCAGTCCTCAATTGTTTTGTTATTATTGTTGCTATTGTTGTTGGGTTTCCCTTGGTCTTCTTGTTTAAGAGAAGGTAGAGGCTGCTCTAGGGGCAATGCTTATGCCTGGAACGAATGAGCCTTTATTGTGGACAAGCTCTGTGAGTGAAGGCCCTCCTTGAGTCTGGTGATAAAAATAGGCTATGGCCAGGCAGGATACAGAAGAGCATGACCAATCACCAAATAAAGGCTTATTGGCTTATACATTTTATTGTACCGTGACATCCCTCCTTTCAGCTTTAGATGTCAGCAGCTGGTGGCAAGCTTAATGACTGATGCATAGGGGAACAGCCATGGACACCACAGTTTGGCTCCCCCTAAAACAGTGATGCTTCATCCTTACTTGGCCAGCTTCTGGAATCCTAGTGAACACACTACAGAACATCAGGTTTGCCTGGGCAGTAACATCCAAGGGGAGCTTCCAGGTTCCTCTTGGCTGAGCAAGACTATTTTTTTCCTTATTTCAAAGAGCTGTTGTTCTGACTAAAGGAAGAGAGGATGTATATGGTAATGAGAACTGTATACATTTCTCCTAAAGTCTCCTACTTTATCTTCTTTAATTCTGCATCTGACTCTGCCTGGGTAGAAATCGTATTCGAAATTATCCCAGCCTCTTCACTCTCCTTAATAAGATCTCTCAAAATGGAACACACTGTCTCGCGTGCCTATAAGGGATGTGCAATGCCTCTTTTGTGCTTTTGTTCACTCTTATCTGATGTTCTAACACATTTTCACTTTGAGGAGTTTGGAAATGTATCTGCATAGTCATTGCCGTTTAAGTACTCCACTGATTACAAAATGCTTTCATACACATTGTCTTGAGGAAATGCTCTGAAAAATAAACTGCTAACACTCTGGTAAAGAGCCTTCTGCAGCTAGCAAAATAGTCACCAGGACCTTCTTTTTAAACGACTACACTTTCCACACCTTTTCTATCTTTGTTGACTTAAGTTCAAAGTCAAACTAGAAAATCTGTTGTCAGATGGAAGTTCGCTACTCACGGTTCTGAGAGAGGCTCCATGCACAGCTCATTGTGTTACCCCACTGCACAGAATCTACTCTTCCAGAGAGACACTGGCAGCTTTGTGCTTTGCATTTATTTATTCAATGCTGCAGTGGCTTAAGCCAGTTTATGGAAAATATCTCTAAACACTGAGACCTCAGGGCTAGGAGGAATTCCTAGACGAGCTCTAAATCAGTAGTTATGTTTGGCAGATTCTATATTCCCACGGAAAGGCCAACTAAACAGTCATTACGCTTTATAGGCGTGCCTGTGTGTCCTTTGTTATTTTGGAAGTATCAAGCAGGGCCTGGAAGCATGGTATAGTTAGTGCCAGCACATAGTGGTGGCCTGCAGCCCAACCATGCTGATTGATTTGATGTTTAGGGAGGCAGTTTCAGAGGAAATACGGTAACTCGCTTGTCTACCACCGTGCTTCCTGGATGAGCCCCAGAAATGCAGCGTTTGGGATACCATTAGCAAGCGTGTGGCAGCCTTGCCCTGCTGAGACTGCTGGTGATTGAAAAGTGCTCAAACTGTGGTCAGAGAAGAAGTGTGCAGATGAAAAGAAGGGAGATAAGTCTTCGATCACGACGCCTGCCCTTCACCTAAATATCCCCCAGGACAGTTTGTCAAACACCAGCCTGTTGCTCAAATGAGAGAAAATAAGCCTTTAGTTTCTGTTTCCAGTCTGCTTCATAAATTAACACCATCAACTGACTTTTCCCCGGCCTTTCTCCCACAGCTTATCTTTACTGCCAATAATCCTACCCATGAGAAAGATCTTTGACAAGTCAAGTACTACACAAATTCGAGAAATTCATATGTGGTATTTCATGCACATTTCAAATAAAGAAACTTACAAGGATACCATTAAAAAAAAAAAAAGAACATCCGCATAGTTTTGAAGCAAATGTGCATTTTCTTGTTAGTAAAGAGACGTTTCCTTCCCTCTAACTTCCCAGTGTTGGACAAAGGACTAAAATTTCATGTTATAAGGAAAGCATGTAAACTCAGCACTGCTTTTCTCTGAAATAGCAGTCATTTCAATGATGTTCTCTATCATCAATCCCCGGAGACTGTAGGCTTTTCTGTAACTGGTTCCTTTTCGTTTTCCTCGTTGGATAATAATTTTTCAGAATAAAATCTTTTGGTATCAGTATTTTCAAAATATTTCAAGACACGAGCCATTCTTAATCAAGCCACTGTGGAGCTCTATGCAATTAAGTTGCTAAAGTTAGGACAGAGCCCTTAGTTTCAGATTTCAGCTCCATATATCTGAATGGAAGCTCTTGAATAAATGAGCATTCTGACTACTGCCTGGCTAGTAATTTTCCACTTGTATTTGGCCGATCCTACACACATGAGCATAAGCCAGTGTAAATGCTCCATCAGAGGCTCTTAGCAGGAAGAAAACAACTAAACAGATTCATTTCTTGACTTTCTTCTTTGATAGATACTTTCTTACTCTTAAATATACTTTACTCCTGATAATTTAGAGATCTATCGTTGGTGAGAGGATATCATGAATTATGAGTCCTTGCATTCTTTTTATAAAGGTAATATCCCTGGTTTGATGAGATAGAAATTTGCAATAGCATCTTTGCAGGGCTTTTCAAAGAGTAGTGGGAATGGAAAAGTTCCCTGGGACCCATTTCCTGACTGTTCCATTCGTGCTGATCACGACTTTAACCATGTTTTTCAAGCTGCCAATCAAAGCACACGTTCTGTAAAATACAATTCCCTGGTAGGCACAGTGGAGCTAAATATTTGTCCCTAGAACTGTCCTGGGAGAGAAAGGACATAAAGTTGCTGCCACTAGGTTAAAATTTAAGAACAAAATTATAGGAAGCAGACTCCAAACTATTTCCTTAAATTAATTCTTCCTTTTCCAACCAGAACACAATCTCTCCTATTGTCATGTACGCCCTGATGCCTAGTTGGGTACACAGCAAATGTACACACATGTCTGATGATTTACTGATGGACTGAATCCTCACAAATATTACATTTAAAGCTTTCAGATCAAATTAAATAATTTGCATTTGGGCAAACAGCCAACAGCACTCTAAACTGTACTCCTAACTAACGTTATTCCCTCCTCTACCTCTTCATCCCTGGTGTTCTCTGCAGACCTTCCAAATACAAACTCACTTTCACAAGAAAAAAAATAACTGCAAAGTATGATTCAGGTCAACCAAGAAAGGAGGTCATATTAATTTTATTTTTCTTGCTCTGTTTCCCAGGCTGGCACGCAGTGGCATGATCTCGGCTCACCGCAACCTCCGCCTCCCAGGTGCAACTGATTCTCCTACCTCAGCCTCCTGAGTAGCTGGATTACAGGCACCTGCCACCATGACTGGCTAATTTTTGTATTTTTAGTAAAGATGGGGTTTCACCATGTTGGCCGGGCTGGTCTCAAACTCCTGACCTTAGATGATCCACCGCCTTGGCCTCCCAAAGTGCTGGGATTACAGGCATGAGCCACTGCACCCAGCCCATACTAATTTTTAATTCCTATTTATGCCTATGAAAAATGTATAAGTTGTTCTACAAACAGAAATGCACTTCTCTTGCTAGGGTTGCTTCAATAAATTTAAGCAATGTGGCACTATATTTCCTTTATAAAGCTCCTTCCTACATATCTCACACAACACACAAGAAAGTCATAACCAAATTATTTAAGAAGAATTTCTCAAAACACTAAGACAAAAGCCGTCTCTTCTAAATGAGTAACGTGAGAGGTAATCTTGTTCCCTTACTGCTGACATGTAGCTTTCTGCCTGGGGTTTTATCTTTAACTCCCTGGTAATCCAAACGGAGCAGGAAAACCTCAGACAATAGAGCCTCTTTTTTGCTTTACATCCACTTTTTTGGGGTCAGCACCGAACAACCATCATTAAATTGTTTCTGGCGCAAAGTGGCAGGCTTGGGTAAGCTGAAATGTTTATGACACCAAAATAAAGATGTTCCACACTGCTGAAACCGGGGAGTCACGCAGAGAACAACTGAAATGGAATTACACACCAAGGTTTACTTAACTAGCACGACTTTAACTCGTGTCTGCCTGATACACTTACCAAAGAGAAGTAGCAGAAACCCAGGGTGGACAAAAGAGGGCAGTGTTCACTATGTCTTTCATCTCAGCTCTTCGCTCTTTATCAAATTGCCACTGAGCCAAGAGAAAACTATGTCCAGCATTTCATAACACAGGAAGTGGGGAAGCAGATTAGATATTGGGCTCTACAGTCACCACAAAATAAGCAGTGTGCTTGTAAAAGTCACTTTTTTCCCTAGACGAAAGCTTAACCATTGGTGAGTTTTGGGATTTGGTTTCTGTTTTTCAGTATGATCGGCTAAACCTCTCCAGGAAAATAATGGAATATGTAATATTTCTCAAACTATAACAGGTTATAAGGTTTATTTAGTTCAAAGCACTCATTTTTGCAGATGAGGACCAGGTTTCTACATTTGTCAGTGGTTTCTCCTTGTGCTCAGATATCATCAGTATGTGGGGAGGGGAAGACAGACTTCCCTCTTGGAGCTATTTAGAGAATTTTTAGTCATTTCAGAATAGAATCCATGTACGCCCTGTACACAAAAAAATTTAGGTCCCAGCAAGAGGATCTTATCCCCTGCCCTGGATGTCATCATATTGGGTCGAACTTCATTCACATTCTTTGGGAAAAGCTTATGTGGACATGTCATTGTACCCAATAAAGGATTGCAGCCTCAGCACTCAAAAAGTGCACATTTTGCCCAGGTATCTATCTATTCTTAGTTATAGATATCTAGTGTCATCTTTTAATAGGGAAAGACTCTTTAATTCTTTTGTAATTCCCGTTGTCCTATACATATTTTTGAGCTCCTGCGATGTATAAGCCTCTGTTGTTAGACAGGCAAAAGTGAAAAGGACGCAGTTCTAGCCTTTAATAAACTAAGCATCAAATAAGAAACAGATGGCCGGGCAGATCGCTTGAAGTCAGGAGTTCGAGACCAACCTGACCAACATGGAGAAACCCCATCTCTACTAAAAATACAAAATTAGCCAGGCGTGGTGGTACATGCCTGTAATCCCAGCTACTGGGGAGGCTGAGGCGGGAGAATCACTTGAACCTTGGAGGCGGAGGTTGTGGTGAGCTGAGATCGCGCCATTGCACTCCAGCCTGGGCAACAACAGTGAAACTCCGTCTCAGAAAAAAAAAAAAAAAAGGAATCAGACAAGGCAGAACCAACCTTGTCAGTAACCGTAATACATCAACAACCACAATACAAGGCAGAATGGGGTTGGCTTAGAAGAAAAATACAAATTGCAAAAGAAGAGATTGTATTCATCAGGAGTGGAGAACTGAGGGAAACTTCACGAAAGAGAGAGCTGTGGAGTTGGGTTCATAGAATAGGTGGGCTTCCAGCGGGGTGTGGTGGCTCACACCTGTAATCTCAGCACTTTGGGAGGCCAAGGTGGGCAGATCACCTGAGGTCGGGAGTTCGAGACCAGCCTGACCAACATGGAGAAACCCCGTCTCTACTAAAAATACAAAATTAGCTGGGTATGGTGGCACATGCCTGTAATCCCAGCTACTCAGGAGGCTGAGGCAAGAGAATCCCTTGAACCCAGGAGGCAGAGGTTGCAGTGAGCCAAGATTGCGCCATTGCACTCCAGCCTGGGCAACAAGAATGAAACTCCGTCTCAAAAAAAAAAAAAAAAGGTGGGTTTCCAGAGGCACAGGGATGGTGAAGCTGAACAAAGGCAAAGAGGTAGGAGAGTGTGGGCCCAGTGAGCAGCCACGCACTTACACTCACAAAGGGAAGAGATCAAATAAATGGCTTGAAATGCCAGTGAAAGCCTGCAGAGAGCTTCAAAGTCAGGCTGGTGGACTTGATTCCCAAGGCAACCATAGGAAACACCAGAGGTTTTGAAGCAAGCAGGAACATGATGGGAGCTAATTTTAGGAAAATTGGTCTGCCATGAAGATGTGGAGCAGATTCAAAGGGAAAGCAGAGACAAGGAGGCCAAGGAAGGCACTGTTAGTGCTTAAACAGATGTAATGAAGTTTTGTGGTAGACACAGCCCAAAAGGAAAGACAGGTACAAGTGTAAGACGCACAGTGTTTCAAAGTGTTTTGCCAACAAAGTAAATGTTGAAAAGCAAAGTTATAGCGAGGGAAGACTGAAAAAGGCATTCATAAAAGCACTAAGGGAAGGCTGAAATGCTGGGTGGGGTAAGAAACTCAGGAGTTTGGCCTTGAGTGTGTTGACTTGGATACTTCTACAAAATATAGATGGGGAGATGTCCAAGGAATCGCTGAAAACCAGGACTGGTGCTCAGAGAAAGGTTAGAAGAAGGTCACATTCCAAATCAAGGTATACCTGGCTGATGCTTGAAGACCATCATTCTGGAAGACCATCTTGGCATCCCAAATCACAGTTTAACACCATTTGCCATCTCTCTTCCAGGTGCTGTGCTGTTGGTTTAGGAATGTGGTTTTCTTGGATCTTGTATGGTTTCCACTTGTCTTGATATTGATATACAATGGCTTTTAAATGCCCAATATAAAAACAAGCATTGGGCCAGGTGTGGTAGCTCATGGCTGTGATCCCAGCACTTTGGGAGGCTGAGGCAGGTGGATCACTTGAGGTCAGGAGTTTGAGACCAGCCTGGGCCACACTATTAAATCCCATCTCCACTAAAAATACAAAAATTAGCTGGATGTGGTAGCACACACCTGTAGTCCCAGCCACTCAGGAGGCTGAAACAGGAGAATTGCTTGAACCTGGGAGGCAGAGGTTGCAGTGAGCCAAGATTGCACTGCTGCACTCCAGCCTGGGTGACAGAGTGAGACCTTGTCTCAAAAAAAAAGCAAGGATTGCCATGAAACCTGAATTAGTCCCAGAGGGAGGGAAAGAGAATTCTTATTTGCTTTACAAATGGATAATTCCTATAGAAAATGCTTTATCATTGAATCCCACTAAAAGGGCTCTGAAGACATTTTTTAAAACATGATCTGGTTTATATACAAGCAATTACAACAGCTTTCTAGGCAAACCTTCATTTAAAAAGTAAGGTACGGCCGGGCACAATGGCTCACGCCTGTAATCCCAGCACTTTGGGAGGCCAAGGCAGGTGGATCACGAGGTCAGGAGTTTGAGACCAGCCTGGCCAGCATGGTGAAACCCAGTCTCTACTAAAAATACAAAAAATTAGCTGGGCATGGTGGCACATGCCTGTAGTCCAGCTATTTGGGAGGCTGAGGCAGGAGAATCACTTGAACCTGGGAGGTGGAGGTTGCAGTGAGCTGAGATCATGCCATTTCACCCCAGCCTGGTAGACAGAGCGAGACTCCGTCTCACAAAATAAAAATAAAAATAAAAGGTAAGGTATATTCCAACATTTTGGACAGACTTACTACTTTCTTCTTGGGGAAAATGAAAGCAATGTTACTAGAAGGAAGATAGGACATTAGGCGGCAGTATGGTATATTGAAAAGACCTGGAATCAGGTTTAAATCCAGAGGTGCCCCTTATTAGGTATATGAGCATGAATACATTGCTTCACTGCTCTGAGACACAATTTCCACATCTCTACAAGAAAATAATAGAATGTTCTGTCCAAAGTTACTGTATTGCATAAGGTAATGTATGTGAAATTGCTTTGCACAGGTCTTGGCACAAAGTAGCCGCTTAATAAAAAGCTTAGAGTTCCTTGTGGTGGTCCAGTTGGAATCCCTTCTGGCCCCAAAATGAATGTCTCCCCCTTGACTCCTTCCCTGGGGTGCACCATGCCCCCTAGCCATAATTCTTATTCAGAGCTTTGCTCTCTTGGAGATGTTTCTCTTTATCCATAACACATTGGGGCATTCAGGAATGCTGGTCCTGCCCTTTAGCTGGAGGACAAGCATTTCAGACCCAAACCAGGCACTACGTGAAGGAGGTTCCAAACTCCAAACAGTGCCAGGTCCTTCTCTCCTCCACTTCAGGACCAGATGAAGGCATCCTTCTTGGCTCTTTATTCCCTCAGCCTCCAGGAAAGAGTCAGACAACCCTTATAATCATGACTTCTTATTAAGCATTTACAGAATCATGCTATACGGTATCATTCTGGGTCCTTGGTTATGAAATCTTATACTTTAAGTATGCATTACTTTTAAATGACAAAAACCACAATTACTTTTGCACCAATCTAATACTTTTGTGAACAGTATTTTCTTTGATCTCTACAATAAGTCTATGGGAAAATAATGAGGTAGTTAAGAGCACAGACTGAGTGGGTTCGAACTAGAGCTCTACGACTCACTAGCTGTGTATATCTGGACAGTTACTCATTCTCTCTGTGCCTCAGTTGCCTCCTCTGCAAAATGGGGATAATAAGAGCATCTATCTCATGTGAGTTACTGTAGAGCTTAAATAATATATCTGTGAAAGCTCCTAGAACAGTGCCTGACACACAGCAAGTACGTTCAATTGCATTGTAGCCCATACTCTTCCAATGAGAAAACTAAGACTTAAAAAGGTGAGGCAACTGCCTCAAAGTCACGACAGTGCTATATGAAAAAAATCTCAATATCATTAATCATTAGAGAAATGTGAATCAAAAGCACAATGAGGTACCATCTCACTCCAGTCAGAATGGCTATTACTAAAAGTCAAGAAATAACAGATGCTGGCAAGGTTGCAGAGAAAAGGGAACACTTATACACTGTTGGTATGAGTGTAAATTAGTTCAACCATTCTGGAAAGCAGTGTTGTGATTCCTTAAAGAACTAAAAACAGAACTACCAATCAAACCAGCAATCCCATTACTGAGTATATACCCCCAAAAATATAAATCATTCTACCCTAAAGACACATGCATGTATATGTTCATTGCAGCACTATTCACAATAGCAAAGACCTGGAATCAACCTAAATGGCCATCAATGATAGACTGGATAAAGAAAATGTGGTATATATACACCATGGAATACTGTGCAGCCACAAAAAAAGAACAAGATCATGTCCTTTGCAGAAACATGGATGAGGCTGGAGACCATCATCCTTAGCAAAGTAACATGGGAACAGAAAACCAAATACCACATGTTCTCACTTATAAGTGGGAGCTAAATGATGAGAACACATGGGCACAAAGAGGGGAACAACAGATACCGGGGCGTACTTGAGGGTGGAGGATGGGAGGAGGGAGAGGATCAGAAAAAATAACTGTTAGGTACTAGGCTTAGTACCTTGGTGATGAAATAATCTGTGCGCCAAACTCCCATGACACAGGCTTACCTATGTAACAAGCCTGCGCATGTATCCCTGAACCTAAAATAAAAGTTAAAAAACAAAAATAAATGATAGTGCTAGAACTTAAACTAAGAACTCTCTTGACAACCAGGACCACACATAATTTGATTAAAAGAAAGCAAAATATAAGTCTCTTTTATTCCCTCTTTTTTAGAGAGTTTCTTCATCAGAGCTACCTGTGTCTTGCTCATTCCTCTCCCTTCCTTCTTTCTCCCCTCAAAAGATTAAAGGTTACATTGTGGAAAAAAAAAAAAAAGTTTTGTATTGGGATCACATCTAAGGTTGACTGCTTGCTCTCTCATTCCTCAGCTAGTCCATTCTGTGGGTCTTCCTCATCTTGAATCAGATTCTCTGATAAGCTCATTACTCCATTTATCTGTTTAGCAAATACTAATTGAGTCAGCATCCTCCTAGGTACTAGATGCAACGATACAGTCCCACCCCCCGGGTGACAGTGTAGTTAGTCAAGTCATTGTTTACTAGAAGTAACTGAGTTACCAAAGGAAATTATGAAATGTTCTTCTCTTTAAAAATAGGATAGCTTCTTAGTCAGCTGCCTGTCTGGCTAACTTATCTAGAAGACAAGAGAGCAAAGGCCTGGGAGAGATTCATATCAAACAGAGGGGAGGCTAGTTCTTTGTAATTTGACTAACAGCCCAGAACAGAGCTGAGAAGACCCAGGCAACGTATATTTTGTATGCCATTGCTTTTAATGGCTGCAATTACTTTTACACCAACCTAACATAGCAAGGCAGTGAAGAGCCAGGTCTTGGTAAGAATAATGTGATTTTTGCATCACAGCCCTGCCATTTACAAATGGTACAATATCATGCAACTTCCTGAGCTCTTTCTCAGCTTCCTTATGATATTCCTCATGCAGTTGGGCAAGATGTTAAGAAAATGGGTATGCAAAATTCTTGGCACTGAGCCTGCCACATAGTGGGTGTTCAGTAAGTGGTGACTTACAATGTTATAATAGGGCAAAGACATGTTCTTCTCCACGGGCTGGGGAAGGGCATGACGCATAGGGCAAGCCCACCTAGATTGTGCTTCTAAAAGGGGCTGCCATCTGCTACAACAGGCTTCCAGAAAATTCTAAGCCAGGTTTGCTGCCATTGATCACTGGACCAAGCTGTCAACCTCTAGAATGGAAATGCCTTCAAGCTACTAATGTCATCAAGTAGCCAAGTCACCGTCTTATGCAAAAGCTTCAACTTTGTTTCTCTGATTTCATCTTTGCCCTCTATTGTCTAATCTTAACACAGTTTCCAAAGAATAAGTAAGTCAGATATGCCATTGCTCTGCCTCAAGTCTCCCAGTGGACATCCTTTTCTTGCAGAATAGGCCATTGGTATTAAAAAGAGCTTGGCCAGGTGCGGTGGCTGATGCCTGTAATCCCAACACTTTGGGAGGCTGAGGCAGGCAAATAACTTGAGCCCAAGAGTTCAAGACCAGCCTGGACAACATGGTGAAACCCCATCTCTACAAAAAAATACAAAAAAAATTAGCCAGGCATGGTGGTGTGTGCCTGTAGTCCAGCTGCTCTGGAGGCTGAGGGGGGAGGATTGATTGAGCCTGGGAGGTGGCGGTTGCAGTGAGCTGAGATTGTGCCATGACACTCCAGCCTGGGCAACAGAGCTAGACCGTCTCAAAGAGAGAGCGAGAGAGAGAGAGCTTGTTGTTAGTCCAAAAACATGCTTCTTCCTCCAGGCAGACACAATCCTGCATCAAGGCACAAGGCTTGGTGAGCTCAGGCATTATGGTGCAGTGAACAGATCTGCACAATGCTAGGCTTCCTGGCCACTTCCTCTCTCACTTCATCTCCTGTTACTCTTCTCCTCACCCTCTCTGATCCAACTGCACTTGAGTTCTTTGAACAGCCCATGCATGCTTCTGCCTGGGTTCATTGCACTTATCACCCCCTCTGTCTGGAAGCCTCATCCCCTAGACAGTCTCTGTCTTGCTCCTGATCACCTCATTTCCTTCTCTGTTTGCATATCATCTTTGAGTGAGGTTTTCATCTACCTCCATATTTCAAATTGCAATACTTGTTCCCCTGGGAAATATGGCCATATTCCCCACCCCTGCTTCACAGTCTCCACAGCACTCATCACCATTTAGCATATTATACTATTTATAATATATATTGATTTTACACTCTCTCCTCCCATTAGAATATAAGTTGCACGAAGGCAGGGAAATTTTACTGTTGTTCACTGCTCTATCTCCAGGGCCTGGCCCATGGCAGGGGCTCAGGAAATGTCAGATAAATGATTGAATTTACAAGAACAAGCCCAACAGTTAAGAAAACATCAGCTCCTGCCTCCTGCCCATGCAGCCCAGAAGGGCCAGTTTCATGCCATGTTTGATTGCTGCTCCGGTCCCAGGAGGGATGGAATCTGCTGTCTCACCAAGACTTGGGCATGAGGCTGGCCTTCTCCAGAAGCTCTGGGCCCAGAGAAACAATACATCTAACCAAAGTCCACCAGGGAGTCTTGGCACACAGTTGGTGCTCAGTGGACATTGGAATGTTTCAACAGCCATGTCTCCTTGTTGCTGAACTGAGCTACTGTCGATGGGACAGATGGTTCTCTCTCCAGCATGGGATCAGAAGGCCTGGTTTCAAGTTCCAGGACTGTGCCTCACTCATTGTGTGTTGCTGGCTGAGTCACTTAACCTGCCTGAGCAAAGAACAGAGAAGCAGTCAGATTTGGAATCCACTGGGGAGGTAGGGTTTGTAAAACTTGTTGATTAAATGAACAAGAGTATGTGGGAATGAGAAGAATCAAAATCAAAGCCAAGCATCTGGCCTGAACAGCTGGGTGGTCAGTGATCCCATTTCCTGGAATGAAGAAGATGGGAATGCAGGGGTGTTTTTGAAGTGGAGTTTGGGTCAAGAGTTTGGATTTCTATGTAATGGAAGTTGTGGGCAGCCATTGGAAGGATATTGACTTTCCTTCCAAGGAGCTGGAGAGCTTCTGAGGCCTTTGTCACACCTACCTGGTTCTCCCAGCTCTCTCCAGCTAACAGCCCAAGTCCTTCTCTCTGGCTACATGACCCTACACAGTATGGTCCCCACTGCCTCTCTGCCCACTGCCCATAGGACTCCTTCTTGCTCTCTGTTGGCCCCTGCTCTAGGATGTGTCCCTTGCTTTCTCAGCAGGACCTTCTCATCTCCCAGATACCCACCTGGCTCTCCCATCACCTCCTTCAATCTTTGTCTAAATGTCACCTTCTCAAGAAAACCAAGCCTGGCCACTCCACTCTCTGCAAAAATAGCAAAACTCTACCCTTCCTCTCTCTAGTATCCCCTGTCCCTCTCACTGGGTTTATTTTTCTTCAAAGTACTTAGCACATTCTAATTCACTCACACCTAGAATCTCTGCTTCCTCTCGCTTGAATATAAACTTCAGGAGGGCAGGGATTTTTGTTTGCTTTGTTCACTGCTGTATCCCCACAGCCGAGAATGGTGCCTAGCATGTAGTAGGGCAGGGATTTTTGTTTGCTTTGTTCACTGCTGTATCCCCACAGCCGAGAATGGTGCCTAGCATGTAGTAGGTGCTCAATAAATATATGTTAAATTAATTGAAATGCATTATGTTATCTTTCTTTCATATGAAAATCATTGTTCAAATATTGATTTGTTTTTAATAGGAAGTAAGAAAGAGGAAATTCATGTCTGAAGTTCTTTGCTGTCTTGATGACTCACTTCCCAGGTAAACTAAGACAGTTGGTCACTCCTCCTATCACTCCATTTCACAGTTGAGAAAACTGAGGCTTAATGAAATTCTGAGGCTCAGTGAGGCTTAGTGACATTATAATTTTTCTAGTGCCTTCAAAAAACTAACCTTGCATGGACCTGGGTAGGTCATCCAGCCAAACAAGTATAGGTGAGCAAGACCCAGCATGTTTTTCTCATACTCACACCCACTCATGATGTGTCAATGTGTGAGGATTAGATCTTAGATTAGCACAGATTTGAAAAGCCCTGTCATTCATGAAAAATAAAGCTATGAGTAATCTTTCTGTGGGATCCTGCGGAGGCAAGGACTCTTCTAGTCATCAGCACAGGACCCTGGATCTTGGCTTCCCTCTTTGATATTTATTAAGCACTACAGCCTTTAAGAAAGGCACATATACTTGAATATTCATAGCAGCACTATTCACAATAGCCCAAAGGTAGAAACAACCCAAATGCCCATCAAAAGATGAATGGGTAAACAAATTGTGGTGCATACACACAATGGAATATTAATTCAGCCGGTAAAGGAGAATGAAGTAATGATACATACAACAACATGGATGAGCCTCAAAATGGTATGCCAAGTGAAAGAAGCCAGACACAGAAGGACAAATATCATGTGATTCTACTTATAGGAAATGTCCAGAATAAGTAAATCTGTAGAGACAGAATGCAGATTGCTGGTTGCCAGGATGGTGGGAAGGAAGAGTGGAGAGTGGCTGCTTAATGAGTGCAGATGGGTTTTTATTTTGGAGTGAGGAAAACAGATAGAAATGGTGGGTTGCACAACATTGCAAATGTACTTAGTGCCACTTAATTGTTCACTTTAAAGTGGTTAATTTTATACTATGTGAATTTCATTTCAATTTTTTTAAATGCACACGCATACATTTGTCAAGTAATCCTTACATAAACCCTGTAAGTTAGATATTGCTACCATTATTCCCATGAGAAAACTGAGCCCAGAGCTGGAAAGGGACCTCACCAAGGTTCCACAGGTGCTAGACTTGAAGCCAAGGTCAGGTTGGCTCCAAAGCCTTGGCCCTTCTGAGCCACCAGCCACTGATCCTCTCAGAGCTGGGCATGACCTCAGGAGAACCAAGGGTGGCTGGAGGCTGTGCTCAGGAGAGAAGAGGAAGGGTCAAAGTCAGGAAAAGCTTTGAGATCTCTTTGGGGTTCCAACTTAGCATCAGCAAAACTCAGTGTTTCTACCTTTTTGCTCCTGGTACTTTGGTCCCATGGTATGACTGAGTTACACAGGCTTGATCTTTGTTCCTCTTGACTCCTTTTTTCTTCCTTCATTTCTTTCTTTCTTTTTTCTTTTTTCTTGAGACAAAGTCTTGCTCTTTCACCCAAGATGGAGTGCAGTGGTGCCATCATAGCTCACTGCAGCCTCAAATATCTGGGCTCAAGCAATCCTCCCATCTCAGCCTCCCAAGTAGCCGGGACTACAGGCATGCACCACCAATCCAGGCTCTTGCCTCCTTACATCAAAGAACAGCCAAAGACGGCTGGGCGTCGTGGCTCATGCCTATAATCCCAACACTTTGGGAGGCTGAGGTGGACAAATCACCTGAGGTCAGGAGTTCGAGACCAGCCTGGCCAACATGGTGAAACTTCAACTCTACTAGAGATACAAACTTAGCCAGGCATGAAGGCACAGTCCTGTAATCCCAGCCACTTGGGAGGCTGAGGAGAAGAATCACTTGAATCCAGGAGGCAGAGATTGCAGTGAGCCAAGATCATGCCATTGCACTCTAGTCTGGGCAACAAGCACAAAACTCAAAAAAAAAAAAAAAAAAACAGAACAGCCAAAGACCATAGATAAGGGGTGAGATTGGGGACTGGGAGAAGAGGATAAAGAGTTAGAATACTACAGAACACTAGACCACAGGCCCTAGTCTCCTATTTCTCTATCCTTCCTTAAAATGTCTGAAGTCTTCGACTCAGCAATGTAGCACTTGAGTGACTTGAATGTAAACATACTTTGAAAAAAGAGCATATTTTAGGGAGTTCCATTGCAGAAGATTTGAATGTGGTGTAATTCAGCTTGCTGGGAGAGGCGGGGTGGCTGGTGGGTGGATAGAAATGGAAAGATGGAAGTGAATGTGGCAGACTGACACAATAATAGGGCTAATGATTTCAACATTTTAAAAGTTTCACAGCTCCGAGGGAACACAGGAGACGAGCTCCAGTGGGAGGCTTTTAAAATATCCACTTTGACAGTTTCTGTACTTTTTGAGCTTCTTCTGTTTGTTTCTTCCCCAAAGCTTATTAGCACCTCTGTTCTATTTAGGAGACTCTCGCCACCTTAGTATAGGGAGGAGAACTGGCTCCAGGGGGCTGAGTCCCCCACTGCCAGTGATAGATCTCTCAGGAATAGAAGATTTGAGTCCTGGGAGCCTGTCAAGGACTTTTCCTCTTGAAAAATCATGAAGCTTTGGTCCGCAACATTGTTAAAGGGCTTTAAAGGAAGCAGAGTGCCTCCTTCCACACTCCAAGTAGCCCAAAGCAACTGTGCCCAGATGGTAAGGACTTCCTTCCTAGCTGGGACGGGCAGCAGCTGGGATAAACACTCATTTAAGCCACTCAGTGCTGTCCTCACTGCTTGCCCTAGGAAAGGGCCAACCCGGTATTTCTGGCTGAGTCAGTTGGGCCTCTCCCACCCATTCTTCTGAACCCTCATTCACATCCAGAAAGAGGAGGCTGGAAAATTTGAATATGCAAAAGACCCAATGACATTGCCCTCAATCAGCTCAATTAGTGTGGTTGTGAATGAAGATATGAAGATCAAACAGGTCAAAGGGAATGTTTACAAATGTATCAGCTACCTGGTTTGCAGATCCCTTTGAACAGCTCAGATTTTGGTGCAGTTTCTATAGGTATTAAAACACGAAAGATTAATTTAATAAGTGACTAGAGTAACATCTGGGGGAAAATTATATTCAGCTGTATGAGATAAAGACCATCGTAGAAGCATTTTCTTCAGGCACGCTCTGCTTTTTCTTTTGAAGGGCTCTCTTGTGCCTGATGTTTTATATATAGTATTAAAATATAATGGTAAAATATTTCTTGGAAAAAAAAGATAAAAAGAATTGAAATTAAAGGGGATACCAACGACATGTGTGTGAAAGAAAATAAGATGGGGAATGTGGACAAGTGAATAATAAATGGAGAAGTGCTTGTCTGGACGTTGTTAATGTCTCCAGAAGTTTTCCCTTCAATCTTCCTGTGAGCTACATACAGTGCCATGGTTAAAAGTTCAGGCTTTAGGGGCAGAATGTTTAGGTTCAAATTCCTACTCTGCCACATAGCTGTGTGACTTTGGGCAAGTACCCAACCTCTCTGTGCCTCATTTTCCTCCTTGGTGAAAAGAGAATAATACAACTATGCACTCAACTGGTTTTTTTGTTTTGTTTTGTTTTTGAGACAGGGTCTTGCTCTGTTGCCCAGGCTGGAGTGCAGTGCTGCGATCTCAGCTTACTGCAACCTCTGACTCCTGGATTCAAGCAATTTTCCTGCCTCAGCCTCCCAAGTAAATGGGATTAAAGGTGCTCATCACCATGCCAGCTTTGTATTTTTTAGTAGAGACGGGGTTTCACCATGTTGGCCAGGCTTGTCTCTAACTCCTGACCTCAAGTGATCCGCACACCTTGGCCTCCCAAAGTGCTGAGATTACAGGCATGAGCCACCACGCCTGGCCTCAACTGGTTGTTTTGAAGGCTGTATGGAAATGATGCACATGAAACAGTGGCTGGTCTGGGACATAGCCAACCAAGGGCTGCTCCATGACATTTTCATTGTTTAAAATATATAAAAAATAACAAATGAAGCATTTTTATACAGAAATGTTGCTTTTCCCCCCTGAAGACGTAAAATATCTACCTAGGTGGATGCTTTCTTTCAGCTGTTAAAGACATGTTGAGTGTTCCCTGCCAGGAATCGGATACCACTTTGAGTACATTTGGGCTGAAACTTAAAAATATCTACAGTATTATTCTAACTGTTTCTGTGACAGTTTAAATGGCAATTGCTTTCTAGACAATTGCATTTTTCGTTCAAATACTACCACAGGAAGGCTTGTATAGATTTCAATTAGGATGATAGACCCAAAAAGGCTTTATAGGTGGCCTACTGTTAGTTCCTGAGCTCCCAGCAGGAAAGTGCCAACATAAAACCTGATATTAGGAATAGTAACAGCAATTACTAATATTTTCTAGTGCCCTGCTTCATGGCGGGTGCCAGTCTCAATAGCTTATATACATATCTCTAATCTCTATGCATATCTCTAATCTTATCAGCTCCAGGAGGCAGATGCTATTAGCCACATTTGACAGATGAGGAAATGGGCCCAGAGCTGTTAAGTGATGCTAAGTGTCTGAACCAGGGCTCCAGGCCAGGCCCATCTGGCTCCCTCCAGTTCACAGCGTATCCAACTAGCTCTTGGTCCTTGTCCCTATAACTTCTGAGACCAAAAGCAATGCATTTCAGAATGTTACCATTTGCCAGAAAGTTCTTGATATCGACTATAATGTTCATCTGCTGCAATTTATGCCTCTCTCCTGCATACTGGACACTCCCCTTACCCACTCCCATCCTTACTCTCCCACTCCCATTGGCGATCTTATAGAGTTTTCACCTTAATCCCATGGTTGTCAACCTGGGGAGTTTGGCCCCACCAAGGACATTCAGCCATATCTGGAGATATGTTTGAAGCCACCTGCGGGTGGTGGGGAGATGTGCTACAGGCATCTAGTGGGTAGAGGCCAGGGAAGCTGCTGCACATCCTGCAGTGCACAGGACAGTCCCCGAAAGAATTATCTGACCCAAAATTCTCAGTCAATAGAGCTCTATTCTCAGTCAATAGAGCTTAGACTGAGAAACCCTGAAAATAGAACTCTTGATTTCTGTGCCCCAAATCCGTTCTTACTCAAGTCTTTGTTTTCTCAGTACAAGTCACCATGACTCAAAGTTTCTCAGGCCTCAAATCAAAGAGTTTGCCTAATTTGTCCCTTTCACTCATCCCTTTTTTTCACATTTAATCTCTAACTGTCACAGTAAAGAAAAAGAGTTTGGCCAGGTGCAGTGACTCACACCTGTAATCCCAGCACTTTGGGAGGCTGAGGCGGGCAGATCACCTGAAGTCAGGAGTTCGAGACCAGCCTGGCCAACATGGTGAAACTCTGTCTCTACTAAAAATACAAAAATTAGCTGGGCGTGGTGGTGCACGCCTATAATCCCAGCTACTTTGGAGGCTGAGGCAGGAGAATTGCATGCCATTGCACTCCAGTCTGGGTGACAGAGTGAGCATCTGTCTCCAAAAAAAAAAAAGAAAAAAGAAAAAGAGTTTAATTCAATGATATTTGACTCATGTTCCCCTTCTCCAACATGGCGGTTCAGCTAACTCATTACAGTATCTACTTATTCATCCGATCAATAAATGTTTATTGAGAGACCTCTAAATGCTCAACGTCCATATCAGCTTCACTGGAACCTTGTAAAGCCTCCTAACTTTTTCAGTTTTCATGAAAATACAGTTAAGTACCAATGGGTAGTTTATTTGATCGTGTTAAAAAGATTTTGTTAAAACACTAAAATAGGCTGGGCGTGGTGGCTCACACCTGTAATCCCAGCACTTTGGGAGGCCAAGATGGGTGGGTTACTTGAGGTCAGGAGTTCGTGACCAGCCTGGCCAACATGGTGAAACCCTGTCTCTACTGAAAATACAAATATTAGCCAGGCATGGTGGTGCATGCCTGTAATCCCAGCTACTTGGGAGGCTGAAGAAGGAGAATCGCTTGAACCTGGGAGATGGAGGTCGCAGTGAGTCAAGATAGTGCCAGTGCACTCCAGCCTGGGCAACAAAGTGAGACTCTGTCTCAAAAAGAAAACACACACACTAAAATAAAGAAAAGTTTAGGCTGGGCGTGATGGCTCACACCTGTAATCCCAGCACTTACGGAGGCCAAGGCAGGTGGATCACAAGGTCATGAGATAGAGACCATCCTGGCCAACATGGTGAAACCCTGTCTCTACTAAAAATACAAAAATTAGCTGGGTGTGATGGTACACGCCTGTAGTCCCACCTACTCAGGAGGCTGAGGCAGGAGAATCGCTTGAACCCGGGAGGCAGAGGTTGCAGTGAGCTGAGATTGGCCACTGCACCCCAGCCTGGCGACAGAGTGAGAATGTGTCTCAAAAAAAAAAAAAGTTTAAAGTTAAAACTAATTTTTAATGGTAAAGTAAAAAGAAAGCCAGCCAACGGAAACACAAGACAGGGGTCAATTCATAAACATTCCTTATGAACTCCGTGTCTACCCGTGCCGGGGGAATATTGGAGCCTGCTTGGATCCTTAGGGTCTGTACATACCAGAATGTGTAGAGAGGAAAAGAGAGATAATTTAAACAAACTCCCAGAAATTAAGTCCAGTTGAGCACAGGCTGTCCACTGACCTCTCAGAAAGCCTTCGCCTCTCCCAAAGGTGCCACTGTTGTTCAAATCTACAGAGAATCCACTATGGGACCACAAAGCGCACAGCACTAAGGCAAGCCAAGTGCTTCAGAGACACAGCTGTTGCTCCCACCCCTCTTCCATTAGGCTTAGCTGCTCCAGAGAAATCCAGAGAAGCTTTTCAGCTGCCCCACAAGGAGACACAAACAGGCTGGAAGCTTTTAGACAGGACATCCTAGGAAGTGATTAAAGGTGAAATTCTGCCTTCCTGGCCCAGACTAATCATTCCAATGGCACCAGGATAGCCAAGGAGAGTACTCGTACATCCGTGTCAGCCAGGAAGGCGGCAAGGAAGTCAGGTACAAAGCTGTGCTCCAGGAACCCTTAGGACTCTGCCTCCAGGGACTGAGATGGGTTCAGGACAGGCCTGAACATTTTTCTTCAGCTCTGCAGCTGTCGCATCATGGGTTAGAGTCCTGGGTTAAGTCACTCTGGGCAAGTCACACAACCTGCAGAGCCTCATATTTCTCTTTGGTAAAATAAAGATGGTAATACCTACTTCCTAGAGTTCATGTGGAGAATTAAATATGCCATTATATGCAAAACACTTACAATCGTACTTTACATAAAAGTTAGCTATGTGTATGTTAGCTATAATTTTACTATTATTAAAATATTTAGTGCAGTGCCTGGCACATCACAGGCACTTGAGAAATAGGAACTAGTGTGACTTAGGGTTAGGTTAGACCTGAAATCTTAGGCGATCTTGAGATGCTGAGATTCATCCAAAGTCTGCATATAACCTTCAGAAAGAAAGAGACAGAGGAAAAAACAAAAGTTCATGTTTTCAAAATAAGCAAAAAAGAAATATTTATTAGACACCTGCTATTTGCCAGGCATTTTGCAAGGCACTGGAAATGCAATGGTGAGTTAGAGAAAGTTCCCTCCTGATGCTAGGCCATTTTAGGAAAATTTGACTGATTGTTTTGAACTTTCTTTTTTTTTTTCCTTTTGGTTTATCATTTCTTTTCTTTTTTTTTTTTTTTAAATTACTATACTTCTAAGATATTTATCCTAAGGAGACAAACTATTACAAGAAATCTTTTTTTAAATTTTTATTTCCATAGGTTTTTGGGGAACAGGTGGTATTTGGTTACAGAGATAAGTTTTTTTGTGGTGATTAGTGAGATTTTGGTGCACCCATCACCCGAGCAGTGTACACTGCACCTAATTTGTAGTCTTTTATCTCTCACCCTTTTTTTTTTTTTCAAACTTTTGCAAAAGGTGTCCTAGTTCTTGGCAATGTTTCCCCTGGGCTCTGGTTACACCATTAACAGTTGAATCACAACTATACCCAGACAGTCACCTGGGAGAGAACTGGGAACTTCATCTGGTTTGGCGACCACTCCCTCCTCCGGCGGCAGGTATCTAGCAGCAGGATAACTGATATCCTAAAGGTGGGTTTTGATAAAGGTGGGAGTGTGCACTAGACTTGCAGAGGATCACACTTGGATTTCAACAGGATGGGGTAGAAAGATAAGAGCAATGAATTGTACTCCTTGTTTTTTTAAAAACGAACCAAAGATAGAGAGAGACACATGACAGTGTCAAAAAAAAAAAACTCTCCTTTTTTATTCTAAAATTCTGTTTTCTTATTGAGTCAATTGCAGAGGTCCCTCTGTGACACTCCAGAATATAACCCCTCCCTGCCTGGAGGCCTTGCTCAGGATAACTTTTCCCGTCTGCCTGTGGCTCAGAGGTGGTTGGAGCCAGGCTGAATGGAGGGCAGGCAGGCAGCTCTGCTGGTTCTTTTCCACTTGAAAGGGGGCTTGGGGACTGAGACAGCCATCATCCCTTGCCACCTCCACTGAGCCAGTCTGTTGCGGGTAGCGGGTAGAGACTGAACTTGGACTGGCTGAGGACCTGGGTCTCCCTACACTGGCCAAACCCCACAGGCCTCTCACAGCCTGCAGCCATCCCAGCCTGTCTCTGAGCACTCTCGTTCCCTCCACCCTGCCCCACACCTCCATCTTTCAGTGTCTTTGTCCTGCCATGCACCGTTCCCTCTGCTAGAAATGTCCTTCTCATCCTTTAACCCGTAATATCTGCATATCCTTCCAGACAGAACTGCAGCCTTATCTTCTCCCAGCCATCTCTCCGAATGCCCCAGGGCAGAAGTAGCACACTTTTGCACTTCCCTCTCAGAGTGCTCAGGACACAGTCCAGTATTAAGTAATGCACACAGTGCTTCTCCCAGTAAAGTTTGAGCTCCTGGAGGGCTGGAGACATGTTTGATTTATCTTTGTCATTTCTAGCACATGAGAGGCTCTCAATAAATGTGGAATGAATTGATAAGTGACTAAATAAATGACACCAGTCTGAAATTCCTAACTAAAGTTACTTAGAGATCATTTTTCCCAACCTGGTTCTCCCCTTCACTTGCTGTGTGGCCTTTGACAAGTTACTTAACCTCTCTGTGCCTCCATTTCTTCATCTGTAAAATGCAGCTAATAGTAGAAGGATATATCTACTTTATAGGGTGGCATGAGCATCATCTCTTAGTGTAGGTAAAGTACTTAGATAAGTACCTGGCAAATAATAAGCACTCGGTAAATGTCAGAGTTTATTACCCAGTGTGCACATGCCCAGAGATGCATCTGACTCACCCCACCTCTGTCGCCATCCACACTGCTGTGAGGGTTGGCTGCTGATAGCTCTACCTGCACCCTTTCTTTGGAGAATTACTCTCAGCCAAAGGGAGCAGCCTCACCTAAAGGGTTACTTTGTGCAGCTCATGGTCAATGACTGATGACCTACGGTACAAAAGGTTGCCCCCCTGCATCAACTTGATGACCTGGGGTACAAAATGCTGGCCCTCTGTATGGACTTGATGTCCTGGAGTACAAAAGCCTGCCCCCTGCCTTAAAGTAGCACCAACTTCTTAGGGCGAGCTGTGCTCCCAAGGTCCTCTTTGCAGCAGGCTGAAGCTAGTCTCCAACCCAGCATCCCTTCACCCTTCCCTGTCCTGCTGCCTCACTTCCTAACCCCTGAGGGCACCTCACTCAATCGCTTGAACAGGAATACCTGTCTCGGGCTCTGACTGTAGGTAGCTTGGTTCAGACAACCACTGTCACCGTCACTATCATCAGACAGGAGGAAATGAGACCCAGAGCTGTTAACTGGTTTGTCCAAGACCCAAGGTTAGCAACACGAGTTGGAGGTAGTCAGGCATTGACTAGAAGTTCATTTGTTATTTTAGAGTAGTGCTGGTTTTTATGAGTCTCCAATGAGCCTTTTCTAAGAAACACCGCTGAATAAATTAACCAACAATCAGCTTGAAAAACACAAACTAAGTTACCTTAGGTAGGTACAGAAGGTCACGACAAAAAGGAATCAATGGGAAAGGAAAACATGACAATTACATGCCTTCGTGGGTGGTGAGGACAGCGAGGACAGCCTTTGCTGAGTCCTGATCCCCTGAGATGAGACCAAGGTCCAGGCCAAGCGGGGGACCCCTCAGGCCTGCGGCATAGGTAAGGGGTGGCAAAACGGATCACAACCGTGTCCCTGCTTGCCTTGGCCTTACCATGATCCCACCTATCTAGACACACCACCCCTCTCAGAACTCACATCCCATGTGCCTCCACTGAGTACTCTTCAGCAATTCCACACCACCCCCAGGACCCCCAGCTCGAAGCCATCTCCATTTGATAATCCCATGAAGGTCATCAAACGCCATCCTTGCTTAGGTCAGCCCATTACACTGGACTATGAGGGCTTTGAGGACAGGAGCTGGGACTTGGATCTTTGCCTTACCCCAGAGGGGAGGGAAATGAAGGGAAAGAGAATCTGACAGACACTTGTGTTTGGTAGTTGTGAGGTAGGAATCAAGACCATGCTTCTCCTTGAGAGTGACAGATGGGAGAAGTCCATCATCTTCAGGTTCTCCCAGCCACTGAAACTGATGAAGCCAGATTCTAATCCAAGTCAGTCCAAGCTGAAACAGACCAGGAAAAAGAAAATCAACTTCAGCAAGGCACTTAAAGACATTTGCTGTAATTAGATGGACATTTTGATGGGAAAAGAAGCTGAAGGGAATGCTTTGCAGGGCTTAATGCAGGAGTTCTTGTTCTTTCTCAGTGTAAAAGTGTTTTTTTCCTCCCCTGGTTACAACACTAGCATATACTTGTGAAAAATTTGAATAACACAGAAGTGTATAAAACAGAAGATATTAGTGCCTGGTATTCTCTCTCATCCTCTGCAATATCTACTGTTAAGAGTTTAAATATACTGGCTGGGTGTGGTGGCTTACCCTTGTAATCCCAGAACTTTGGGAGGTTCTTTATTTGTTAAGGACTTCAAATCCTTTGTTGTGTACAGTGCAAATATTTTTCTCCAACTTGAATATCTTTCAGTCTTCTTTATGGTATCCTCTCTTGAACAGAAGTTTAAAAAATTTTTTTCAGAGTGGTAACATTTATTAGGAAGGAGAGATTTTAGTGAGATCCCCATGTGACACACAGAAGAAACAGAAGGTAACTGTCATTTCTAAACAGGAAAGAGAGGAGGGTCTGGACTCCCAGGGGACAAGTAGTTCAGCTGGACAATGGGGGAGTATGAGATTAGGGTGGATGAAGACACTGTTCACCACCCCTCCACTGAAGTTCAGTGGCTAAAATATTGTGACACCAGCCAGCCAGTGGAAAGCTGTCCTGCTCTCCGGCAAACACGGGATGTTGTTGGTGGCAGGAAGGAAGAATGTCACGCTATATCTTGCTGCTCCTCCGGGCTACTTTGCCATTACTAACACGGCTGAAGGGCCAGGTGGGCCTGCAGGTGTGTGGTTGGCGTGGCTTCGAGGGGTTCTGGTACTGGGGGGTGGGACGGACTATGAGGGGGATGTGGGCCACTACCAGGACCTTGGTGGGTTACTAGATCCATTCCCATTCTGGCTTTCGAGGCTGGAGAAGCAGCAGGGGGACAAGTGGTAGGCTGGGAAGCTGTAGGGTTGCTGTTGTTCTGCACCACCTTGTTGGGCGCCTGCTGGTTGCTATACTCTGAGTTGGGCTCATTGAAGTTAGGAAATCAGAATAAACCATACAGAATTCTCCAGTCTTCTGTAGATCACCCCCATGGCCAGTATACTGTGTCAGACAACCTTTGAAAACTGAAGCGTACCCTTTGTTGAGCCAGACAACGTCCCCAGGCTGGATCAGATTGCCGATGTCATCACAGACGGAGATATTGAGGCTGCCCATTTTGTCCGCCACTTTGCAGGTCCGAACCTTTTGCCCCTCCTTTGTCTTGGCCTGTCTCCAGCACAATAACGATAAGCTTCAGACTCCTGAGCCTGGGCTTGATATCCTTCACAAAGGTCTCCGTCAACATGCAGGCAGAGCCAACCAAACCATGTTTTTGTTTGTTAGCTTGTTTCTTTTCTTTTCTTTTTTTTTTTTTTGAGATGGTATCCTCTCTGTCGCCCAGGCTGGAGTGCAGTGGCACAATCTCGGCTCACTGCAACCTCCGCCTCCCGAGTTCAAGCGATTCTGCTGCCTTAGCCTCCCAAGTAGCTGGGATTACAAGCATGCACCACCACACTCCACTAATTTTTGTATTTTTAGTAGAGACGGGGTTTCACCATGATGGCCAGGCTGGTCTCGAACTCCTGACCTCAAGTGATCTGCTTGCCTTGGCCTCCCAAAGTGTAATCCCAAAGTGCTTATATTAGAGGTGTGAGCCACCACTCCCGGCCTTAAATTTTTATAATGTCAAATTTATCTAGCTTTTATGTGTTTGGGTTTTCATGTTATGCTGGAAAGACTTCTTGTTCATAAATTAACAAGATCAAGAGTTTTGGAATGGAAATTGATTCTAGCATGTGTGGACCATTATGCTGAATTTTGGTGGACACATAAATACCTTTATCAGGCAAGCTATTTTTAAACTGTGTAATTACAATTTAATAGTAGGCCAAATAATGAAAAAAAAGTATTATAGAACTAAGAGCTATATTTAATTAAAAGTGAATATCTTTTTAGGCTGAGGCGGGAGGTTGGATCACTTGAGCCCAGGAGATTGAGGCCAGCCTGGGCAACAGAGCAAGACCTGGTCTCTATAAAAAATTTTAAAATTAGCCAGGTGTGGTGTCACAGGCCTATAGTCCCGGCTACTTAGTAAGCTGAGGCAGGAGGATTGCTTGCTTCCAGGAGTTCAAACTTGTAGTGAACTATGATTGTATCATTGCACTCCAGCCTGTGTGACAGAGCAAGATCCTGTTTCAATAAATAAATAAAGGGGGGATTACATAATAGCACAAGTAACAAAAATTTCCCCCATAATTGCATTCCTCTGAATAACCACAGTTTATATTTTACTATTTTTCTTTCCAGTCTTTTTTCTAGTCTTGTGTACTTACATATATTTTTAAACAAAATTTGGTTCATATTCATCTGGAATGGTCTTTTTTCACCGAATATCAGATTGTGAATTTGTGGGAGGACTGAGTAACTATTGTATACTCCATTACAAAGTCTATGATTGAAATCTAGCAGTATTTGTTAACTAGAGAAAGTCTTTTAAGATGATAAGATATATACCAAACAACCTTCTTTCTTCTTTCTAAAATGCTCCATCCTTTGATCTTTTATCATCCACAGTTATTTTGTTTTAGCGGCTTCTGTACATAACTGTTGAGCTGTGTTATCTTGGAAAGGTTTCATGTCTACCCACTCCCTTTTCACATTTTTACCATGCCTTTCTTGAAAATCACATTTTAGTGACGCTTCTTAGTGATTTTTTTCTTCTCTCTTTTTTCTTCTTCTCTCTCTCTCTTTTTTTTTTTTTTTTTTTTTTTTGAGACAAGGTCTTGCTCTGTCACCCAGGCTGGAGTGCAGTGGCACAACCAGAGCTCACTGAAGCCTCAGACTCTTGGGCTCAAGTGATCCTCTTCCCTCAGCCTCCCAAGTAGCTGGGACTACAGGCATACACCAACAATGCCTGGCTAATTTTTCTATGTTTTTGTAGAGACAGGGTATCACAATGTTGGCCAGGCTGGTCTCAAACTCCTGGCCTCAAGTGATCCTCCTGCTTTGGCCTCCCAAAGTACTGGGATTACAGGCATGAGACACCATGCCTGGCCCTGAGTGCCTTTGCAATAGGACACGGAGACAGCTTTTACTTTGTGAGGCTTCAAGTTTTGTATAAATCTCAAACTATTCTATGTTCCGTGGATGTGGCCTTCCATCTCATCTCATTTCAGAGATACTCTTCATTCCACTGGATCGCTAACTTCTCCTGAGTGCCTCCTGATATGCTGGTCACACCACTGTCATCCTCCATTTCCTGACAAATCCAACAACTGCTGAGCCAGAACAGCCACGTGAGCTGAATTGTGCCTGGTGGTCACAGTAGAACCACAGATAATGCAGCTAGATGGCGCTCACATCCACACATTTCTGAGGAATTAGGTGGCAATGTTCAAGATGTTTTACATTACTTCTCAACCTTGAGTTTACAGTCTTGGGAGAGGAGGACCAGTATACTTAGGCACATGAAATATCTGCAAAGAAATGCTAATATATGCATTTTCCAAATGAAACTAACATAAAATGAGTACAGCATGTTGGTTGCTCCTCTAAGCCCTAAACTGTCCTCCCAGCACCCCTACGACACAGGTACAGTACAATTACATCTTTCCTTTAAGAGGAGGCACTAATAGATTTAGTAGTTTTCCCAAGGCCACAGGGGCAGAGGCATAAGTCAACCCAGGTAGCTCGCTCCAAAGCCACACTTAATCACAATGAACTGGCTCAAGAAAAAGGAGAATAAAATGACATCAAACCAACAGTGGTGACCTGCGGGGAGTCAGGCGTGCTGGGAGACTACACTATTTACTTTCCACACAAAGCTCTGTATTGTTGAAAATTCTGTCCCCAGGCATAAACTATCATGCTTTTAAATTCAATACTTTTTATAAGAATAATATAAGAGCATAAAATACTACTGAACTGTGGTCAAAGGCTAATTCAGGAATTGTGGGTTTCGAAGCTTGTTTATGGAGGAAGGAGACTCTAAGGATAAGAATTCAAAATAGAAGTACAAAATTACATATAAAAGTAAATATTTATGGCCAGGTGCACTAGTTCACACCTGTAATCCCAGCACTTTGGGAGGCCGATGCAGGAGGCTTGCTTGAGCTCAGGAGTTCAAGACCAGCCTGTGCAACATAGTGATACCCCATCTCTACAAAAAAGTTAGAAAAACTAGCTGGGTGTGGGATAGTCCTAGCTAGCTGGGAGGCTGAGGTGGGAGGATCACTTGAGCCCAGGTGTTGGAGGCTACAGTGGGCTATGATTGCACCACTGCTCTCCAGCCTGGGCTACAGGGGGAGACCGTGTCTCAAAAAAAGAGTGAAAGTTTATTTAGATTGAAATATGAAATCGTAACAAATTACACATTTTTGCTCTTTTTTTTTTTTTTTTTTTTTTGAGATAAGATCTCACTGTGTCACCCAGACTGGAGCACAGTGGCACTATCATGGCTCAATGCAACCTCCACCTCCCAGGCTCAAGTGATCCTCCCACCTCAGCTTCCCAAGTAGCTGGGACCACAGGCGCCCACCACCATAACTGGCTGATTTTTGTATTTTTTGTAGAGGCAGGGTTTTGCCATGTTGCCCAGGCTGGTCTCAAATTCCTGAGCTGAAGAGATCCACCCACCTCCGCCTCCACAAGGGCTGAGATTACAGGCGTGAGCCACCATGCCCGGCCACACATTTTTGAAAAGTGACAAACACCACAAATATAACAAAATCCTGAAAAATGACATAACCTCTACAATATTTTTTCCTATTCTTTGGCTGCATACTTTTCATATGATCATCTCGTCACATAACAACTGTGTAATATCATTTTCATGTAAAGAAGACAAAGCAATTCAAATGAATTTTAAAATGCCATTATATTGGATAGAGCTACATAATTGTTTAATTGAATTCTCCCTATGCTGTGTACAATAACTTATGGATGAATATGCTTGGGAGCTTTGTGACAAGAACACTTAGGGTGCTTTGCTGTGATTTTAGTGCTTTTGAATGTCTTTTTGTCTGGTGTTGCCAGGTTTCATCAGGACAAGTTATATCAGATATGCTAAGACTGATTCAATATGTTGGTAGACATAAAATGCAGTTTGGCATGCATAAAAATGATACTTCACAGTTTATAGTATTGCTACAGCTTTGTGCTCTACAAACATGAGAATTCTAATCAATTCTATTTTGCATTGATTTCTACTTTAAAAGTATGATAGTATGGTACATTATAATTGTATATATCACATTTCTGAGTATTTTCCTGAAGATAATTTCTGTCTTGACTAGACATCAATGAGAACCAAATATTTCACTCATAATTGTGTACGGCTGATGATTGAAAGAACATTCCACAGATTAGCTTCTCATTCTGCACATTTCAACTCTTGCTTCTTCTTCACTCCCACATGCTTCCAGTGTCAGGCATCATAGGAAACATTTAAATCATAATAAGACCCATGATGCCACAGAGCATGCACTGAGCAAGAGGGTTCCTGGAAGCCTAGAATACCCTAGAATAACCAACAATTTCTCGACTCTACATGGAAGTGTGAACCATATATACAGATCCCACTCGACCCAAAACAAACAAATCTCCAACTCAATTTCTCCTTAGCTGGATTCCCCAAAATGCTCATGCCTCTCCATCACCACACAACTCCTCAAGGGAAAAGTGATGCAGGGGCAAACAGAGTCAACAGCATCCTTAGCTTATGACAGTTAAAATCTTACTTTTACATTTTTACCAAAAGCATGTGACCATGTGAACCCAAGCAAAGGTGCTTCTGGGATCTTGGAAGTCATTCTTATAACTAGCAGGTCCCAAAGCTTAAACTCCTTTCTAGAAAATCTACTCTGATTGTGGTGAAGATGATCACTGCAACAAGAACCACGCTCATGGAGAAAGCAGTGTGTACTGGAGTTGTCAAGAAAAACTTCTTGTAGGAGACAGGCACTGAGCAAGGCCTTAAGTCATTGGTAGGATCCAACAAACAGAGGAATAGGATGGGAGTCTAAGCCACAAAGTTTCTACATCTGCCAAAAAGTAGATATGCATGTATGTGGATGTAAAACGTGTTTTCCTGCCAATGAAAACATTTTTCCGTCACTGGCTTAGAGCTACCTAATAAGAGCCAATGGCAATACATTTACACATCACTAAAGAATGAGAAGTGAACTTTCTTCCCGGTCCCCTCTCCCCATCACCATCAGCAAATAATCACTCCCAAGCCAAGATCAACCAGAGCTGCAGGCATTTGGCACACATGTGTTCCCCATCCACCTCTTCCAACCTGGGATCCAAAAACCCTGGATTTACACCCCAGGCAAAAGAGAGACTGGCCTGAGACTAAGTCTTCGGTGGTAGATGCAGGAAGCAAAGCCTGGTGAATGCCAGTCCAACCAGCGTGAGGAAGGAAGATTCATGCCCAGTTCTCACCCCTCTTTCGCTTGAATATATTTTGTGCCATTACCTGCAGGAAAGGGGGAAGGGAAGGAATGTTTCCTGCCAGAGGCAGCAGCTGTCCCCTCATTTGGAAGACTCTGAGTTGATTTTGGCCATGTCCTTCTGCCTGTTTCTTTAACGTGCTGCATTAAGCCTCAGCTTTGCTCCTCTTGCTCCTGAATTCTATTTTGAAATATCAGAGAAATGCTCCCAGGAGGACTTTGAATGTGAGCACTCTTTATAGGCTATTTTAAGGAGCTCCCAGCTCAGGCCAGGGTCAGGCAACAACAGCTAAACCCAAACTCATCAGCACCATGGTCTACCCAGGAAAGCACAAAGACGCAAATGTCACTGAGTCCACCACCATTCGTTTAGCACCTACTGTATGCCGGGAGTGCTCTTAGAAATTAGGGTGATAATCCTAAACTAAAAGAACAAAGCTGGAGGCATCACACTACCTGACTTCAAACTATACTATAAGGCTACAGTAACCAAAACAGCATGGTACTGTTACCAAAACAGAGATATAGACAAATGGAACAGAACAGAGCCCTCAGAAATAATGCTGCATATCTACAACTATCTGAACTTTGACAAACCTGACAAAAACAAGAAATGAGGAAAGGATTCCCTATTTAATAAGTGGTGCTGGGAAAACTGGCTGGCCATATGTAGAAAGCTGAAATTGGATCCCTTCCTTATGCCTTATACAAAAATTAATTGAAGATGGATTAAAGACATAAATGTTAGACCTAAAACCATAAAAACCCTAGAAGAAAACCTAGGCAATACCATTCAGGACATAGGCATGGACAAGGACTTCCTGGCTAAAATACCAAAAGCAATGGCAACAAAAGCCAAAACTGACAAATGGGATCTAATTAAACTAAAGAGCTTCTGCACAGCAAAAGAAACTACCATCAGAGTGAACAGGCAACCTACAGAATGGGAGAAAATTTTTGCAATCTACTCATCTGACAAAGGGCTAATATCCAGAATCTACAATGAACTCAAATAAATTTATAAGAAAAAAACAAACAACCCCATCAAAAAGTGGGCAAAGGACATGAACAGACACTTCTCAAAAGAAGACATTTATGCAGCCAACAGACACGTGAACAAATGCTTATCATCACTGGCCATCAGAGAAATGCAAATCAAAACCACAGTGAGATACCATCTCACACCAGTTAGAATGGCAATCATTAAAAAGTCAGGAAACAACAGGTGCTGAAGAGGATGTGGAGAAATAGGAACAATTTTACACTGTTGGTGGGACTGTAAACTAGTTCAACCATTGTGGAAGTCATTGTGGCAATTCCTCAGGGATCTAGAACTAGAAATACCATTTGACCCAGCCATCCCATTACTGGGTATATACCCAAAGGATTATAAATCATGCTGGTATAAAGACACACGCACACGTATGTTTATTGCAGCACTATTCACAATAGCAAAGACTTGGAACCAACCCAAATGTCCAACAATGGTAGACTGGATTAAGAAAATGTGGCAGATATACACCATGGAATACTATGCAGCCATAAAAAATGATGAGTTCATGTCCTTTGTAGGGACATGGATGAAGCTGGAAACCATCATTCTCAGCTAACTGTCGTGAGGACAAAAAACCAAACCCACATGTTCTCACTCAAAGGTGGGAATTGAACAATGAGAACACATGGACACAGGAAGGGGAACATCACACACCGGGGCCTGTTGTGGGGTGGGGGGAGGGGGGAGGGATAGCATTAGGAGATATACCTAATGTTAAATGATGAGTTAATGGGTGCAGCACACCAACATTGCACGTGTGTACATATGTAACAAACCTGCAGGATGTGCACATGTACCCTAAAACTTAAAGTATAATAATAAAAAAAGAAATTAGGGTGATGGAGTAGCTTAGGGTTCCCCAACTCCTCCTTTCTTTGCAGATCATAAATGTGATTACCCTCTTTTGGTTTCCCCTAAGTTTATGTTTAATAAGCTTGTAATTTGTCTTTTTCCCACATTCCCCATCAACTCTAGAACTCAGTGGGCTTAGTTCCCAGGTCATCCTCAGCTGGGTGGGGGTGGTGATTGCTCACTTGTGACAAAGCATCCTGGCGCTGATTGACTGGCTCAGTGTGGGGTGTGAGTGGGGTCCTGAACACGGGCAAATGGAAAGAGATGGTTAAGGAACCATTAACAAGTGCCAAGTCAAATTCATTTCAGAACATAGTTAAAGTAGGAATCTAAAGTGCTATCTTTACAGATAGACAAAACCATTGATTGAATAATTCTTGCCTTCCCTTTGCAATGATCACATAATCCATATTGAATTATTGTGTACCTTTAGATCCACGTCCAGCTCTCTAGCCAGTCTCACTGGGCTTCATCTTTATTGTGCCAAAATCACATGGCTTTAACTTGCAGGGTTGGATAATTTCTTCTAAATTCCACCTGCTTCCCTATACCCCCTTACCCACTCCCTTGCCCTTTTCTGGAAGATAAGAACAAGTTGAGGAACTTGCATTTTACATAGGAAAGCAATGTTTATGGCCCTGAAATAAGGGGCATGCTCACAGCCAGTATTCAAAATGTCTTGTTGAAATGAGCTCAAATACAATATAAAGATATTACCAACCAGCTTCTCTATGAATTACTCACTGCTCTACAAAAATGTTTCCAACTTTCCCAACACACACACACACAAATCTCTACTGTTGCACAATCCTGCTTGTATTTTTCAGATTGGCTTGATTAAAACTGTGTGAAGTAAAATTCAACCTGTTGACCTCACTCAAGATACCTGGAAATGAAAAGTTGGCCATCTGAGTCATCGGTTTTATTTTATTTTGGGGGGGAAAATAAGGTGGGAGTGTAAATATCATTAGATAAAGTTTCCAGAAATTTAAAGCCATGAAGGAGAGAGATCAACTGGGATTTAGGGATTATTTATTTATTTATTTATTTTGAGACAGAGTCTTGTTCTGTCACCCAGGCTGGAGTGCAGTGGTGCGATCTCAGCTCATTGCAACCTCCATCTCCCAGGTTCAAGTGATTGTCCTGCCTCAGCCTTCTGAGTAGCTGGGACTACAGATGTGTAGCACCAGACCAGGCTAATTTTTGTATTTTTAGTAGAGAGGTTTCGCCATGTTGACCAGGCTGGTCTCAAACTCCTGACCTCAGGTGATCCACCCGCCTCGGCCTCCCAAAGTGCTGGGATTACAGGCATAAGCCACCAAGCCCGATCTTTTTTTTAAATTAAAATTAAAATTTTTTAAATTCTAAATTTTTGAGTTTAGAAGCACAAAAATATATTCTGTATAATAAGCTCATTTATGAACTTATTATATTTGGCATTTCCACAGATGTGAAAGTTTAACTTAAGAGGACAAGGCTTCTCCCATCCTTATGTAGGTTGAGAGCCAAGAAAACCCCTAAAACTCAGTCTTTTCTAATCAAACTTTTCTGATTAAAAAAAAAACTCTAAAATTAAGATGATTCCCAATGATCCAGTTTAATTCTGGATCTTTTTCACAATAGGGGACCCTTTGTCAGCTGTGACATAAACCAGTCTATTTCCAGCCTGAGCCATCTATGCTGCCTCCTTAAGAGTGAAGCCTGCCTACACTTTGAGAAGCTGAATACAAACTGAAGGTAACTGAGGGATCTCTGGGACCTCTGAAATCCTGGATAACTTTCTCTAAGGCTGGTTTGTGATTGAAGAAAGGGTACAAATGGTGCTTGCCCCAAACGGTGTGTCTCAAACATTGAGATGCAGTAGAATCGTCTATTGAATTAGGCTGACCTGGAGTGGAGCCCAAGTGAGGAACTTTTTTTTTTTGAGACAGAGCCTTGCTCTGTCACCCAGGCTGGAGGGTAGTGGCAAGATCTTGGCTCACTGCAACCTCTGCCTCCTGGGTTCAAGTGATTCTCCTGCCTCAGTCTACTGAGTAACTGGGATTACAGGTGCACCACCATACCTGGCTAATTTTTTATATTTTTAGTAGAGGTGGAGTTTCACCATGTTGAACAGGCTGATCTTGAACTTCTGACCTCAAGTGATCCACCTGCTTCAGCCTCCCAATGTGCTGGTATTACAGGTGTGAGACAATGTGCCCAGCCCCAGGTGGGGGAATTCTAACAGATTCCCTGGATGCCCCCAAGTCTAAGAAGCCCCTACTACATTACAGGCTCCTCCAAGGCAGAGAGGAGCCTTGTTTCATTCATTTTTGTATCATGGGGCTTGGCAATGTGCCAGGCACGTAATAAACTCTTAAGAAATACATCCTAAATTCATCAGAACTGGTACTAAACTCCAGGTAGAATAAAAAAATTTAACATTTTTTTACCAGAAAATATGTAATCAGAATAGCTTCTAAATACTGGCAAACAACAACAAAAGGATACTCTTACTTTGATTTCAGAGAAAAAACAAAAAATAAGAAAAAATTCACAATTGTCATTGCTATAAACTCAATTGCTGTTAGGAATCACTAAAAACAAGATACTTTCATCCTGGCGAAAGCAAAAACACATCAATCACTCTGTTTCACAAAAGTCAGAGCAGGGGGAAACATCAGACAATAAATAGACTTTCTGATATATAATACTTAAAAAAGAAAAAAGTCCCCCTTGAGACTGCAGCCATGCCTCAGTTCTTTCCCGTCTCGTCACCTTCCTTTCTTCTCCCCTGCTCTTTCTCCTGCTTACTCGCTTGCCGTGCTCCCTGCCAGTATCTCTCTCCTCATCCTCAGTTGTCACTCTTTTCTTATCTTCTCAGGAGCCATTAATGACTGACTCCAATGGTATGAGTGGGCGGTGGAAAAGATGAGGCCAGGACTGCGAGAGAGCAGAGGAAACAGAGCCATGGGGGTTCCTGAAGGAGCCAGAACTTGAGTGTGAATAAGCTTTAGTTTTGCAGAACGCAGAGGGGGAGACATGCTAACCTAGAACAGCAATTTGTAAACACGTCCATGCCTTTAGGAAACTTACTGTTTAAACAGGCCTTGTCTATCAGATTTAATTCATTTAAACAAAATTTCATGAATATAGCAGTGATGGTTAAGAACATTGCCTCCCTAGAAAAAACTATTTTAGGCTGGGCATGGTGGCTTACACCTGTAATCCCAGTACTTTAGGAGGCCGAAGTGGGTGGGTCACCTGAGGTCAGGAGTTCAAGACCAGCCTGGCAAACATGGTGAAAACCCGTCTCTACTAAAAATATAAAAATTAGTTGGGCATGGTGGTGGGAGCCGGCAATCCAAGCTACTTGGGAGGCTGAGGCAGGAGAATCACTTGAACCTGGGTGGCGGAGGTTGCAGTAAGCCGAGATCCCACCATTGCACTCCAGCCTGGGCAACGAGAGTGAAACTCCATCTCAAACAGAGAGCCAAATCATGACTGAGCTCCCATTCACAACTGCTACAATGAGAATAAAATACCTAGGAATACAACTTTCAAGGGATGTGAAGGACCTCTTCAAGGAGAACTATAAACCACTCCTCAACGAAATAAAAGAGGACACAAACAAATGGAAGAACATTCCATGGTCACAGATAGGAAGAATCAATATCATGAAAATGGCCATACTGCCGAAAGTAATTTATGGATTCAATGCTATCCCCATCAAGCTACCATTGACTTTCTTCACAGAATTAGAAAAAACTACTTTAAAATTCATATGGAACCAAAAAAGAGCCCATATAGCCAAGCAATCCTAAGCAAAAAGAACAAAGCTGGAGGTATCACCCTACCTGCCTTCAAGCTATACTACAAGGCTACAGTAACCAAAACAGCATGGTACTGGTACCAAAACAGATACATAGACGAATGGAACAGAACAGAGGCCTCAGAAATAACACCACACATCTACAACCATCTGATCTTTGACAAACCTGACAAAAACAAGCAACAGGGGAAAGATTCCCTATTTAATAGATGGGAAAACTGGCTAGCCATATGCAGAAAACTGAAAGTGGACCCCTTCCTTACACCTTATACAAAAATTAGCTCAAGATGGATTAAAGACTTAAATGTAAGACCATAAAAACCCTAGAAGAAAACCTAGGCAATACCATTCAGGACATAGGCATGGGCAATGACTTCATGACTAAAACACCAAAAGCAATGGCAATAAAAGCCAAAATTGACAAATGGGATCTAATGAAACTAAAAAGCTTCTGCACAGCAAAAGAAACTATCATCAGAGTGAACAGGCAACCTACAGAATGGTAGAAAATTTTTGCAATCTATCCATCTGACAAAGGGCTAATATTCAGAGTCTACAAGGAACTTAAACAAATTTACAAGAAAAAACAAACGACCCCCTCAAAAAGTGGGCAAAGGAAACGAACAGACACTTCTCAAAAGAAGACATTTATGCGGCCAACAAACATATGAAAAAAAGCTCATCATCACTGGTCATTAGAAAAATGCAAATCAAAACCACAATGAGATACCATCTTACACCAGTTAGAATGGCAGTTATTAAAAAGTCAGGAAACAACAGATGCTGGAGAGGATGTGGAGAAATAGGAATGCTTTTACACTGTTGGTGGGAGTGTAAATTAGTTCAACCATTGAGGAAGACAGTGTGGTGATTCCTCAAGGATCTCGAACCAGAAATACAATTTGACCCAGCAATCTCATTACTGGGTATATGCCCAAAGGATTACAAATCATTCTACTCTAAAGACACATGCACATGTATGTTTATTGCTGCACTATTCACAATAGCAAAGACTTGGAACGACCCAAATGTCCATCGAAGATAGACTGGATAAAGAAAATGTGGCATATATATGCCATGGAATACTATGCAGCCATAAAAAAGGATGAGTTCATGTCCTTTGCAGGGACATGGATGAAGCTGGAAACCATCATTCTCAGCAAACTAACACAGGAACAGAAAACCAAACACCACATGTTCTTACTCATAAGTGGGAGTTGAACAATGAAAACACATGGACACAGGAAGTGGAACATCACATACCAGTGTCTGTGGGGAGGTGGGGGATGGGGAGGGATAGCATTAGGAGAAATACTTAATGTAAATGACAGGTTGATGGGTGCAGCAAACCACCATGGCACGTGTATACCTATGTAACAAACCTGCACGTTCTGCACATGTATCCCAGAACTTAAAATATAATTTAAAAAAGAAAAAAAACTATTTTAAAATTCATATGGAACCAAAAAAGAGCACAAATAGCCAAGGCAATTCTAAGCAAAAAGAACAAACCTAACGGCATCAAGTTACCTGACTTCAAGCTATACTACAGAGCTACAGTAACCAAAACAGTATGGTACTGGCACAAAACCAGACCCATAGACCAATGGAACAGAATAAAAGGCCCAGAAATAAGGCCACATCTACAACTATCTGATCTTTGACAAAGCTGACAGAAAGCAATGGTAAAGGACTCCTTATTGAACAAATGTGCTGGAATTACTGGCTAGCCATATGCAGAAGATTGAAACTAGACCCCTTCCATATACCATATACAAAAATCAACTCAAGATGGATTAAAGACTTAAATGTAAAACCCAAAACTATAAAAACCCTGGAAGACAACCTAGGCAATACCATTCTAGACATATAAACTGGCAAAGATTTCATGGCAAAGATACCAAAAGCAATCTCAACAAAAGCAAAAGTTGACAATAGGGATCTAACTAAAGTTAAGAGCTTCTGCACAGCAAAAGAATCTACCAACAGAGTAAATGGATAATATACAAAATAGAAGAAAATTTTTACAAACTATGCATCTGACAAAGGTCTAATATCCAGCATCTATAAGGAACTTAAATTTACACGGACAAAAAAAAAAAAATTAAAAAGTGGGCAAAGGACATGAATAGACACTTTTCAAAAGAAGACATAGCTGGGCGTGGTGGCTCAAACCTGTAATCCCAGCACTTTGGGAGGCCAAGCAGCGCGGAGCACTTGAGCCCAGGAGTTCAAGACCAGCTTGGCCAACATGGCAAAATCCCATCTCTACTAAAAATGCAAAAAGTAGCACGGTGTGGTGGCACACATCTGTAATCCCAGCTACGCAGGAGGCTGAGGCATAAGAATTGCTTGAACCTGGGAGGTGAAGGTTGCAGTGAGCTGAGATCGCAGCCTGGGTGACAGAGTGAACTCTGTCTCGAAGAAAAAAAAAAGACGTACAGGCAGCCAAAAAGCATATGAAAAAAACTCAGTATCACTGCTCATCAGAGAAATGCAAATCACAGTGAGATACCATCTCAGACCAGTCAGAATGGCTATTACTAAAGTCAAAAAATGCTGGCAAGGTTGCAGGGAAAAGGGAATGCTTATACACTGTTGGTGGCAGTGTAAATTAGTTAAACCATTGTGGAAGACAGTGTGGTGATTCCTTAAAAAGCTAAAAACAGAACTACCATCTGATCTAGCAATCCAGTTACTGAGTATATACCCATGGAATATAAATATTTCTACCATAAAGACACATGTACCCATATGTTCATTGCAGCACTATTCACAATAATAAAGACATGGAATCAACCTAAATGCCCATCAGCGGTAGACTAGATAAAGAAAACATGGTACATATACACCATGGAATACGATGCAGCCACAAAAAACAACAAGATCATGTCCTTTGCAGGAACATGGATGGAGCTGGAGGCCATTATCCTTAGCAAACTAACACACGAACAGAAAACCAAATGCTGCATGTTCTCAGTTATAAGTGGGAGCTAAATGATGGGAACACACAGACACATAGAGGGGAACAACGCACACTGGGGTCTACTGGAGGGTGGGGGGTGGGAGAATGTAGAGAAGCAAAAAAAATAACCCTTGGGTACTAGGCTTAGCACCTGAGTGACAGAATCATCTGTGCACCAAACCCCGTAACACAAGTTTACCTATGTAACAGACCTACACATATACCTCTGAACCTAAAATAGAAGTTAAACATAAAAGAACACCAACTCTGGAGGCAGACTAGTTTTCAATCCCAGCTCCAAAATTGACTGTCTCTGTAACCTTGGGCAACTTACTTCTCTGTGCCTCAGTTTTCTCAACTGGAATATGGGGATAATAATACAGTTGATGTGAGAATTAAACCAGCATCTGGCAGTATATAAGTGTTACTTATTATTATTTCACCATCACCGCTTTTCTTTTAAAAGTAAATAAAAACAGGAACTTACAGTTTAGTTGGGGGTGGTGGGCAGGATAATATGGACAACTCATACTAATGTCTCTTCTATAAATCTGATTATTTTTGCTTTTGTTTTTTAAGCAAGACATAGCTTACACAGAACATATAAAAGAAGAAATATTTATTGAAGCACTCTGCCAAGTGCTTTACTTAATTATATTAATTAATCCTCCAAAAACTCAATGAGATAGATATCATTATCCCTAATTTGCAGATGAGGAAACTAAGGCTGGGAGGCCTTAATTAACTTGCCCACAGTTCCACAGCTAGTAAGTTGCAGGGCAATGATTTGAGCTCGAGTCTCATTCTAATTCTTAAGCCCTTTTGCCACACCATCAAGCACCCAAAGAGTTTCAAAAACAGTTACTCGATGTTTTTAACCCACAATTAAAACTGCTGATGTGCAGAGTAAACCATTCCTCTGCCAGGCGTCCTCAAAACCCCATCCAGCTGACTTACTAAGAAACTGAAAGGTAGTGTCATTAGAGAAGGTCACAGAGGCTGGGCATAGTGGCTTACGCCTATAATCCCGGCACTTTGGGAGACCAAGGTGCGTGGATCACCCGAGGTCAGGAGTTTGAGACCAGCCTGGCCAACATGGTGAAACCCCATCTCTACTAAAAATACAAAAGTTAGCATGGCGGCGGGTGCCTGTAATCCCAGCTACTCAGGAGGCTGAGGCAGAAGAATCACTAGAACCCAGGAGGCGGAGGCTGCAGTGAGCTGAGATCGTACCACTGCACTCCAGCCTGGTGACAGAGTGAGACTCCATCTCAAAAAAAAGAAAGAAAGAAAAAAGAGAAGATTACAGAAACACTAGGAAAATCTTGGTTGACAGCAAATATCTTTTTAAATCTCCCAGGCTGTGCCCAAGTTCTGGGGGATTTCATAAATCCTTGGCTAACTTGGGACACCTGGCTACAGGGATTCGCAGGAATATGTCAGATTCCGGTGTGTTTATTATACACTTACTGGGCTCCCAAAGACACTCTCCTGGAGCTCCTGTTCACTAACCAGACAAGAATGAGTTTGGGACTAATCCATTTATCAAATAGAATAGCCTAAATTTGTACCAGGCAGATGCTGTGTAGATTTCTTTCTTTTCACTGGGTATTCAGCAATGGGCAAGAATTTTGAGGTCTTGGTCCACAGTTGCTCAGAAGGCCCCATTCCCCAGAAGCATGACAGAGAGCCTTGGGGAAGAGTGACTGCTCTGTGACTTAAAGAAAGTTGTAGCCAGATTTGGATAACGTCCAGGTCTTTACAACTAATCTCCTCCTCTTCTCTTCTAGATGCCATCAACCAAAGGGTGTTTAGGAATGTGTTAATAATTCCCAGGAGAAATTGGCCAGGATTACCTACTCATGACTAATGAAGCTGTCATCTGCCATTCCTTCCTGCTGTTTAATAATGCCTTCTAAAGAGTGCTTTATGAAGATGGATAGTATTATAATGCTGCACCCAAGAAACTGGCACAATGTCAATGAAAACAGAGGCCAGCTTATTTTGCATGCCACTCTATTTTTCATTACGCTCCACAATAACTTGTTATTAAATGAAAATGAATTTGCCATTAGGGACTAGGTACTATTTAATAACTGTTCAGCAATGTTTCATGATTTAATTTTTTTTTTTTGTAACTAGTGCAGCAGCCATGTGAGTAAATGTCATTCTGGATTAAATGAGGTTGAATTTTCTAGGACAATCTTAAAGGTTTCATGGAACTTAGTCATTAAAACTGGATGTGGTTTGAAGCTTGGTTTACTAAATCCTACCTTTGAATTGACCATCTTCAAAACAGGAACAGTGAGGAAGACTCTCTCCATGAGTACTCTCAGAAAATGACATGGAAAGTAAGCATCGTGCCTTATAGAGAATTCCTAGAAGGGGTAGGGGACTTACTGGACAGCAGTCTCCTCAGTAGCCTCCCCAAAGAGTATGTCTCAATCAAGATAGTCAATGCTATTTTGGAATAACAAATAAACCCCAAATTTTAGTGGCTTCAAATGATAAAGGTTTGCTTCTTGCTTGTGCTACACATCCACTGCAGGGCTATATGTCTGTCATGGGTTATCTTGAAAGCCAGGATGATCAAGCACCCACTATCTGGAATGAAGACAGAGGGCAAAAAGAGCTCTGGAGGGTCTCAAATCAGCCATTAAAAGCTTGATCTTGAACTGGTCCCATGACCCCAACCCAAGAAGTGGGAGAGGGCCAAGAATTATAATTTTACTGTGTACTCAAAAGGCAGAAATAGCATATCTAGTGATCAGTCCTAGTGGGTACTAATGTGAGATCAAAATGAGGATTTCATTACAAGTCTAAAGATTCAAAAGTGCCTCTTGCATTCTGAGAGAAACCTCTATTTTCCCAGACTCACCTTTTCGCTGTGGTCACAGACATCCAGGCAGCCTCGCTTCTTTCCTGAAAGTTGGGCGTTCCCATGGTCCCTCCTCTTCAAGGAATCAGCCATCCCAGGACTCGTTAACACCATGTGATCTGTAACTTTAATTCATGTCAATCTGGTTATGTACTTGAAAATTGCCAGGATATTTATGAATTATCAGTATCATTAAAGCTCAGACACATGTGGATAATAAACAATCCTTCCCCTTCACCTATAAAAATCCAAAGCTGACATTGAATTTATGCTATTTAACATAAAATTTCTTGGCATTTTTTAAACAAACTGTATAAGGACTGAATTACTGCACAAACTATTGCCTGCTTTTCGAAGACTGAGACCACATGATTTGAATGTAACAATTTTTTTTTTTTGAGATGGAGTCTTACTCTGTCGCCCACGCTGGAGTGCAGTGGTGTGATCTCAGCTCACTGCAACCTTGGCCTCCAGGGTTCAAGCAATTCTTCTGCCTCAGACTCCTGAGTAGCTGGGATTACAGGTGCACACCACCATACCCAGCTAATTTTTTTATTTTTAGTAGAGACTAGGTTTCACCAAGTTGGCCACACTGGTCTCGAACTCCCAACTTCAAGTGATCCACCTGCCTCAGCCTCCCAAAATGCTGGGAATACAGGTGTGAGACACCATGCCCGCCTATAACAATTTTCTACACAGCCATGGTGTGTGTGTGTGTGTGTGTGTGTATATATGTGTATATATATATATATATATATATATATAGGTTTTCATCCATGGTTTCTGGATCATAACCCCCATAGTCTTTTGTTATAATGTCGGGGTGCTGTAGGCCTCAGCAGCAGGTCTCAGGAAACAGAATCTCTCTCTCTGACCTTCCCCTGTCCTCCTTTCATCTGCCTAAGGCAGGACTTGAAACTGATTGTAGGTCAGAAGCCCCTCATTCCAGAGGGGTCCAGCCCCATACCCTAGAGGAAGGAAGGCTGCACAGAGAGGCCAAGAAAAGCCTAAACACACAGGCCTTGCTGGGTTTAGATAATGTGCTTTTTGTCCAATCACATTTCTACATGGTTGTCTATCATGCCTATGTAATGCAGTCTCCATAAACACCCAGGAGGACAGGGTTTGGAAAGCTTCAGGATAGTGGAACTCAGGAGGTTCCTGGAGGGTGGGGGGCTCCGGTGGGGGGTGAAAGCTCTGTGGCCCTTTCCCCATACCTTACCCTATGCATCTCTTCATCTGTATCCTTTGTAATATTCATTATAATAAACCAGTAAACATGTTTCCCTGGGTTCTGTGAGCCACTCAGCAAATTAATCAAACCCAAAGAGGGAATCGTGAGAACCTCAACTTGAAGCCAATCAGTCAGAAGTTCTGGAGGCCTGGACTTGCGACTGGGGTCTGGAGGTGGCAGAGTGGGGGCAGTTTTGGGAACTGAGCTCTCACTCTGTGGGATCTGATGCTACTTCCAGCATCAATGTCTGCTGCTTGGTGTGTGGGGAAAACCCCCCAAGCCTTTGGTCACAGCTTTCTTCTGTGTTGATGGTTGTGGTGGTGGTGTGAGAGCAGAGGAAAAACAGTTTGAAGAGTTTTCCCCAAATAACTGAGGATGGTGAATACAAAAGAACTTGTATAATTTAAGGAGCCTCTCAAATGGCCTATTAAGTATTCTGTGTGATACTTTGTATTAAGAGCGATCCTCACTGAATCGTGAAATTAAAGCCTAAGTGTATCCTTAGAGAAAAGCAACTATTTCCGAACCATATTATTAGAGGTTTCCTTATTATATTAGTCTGGGTTCCCCTAGAAGCACATCCCAAGACAGAATGAGTACAAGTGATTGATTCAGGAAGTGATCCCAGGAAGTCAGGGAGGGGAATGGGACAGTGAGCCAGGAAAGAGCATAAGCCCAATATGGTGCACATTCATGAGAAGGAGACCATTGTGGGCAGCTGGAGTGCAGGCTAATTGGCAACTGATAACTGCTGGGTGGGTGGAGGTATCCTACCAGAGGGGTGAGGCAGCCAGTTGTATATACTGCAATCCTCATTTGTCATTGGTGAGGACTGTCCCCTCAGTCAAAGGGGATCATGGGAATCATGGAAGAGTTGCTCCCAAAATCTACATGGAGAAGTACGTCTGTGTAGCAAAGGAGTGGACCGTGGTGGCCATGAGAAAGCTCCTCACAAACCTCCAACCTCAGAGAATATCATTGATTAAGGGCCCCAGCAGCTGCTCCCTGAAATTGATGTGCTAAGGCAGACCCTTTCCTGGAAAATGCAGGGTGCCTCTTACAGCAAATTGTGCTCAAAGCCTCTCCAGGTACCTTTACCAAACTGCCCTTAGACTGGACAGGGGTCTAGAATGCTTCTGCCCACCCTCTCTCCTTCGCTGGAAGATTAGATTTGCATTGCAGGCAATGGCTCTCTCTGCCTTTTCCAGATCCCTCCTCACTTTCTCTTACATGAGCATTTTCCCTAATAAAATATTGCATATTTAATTCCATCTTGGTGTCTGCCTCTAGAGGACTCAGATTAACAAAGACAGTAAGTGTAGTGACACAGCAGCACTTTGTACATAGTATTGAATACAAATACATTAGATGGATAGATGGTGTGATGGTTAATTTTATGTGTCAATTTGACTGGGCCGTGGAGTGCCCACATACTTGGTCAAATATTGCCCTGGGTGTGTCTGTGAGGGTGTTTTGGGTGAGATTAACATTTAAATTGGTAGACTGTGTAGATTACTCCCTCTAATGTGGGTGGGCCTCATCCATTCAGTTGAAGGCCTGAATAGAACAGAAAGGCTAAGAGCGAATTCTTCAGCCTGACTGCCTTCAAACTGGGACATCACCATTTTTACTGTCCTCAGACTCAAACTGAGCTATTTGCTCCTCCTCGTTCTCAAGGCTGTCAACTCACCCTGCAGGTCTTGGGACTTGCCTGCCTCCATAACCACCTGAGCCAATTCCTTATAATCTCCCTCTCTCTCTCTCTCATATATAATATATATTATATTATATACTAAATTATATAATGTAATAGAAAGAGATTTATGAGGATGTTTATTATAATTTATACACGTAGGTGTGTGTGTGTGTATATATATGTAAGGGCTCAATAGGCTCAGAAATCTCACTTCTTATATTCTACAAAAAAAGGGTTTGGAATCTGTTGAATCAAAACTCAGGTCCCATTTTGTGATATGAAACAGCTCATCACAAAACATTTTCACAGCTTGTTTCTAGATTTTAGGGCTTGATATTCATATGTTTGTGTAAGGGCTCAATACTTTTATATAGGCTTAGAACATAAAATATATGTTCTGTTTCTTTGGAGAACACTGACTAACATAGATGGGTAGAGGGATGGATGGAAAGTTGGATGGATGGATGGATGGATGAATGAATGGATGGATGGATGAATGGATAGATGGGTTGATGGGTGGGTGAGTTGGTGTGTGGATGGATAAATATGAGGTCATGAAGGAGGATATCTCTGTGGTTCAGGGTCATCAGGGAAAGTTTCCCTGTGGAGGAAGGACTTGAACTTGAAGAAGGACAGGAGAGAAGGAGGAGAACATTGGGGAGTGGGAGGTAGAGGAAAGAAATCATGGCCAGCAAACGCTAAGAGGAGGCAGACTCAGAGTATTTGGGGACAGTGAACAAACCAGTGTGGTTGGATCCAAGAGTCTGTAAATAGGAAGAGTGTGAGTTATATTTAATGAGATAATGAGGCTGAGATTCGAAACCAGTTTGCTTCCCCGTAGAGTACTCTTTCACACCATTCCCTTAACTTCCAGGTGAATACCTTTGGTCAAAGAAAAAGATGTGATATGTTTACTCTTTTCCAAAAATATTTTAAAGTGCAGTTCCTTCAAGAGGCATGGAGGTCACCTCCTCAGGAAAGAATTCCCTGTGTAACCCTGTGTAACATAGGAACTCTCATCATGTTCTATCTTAGCACCCAACTTCCTTCTTTCCCAACGTTGATCGTAATTTGCACATATTTATTTGCATGCTCATTAACTGACTGTTTTTCCCACTCATCTGTCAGTTCCATCAAGATAGAGACCTGCACTATTCACCCCAGCACAGTGCCTGGTTGACTGGATAAAACACGGCAGTTAGAAATGTGAGATTTAGGACTGGGCACGATAGCTCACACCTGTAATTCCAGCACTTTTGGAGGCCGAGATGAGTGGATCACTTGAGGTCAGGAGTTGAAGACCAGCCTGGCCAACATGGTGAAACCCCATCTCTACTAAAAATACAAAAATCAGGCAGGTGTGGTGGTGGGCATCTGTATTCACAGCTGCTTGGGGGGCTGAGGCAGGAGAATCACTTGATCCTGGGAGGTGGAGGTTGCAGTGAGCCAAGATTGTGCCACTGCACTCCAGCCTGGGCAACAGAGTGAGATTTCATCTCAAAGAAAAAAAAAAGGAAAAAGATATGTGAGATTTAGGCTTATTATACCCTAGCTCCATTAATGACTCTAACAGCTTGACCTTGGGCAAGTAACTTCGGCTTCAGTGTCTTCATCTACAAAATGAATGATAATACCTCACAGCACTATCATGAAGATTAAATAGGATAGTTTATATAAAGCACAGTGCCCCGTACATGGTAAGCATTCAATAAAAGGTTGCTATTTTTTGTTATTACACCTCAAGACTGCTTGGTGTCATTTTTCTGCTGGGTGAAATTGCCTCTGATCAATTAATTATGACAGACATTGAGAAAGAAGCTTTAAACATTTGAATCATGACATCTAGATCAATGACTCCTTGAACTTTTTTGTGACAGTAAATAGCCCTTAATTACTTCAAAAAATTGTTAGATCCCTCCAACATGATAATAATTGTGTATTTTTAAAACTTTGATTGAAATACATATAAGACCAAAAAACTCTCTAAATTCAATATTGCTTTAAATGTATTTTATTGGCCTTAACAGCATTGATATGTGTCTTAAAAATAGCAGGAAGGGATGGCCACAGTGGCTCAATGTTTATAATCTCAGTGTTTTGGGAGGTCAGGGCAGAAGGATTGTTTGAGGCTAGGAGTTCTCGACCAGCCTGGGAAAAATAGGAAGACCCTATCTCTCTAAAAAGTTTTTTTAAAAAAAATAGCCAGGTATGTAAGAATGTGCCTGTAGTCCTAGCTTCTCCAGAGGCTGAGGTGGGAGGATCACTCGAGCCCTGGAGTTTAAGGTTGCTGTATTAGTCCGCTTTCACACTGCTGATAAAGACATACCTGAGACTGGGCAATTTACAAATGAAAGAGGTTTATTGGACTTATACAGTTCCACATGGCTGGGGATGCCTCACAATCGTGGAGGAAAGCAAAGAGAAGCAAGTCACATCTTACGTGGATTGCTGCAGGCAAAGAGAGAGCTTGTGCAGAGAAGCTCCCATTTTTAAAGCCATCAGATCTTGTGAAACTTATTCACTATCATGAGAACAGCACAGGAAAGGCCTGTCCCCATGATTCAAGTATCTCCCACTGGGTTCCTTCCATGATACATGGGAATTGCGGGAGTTACAATTCAGATGAGATTTGGGTGGGGACACAGCCAGATGTGTGTGTGTGTGAGACAGAGCATTTATTCAACCAGAGACAATGTTTGGTGGGCATCTGGGTTTAAGACCCCATAGGCTTACCTCCAGGGCCATCCCAGGATCTGAGACCCAGTGGGGTGGAAACACTGATTTTGTTGGGTAACTGTGCAACTCAGAAAAAAACCTCACCTTTTCCTCCCTGTGGGCTTGAAGTAAGTGTCCTTCCCTCTCATCCTTCCAACAAGGCAGCCCTGCTCAGACAGGTGTGTGCCCATCTCAGACTTCCCTCAGCCATCTCCTTTAGAGGGGCTGCCTGTTCATGCACATCAGTCATTTGCTCTTTTATATACCCCATCATGAATATGTGACTATGACTATGACTTCACATCACTTCATTCTCAGAACCATATTTCTGAGTGCATTGGCCAGAAAGATGAAAACCCTGAGGAGACCACACATGAGCATAATGTCCAGCTAATTTTTGTATTTTTAATAAAGACAGGGTTTCACCATGTTGGCCAGGCTGTTCTCGAACTCCTGACCTCAAGTGGTCCACCCGTCTCAGCCTCCCAAAGTGCTGGGATTACAGGCGTGAGCCACCACGCCCAGCTGAGATGATGGCAATTTGAACTTCTGTGGTGATGTGGATGATGTGAGAGATATCTGGCAGGTAAAATTAGTGGGTGATAGAATGGACGTGCAGGCTGGGGACGGGAGGTAATGAGATTGTCTCCTAGATCCCTGGCTTGCACAGCTGAATGCATGGTAGGGCGATGCACTAACATAGGAAGCACATGGACAACAACATCAAAAGGGAAAACCTTTGTCATCCAGTCACATGCTTTGTCTACATGCCACTCATTTTGTCAGTTTATTGGACTAATTCCCCAGCCCATTCACTAAATTGATAGATGCTGGAGCAACTATCATTTGACCAGCTGCCATGGTACCACAGAAATGGTCCCCTGGATACCATGTGATGAAAAGGAAGGAACACAGATGTTGAAGTCAGAGAGTTATGGTTGCAAAGCTCAACATCCTGGTTACTAGGAGATTACAGTTCGTGCTTTGCTAAATCTCAGGTTCCTCATCTGTAAAGTAAACTTACCTTGCATGAGTGCTTTTAGGATTATAGGAGTTACTGCGCATAAACTGCTAAGTGCAGGTGCTGTTCGGGCACTGCTGAAAAATCTAAGAGAAATTGCTCCACTCGCTGTGTGAGTGCAATAATTCTCCATGAAGGCAGTGAATCATCGATGTGTTGGATGGCAAGAAGACACACTTTGGTGAAGAATGCCTTTTGCAGAGTGCTGTAGGTCTGAAAATTGGGAATGAAGGGTGGGAGGCAGGAGGCTACAGGTATCTGAGAGGAGTCTGAATATATCAAAGAATCCCAAAGGAGTTTTCTCAACCATGGCCATAACCCCAAAGAGGTGAACTTAGTTTATTAATTAGCATTTGCAATTGTAGCCTAAAGTCTAAGAAATTTTTTAGTTAATTAACACTTGTATGAGATTGGATATGATCTACTCAAGAAAAAACACACACATATTTTTATGACAGAAAATGTAAAAAATTCATAAAATCATATAGAAGAACATTTAAAAATAATCCATAATCCCACCAACTAGAAATAATTACTATTAATATTATGTCACATAGCTTTTCAGACTAAAAATACTATAAACACTTTAAAAACAAAATTGTGATCACACAGAAAAACAAATTTGTAATCTATATTTTAATTATATCAATGTCATGAACATTTTTGCATACTATTTTTGCAAATTGTTCTACAACATGACTTTTAATTAATTAATTTTTTTTTGAGATAGAATCCCCTATGCCCAGGCTGCAGTGCTGTGGCAAAATCACCTCTCACTGCAGCCTCAACCTCCCAGGCTCGAGTGATCCTCCCACCTCAGCCTCCTGAGTATCTGGGACTACAGGTGTGTGCCACCACCCCCAGCTAATTTTTTGTAATCTTGTAGAGACAGGGTTTCACCATGTTTCCCAGACTGGTCTCAAACTTCTGGGCTCAAGTGATCTGCCCGCCTTGGCTTCCCAAATACTGGGATTATAGGTGTGAGCAACCACGTACGGCCTTACAACATGACTTTTTAAGGCACAAAGTAGTATAACCTAAGTGCCATAATTTGTTTAGCCAGTTTCTTAGTATTGGACAGTTAGATTGTTTTTTCAGTATTTGTTATTGTATATAACTCCGTATTTTAAGTTATATACAAGCAAAGATCTTACACATAACATTTTGTGTACATCTCGGATTACTACTTTAAGAAAAATTACTAATGGAATTATTAGGCCAAGGCATATTAACATTAAAGATATTAAAATATTAATCCCCCCAAAAGATTATACAAAATTCACTCTTGCTCACAAAGTTCAAATGTACCTGTTTCTGGTCCTGCTTCAAGGATGTGATAGCCTGTTTGTTAAAGAGTATATTTGGGTTCAGAGATTTTGACCTTCTCTACCTGAAATCCGATAAATATATAGTGATATTTTCTTCTTGCTCAATTTTATTTTCTGTTTTTTAAACCTCTCTGGAAAAAAAATTGATGTATGATGATGTGAACAACATTTGTTCATTCCCTCACTGATTTAAAATAACTCCTCCCCCTTGATCTGTTTCTAGTTTGTTTTGTTTGTTTGTTTTTTAGTGTCATTGACTTATTTGTGTGCAAAAACTACTATATTCATCATGGAAAAGTCAAAATATCTGGCAGTGTAGCTGCCTCATCCCCCTCAGTCTTCTTTTTGGAAAGAATAAAATAAAAACAGAAAATTACAGCAAATACTTTGATACCACCTACCGCATATTATTAAATGTTAGTATTTTAACATAGTTGCTTCAAACATGTTTCTTAGAAAAGAAATAAAATATGACAGATTGATTCAAAGTCCCTTAGGCTTGGTTTTCCCACTCACTCCCCTTCCTCCCACCCTAGAAGTAACCGCCAACATGAACTTGGCATGGAAACTTCCAGGCCATGTGTTAAAACTTTAACTTCATATATATCTGCCCATAAATAAAATATTGTGTTGTTTTGTGAGTTTTCAGTTACATAAATAATCTTCTAGATGAATTTTAGAATCATGCCGAAATCCCTGTAGACTCTTCTTTTGGATTTTTATTGGAGAGGCATTAAAGGAATGTATTACTTTGGGGAGAATTGACATCTTTACATTATTAGTTTTTTCCTCTAAGGACTAAAGTATGTTTTTCATTTATTCAAGTCTCTACTCTGTCCCTTAGCAAAACACTGTTATTTTCTTCTTGTATGTCCAGCACATTTCTTGCTAAGCGATATCTTTTTTTGTTTGTTTGTTTCCAGGGCCCAGTGTTTATTGCTAACTTACTTCTAGGTATTTTATGATTTGTGTTGATACTGAGAATAGGATTTTATTTTTGTATTATAATTTCTAACTCATTATTACTGAGATGAAAGAAAGCAGTTAACTTTAAATGTTTATTTTGTAACTGGCCATATAACTGGATTCTTACTATGTGTATCTAATACTATAATTTTTCAATTGATTCTTTTGGGTTTTCCTGGTAGAAAATTATACATTATGTATAACACTAAAGATTTGTAAATAATGATAATTTGGTCTGCTTCCTACTGACAGTTACACTTAATTTCTTTTTCTTATCTCTATGAATTAGCTTGGACTTCTACAACAACAAATTACAATGATGATAGAAGGTGTCCTCATCTAATTTTTTATGTTAAAAGGAGTTCCTCTAACATTTAATACTTACATAGAATGTTGACTGTTGCTTAAGACAGCCTTTATTATGTTTTTTCTTTTAGTATAATGAACATTTTTCCCAATCTGTATATAACTGCAAAAACAGAGTGATTTTTGAAAATTGGAACTCAACTACAATTTTTGGTAGTATTTGTAAAATTGAAGATTCAACCCTCAACATTAGTATTTTTGGTTAATCATATGAGAAGGAGTGTTAGGCTATTCCTAATCCTGGCTTTAAAATGAGTTAATGATTTTATTTTGATCAAGTCCTCTCACCTCTCTGGGCCTCAGCTTTCTCCTTGTAAAATGAAGAGTTAAGATAATTGCTGAAAGTTTATTCAATTGGGTAAGAATCCAAGCCCTATTTTAACAAAAACTTATTTTTTTTTAGTCAAACAATTTTACAAAGTCAGCCACACCTAATAAATTCACAAGGCTGAAGAAGATTGAAAGTGGCCAGGTGCTGTGGCTCACGTCTGTGATCCCAGAATTCTGGGAGGCACAGGCAGGTGGATCACTTGAGTTCAGGAGTTCAAGACCAGCCTGAGCAACATGATGAAACCCCATCTCTACCAAAAATACAAAAATTAGCTATGGTGGCATGCACCTGTAGTCCCAGCTACTCAGGAAGATGAGGCGGGAGGATCTCTTGAGCCTGAGAGGTGGAGGTTGCAGCGAGCTGAGGTTGCAGCGAGCTGAGGTTGCACCACTGCACACTGTGGGTGACAGTGAAATTCTGTCTAAAAAAAAAAAAAAAAAAAAAGATTGAAAGCTTAGGTTTAGTACACAGAAAAATGAACTAAAAACAAGTTCAATATAAGTGGACTGTGAAACCTGCATAAAGTTCATAGCTGAAGTTTTAAAAATAATAACTACTACCTATTGAGTATTCATGATGTCCCAGGAATAGTGTTTTACTTACAATATAAACTACTAATTGTTTATAACAATGAAGTAGGCAAAATCAGTTTTCCTATTAGAGACAAGGAAACTGAGGTATTGTAGGGTAAGAACGCTGTAGATTCACTCACTCAAAGTCCAATCCAGCCTCCTTCTGGTGTGTTTCCTTCCTATGTTGGATTACCCAAAAAGCTCAAGTCCAGATATCCCAGACTTTCATGTAGATAGCATTCCTGATAAGATTTAGGTTGCATCAATAAGCTTCATTGGCCAGAGACTTGATTTTGAGACAGATCTAGGCAGAGAGAAGTGGCATGCAAGACTCTGCTTTGCAGATTGTTGTAGTGCAGTCTGGGGCCTACAGTTCTGGGAGTGGCTTTCTAATCTCCAGATCACAGTCAAGGCAGGGTACCTGGACCCAGTGGCTGGAATAGCAGCTCTCTGAGTCCTCAGAATGAGATGGAGAAGGCAGTCCCCTACACAGGCCAATTCTAATGTGTCTTTCTGGAAGCCATTCACAGATGGCCTGTTTTTCCAGCCCTTCCAGCAATGTTGTAAGCACCTAGAGCCCTTCTGAAATCCCTTTCTCCTTGAAGTATCTAAAGTGGTTTCTATTATCTGCACTTGAACTCAGATAATTATAAGAGGTGCAATCTTGCTTTTCTTATGTGCCCCATTCAGCTAAAATGACCCACCACATAGTATAATGGACCCGGGATTAGATTTGGATCAGGTACCCTGGCTTCTTAGTCCCAATTGTTATTTAATAGCTGCATGACTTTGGGTAAATTTCTTCAACTCTTCTGGGACTCAGTTTTCTATCTTTGACATAAAGAAATTGTCTTTTCTGGTGTTAACAATGTATGATTATCATTGACACAGAAGAAAATGTAACACCCTCGATGCAGATTTCCTGCTCAGCAGTTCCTAGTCAGCCAATGACAGACCTGAAAATAGCAAGCAAGGCTATTTCCCAAGTCTTGGCTCTTCCTTGATTTAACGCATCTGGCAGAATGCCCTGTGGTGGGCGTAGAATCCAGACCCCTTCCCAGGTAGGGACTTGAACCACTGCAGCATCACCCTGGGGGGCAGGGTATGACACCAGCAGGACTTAGCATCATTAGGAAGTCACTGAGCAGGCAAGCTGAGAGTTACAAAGCCTGTGGCCACTACAGATCAACCCAAGCAAGAGGTCAGGAAACTGGAAAATGAAGACAGGACCACGGAGAATTCTGGGGGCAGAGGTCAGTCACAAGTCAGCGATAGAAGTCAGGAAGTCTAGCCTGAGGCCATGGAATCTACGGTTCATAAAATTCTGGTCAAACAAGGAGACAGGGATGTGGACAGGCACTCAGGCCTCACTAGTGAGGACACAGAATTCACAGTGCAGTTTACCAGGTAAGATGAGGTCCCTCATCCACTCTCTCCCTGTCCACTCAGATTCAGCTAACTCAGCACTGGGGCCGTAGGTTTTTGCCTGGTGTGAAAGGAAACTCAGAAATGATTATTGCATCAAATTGACTTGAATGAGTTAAGATCTCAGGGATCATTACACAGAGTAAACCTGGTCCCAGAACAGATGTTTCCAGCCCCCACGATAAGCAGGAAGTGTTTTCAGAAGTGAGCAAATCCGTGGCATTTGGTTAGAATGTCTGGCTGACTGAGGACAAGATAATGAAGTGCAATTGAATTCTGGCAATTGTCTGGGGGTGGGGAAGGGGAGGAAGGGAACTGGATGGGGTGGTGGGTGCTCTGGCCATAGGAAGGTGGTCTTCTAGTGTCCCACCATCTTTCAGGAGGAATGAAGATACATTCTAACATTAATAATGCCTTCTTAGTTTCCTATCTTCATGTGTACAGTTCTCTATCAACTCTAGCCCAAAACTCCAAACACTACCCTTTTCTATACCTGCCTTCAGATACAGAAAGGGTATATCTTTCTATATACCCTTTAGAAAGATTTAGATTTAGAAAGACTTAGATTTAGAAAGGGTATATATCAGCCTCTTACCTTCTCAGCAAAGAGGCTGATAAATAAATCCATAATGAGATACCAATGATTAAAATAACATAATTTGTTTCCCTTCCTAGAGGTTGTTGCCTTTCTATAGGCAAGGTAACAATGATGAATTTAGAACTGTCAGGGAAATATTACGGAACAAGAACACGGCTGATAGACTCTTACCCTGTCAATCTTCATTATTTACAGATTTCATATTTATGAATTTGCCTCCTTGCTCAAATGTATTGGTAACTGCAAAACCAATATTTGGCAGGGATTTTTTCATCATTCATGGACATGCATTGTGGCAAAAAAAGTGAGTTGCCCAATGGGAATGTTCCCAGATGAGGTTGAACAAGGCAACACTTTGCCTTCTTGTTTCAGCTCCTATTCTAACAAGTGTCCTTTTCTAGGTCTACATAGTGTCACATTTTTCCCATATTTGTGCTTCTTGTTAGTTTCACTGTATAAAATGGCCCGCACTACAGTGTATGGCTACAACGCTGTCTGGCCTTTTAGAGGAAATACAAAGTATGTGTGTTAGAGAAGCTTAGGTCAAGCATGAGTTATAGTGCTACTGGCCATGAGTTCAACATTAATGAATCAACAATATATATTAAATAAGGTGGACCGGGCGCAGTAGCTCACGCCTGTAATCCCAGCACTTTGGAAGGCCGAGGGGGGCAGATCACCTGAAGTCAGGAGTTCATGACCAGCCTGGCCAAAATGTATTTTTAGTCTCTACTAAAAATACAAAAATTAGACGGGCGTGGTGGCGGGCGCCTATAATCCCAGCTACTCAGGAGGCTGATGCAGGAGAATCTCTTGAACCCAGGAGGTGGAGGTTGCCATTGATTGTGCCATTGCACTCCAGCATGGGGTGCAAGAGCGAAACTCTGTTTCAAAAAATAAATAAATAAATAAGGTGTCTGTAAACAGAAACACACACAAAACAAGGTTACGTATTGATCCATTGATGACAATGTTGTGACCAGAGGCTTGAAGAACTTAACCCTGTATTTCCCCAGAAGTAATAGTTCCCTACTTTCTAATTCAGCATTCGCAGAGACTCTACAGAACCTAACTACCTGAATAACAAGAACAGACTGTGCTCGGTCTCCACCGAGTGACTTGCTCAGCCTAACGCCGTTCCTAAGAAATGCTCACAGGGGCCCCTTGCATGACTGCTGCAAAGAATTACGATGAAAATACTTGGAAACATTTTTCAAAATCTTTACTTCTTAACCTTTTTACAGGCGTGGTCCAAAATTGTCACTGACAAGCCATGAATGGGATGGCCCGTTTAGGATTGGATGTGCTGTTCCGGAAACTGAGATAAAAGCAGCTCTGTAGTAATTCTGTCTGAACTGCTTTTTCTGTCCGAAATGTTTTTTATGTCCTCTTCAACAGATTCCGGATGTGAATGCAACACTCTTAAAAGAGGCAACTAAGTAAGGAATAATTTCACTAAAACGTTTCCACATAGACTTCCCAGGTGGAATCCTCAGCAGGAGGTTTGGCTCAGGGCAGAAATGCGTTGATGGAGGTTTCCAGAGGGCGCTGTTCATCCTACTCTGGCAAATTGGAGGGGGTTTATTGATTTATTTATTTATTTTGAGATAGAGTCTCGCTCTGTCGCCCAGGCTGGAGTGCATTGGTGCGATCTGGGCTCACTGCAACCTCCGCCTCCCGGGTTCAAGCGATTCTCCTGCCTCAGCCTCCCGAGTTGCTGGGATTACGGGCACGCGCCACCATGCCTGGCTAATTTTTGTATTTTTAGTAGAGACGGGGTTTCGCCATGTTGCTCAGGCTGGTCTTGAACTCCTGACCTCAAGTGATCCACCAGCCTCAGACTCCCAAAGTGCTGGGATTATAGGTGTGAGCCACCATGCCTGGCCAAGAGAGTTTAATTTGGTCACCAACAGAGGGAAATCTTTCTTTGGCACTTAGTACGAACTGTTTCTGTCCCTTGAAAAACTATTCTGACTGGAATTGCAACCTGACAATGGCCTGGCAAGAATCAGTCCAATGACACCAGGACACAACTGCCCCTATAGAAGCCTGGTAAAGCTTCTTCATCATCCTTAGAAGACACAGCCTACAACAGGAATCCTGTGTTTATTTTTAAGCAGTAGTACCAGATAGGTCACTTCTCAAAATTGTTAGTGCAAATGTCAGCTAAAAGTTTTGTTTTTCTGGAAGGAAAGCATTTCAAGGTGACACAGAGTCCCTTTCTCCTGTATTTTTCTTTTCAGCTAAGTGTTGCGAATTTCTTTTCTTTGCACTTAAATTCATGAGATAAAAAGAAGGCTCCCTCCCCATCATTCACTGCTCCCTAGACTCGTAAATGCCACATATTCTGAACACCACATCTCGGACACAAATTTCTCACAGAAAAGAGCTGAAAGGCCTCTCAGTGAGGCCTCCGCCAGCTGAGGGGCCCTCTCAGCCCGGCCTCCCTCAGGGCCTTCCCAGCGCCTCTGCAGCTCCAAGCACAGCGGTTTGTGTGGCTGAGCCTAGGGAGGAATTTGTAGCTGGGGACTGGGGTCATGGGCCTTCCGGTTTTCTACTTAGTGACACGCTTTCTCACACAGGGGTCAAGAGTTAGGGCCTCACCAGTGCATCCTTCAAGATGAGCTGCTAGAAATGTTTTCTTAATAAGAGTCCTTTTCTTTTCCCTTGAGACATGAGGGTTTGAACCCTAGGCCTTTCAATCCCTCGATAGAAGCTATAAACCACAAACGTGCTTCATGTTGAAAGGATATGCAAGTGACCAGCACTCTCTTCTGCTTTCTGCCCCTACACCCCCCGCCTGTCATATGTGCCGACAACACTCTCTTCTCTTCCTCAGCCGACTGCTCGACTGCTTGGGCAGTCTGCCCATTCTGGTGGGGAAAGAAGAGGGGGAAAGCTTCCTCTGTCCCCAGGGGGCCATCAGGACCACATCAGCTCTGGCGGGTGGTCTCTAGCAGGCCTTTTCTCAGCCCCTGCCCCTGGCCCCAGACATGTGCACCATTCTCCGCTTGTTTGTGGATGACCTGCCTTTTTAACACATCCTCTAAGAGTTCTGTCTGAGAAGTCACATTTGCCCCGTTGCTGTGAGGCAGAAAAACCCAGCCGCTGCTCTACGGGGAGAACAGGAGAACCAGCCCAGCTCTGGAGGGACGGATGAACCGGAGCACACCCGCACTTGTGCTTGCCCCTAAAGCCAGCCGATGAAGATGAATTTGGAATGTTGGAACATATCACAGTGCAGATTTTCTTCTTCTTCTTTTAAAAAATTTTTTTTTGCAAATATTTTTAGCAAGTGTTAAAATGTGTGTGTGTGTGTGTGTGTGTGTGTATTGGGATTTTCTTTTTTTTTAAAATTAATTTATTTTTTTGAGACAGAGTCTCACTCTGTCTCCCAGGCTGGAGTCCAGTGGCACAGTGGTGTGATCTTAGCTCACTGCAACCTCCACCTCTTGGGTTCAAGCAATTCTCCTGCCTTAGCCCCCAGAGTAGCTGGGATTACAGGCACATGTCACCACACTCGGCTAATTTTTATCTTTTTAGTAGAGACAGGGTTTCACCATGTTGGCCAGGCCAGTCTCGAACTCCTGGCCTCAAGTGATCCGCCTGCCTCAGCCTCCCAAAGTGCTGGGATTACAGGCATGAGCCACTGCACCTAGCTGGGATTTTCTTTATTTAAAAAAAAAAAAAAAAAGCCTGAAGAAAATGCAGGAGGGTAAATAGAGACGAAGAAGAGGCCAGGTACTCAGCTAAGCAAGTGAGGGCAATTCTTGACCTCCAATGCTCAGTCCCCCTGCTGTCTTGATTGGCGCAGGATGTGAAGGGATGACAAGAGAGGATGGCTAAGAGCAGTGAGGGCCTGAGCAGGAGCCATGAGCTCTGTGTTGCTGGATCTGAAGTCCCGAGCCTGGGCCTTCACTCCATACCCCACCCCTGCACTGACTCTACCCCAATCTGCCTCTCACTCTCCCAGCTCTTTGCACCTTGTACTTCCCAGTACAAGCTGAAAGAGCCTCTGACGGCTGTCCCGGATGTCACAGTGACACAAGGTGTGGCTGGATCAGGAAGGACAGAGCGGCAGTCTCTGTGGTAGCATCTCAGGCATGAGGAAGGTTCCCAGTTCTCTCCTGGGTCCTGCTCAGGTTCCTGCCACCTGAAATTCTCTCCTCACAAATTCTGTCTTGTGACTTAAGCTTATAAGAATTTGTCTTCTCGAAAAATGCAAATGTTCTCAGGATGGGATAGCACTTTAAAAATTATGACTACAGAGATCTTATCATCCAAACACCAAATCAGAATATTTTACAAAGCACATTTCTTATCTTTTTTCACTGGATGAATTTTATTTTCTAGATTTTTTCCTATATCAAAGCAAGTCATAAATGTTATTTAAAAATTTAAACAAACATAAAAGGAAATCTACTCCTAGCTACACATCATTTCCCTGGCATCTACTTCACGAGAAGTATAACCATGGTTAACAATGTGTGGTTGTCCTTCTAGATGTTTCTCTGTGTGTGCATGTGAGTGTGTGTGTGTGTGTGTGTTGTTGTTGTTTTTAACAAAAATGTTATTCCACATTACATACTGCTGTGGTATTTGGGTTTTTTTCCCCCATTGGAACACTAGAAACATCTTTCCAGGAAGAACTTTTTTTCAGTCTATAAATATTGCTTGAAAAATCTTCAAAAGTTACATTTCATTACTATACTTTTAGAAGATCATGGGATTTTATTGTTTGTTTTTGTTATCATTCTTGGCCTTTATTAAACAGAGTAAAATTATAAGAAGTCAGGGATTGTCTAGGGCAGTGTTGCCCATTCAGGCTTTGTGTGATGCTGGAGATGTTCTTTACCTGTGCTGTCCAATACAGTAGCTGGCAGCCACTTGTGGTTGCTGGATACTTGAAATGTGATCAGTGTGACTGAGCAACTGACTGTACAATTTGCTTAATTTTAATTAATTTAGATGTGACTTTCAATAGCTGCATGTGACTCATGACTACCGTATTGGACAGCGTTTTTTTTGGACAATCGATCATTCACTCCTAAAGGACTTATAGAAAGAAACTTTGAAGCCAAATGTCCTGGATTTGAACCCTAATTCCTTCTACTTGCCAGCTGTGTGACTTTGGATAACAATAGAAACACTTTATTGGGTTGTTATAAGGATTCAATGAGTTAATACTTGCAAAGCAATTGAACCAGTGCTTGCACATGCCATTAGAGCTCAACAAATATTAGGTATAGAATTCTTTCCTGAGAACAGGAACGGAGAGGAAAGAAAACTTTGGGTCAGGAAGGGGAGAAGGATGGAGAAAGGAAGTAGTGAGTGAATAAAAGGGTGCTTTATTCCCACATTAAGGGTAGGGCAGAGTGCTACCAAACCACAATAGCCTCTCAATATTGCATAGAGCTTACCTTGACTGCAGTCTTAAAAACATGAGGGAGGCAAAAGTATTGCCTGGAAAGTCGATTTTTTCAACCCTTTATAAAATTCCTCTTTTCTCTTCGGCTCTTTATTAAATTATGATAGGGTTGTGAGCAGCTCTGCAGGGCACCTCCCCTGCATGAACCCTGCCCAGGGCCAGGCCAGACAAAGCCCTGCTCAGGACAGCCACTGATTCACTCTCTAAGCCCAGGTGGCTGCACAGGCCTCCCAGAGCCTGTGGCAAACAGCAGGCACAGTGTCTCCAGCCCCCAGGGCGGTCCTTGTCCTGCAGCTGTTTTTAAGGCTAATCCCAGCAAAGGGTGAGAAAGAAGAATCTAACTTTGTCACAGAAGCAGGATCCTCCTTCCCAAGGAAAAGTGGAGTCTGTATAGTTAGACTAAGTTGATGAAGTGAAGCAAGTATTTTTCTCGTGGGCTGTTTAAGAGGAGTTTACTAATTCAGACTGCAGGCCCCTCCTGCTACACACACACACCACCCCCGCCCGTGTCTAGGCTGTCTGGAATGTGTTTCTCTGGTTATCGCCACCTCCTGAGACACTACTTTGAGCAGCAAAATCAATTGACTTATTTGTCTCTCTAACCCCTGCCCACTGAGTGATTCATGAATGATTTTTCAATGAGTCCTTAAAAATCCATTTCTATCACGTATGTTCTCTGAACACTAAGCATCTTTAACATTAGGAACAGGATTTAAAGCAGGGGGGATCCATTGTGTTATCAGTCTTGAGTTAGCACAGATTGTAAAATGCACCCCTTTCTTAGGGAAAGGCATCAACACTAAACTGGTCATTGGGATGCCTGGGTTGACAATCAAGCCAAGATTGCCCTCCAGCATGAATCTCAACTTCCTTTTTTGGTAAAATGTGGCAGAGACACAGGTGACCTTCAAGATCCCTCAAACTTACACACATTGTACACTGCCCCAAGCTCTCAGGGTTGAGAAGATCCTCCCCACCTGGCGCCATTTTCCCAGCCAGGCAGCCCTTTTTCAGGACTTGCGGGATATTGTTGCTCTTACTGCAGCTTCTGAAAAAAGGGCCAGTTATTCCAGTGGCACAACAGAAAGGTCCACAACGGTTGTCTTCTATGGGAGCCAAACCCATCCCTCCAGGCCCTAGCTACAGTTCCGATCACCTCAGTTGCTTTTGAGGGGGGATTTTCATTTACAAACCCCATTCAGAGGCTTTTTGGATGCCTTCTGTCCTGGTGCAATGAAGCAGGCTGCCTTTTTTTCCACCAAATGTCCCAAAGGGAAATGACATTCACCAAGAATTTGGACAAACTTTTTGAGAAGAAGAAACAGTGTGAAAATTGCACAGATCCTTGTTACTTAAAGCATTTGAGAAGAAAACTGCAGGAAGTAGTAGATTCGGGACATAAAGGACATCATTTGCCTGCCTTATTATCTCATTTTTCAGTGAAGCTGACAGGACAGCTGCCTGTTATTACGGGGCACACCAGGAAATGTTTAGCTGCCAAACAGAAAAGAACGAGTGAGGGATTAGCAGCCCTGTTCATGCCACACAAATAGAATTCTTGCACCTGGTAGTCACGCAGTTAGATTTATTATTTCATAGGGTATGTTACTTAAATCCCATTTACAAAGAAACAAAAACAACCCAAAAAGGCACCTTAATGATATTGTAATTATGAGAAGTATTAGTAACCATTTTGCAGTTTTTAGTCTAGATTAAATTAATTGGTGGTGGTTTTCATTTAATCACACTCATCTTTTATTTGGTTTCTATAATGTCGCAAATTTACTATTCTATGTTGCAAATCTAAAGCGTTCTTAAAAATGAAAGATCGATAACAGTTTAATCCTCCACAAGGCTGCTCTCATTAATGATGTTGTGTAACAATAGAGAGCTCTTTGCAAGGTGGCAGATCACCTACAGAAGTGAGATTTCAAAAAAGGAAATAATTTCCATCTCAGCTTCATTTCTAATATTAGGAGGTAGAGGGGACAGTTGGGGGGAGCCAACTCCTTGAGCTGCTATCAGAGATCAGAGAGGCTGCAGGGGGGATGGCAGGGCTCCTAAATGGCTTTTTTGTTCCCACCCAGAGTGAATTCACTTCCCTCGTGCCAAACTCCAGTAAGGAACCTGACAAGAGAAAAAGTAAGTTTAAGATCCTGTGAAAACCACCCTTTACTGTCACTGATCATGTACTTTATCAGATGATTCTTTGAATTAATTAAAAACAAAACTCCTCATGGAGACTTGCTGCTTAAATCCTTAAAGCATTAGGGTAGAAGCTTGAGATTGTTAACTCTTCATTTTCCTGTAGCATCTGTTATGGACTGATTGTGTGTATCCATAAGATTCATAGGTTGAAATCTTAACTCCCAATGCTATGGTATTAGGAGGTGGGGTCTTTGGAGGTGATTAGGTTAGAGCCCTCTTGAATAGGATTAGTGCTCTTAAAAGAAGAGACACAAGAGGGTTCTCTCTCTCTCTCTTTTCCTTTCTCTCTCATTCTCTCCTCTCCACCATGTGAGGATACAAAGAGAAATAGCCATCTGCAAACCATGAAGGAGGCCCTCACCAGACACCGGATCAGTCTGTCCCTTGATCTTGGACCTCTTGAGGCTGGGAAGGATCCAGATACAGATCCTTCCAAGCCTCCAAAACTGTAGAGTGAGAAACAAGTGTTTGCTGTTTCAGCCAGCCAGTCTGTGGTGATTTGTCATAGCAGCTCAAACTAAGACAACATCTACTAAGGCCTCTCTGTACCAACCCTAGATATTAAAAAATGAGTCCGAGTCTGACCCTGTAGGGGCTCCTCACAGTCGGAGATCACCAACTCTTCTTGGAGATATCAGGAATGTCTTGGTTTTCAAGGGCAGTATTAGTTTTTCAGGTGGGCAGGAGTCAAGGACATCCCAGCCAGAAAGAACCACAAAAAGGGCATGCAAAAGGCTTGAGAGGGGAACTGTTAAGTAGTCGGGTGTGACTAGAACTTGGGTGGCTATGGGTGAATGAAGGGAGGGGAGGCTAAGCCAGCACCCAGGGCCTTAAATGTCCTTTTAAGGGATGTGGTCTTTGCCCCCAATGTGATGGAGCATCATAAGCAGCAGAGTAATATAGCTTCGTGTTGACTGGGAAATTTACTCCTATGGCACAGGGGAAGATGAATTTGAAGGAAAACATGCAGAAGATGGGAAGATATAGGAGACTCAGGATAGTCCAAGTAGGAGATGCTCAGGTGGGTTAGCAGTAAGAGTGGAGAAGAAAGAACAGTTCCCAGAGAGCTTTGAGACATAGCTTTAACAAGACGCCAAAGGGATATAGAGAAGAGGTTCTAGATTTTTCTCCTTGGACATATGGGTGAAGAATGGCACCACTAATATAGATGAGGAACTCAGTAGAAATTTAGATTAAGGAATGAGGGAAGAGTGGATCTGCTCCATTTGAGCATGATAAGTTTGAGGAACGGTGGCCTGTGTAGGTGGAGATGTCTGGTCCGGTAGCTCAGAAAAGAGTATGAGCATTCAGGCACCAGAGACCTGGTGCATAAAGGGAGTTCAGGAAGCACAGATTTGGGAGTCCTTGTTAGAGCTCTCTTGTACTTATCTGAACAGAGATAGTGGTTGAGTCCACCAGATTCAGTAAATTCACTCGAGGACTGAGTGTGCACTGAGACTAAACACGGGCTGAATACCAAGGTTAGAGACACCACTCTAAACTTGTACATACAAAGAGCCAGCGAAGGACAGCAAGCTGGAGGCCAGAAGCTGAGGAGAATCAGGTTTTCATGAAAAAGAATGTGAGCAGCCACGTCACCTGCCAGCCAGGCCGTGTCCGTGTCTATGGGAGTTGGCAATGAGGAGGTCATCGATCATCCTGGCAAGCGGTTCTGTCTCTTGAGGTGCACGAGGTGGGAGGTGGGGTGCCCGGTAGGGTACAGTAAGGGCACCGAGTAAAAGAGCTGAATTTCACTGGGATGAGGAGAGAATAGAGGACAAGAGCATGGAGACCACAAACAGAGACTTGCTTTTGAAGACTGTGATAGAAAAAAACAAATATCCACAAGGAGATACAAAATTATGGAAGGAATTTTTTTTTTAAAGATGGAGAAAACCTGAACATGTGTGTGAACTACTGGGAGAGAACCAGGAGACAGAGAGAGATCAGAGATGGAGGAAAAGACAAATTAGTGTGCAGGTGTGGCAGCTGGCCTTGTACTCCTGCTGTAAACCCTGTCTGTGGGGTCAGAAGTGGCGGTGCTGGGAAGAGAGTGGCTGAAGCGCTGGGTGACTGTGTCAGGCTGGCTTTGCACATGCTGATGCTCTTATCCCTGTCACAAGGGCTCCCCTTCGTCCTCTGCCCCTATCACCTCCAAACCAGATTCTGCATACTCCAAGGCCCCTTACGTGCCCTTTTCTCTGAAGACCCCCTCATTCCTCCAGCTGTAAGTGATATTTCCCTTATCAGAACCTGGGCACTTCATCTGTTTTCTTCCTCATGGGCCAACATCTTGTATTATTATTATTTGAAATCAGGGCATAACCCCATTATTAGATGTTTAGCTCTTTGCGGGAAGGAACCTTGTCCTAAATAATTTCATGCCTCCCATATCCACCCACATAACCCAGAACAGTGTGTTACACATGCTAAGTATTCAATAACATTCTCTAAAAGGACAAATGCATAACTTGAAGCTAATTTTAATTTCCTACTGGCTGCAACCACTTCTGGGCCACTTCTTGCCATCATCAATTTCTATTTTCTAAAAATGTAAATGATTTTCATTTTAGCTTGGATGAAATTTATTGGAAAGATAAATCTACTGTAATCAAAGTCAGATATACAAATATTTAAATTATCTCTGCCACCCAAGGTAAGTTATATAATATCATGGGGTATTTTTTTATCAGTAAAGTAGAAATAATAATACTATCTATTGTATGAGGTTGTTTCCATCATTAAATGAAATAATGTATATACAGTGCTTAGCACAAGACCTGGGATATAGTAAATGCTTAAAAACAATAGACATTAATAATAACAGTTATTAGCCAGCTAGATAATTTCTAAGACCTATTCCAATTATGTTTGTAATTCTCTCTCTATTAGTGCAGACAATTAAGAATAGATTTTAAACATAAAATATGCACATATTTAATAATACACCATAGTCATGATGGTATGGTTAATCCTACATTTAATGTTTGTGTTTTGTTTGTTTGTTTGTTTGTTTTGAGATAGGGTCTTGCTCTGTCACCCAGAGGTGGAGTGCAAGTGGCACAATCACAGCTCCCTGCAGCCTCAAACTCCCGGGCTCAAGCAATTCTCCCACCTCAGCCTCTCGGGTAGCTGGGACCACACACACATTCCACCATACCCAGCTAATTTTTGCATTTTTTGTAGAGATGGGTTTTCTCCATGTTGCCCAGGCTGGTCTCTAACTCCTGGGCTCAAGTAATCCTCCCACCTTGGCCCCCCAAACTGTTCGGATGACAGGCAAGAGCCACTGCGCCTGGTGCCTACATTTAAAATTTAAAGTAGGGGAAAGAAAAACCAACTCAGAACTTGAAGCAAACTGGGAACATAGCACTTCCATGTTCCTCTTTGTAAACCTTCCTGTGCGATCAGTGGCTATGACAGCTCATTCATTTGTTCATTCCACAAATATGTTTTGAGCACTTACGACATGCAAGTTTCTCTGGAAGAAGCCACAGGGGAACACAAGGATGAACACAACCCAGGCTTTGCTCTGAAGCATTCTGAGGTGGGAGGAAGATAAATAAGTACACACAAAGCCCAGTATTGTGCGATATGACAAGATACTGAAGAAGACAAGCTACAGGAAGGAAAGTCATCAGAAAGAAGGGGAGGGGACCACAACATAACCTTGCACCAGGCACATCGATTTAGAAGCAAAAGCCTTAAGATCTTGCCTTTCAGAAGACGCATGCTCTTTGTATGAGCCTCCTTCTCTCTTTTTTTATTTATTTATTTATTATACTTTAAGTTCTAGGGTACATGGGCACAACGTGCAGGTTTGTTACATATATATACATGTGCCATATTGGTGTGCTGCATCCATTAACTCATCATTTACATTAGGTATATCTCCTAATGCTGTCCCGCCCCACTCCCCCAACCCCACAACAGGCCCCGGTGTGTGATATTCCCCTTCCTGTGTCCAAGTGTTCTCATTGTTCAATTCCTACCCATGAGTGAGAACATGCGGTGTTTGGTTTTTTGTCCTTGTGATAGTTTGCTGAGAATAATGGTTTCCAGCTTCATCCATGTCCCTACAAAAGACATGAACTCATCCTTTTTTATGGCTGCATAGTATTCCATGGTGTATATGTGCCACATTTTCTTAATCCAGTCTATCATTGATGGACATTTGGGTTGGTTCCAAATCTTTGCTATTGTGAATAGTGCTGCAATAAACATATGTGTGCATGTGTCTTTACAGCAGCATGATTTATAATCCTTTGGGTATATACCCAGTAATGGGATGGCTGGGTCAAATGGTATTTCTAGTTCTAGATCCCTGAGGAATTGCCACACTGTCTTCCACAATGCTTGAACTAGTTTGCAGTCCCACCAACAGTGTAAAAGTGTTCCCATTTCTCCACATCCTCTCCAGCACCTGTTGTTTCCTGACTTTTTAATGATCACCATTCTAACTGGCGTGAGACGGTATCTCATTGTGGTTTTGATTTGCATTTCTCTGATGGCCAGTGATGATGAGCATTTTTTCATGTGTCTGTTGGCTGCATAAATGTCTTCTTTTGAGAAGTGTCTGTTCATGTCCTTTGCCCACTTTTTGATGGGGTTCTTTTTTTTTCTTGTAAATGTGTTTGAGTTCTTTGTAGATTCTGGAATTAGCCCTTTGTCAGATGAGTAGATTGCAAAAATTTTTTCCCATTCTGTAGGTTGCCTGTTCACTCTGATGGTAGTTTCTTTTGCTGTGCAAAAGCTCTTTAGTTTAATTAGATCCCATTTGTCAATTTTGGCTTTTGTTGCCATTGATTTTGGTGTTTCAGACATGAAGTCCTTGCCCATGCCTATGTCCTGAATGGTATTGCCTAGGTTTTCTTCTAGGGTTTTTATGGTTTTAGCTCTAACATGTAAGTCTTTAATCCATCTTAAATTAATTTTTGTGTAAGGTGTTAAGGAAGGGATCCAGTTTCAGCTTTCTACATATGGCTAGCCAGTTTTCCCAGCACCATTTATTAAATAGGGAATTGTTTCCCCGTTTCTTGTTTTTGTCAGGTTTGTCAAAGATCAGATGGTTGTAGATGTGTAGTATTATTTCTGAGGGCTCTATTCTGTTCCATTTGTCTATATCTCTGTTTTGGTACCAGTACCATGCTGTTTTGGTTACTGTAGCCTTGTAGTATAGTATGAAGTCAGGTAGCGTGATGCCTCCAGCTTTGTTCTTTTGGCTTAGGATTGACTTGGCGATGCGGGCTCTTTTTTGGTTCCATATGAGCTTTAAAGTAGTTTTTTCCAATTCTGTGAAGAAAGTCATTGGTAGCTTGATGGAGATGGCATTGAATCTATAAATTACCTTGGGCAGTATGGCCATTTTCACAATATTGATTCTTGCTATCCCTGAGCATGGAATGTTCTTCCATTTGTTTGTGTCCTCTTTTATTTCGTTGAGCAGTGGTTTGTATTTCCCCTTGAAGAGGTCCTTCACATCCCTTGTAAGTTGTATTCCTAGGTCTTTTATTCTCTTTGAAGCAATTGTGAATGGGAGTTCCCTCATGATTTGGCTCTCTGTTTGTCTGTTATTGGTGTATAAGAATGCTTGTGATTTTTGCACCTTGATTTTGTATCCTGAGACTTTGCTGAATTTGTTTATCATCTTAAGATTTTGGGCGGAGATGATGGGGTTTTCTAAATATACAATCATGTCATCTGCAAACAGGGACAATTTGACTTCCTCTTTTCCCAATTGAATACCCTTTATTCCCTTCTGCCTGATGGCCCTCGCCAGAACTTCCAATACTATGTTGAATAGGAGTGGTGAGAGATGGCATCCCTGCCTTGTGCCAGTTTTCAAAGGGAATGCTTCCAGTTTTTGCCCATTCAGTAGCTGGTTTTTTGAAAAGATCAACAAAATTGATAGATCGCTAGCAGGACTAATAAAGAAGAAAAGAGAGAAGAATCAAATAGATGCAATAAAAAATGATAAAGAGGGGGAGGGATAGCATTGTGAGATATACCTAATGCTAGATGACGAGTTAGTGGGTGCAGCGCACCAGCATGGCACATGTATACTATGTAACTAACCTGCACATTGTGCACATGTACCCTAAAACTTAAAGTATAATAGTAAAAAAAAATGATAAAGGGGATATCACCACCGATCCCACAGAAATACAAACTACCATCAGAGAATACTATAAACACCTCTATGCAAATAAACTAGAAAATCTAGAAGAAATGGATAAATTCCTGGACACATACATCCTCCCAAGACTAAACCAGGAAGAAGTTGAATCTCTGAATAGACCAATAACAGGCTCTGAAATTGAGGCAATAATTAATAGCTTACCAACTAAAAGAGTCCAGGACCAGACGGATTCACAGCCGAATTCTACCAGAGGTACAAGGAGGAGCTGGTACCATTCCTTCTGAAACTATTCCAATCAATAGAAAAAGAGGGAATCCTCCCTAACTCATTTTATGAGGCCAGCATCATCCTGATACCAAAGCCTGGCAGAGACACAACAAAAAAAGAGAATTTTAGACCAATATCCCTGATGAACATTGATGCAAAAATCCTCAGTAAAATACTGGCAAACCGAATCCAGCAGCACATCAAAAAGCTTGTCCACCATGATCAAGTGGGCTTCATCCCTGGGATGCAAGGCTGGTTCAACATACACAAATCAATAAACGTAATCCAGCATATAAACAGAACCAAAGACAAAAACCACATGATTATCTCAAAAGATGCAGAAAAGGCCTTTGACAAAATTCAACAACCCTTCATGCTAAAAACTCTCAATAAATTAGTTATTGATGGGACATATCTCAAAATAATAAGAGCTATTTATGACAAACCCACAACCTCCTTCTCTCCTTAGCTCAAGTTCTTCACAAAGGTCAGGAAAGAGGCCGACTTGTCAGCATTAAGTACCCAGTGGGGCATCAGTAGACTAGTTCCACAGGGACTTCTATTATTAAGCCAGCTGGATTATCCTGCTCTCAGGGGCAAAGCAATTTCTATACGAAGGGTTGGTGGTGAATCTTTTTTTCTCCTTTTAAGACCCCAGAAGAGCTAACAGAATCAAAATCCTCTGTCTGAAAGAGAGGTAGTTTTTGGCAGCCTATGGAAGCCTGAGTCTTCCTTCTATTCAGGTGTCTGGCTGGCTCCCCATCATTGGGAAAGAAGCCTCATGCTTCAAAGAAAATAAATCCTCAGAAAACTGAGCATCATTTTAAAAATAGAATTTCCAGACCATTTGCAATTTGTAATATAGACTTGGGCTCTTTTGGAGAGGGGAAAGTGAACAAATTGTTGGGACTCTAATTGATACATGGATCGGCAGATATCCTGGAGGAACTTCAGCCTGTTGGTTTATCAGGTGGCTTGTCCCTTCTGCCTGTGATGGGTTTCTGGGAGGTAAGCAGGTGGTGGTAGTGACTGCGAGGCCACTTGTGGAGACTGTTGGCCAGTTATTTACAGATCATATGCAGGAGTATTTCAGGAATAACCTGAAGATTATGCCTTTGAAAGTTTTAGCACAAGCGGTGTGTCCCACACTTAAAAAAATGTTCTTTGCTTTAAAATGTCTCTAAACTTGCTAGATACTGATAACAATTTGAATTGTTTATGTCAATATCAATTTTTGGTGGCCTTAATGGAAACTTCAGGGCATAATGAAGACTGTTTGCAGATACATTGGGTTTTTTAATTAATATAAAATTAATTAAAGGAACACATTTTAATTCTAAAACCTAGTTTTCTTAAACCTTGAAGTTCAACATAGAAACCTTATTACTCCATTTATAAATTGAGTAGAGTTTAACCATCAGTTTCAAGGAAATTAAAGCTCTGTCAACTAAAGCTGCAGGAACTAACTTTCCCAAACACTTTCATTTACATATTGAGTTAATTAAATCCTGTTAAAAATTTCAAACTGCATTTACATACTTAATATACTGGACCTTTTTCAGCACTTCAAATGCTTCTATCAAACAAAGTGTTCTCAAATATATGACTCTAGCAAAATGTAACTATAGTAATGGTTTAGAGCCTTAGTAAAAAGGTTTTTAAAGGCCTCCTTATGCCTTTCAATTAAAAATTACAAATTAGACTCTTTAAATTGGGATAATTCCCTAAAAGGTGAAAACCTCCCTTACTAATATTTGAAATACCAAACAAATACATATTATCCTCAAAATCATAAAAATCTCTTCCTGACTTTACATAAAAATGCTAACCCTATAGATTTGATTTACTTCTCTACCGCTCTACTTTAAACCTTAACAAAGTTAAAAGACAGATTAAGAAAATAGCTACACCACCCCAAACAAAAGGAAGTCACTACTTTAGTGGAACAAGCATTCATATTGGCCAGAGGTTTTTAGCTGAGGCATAAGATTTGATTCTCTCCGTGGTAATGACCTGCAACACAGTGAACTCTTTTTATAGTTGCCATAGCAAAAGTGACTCCAAGTCCATGCCCTTTAGATATCACTGGTTTTACCTGGTTTCAAGATACAACCTTACCGGTCTATCTGCAACCCAGACCCTGCACCAGTTTGCTTACCACTTTATTCGCTAGGATAAAGAATATTTATGCTTGATTCCATTCTGACTGTTTTTCTTATTCTTCCATTCTGACTCACAAATATCTAAATGATACCCTATAAAATTCTGCATATCTCTCATCATTGCTCTAACTGATGGCCTCAAACCAAGCTGGTCCCCTTCACATGACCCAGCCAGTCTCACAACATGAGAGACGGTTGACACATGTTCTCTTCCTTTTCCCATTAGGTCCATCTCACACATAAGTCTCTTTGATTGTTCCCAAAGAGATTGACCCAAGTTCAGACACAATAGATAAAGTGAGGTGTGGAAAGGGGCTCTCCTTTAAAGACTGCCTCTCAAACTGTAATGTACATATGTACCACTGAGATTTCATTCAAATGCAGAATCTGATGCAGTAGGTCTGACCTGGGCCCAAGACTCTTCCTTATGAACAATCCTGTGGCAACCCTGATCTGTTGGTCCTCAGACCACACATTGAATAGCAAGACTGCATAGTTGATGGTATGTGAACTGTAGGGTCAACTTGGCACCTCGATTCTATGAATTATGCAAGCAAACATCTTGTTTCCCTTCACTAAAGTCCTTCCGTCTCTTTTGTCAATCATTGGTCCTCAGCTTACATTTTTAATTTAAAAAAATTATTGGTGTAAAATTCACATAACATGAAATTAACCATTTTATTTATTTATTTTATAATTTCACCTTTTAGATACAGGGGGTGTAAGTGCAGTTTATTAAATGGGTACATTGCATGATGTTGTGGTTTGCGGTACAGATCCCATCACCCAGGTACACCCAGGTACTAAGTGTAGTACCCAATAGGTAGTTTTCAAACACACACTCCCCTCCCTCCCTTCCCTCCAGTAGTCCACAGTGCCTATTGTTCCCATCTTTATGTCCATGAGTATCCAGTATTTAGCTCCCAGTTATAACTGAGAACAGGAGGTATTTGGTTTTCTGTTCCTGCATTAATTTACTTGAGATTATGGCCTCCAGCTGCATCCATGTTCCTTCAGAGGACATTATTTTTCCTTTTTAACGGCTGCATAGTATTCCCCGGTGTATATGTACCACATTTTCTTTATCTAGTCCACTTCTGATGGGCACCTAGGTTGATTCCATGTCTTTACTGTTGTGAATAGAGCTGTAATGAACATACAAGTGCATGTGTCTTTTTGGTAGAATGATTTGTTTTCTTTGGGGTATATTCCCAGTAATGGGATTGCTGGGTTGAATTGTAGCTCTGTTTCAAGTTCTTTGTGAAATCTTCAAACTTCTTTCCACAGTGGCTGAATTAATTTACATTCCCACTAACAACATATAAGTGTTCCCTTTTCTTCACAGCCTTACCAGCATCTGTTATTATCTGACTTTTTAATAATAGCTATTCTCTGCAGTGAGCCCAGATTGCGCCACTGCACTCCAGCCTGTGTGAGAGAGTAAGACCCTGACTCAGAAAAATAATAATAAAAATAATAATAGCCATTCTGACTGCTGTGAGATGGTATCTTATTGTGGTTTTGATTTCTCAGCTCATTTTTTCACAAGTATTCTCTCTCTGAGACACACACACACACATACACACACACACACACACACACACACACACACACACACCAGGTCCTTTTCCTAATCCTTTTCAAACCTGCCAGTGAGAATCTAATGCTTTAGTCACTTGAAAAGTACTCTGTATGCAGATTTGAAAAGAAGGCTATATAGAGAGAACACTGGGATAGTGCTACAGTTTGGCTGTGTCCCCATTCAAACCTCATCTTAAATTGTGGTTCCCATAATCCCCATGTGTTGTGGGAGGGACCAGTGTGAGGTAATTGAATCATGGGGGCAGTTATCTCCATGCTGTTCTCGTGATAGTGAGTGAGTTCTCATGAGATCTGATGGTTTTATAGGGGGCTTTTCCCCACCCTCACTCGGCACTTCTCCTGCTGCCATCATGTGAAGAAGGTTATGTTTGTTTCCCCTTCCGCCATGATTGTAAGCTTCTTGAGGCCTCCCCAGCCCTGGGGAACTGTGAGTCAATTAAATTTATTTTCTTTGTAAATTGCCAGTCTCAGACATATTTTTACTAGCAGCATGAGAATAGACTAATACATATAGTAAACACAAACTTCAGCTATGTGTTAATAATAATGAGCATTTATTATGTGCTGATTACATGTTTGTCACTAGAAGTATTTATCTCATATAATCCTACGAAAAAGGTATCATTGTCACATGTTAAAGGAAGAGAAAACTGAGGTTCAGAAAGGTTAAGTAACTTGTTTCAGGTCAAAGCATTAGTACATGACAGAGTGGCAGATGTCCACACTTCTTTGAAGCTCATCCCACCAGGCTGGCCTTGTGAGTAGCTTTAACTGATAGAATGTAGCAGAAAAGACTTCCAAACTTTGACCTCAACAAGGCTGGTAGCTTCTGCTCTTGCCTTTTGAACACTGCTATCTCATGAACAAAATTAGGCTCACCTCCTTGAGGAAGAGAGACTTTACAGAGATAGAGGCTCAGTTATCCCACTGTGGCAGCCAAACCAGACATATGAGGCAAGTGAAGCTATGTGGGACCAACCATCCTTCAGCCTATTTGCAAGCTAACTGTGGACATATGAGTGAGCCCAGGTGAGCCATCCTAGGCTGAGCCCTGCCTAAATTGCCTACACATTATGGAAAATAAAGCGTTATTGTTTTGACCCAGTAAGTTACAGGATGGTTTATTATGGAACAATATACAACTGAGCTAAGATTTGAATTATAAGGAAGTCTAGCTCTAAAACTCTTCTGAGCCCAAAGCCATGATCCATCATACACTAACTCGTGGTCCATAACTGATTTTGGTCCTGCTTGTTCCTTTCAGAGTTCTAGCTCTAGACCTGGTATAATCCATATGTCACTTCTGATTTTTCTGTGCCTCCAACACCTTCACCACCCTTGGGCTGACTGTCTTACCTTTCTTATCTTTGGGCTCCAGTCCTCCTTCAAGATTGCCCTGTGTGTCCTTTTTTGAGCTGTCTGCCTGGTAATCTGTATGTGGGGGTTCATGTTCTGATCCTGCTTGGGGTCTCTAGGAGACTGTTTCTTAAATTGTACTGTGCTTACACATCTAACGATTTTGTTAAAATGCACATTCTGCTTTAGGTGGTCTGGGGTAGGACCTGAAATGCTTCATTTCAAATAGGCTCCCAAGGTGATACTGACGCTACTTGCCAAAGGATCACACTTTGAGTAGCAAGGCTGTAGGCTACTCTGCAAAGAAACTATTTCACTGTTTCCTCATTCACATAAATAATAGTCATAGCTGATGGGGATCATGGCTGGATTCTTCAGCCAAAGAGGGAGTCTCAGCTGTGCATTTATCAGTGACCTGCATGCTTGCCAGTTTAACCCAGGGAACAATGTTAAATGGAGGAAAAGATAAAAGATAAAGATTCAATTTTCAAAGTATTCATTCAATAATACAACAAATATTTACCAAGCATCAATGCCAAACCACTATGTGGTAGCATCTAGGTAGGAAACCTCAGGACAACCTCTTCTGAGGGCTTGGATCACGTAAGAAAATACCATTTTATAATGAAATGTCCTTTCTCTAGTCACCTCACAGCCCCCTGAACTAATTAGCTGAACTCTTTGAGCTTTATATATAACGCTGACTGAAACAATTTGTTTGTAATGTAGCAGTTTGAGTTTGGGAACCAGTGTTACGTTTGCAATGTAACAGTATGGTTAGTGTTTAGTTATCTGTACATAGGTGAATGATCAATCTTGAAAAGTATATGCCTTGGCAGCCCAACCCCTTTCCTAAGAATCAGAGATACATTGGTGGGGCGCAGTGGCTCACGCCTGTAATCCCAGCATTTTGGGAGGCCAAGGCGGGCAGATTGCCTGAGGTCAGGAGTTCAAGACCAGCCTGGCTAACATGGTGAAACCCCGTCTCTACTAAAAATACAAAAATTAACCAGGTGTGGTGGAACACACCTGTAGTCCCAGCTACTTGGGAGGCTGAGGCAAGAGAATCGCTTGAAGCTGGGAGGCGGAGATTGCAGTCAGCTGAGATCGTGCCACTGCATTCCAGCCTGGGTGACAGAGCAAGACTCTGTCTCAAAAAAAAAGGATCAGGGATACACATGATACATGTAGGTAACCCTGTAAATAGGGCTAGATAGGTGACTTATTTGATCTGAATCCCTACATTCTTTGCGTCAGGAGTCCCCCCTCGAAAGAGAATGTCCTGGAGCTCTCCAGATAGATACCACCATATACTGTTTGGCATAGGTGTCTTGTGAATAATTATTGTATTATCGAATGAATGCCTTGAAAACAGAATCTTTATCTTTTATCCCTTTTCTCCTTTTACCTGGTAAGTCCTTCTAAGACAAGTGCTGTCTCAGCCCTGACTAGATGAAGGACTCAGTTTCCCTAGGGACCAATCAGCTACAAGAACCACTCCACCTTCCTCTACTCAACACACGTGCCTGTACCTGGAATGGTGAGAAAGTGTCATTCTTTTTTTTTTTTTTTTTTTTTTTTTTGAGACAGAGTTTTGCTCTTGTTGCCCAGGCTGGAGTGCAATGGCGCGATCTCAGCTCAAAACCTCCACCACAAAGGTTCAAGTGATTCTCCTGCTTCAGTCTCCTGAGTAGCTGGGATTACAGGTGCCAACCATCACACATGGCTAATTTTTGTATTTTCAGTAGAGACAGGGTTTCACCATGTTGCCCAGGCTGGTCTCAAACTCCTGACTGACCTTAGGTGATCTGCCTGCCTCGGCCTCCCAAAGTGCTGGGATTACAGGTGTGAGCCACCACACCCGGTCCGAGAAACTATCATTCTTAACTTCTCTCTCCTGCCAAGAATCTACCTTTTTCCTTTTCTTCTAGACCTCACAAGGAAAGGGATGAGAGCTTGCTTTGTTTTACCCAGTCCTGGGTTTGCAGTGCAAAGGCCTACTTCTGGAATGATAAACTTCATCTTTAATTAGTCTAACACAGATGGGATCCAGAGAAGCAATGTGGTGTGAGACAGACAGGGTCCCTCCCCTCGAGATGGCCCAGTGAGAGATGGAGACAAGCTGTTGGGCACTACAGGTATGGCTACTACAATGGGGGAACACACAGTATTCCTCTGAGCATTTAGGAAGGCACCCACTCTTGTTTTGGGAATGGGATTGGGGTGGGAACAGGAAAGGCTTCCCTAAGAAGTTATCACCTAAGGTGGATATTAAAGAATAAATAACAGTTAGCCAGGCAAAAAGGAAGGAAAGGGTGGTAAAAGAACATCCTGAAAGAGAAAAGCCATTGTGTAAAATAATTTGAAGAACAAGTCATTAATTCAAGTGGCAATGGTAATTTGAGATATGCAAAACATCCTATCTCTTAGTATTTGAGATTTTGCTCCATCTGTTACAATTGTGCTTACTTTTAGAAAGTGAATTCCATAGTGGAAAGCTTCCCTGAGGAATATGTGATAATTGGACAAAGCTTTGCTGACATTTACCTTTGCTGCATCTACAAAGAAATAATTTGCTGAGATAACTAATAGAGCAACCAAAAGCAGATGTACCTAATCTACTTCAAGGACACTTTTTTTTCAGCATTTTGTAAGCACACTAAATGCAAATTATATTATGCATAAAATTAAAAATCAACCTCATCTAGTCATCAAAACAAGTTGTGGCTTAACATCTACCAGGAAACAGCCACTATAAAAATAAATTTGAATTTAATTGCACAATGCAGCTTTTTAAAAGCCCTTTCCTTTTAACTTTGTATTAAGTTATATTAAGTTAGCCTGACCTTCTTGTAATTTATCTCACCTACAAGGTTTCACCAAATTTGATAGATGCTGAATTACCTGTGACTGACTTATGTTTTTTGTTAGCTTTGAATATGAAAAAGGAAGTTTCCAAATTCTTTTGTTAGTATCGGTTTAAACAGGACTATAATAATCAATCAAAATAAGCTCATTTATTAACACAATTTGAATATCCCTTTTCCTAAATACATAGGATCAGAAGAGTTTTGGATTTGGGATTTTGGGGGATTTTGAAACATTTGCATATACATAATGAGATATGAGACCCAAGACTAAACACAAAATGCACTTATGTTTTGTATATACCTTATTCACACAGCCTGAAGCTCATTTAATACACTATTTTAATAATGCGCATGAAACAAAGTTGTGTACACTGAATCATCAGATGGCAAAGGTGTCATTATCTCAGCCACTCATGTGGACAATCTGTGGTTGTTTGACATCATCCTTATTCCTGACTTTGAATTTATATGCTACAAATTAACAATCATTTTCACTTATTCACACATAAGTACTTAACAGTAAAAAAACAACATCCCATTAATACAGTTAAAAAATAATATGTTCAGGGTAACTCAGCAGCACAGTAGCTTCACTAGAACACCTGCATCAGCTGCTAAACAACAGTAGCAACGAATAACAGCAGGCTTTCAGCCTCCACCTATGATGCTGTGTTGTGATTAAAAGGTTACTGTCCACTGTATTTTATATTTTTAGGTGAGAAGAAACATCAGAAGAAGTCGAAGGACCAGGAAGTGGGTCTTCTAGGGACTAAGAGGCATTCTGCTGAATGGCTTTTAAAAATGTTTCCTCTAGACTCTTCTGCCTCATTAACAACAGTTGCTGTCTCAGAAGTCTCTTTGATTTTGTAAACTGTCATGATTTCTCATTCTTGAATGAATGCACGCTGCTCTAGTCCTTCAATAAGCCCATCACACATTTTCACCATGTTGTCTATAAGCACTTTTTCTGTAGTGTTAACAAAATCAAATTTATGACTATTATGACAATTACCTTGATTCAGAACCATTTTGGTTATTCTACCATCAGGTGGTGAATGAACAACTGGAGCCTCATTATCGATGTCAAAAACTTCTTCAGGCTGGGCATGGTGGTTCACGCCTGTCTTCTCAGCACTTTGGGAGGCTGAGGCAGGCGGTTTGCTTGAGCCTAGGACTTCGAGACCAGCCTGGGCAATATGGAGAAACCCCATCTTTGCCAAAAATACAAAAATTACCTAGGTGTAGTGGTGTGCACCTGTAGTCTCAGATACTTGGGAGGCTCAGGTGGGAGAATCGCTTGAGCCCAGGAGGTTGCTGTTGTTGTGAGCCATGATCACACCACTGCACTGCAGCCTGGGCAACAGAGTGTGACCCTGTGTCAAAAACAAAACAAAACTTCTTCAATAGGCCGGGCATGGTGGCTCACACCTGTAATCCCAGCACTTTGGGAAGCGGAGGTGGGAGGATCACTTGAGGTCAGGAGTTTGAGACCAGCCTGGCCAACATGGTGAAACCCCATATCTATTAAAAACACAGACACACACAAATTAACCGGGCATGGTGGCATGCACCTGTAGTCCCAGCTACTTGGGAGGCTGAGCCACGAGAATGGCTTGAGCCAGAGAGGCAGAGGTTGCAGTGAGCCAAGATCAGCCTGGGCAACTGAGCGAGACTCCATCTCAAAAACCCCAAAAATGGCAGGGTGTGGTGGCTTATGCCTGTAATCCCAGCACTTTGAGACGCTGAGGCGGGCGGATCACAAGGTCAGGAGTTTGAGACCAGCCTGGCCAATATTGTGAAAACCCATCTCTACTAAAAATACAAAAAATAGCCAGGCATGGTGGCGGGTGCCTGCAGTCCCAGCTACTTGGGAGGCTGAGGCAGGGGGAGTCCCTTGAACCTGGGAGGTGGAGGTTGCAATGAGCTGAGATCGAGCCACTGCACTCCAGCCTGGGAGACAGAGCAAGACTCTGTCTCAAAATAAATAAATAAATAAACCCCCAAAATGAAAAAACTTCTTTAATATAAGAAGAAAGTAAAAAAACTTCTTCCAGCTTCACTAATGGACTCCGAAGGTATATTTTTTGCATATGTAAGAAGGCCAGACATCATTTTTTTTCTCACTTGACATACAGAATCGTTCAAACTTGTCACCTTGCTCGTCATCATCACTGAAGACAGTTGCAGGCCAGAAGTTGTGCCAGACATGCCCAACCATGTGTTTAGTCATTGTGTTCCAAGCACTGGCAATAGCATATATAGTATCCTTCAGGCTAAACTCCTTTTGAAAACTTTCCACAGCCACGCCTCTGTTCACTATTGCTAGCATGCTGTTCAAAAAGTTTATTGATCTAAGGATAGCATGGTCATATGGCTAAATTAATAAAGTCATCTTTGTGAGAAAGTATATGACATAAACATTTTTGCTGAGGATCTCAGGTGAAGGATGAGCAGAACAGTTGTCAAGGAATAACAAGATCTTTGAGTGGACATCCGGTTCAGCTTTTCTGCAGTGTGCATGAACCACTGGTACAAAATATTTGAGAAACTGCCAGAAAAAAATGTCCCTGGTGATCCATGCCTTTTTGTTGGCATAATAATGGACTAGTAAGAAATTCACTCCTTGTAAACATCAAGTATGCATGCTTTTGCCTATCACAGCAAGTTTACACTCTGTGTGGCTGTTGCATTAGCACATCCCAGCACAGTTATTCTATCCTTAGTATCCTGAATTCCTACAGGAGCTGCCTCATCAGCTGTAGTCAGAGTCTTCCTGGGGTAATAATGCCAAAACAGAGATGTTTCATCAGCATTATAGACTTTTTCTGGGATAAGACTCTCATCAGCAATGACCTTGTCAAACTGATACACTTTTATGTGTTTTATTTAATTTTGTTTTTTATTTTTTAAGAGACAGGGTCTCACTCTGTCATCCAGGTAGGAGTGCAGTGCAGTGGCATGATCAGAGCTCACCGTAGCCTCAAATTCCTGGGCTCAAGTGGTCCTCCAGCCTCAGCTTCTGGAGTATCTAGGACTACAGGCATGAACCACCACCCAGCTAATTTTTTTAAAAAAGATTTGTAGCAATTGGGTCACGCTATTTTGCCCAGGCTGGTCTCAAACTCCTGGGCTCAAGCAATCCTCCTGCCTCACCCTCCCAAAGAGGTGGAATTACAGGCATGTGCCACTGCATCCAGCTGATGCTGGCAAACTCATCAATGAATTGCTCCGCTGCTTCACGATCAGCAGAAGTTTTATCACCACAAATCTTTAAAAATTTAATGCCAGGTCTGTTCCTAAATTTCTGCAACCAGCCTATTGACTACTCATAGTTCTCTTCAATTTTCAATTCATCGTGACAGATCTTTGCTTGTTTCATGATCTACATACTATGAAGTGGCATGTGTTTGTTCACTGCAACACTGACAAACCCACTCTTTCAACACATGATTGAGGTCTTTATTTTTAACTTTATGCCGTGTTTTTCTATTTTTAATTAACTTCTATTCATCACTTTCAGCATAGAACTTCAACAGTCCTGTTTCTTCATGTCATACAGGGTGGTCATTCTAACACCACACTGCTGTAAGATGTTTCACACTTATACCACTGTCCAGTTTGTCCAATAGCTTGACTCTCTGTGCTATAGATAAATATTCTTCCTCTTTCTCTTACCACTGTTACCCATAGGGGTATCTGTAGGGCTTTTTGATATTTTCAACAATATCTTTACAGAGAGTAAGCAAAAATAAAGTAAGTAATGCACGTGGGTCTTGGTCCCATGTGGGGCATCATGGGGAACCTGCTGTTGGCATATCTGGCCTGCACACATGCCATGTTATTACCTTTTGTGGGTGTGCTTGCATGAAGGAATCTGGGCATGCCTAGAAAATATACATCACAATTAAAGGGCCTGGGAGGGTGTTTCTTTGCTCGGGGACACTGAAGGAATTGTGTGTTGTGCATCTGTGTTTTGACTTCGACTCATCACGTGAGGTCAGCTGTGAAGTTTTCCACTTGTGGTGTCATGTCAGCACTCAAAAAGTTTCAGATTTTCAAGCATTTTGGATTTGGGGTTTTCATATTAAGGATGCCCAACCTCTTTATTCAGTTGTCTTATGGGGAATTGAGTCCAGTGAAGGGTATCAAGGAATCATAAAATGTTGAGCAGGGAAGTAGTTCAGAAATTTCCAAACTCAAAGTCCTCTAGAGAGATGAAGTATTTCCCCTAAGTCCACGATGCTTAGTGAAAATGTCAGTACAGGTTCATCTTTTTTTGTTGCAATTCTGAAATCTCAAAGTTGAAATCTTAAAATCCAAAGTTTTGTTTTTTAAAAATTTAGTGCCTAACTTATGCAGCAAAACGTGCCCTACACCAACATGAGGCTATCCATCCTACTTAATATGAATATTCATACATTTTCCTGAAGACACGCTGATGTGCTGGATTACAGAAACCTTTCCAGGACCTCCATGGAGGTGTATATACACCATGAAGCTTTTCTACAGTCTGAAGAATTCTAAGTTACAAAACAAATCTGGTCTCAAGGGTTCTGGATAACAAGTTTTATGAATCCCTAATAATAGTCATTAATTACTGGGCATTTGCTTTGCACCACATATTGTCCTACAATTTTAGATGCATTTTCATAACTTTGATTTGACACATTCCACTGACCTCACCTGCTATCTTTCCAGCTCACTAATTCTATTACCCCAATTCCAAACCTTTTAAACCAAGGGTCTCTCCACCATTGGTCCTTCTCCCACTTTGCACTTGAGGTCCTATCTTCTCTTTATAATCACCTGACTTAAATGCTTTGGTCAATTATTATGCTGTAAATACTCACTTCAGAATCCCTCAAATCCGTTGCCCTTCTCTGGCTTTGACTTATTTGTTTAGCAAAACACAACCCTAGTGAAACCCACCTCTTTCCCTGCACTGGAATGGTTGAATATGTCTGGTGAAAACCATGCTGACTGATCTCGTTTTGAGTTCATAGTCATTAACCCTTAACTGGGCCCTTAATGCTGCCTGGCATTCATAGCCAGGCATGAGGTTCACAGCAGGATGAGGTTCCCCTCATCCATTCACTCTCCTGTTCTCCTAGAGAACAAGCTCATACTTCCTTCTTCCCCTCAAGAATACTCCTTTCCCCACTTACTCTTAGGTGATTACTATGCTACCTATTTCTCTAAGAAAAGTGAGAGAAACAGAAGAAAACCTCCACAGACTCCCACAACCACATACTCTCCTACCAGTCACTGTACCCACACTCTCAGCCTTCCTGCCTAGTTCCTATGAAAACTCCCCGTGAGTCCCTGGCACCAACCCCTCTCATACTCAAGCACATTCTCCTCTTTCCTGTATTGTCAATTTTCACCCAATCATGCACAGAGTTAGATCAACAACACAAACCTCCCATAGCCACCCACCCACATCAGCAATCTGTTAAATGGTTAGACGGGCTCCTCCATTTCACACCAAGCTCTGACAATAGCCTCAAGGTCCTATACAACCTGATCTGCAGTTACTTCACTTCTGCCTCTCCAACCACTCTGTCTTCTCTGATCTTTGCTGTCAAACATGCCTGGCATACACCTGTCCTCTGGCCTTTGTAATGGCTCTTCCCTTTGCCTTGAATCTGCTGCCTCTAGATATCCACATGGCTTACTCCCTCACCAGTTTCACATCTTTGCTCATGTTATCTTCTCAATGGAGGCTACCCTGTCTCCCCTATACAAAATTGTAACCCACTACCAGCCTCCCATATCCCCCAACCCTGCCTTTGGAACCCTTACCCTGCACTGCTATTTTCTTAGCACACAGAACTTCTAACATATTAATATATTTTCTTATGGTTATGGTGTTTTGCTTCCCATCCCCCTCCCCTCACTAGACTGTACATGCCACAAAGACAAGGATCTGTATTCTGTTCACTGACATATCCCAAACACCTGGAACAACGCCTGACACATAGTAGGCATTCAGTCCATGCTGAATGAATGTCATAGTTTAAATTTCACAAAAATCTAATGTGTTAGGTTTTATATTATCTTTATTTTATATATGAAGAAACAGACTAAGTTTTAAAAATAGGCCCATGGTCAATTTACAAGAAAGGGAGACAGCCAGGAGCCCAGTCTTCCTGATTCCACAGTCTACTTGCTAAATGGCCAGGCCATGTGGCCTCCCTACAGTGCACTTGCCTCAAGGTTTGGAATAAACATGCTGAACTGCATCTACCGTCAATAAACCATCATCAAATGCCACAGAATTTTATTGTGTCCTCTTGGGGTACATGACAGCTTGGTAGTTTTGATCTAACATCAAATTCTACTCAATTTACTTCCTGACTCCAGAAGATAACAGGTCCAAAAGCTCATCTATTCTAGGCCAAAGAGGTTGGTTTCATTCATGTATCTTTTTTTTTTTTTTTTTTTTTGAGACAGAGTCTCACTCTGTTGCCCAGGCTGGAGTGCAGTGGCACGACCTCAGCTCACTGCAACCTCTGCCTCAGTCTCCTGAGTAGCTGGGATTACAGCAGTGCACCATCATGCCTGGCTAATTTTTGTATTTTTAGTAGAGACGGATTTTCACTATGTTGGCCAGGCTTGTCTCAAACTCTTGACCTCAAGTGATCCACCCCTGCCTCAGCCTCCTAAAGTGCTGGCCAGGCTGGTCTAGAACTCCTGACCTCAAGTGATCCGCCTTGAGGTCACTTGGCCTCCCAAAGTGCTGGGATTACAGGGGTGAGCCACCGCGCCTGGCCATTTATCCACTGATTCATTCATTTATTGAGCACCGACATGCTGAGGGTATCCTGTAGATGGTTGATTTGGATGCAGTCAGTAAACCAAATTTCTCGTCTTGAAACTACCATGAAGGAAAAAATGCCCACATCATTTTTGGAACTAAATCCACAGATGAAAAATCATCTTTTCTCTAACTGCATCAGAACTAATGCTACTCCCTCCAGCTCAGGAAGAGCCTCCTATCCCAGCCCCTGTGCTAGAGCCTCCATTCCAGTGGAAGTAAATGTGAGCTACATGACTGACAGCTTACTAGTTCTGAATAGCTTTGTACTGGAATTTGGAAGGAATATGTATAGTGCTCAATATGAAGCTCAGTTTGGCTTCAGGGACCATTTTAATTAAATTAATTATCTCTAAAAGAAACACTTAGAGCTGTTTAAGCCCAAACAATAGGTACTTGTTCTCATTTCTAATAGGAGTCACATTGTTCAGAGAGTTCTCTTGGTGAGCTGAGGACAATGTTACCACCAGCTATTTAAGGAAGGCCTTCCCCTTCTTGCCCCATGCCTTCTCTCTCACACACAGGAGAGAGGCTTTCAGAGAAGTGGGATGGAGAGCCTGGCACATTAATGTACCAAATCTACAAATGCACTCCACTGCTTTCTTTTTTGTTGTTTTTTGATTTTTTTGTTTTGTTTTGTTTTACAGCCAGAGGTCTTTTATTTTATTTTATTTTATTAACACCTACGATGCCATGAATTCACAGGGAATAGGTTCCAGCAGCTCAGGCTCCTTCCCACAAGCTTTCACAAAGTGCGCTTCTCTGGGTGGAGCAGGCTGGTGCTTCACTTGTACCCAGGTACCTTCTTCTTTGGCTTCTTTCTTTTTCTGATCATTTTCCTTCACACATTTCAGGAAGCTATCTCGGCTCTTAGAGTGCTTAATGTGCTCAATATGCACATTAATTCTCTTGGCAAGAATCTTACCCTTGTTTGTTTACGACAATGCCAACAGCATGCTGGGGAACACTGTAGACTTTCAGTTTTGCCATGGTAACACCTGTGGGGCATTCCCTTTTGAACAGTATCCATTCCGTTGATGTGTACCATACCACCTTTCTTATAGATTCGCATATTTGTGACCAAAGGAACAAGTCCACGTTTTCTAAAAGGCCTAGAGAATGTATATCGGTGCCTCTCCTCTTCCCCCTTTGTGTTCATCATTGTGGCAAATTACTGGAAGGTGGCAGTTTTGGCCGAAAGGAAGGACTGCTTCCTTAACTTTCCTAACTCATATGTGTCTTGTGTTTGTTTCTGTTGTGGATTCTTAGTCACATGGTCTTGTTCTGTATGGTCTGCATTTTCAGGAAAAGGGTCCCAGCCTAAGTGGCCCTTGTTCCCGTGAAGAAATAGGCAGTGTCACTTTTACTTTGTGTTCTCCTTTCCTCCACCATTTCCTCCTAGTGTGTCCTTGTTTTCAGAAACACTAGACTGATTTTTAAAAATAATATTGTATACTCCGCCTCACTGCAAGAAGACTCAATCTGGCTTCTTCACTCCATTCTTTTTTTTTTTTTTTTTTTTTTTGAGACAGAGTTCGCTTTTTCGCCCAGGCTGGAGTGAAGTGGCGCAATCTTGGCTCACTGCGACCTCCGCCCCACAAGTTCAAGTGATTCTCCTGCCTCAACCTCCCGAGTAGCTGTGATTATAGGTGCCTACCACCACGCCTGGCTAATTTTTGTATTCTTAATAGAGACGGAGTTTCTCCATGTCGGCCAGGCTGGTCTCGAACTCCTGACCTCAGGTGATCCACCTGCCTCAGCCTCCCAAAGTGCTGGGATTACAGGCATGAGCCACCGCCCCTGGCCTCTTCATTCCATTCTATCTGTTCTTTTTATTATTGCAGTACAAAGAAGTAAAATGATATCTCCCTCTCATCTTCTGCTCCTCACAGTCAGCCATGCCCCCACAACCTTGTCATCACTAGGAAAAGGAATGTAGGAGGGCTCTCTTCACCCCCGACATTCACTTTTCAGAGCTGTGTGTTATTTTTAAGGATGCATCATGGCTTTGTGGGAAAGCCTTAGTGTGTGTGTGTGTGTGTGTGTGTGTGTGTGTGTAATTCCAGTCAAAGGTAAGAGTGTTTAAAGCTTTTCTGTGTTGTGCTAAGCCCTTCTCCCTGAGTCTTCTCTCTTAGATACAGTGTGATCCATCTAACTCCAGTGACTCCTTAGCAGAGCTGCAAATGGCCATGCCAAGTACAGGGTGTTGGTCTCTGTTCTTTGGTCTCTCTCTCAGTGAGTGAAGAGTGGACAAGGCACACAAAAGAGAACTCTAAAGGCAGTCAATCAATACTGCAGACTGACTGACAATGGCAGTATTAAGTGCCATAGTGGTTGGGTTTACTGGAATGAGTGCAAAATAAGGACCAGAGCTGGCCAAGTTAGCTTTACATAATAACACTAGGCAATTGGTATTGGAAGAGATGGCTAAAGCCCAGGCCACAGGATAAGCAGGTCCCTTCCAGCTTTGACTATAGTTTTGGTGTTTGTTTTTTTGTTTTGTTTTGTTTTTGTTTTTTTGTGAGACAGGGTCTCTATCTCCCAGGCTGGAGTGCAGTGGTATGATCCTGGCTCACTGCAGCCTTGACTTCCTGGACTCAAGCAATCCCCCCACCTCAGCATCCCAAATAGCTGGGACTACAAGCATGCCACCATGGCTGGCTAATTTTTGTATTTTCTGTAGAGACAGGGTTTTATCATGTTTTCCAGGCTGGTCTTGAACTCCTGAGCTCAAGTGATTTGCCTGCCTCAGCCTCCCAGAGTGCTGAGATTACAGGTGTGAGCCACCGTGCTCAGCCTTCACCTTTAACTATCTGTAGTTATTTAGCAAGTAGGACTTGGTCTGCAGCACAGTGGTAATTCCACTACTCTTTAACTAAAGTGAGAAGTAACAATGACACTCAGAATTATTTTTAATTTACTTTTGGTATATTCTAATTCATTAATGAGCAAATAACTGAAAAAAGAAGAAAAACATGTTAATCTTCCATCGTTATTGGAAAAAAACAGCTTTGTTGTAACTAAAATTTCATGAATTATTAATTTGAGACAAGGTCTCACTTTGTCACCGAGGCTGGAGTGCATGGAGTGCAGTGGTGTGATCATGGCTCACTGCAGCCTCAAACTCTTGGGTTCAAGCAATCCTCCCACTTCAGCCTCTAAAATAACTAGAACTACAGGTATGCACCACCATGCCAGGCTAATTTTTTAAATTATTTTTTGTAGAGACAGGGTCTTCCTATGTTGCCCAGGCTGGTCTCAAACTCCTGGCCTCAAATGATCCTCCCACGTCAGCCTTCCAACATGCTGGAATTATACTCAGCCTCATGACTAATTGTTAATGTCTGTTTTTTTCTTTCTTTCTCTAGAATGACCCAACCCATTTGACAAAAAACATTGTTTTGAATGCACAAATTCCAAATCATATCAACATCACTTGTTTACAGATAACAATCAAGTGGGTAGGCCAAATCCAAATAACCAATTTTTAAAGTTTTTCTAATATGCCTTGGTACCATGTATTTTGTATCTTAACAATATTGACCTCTACAGGTACGGAAGCAGAGACCTAGTAAAGATTAATGGCAAAAGTCAGTGCGTTAACAGATTAGATTGCAGCAACCCTTAATCACGAACTGCTAAACTTTAGACCATGAGCTACCTGTTTCCTAAGATCATCTTAGTGTACAGAAGAGTTTCCATATTTGAAAACAAATTTTGAAAATGGGGGAAAAAGTGAGGTAAATGAGGGTATTAATCACACTCTGCTTTCCATGTTCTAATGCTTAGTAAATTTACTTGGCACACACACATTCTTACATTAGGAAATACATTTAAGTGAGTCTAAGTTTAATCGTTTCACTCACTGAAAAAAAAAATCTACTTTATACAATTTGGAGAAAGGAAAAGATTATTCTGTAGTTGGAAAGGCAAGTATTATACTCTTAGGCTACCCTCTTAACTCTGCTTTGGACAAACACAATAAAGGATAAAAATGTTTATGCTGCTTTTCTTCCCTGTGTTTTCCCCATAGGACAGTCTGTATGTGGTCTAAAATCATGACCTATCAGAGACTTACATATTTTTAAAGTAGACTGGAGCCTCAGTGTCATCTCTCTTCATCATGATACTGTATTACCTTTTATCAGCCACATCAGGGAAGTATACTTGTTCATTTAAATCAAGGGTCAAACCAAATACTCACATGTGTGGGAGGAGTTCTTTTTATAACATGACAATGTGTCTATCTTTTGTTTTGGCCTGTATTGATGATTTAATGATGAACTTCCTCCCTGATGTTTATTCAAAGACATTATTATCCTTCTTTTCATTCTAAGGGATTTGGGGGCTATTATCTTTTAGCAGTGGCTGGTATAGGTGAAAGCAGTGACAAAGCTTCTCAAAGCAAGGAATAAGGCAGTGAAGCCACCGACACATAAAGCCATGGGAGAAACAAGGCCATGGGAGAAATATGACTTTCCTCAGGTTAAAGTCGTGGGGTTAAAACCCTTTTATATTAAAACAAGTATGATTATAAAATGTACTTATTGAACAAACATTTATGGTGCATTTATCATGTGTCAGGCAATATTCTTGATTCTGGAAATATACTGGTGAAAGTTAAGGTGGCCAGACGCGGCACCCAATTTCATGGAGCTGGTATTCTAATAGAGAATGACAAAAATATGAATAAGAAATTCAGATAGTGAAAAGTGTAATGAAGAAAATATACAATGTCACAGTGACAGCGCAGAAGAGCTCATTCAGACTGGCAGGTTGGGAAAAGTTTCACTGAAGAAGGGACATTTGAGCTGAGACCTGAAATCCTAAGAGGAGGGGGTCATTCTAGGCAGAGACAACAATGAATAAACAACCCCAAGGGAAAACTAACTTTGCCTTTCTGAGTAACCGAAAAAGACAATGCAGTCAGACTGGAGTGGGTGGAACACTGATGATAAGAAATGATGTCAAAAGGCAGGCAATGGCCAGACTGTGTAGAACACTGGGAGAATAGCTAAAGAGGCAATTGCAATTCAGGTAAGAACTGATAGAAGATAACGGAAACTTAGAAAAAATGAAAAGCGATGGATATGAAGGAAAAATTAATGTACTGCAGGTGTATTTTTGAAGTAGATTATGAGATTATGGGAAATGGAGGAGAAATGACAGCTCCTGGGTTTTTGTCTGAGTGAAATATATGAGTGAAAGGAGAAGGACCATATAGTGAGATGAGGAAGAATGAAAAAAAGAACCATTTCACAGCGAGAAAGTCAAGAGTACTGTTTTAGCCATTTTAAGTATGAAACACCTTTTTATTATTCAAGTAGCGAACGGTCAAGTGGGCATTTAGGTATCTAAAGTTATAGCTCAGTGGAAAGGTCAGAACTGGCAATATAAATCTGTACATAAGATGGTATCTAAACCATGCAATTAGATGAGATCAGTATAAAAACAGAAAAGTCTTAGGCCTGAGCCTGGAGCACACCAACACTTAAGGCTTAAGAGGAAGACCTACAGCCAATGGACAGAGCAAGAAGCAAGAAACTGGGAGAGCATGCTGTTAAAGAAGCCAAGAAAAGACAGACAGTGCATGAAGAGGACTTAATAAATGCGGCAGGAGTTAAGAGAGAGATGACTGATTTGGCAAAGTGGAGGTGTTTGTAATCTTGACAAGAGCAGTTTCAGGGAATGGTGGGATCCAAAACCTAATTTTAGGGTCCATAGAGGTAAGCTGGAAATGTGAGGAAATTTTTGAGCAGGTTTCTGTGAAGGTGTGAGAGAAGTGGCAAAAGAAGATGTGAGGTCAAGGGAAGGTGTCGTTTTGTTTACAAATGGGAGGCAGAAGAAAATGTTTGTATGCTGATGGAATGGTCCAGTAGTCAGAGGCTGGTGTTGGAAAAAGGTGAAGAGGGAAGTTATGACACAGTAATTTTGGAGAGGAAGAGAACAAACATGTTTGTGAAGCACAGTAAGATCTTTGGGTAGTACCTATTTGAAATTTGTGGTAATGGATTTAAAATGAAATTAGTCAGCATTGGCTTTAGATTTTTCTCCAGCCCCATTCAGCTGTTAGGTGTAAGCGCAGAGTAAAGAGATGGAGCAGTGCTTAAAACAAGTTAGGACTCGCAGGTAGGAGACTATGACAGAGAGTAGATGAAGTTGATACGATTACAAAAAAGCAATTGCTAATGATAGGCTATGATAAATTCCCAACATATGTGTTTATTAAATGTTTGATGAATGACACAGACCTGGAATCAGACTTTACCCCCTTCCTAGAAGGGTAAGTCGCTGAACTTAAGTCAATACTTCCTTTACAGAATTTCTGAGAGGACTTAATTATAATTTTTGTATAGTGCCTAAAATAGGACCTGGCATTGAACAGTCACTCAATACATGTTAGTTTTCAACTCCACTTTCCAAGCACAATTTCTCTTCCTCATTCAGTTACTCAACAATCATTTCTTCAAAACAGTCTGTGCCAGGCACATACTGGGCGCTAAGATATAATAGCAAGGCTGATAAGAACCTGCTTTCATGGTATAGCAGGAGAAACAGATATTTTACAAATAACTAAACTTAATATTTATGTTCAGTTGTGATAAACACTGTGAAGACTGACCTAGGGGGATGTTGAAAACAGATTTTTAAAACTTTTAAACTTTTGTAAAAATGTTCAAAGAGAATCCGTTGTTAGAAGTTTAACATTCTGATTTATCTGTTTTGAATACGAAAAATACAAACTCAAAGTAAACATCTAAAACATAAGGCAAATCTATCCATATAGAAAAGGAATAAGAAGGTACTGACCAATGAAGTTGAAACAACACTGTCATATTAATCTCAAAAATGGACCAAACTGGCCTTTATTTTAGGGTCAGAATGCATGTGAGAGTTGGGCTCAATTCTTTTAGAATTGTTCCTTAGGATATTTCTTAAGCTTTAACTTTATGCCAGGCATTGTGCTAAGTGACAGAAAGAGAAAAGCAGCCCTTGGCATCCAGGACTTGGCTTGTTATTACCAGCTAGGCCTTGGTGTTCTCCTGTTGAACATAAACAATCTCACAGAAGACCATCAGTCAAGGTTACTCTGTGACCATGATGAAACAGAAAAGACCTCTTCACATCTTGTGTAATAAGACAAAAACAAAGTCGCAGTGCAAAGCACAAAATACTAAATATGAGTGACTGCTGCTTCTTTACAAATTACAGCTTTAACTTAGCTTCGTGTCTCCCACCTCCTAAATGAGATCTATTCAGACCAATCATAAAATTACCCCACTGCCTTACAGAATCGAAATCCAGTGCAAACTCTTGCTTGAATCCTTCCCAAATCACTCATCACAAGCCCAAATCCTAAAAGAAGGCCTTTCCAGCACTCAGGATTCCCTACAATGTATCTCTAGTTTCAACAAACAAAAAAACTCAACTTTGTTCAACTCCTTGTGTGTTCCTAGTGGTCTCCTGTGTTGAGTGGCATTACCAGTGGAATATATGCATTATATTGTATAATCCTCATAAGTATTTCTTGAAACAGGTACTATTAACAAATCCATTTTACAAATGAGGAAATGGAGGCACAGAGCTGTTAAGTAACATTTCCAAAGTCACACAGCTGGAGAGTGGCAGAACCAGAATTAGATTCCAGTCTGACCCCAGTGAAATTCCCTGATAATGTTCCAGATAATTATTTAGAATTGTTAGTAGGCTAGTCTTTCAGTTTAACAAAGGGCAAAACAGTCTTTCTATACCTCTATTCCTTCCATCTTACATACATACTCTTTGGTCTCATTGCTAAACAGTGAAACAGTTGAGTTCTTTATTTAAGGAATTTTTACTTGCTAGCTTTCCAGGTTAAAACAAATTAACACTGGAGCTTGCTAATTTTGGCTTATTTCAGGGTCAGAATGAGCTTCATCAATGACAGATTTGACCAGGTCCACTCACATTCTCAAAATCTTTCAATAGCTTCAGGCTAGAGTTAAAAAAATTTCAGCATGATACACTTGTCCCTTCTCCCTTTTCTGACCTTATCTCTTGATGCTTCTGCACAATTCATTAAACAGGTATTTTGTACCAGACCATCTCCCCATATTTTCCAATCATACAGAAATCCTCCGTACTTTTTTAACACAGCCTTTTCATGTGTTAAGCTTCAACCCATGCAACCGATGACCTTTCCACCCCAAATATATTGCTCCTTTGAAGATCCACCCTATCACTTACTTTCCTTGATTATTAGCACTTTTCATACCATGTGCTTATTCCTCCAGCCTCAACTCTTTAGAAACCAAAAGGCATTATTCTCTTTGCTATCCTTTATACTTGGCATGATGCCCGAGATTGGGCCAAGCTTAGACCTTAGACCATTTCTTCACCAAATTCAAATGTCTCCAATTTCTTTAGTAATTGGTATGGTTTGGGTCTGTGTTCCCCCACAAATCTCGTGTTGAACTGTAATCCCCAATGTTAGAAGAGGGGCTTTGTGGGAGGTGATTGGATCATGGGGGCAGATTTTTCCCTTGCTATTCTGGTAATAGTGAGTTCTCACAAGATCTGGTTGTTTATAAAAATGTGTAGTACCTCCCCCTTCATTCTCTCTTCCTCCTGCTCTCTCCATGTAGGAAGTGCCTGCTTCCCCTTTGCCTTCTGCCATAAGTTTCCTGAGGCCTCCCCAAAAGCCAAGCAGAAGCCGTCATGCTTCCTGTACAGCCTGTGGAACTGTGAGTCAATTAAACCTCTTTTCTTTATGAATTACCCAGTCTCAGGTACTTCTTTATAGCAGTACGAGAACAGAGTAACACATTTCTAGTTCTGTTACTGCACTCAAAAAATCTAAGTTTAATAAATTGTGCATTAGTCATAATGGAGGACAATTGGTTTTCAGATTATTTTCCAAAAATTTATTGTGGATCAGAAGATAACTGGATTTTTTGGGTGTGTGCTTCTCAACCAGCAATGTAAGTTCAATAGGTCTTTGGGTTACAGCAGTGTCAACTCTTAAAGTAAACTACGATTTTTTTTTTGAGGAAGTCTTCTTCTGCTTTGCCAGGCCACTGGTTATACGTGATTAGGGGACACAGTGTAATAATGAGTCTCCTTGATAATCAGTAATAATGAATCCTAATACCAAAATGCCAATACCAAAAACAAAACACCTCACAGTAGAATGATTACTTGGGGAAGCAGACTGAAGAGAATAGAAACTAGCTACTACTCTCTTTTGTATATTGAAACTTGAAATTGATGCAAAAGCAATAAAAATATTCTTTAAAGCTAAAAATGTAGTTGCTGGGGATAACAGAAATAAAGTCATACAGCTAGTGTGAAATAACTGAGACAATTTATCTATTTAAATATAATGGGCTGTCCTATGAAGAAAAACATATCAAAAGAGTGGCTTTTAAGCATAGATTAAAAAAATTGGTCCAGATTCCTTTCAGTTTCAGGAAAAAAGGTTAATCATGTATTTCAAAACTGTTAAAACTAGGGACAAAGAAAACACACTTGGCATTAAAATGTCAGTAAGTTTTTGAAAAAGATTACCTTGGAAAAGCAATTTTTGTGAGTAAATAAATTTGCTGTAATAGTATGTTCTATCTTGTTCATATTAGCAGTCTCTTATTTCTATAGGATTTGTTTTAAAAACTTCAACAATTATATCAAAGTTTCAAAAAGTTCAAAGCCTTAAACCTCTTGTTGAAGAAAGCAAAAGAACCATTTTGTCAAAACATAAAAACTCAAATTCTGAAATCTAAATGTTATTCCAAGACTATGATTGACTTCCTCTATCTCGCCAACACTTTTTAACTATTTAAAAATTGTCTTTTTTGTTGTATTCTGTTTTAAGCTGTTATAATTTTATATATCACCCCAAAATACTCTAAATAATTTTTTTTTTTTTTTGGCAGGGGGACTGGGTCTCATTGCTGCCCAGGCTGGAGAACAGTGGCATGACCATGGCTCACTGCAGCCTCAACCTTCCTGGCAGCTGGGACCACAGGTATGCACCATCATTCCCAGCTTTTTTACATGTTATTTTTATTTGTAGAAATGGGGTCTCCCTATGTTGCCCAGGCTGCTCTCAAACTCCTGGGCTCAAGGGATCCTCCCACCTTAGCCTCCCAAGTAGCTCGGACTACAGGCGCATACCACCATGCCTGGCTAATTTTTAAAAGTTTTTTTAGAGATGGGGTCTCACTGTGTTGCCCAGGCTGGTCTTGTGGGCTCAAGCGATCCTTCTGTCTCAGCCTCTCAAAGGGCAGGGATTACAGGCGTGAATCACTGCAGCCAGCT